>NC_073631.1:29905000-30530000 GCF_029407905.1 Bubalus kerabau | reverse complement strand
TATTGATCATCTGGTGATGTCCATGTGTAGAGTCTTCTCTTGTGTTTTTGGAAGAGGGTGTTTGCTATGACCAGTGCATTCTCTTGGCCATACTCTGTTAGCCTTTGACCTGCTTCGTTTTGTCCTCCAAGGCCACATTTGCCTGTTACTCCAGGTATTTCTTGACTTCCTACTTTTGCATTCCAGTCCCCTATAATGAAAAGGACATCTTTTTTTGGTGTTAGTTCTAGAAGGTCCCTTGTGGCTCAGCTGGTAAACAATCCGTCTGCAATGCGGGAGACCTGGGTTCGATCCCTGTGTTGGCAAGATGCCCTGGAGAAGCGCAAGGCTACCCACTCTAGTATTCTGGCCTGGATAATTCTATGGACTCTATAGTCCATGGGGTTGCAAAGAGTCGGACACGACTGAGCGACTTTCACTTCATTTCACTAGAAGGTCTTATAGTCTTCATAGAACCATTCAACTTCAGCTTCTTCAGTATTACTGGAAGTGGCATGGACTTGGATTACTGTGATATTGAATGGTTTGGCTTGGAAACGAACAGAGATCATTCTGTCATTTTTGAGATTGCGTCCAAGTACTGCATTTCAGACTTTTCGGTTGACTATGATGGCTACTCCATTTCTTCTAAGGTATTCTTGCCCACGGTAGTAGATATAATGGTCATCGGAGTTATTCACCCATTATAGTCCATTTTAGTTCACTGATTCTTAAAATGTTGATGAACTCCCCAGGTCAGTAGGTGCCCAATATGCTACTGGAGATCAGCGGAGAAATAACTCCAGAAAAAATGAAGAGATGGAGCCAAAGCAAAAACAACACCTAGTTTTGGATGTGACTGGAGGCATTGGTTGGTGGTGGCCTGCTGCAGGGTTGGGGGCACTGAATACAGTGGTATGTGCATGGGACCTTTTGAAGGGGGTCTCCATTATCTTCATTACCTCCACCATAGTTTAGTCTCAGGTAAATAGCAGGGAGGGAACACGGCTCCACCCATCAACAGAAAATTGGATTAAAGATTTACTGAGCATGGCCCTGCCCATCAGAACAAGACCCAGTTTCCCCCTCAATCTCTCCCAGCAGGAAGCTTCCATATGCTTCTTATTCTTCTCCATCAGAGGGCAGAAAGAATGAAAACCACAATCACAGAAAACTAACTAATCTGATCACATGGACCACAGCTTTGTCTAACTCAATGAAACTGTGAGCCATTCCATGTAGGGCCACCCAAGATGGACGGGTCATGGTGGAGAGTTCTGACAAAACATGGTCCCCTGGAGAAGGGAATGGCAAACCTCCTCAGTATTCTTGCCTTGAGAACCCCATGAACGGTATGAAAAGGCTGTTCAGTATATGTTCAGTATCTAGGCTGAATATATCTCTCAGCCTAGATAATTTACAAATGGTGACAGAAAAAAAAAGAATTCGTAAATATTTTTAAGACTCCAGATCAAAAGGGTGACATAGGAGATTCCTGAATTTTCCTCCTTCCACGGATGAACTGCTGAATGTATAGCTACAAACAGAGCAATTCCCTTGAAAGAAACTAGCTGAGTGACTCCTACATATTGAGACAATGAGAAAATACCCACATCAAAATGAGTGGGAAAGCTTAGGTACACTTTTGCCAGGAAACCTCAACTCCCAGCCTCTTCTTGAGGAGTGAAGGCATCTGGATTACAAATCCAGCAACCCAATGCTTAAGGCCCCCAGCATAAGAATGGCTCCCAAAACACCTAGCTCTGAAAGCTAACAGGGCTTGGGTTCTTGAGTCCCAGAGGACTATAGCAAACAAAGAAGCAGTTGTTAAGTACATGAGCACTTAGCTCTATAGATATCCCCTCAGGCATCACTGCAGAGGGAGCAGGAAAAAACTAGAAATCAGTTATAAGAAAACAGTGTAAAATTCTAAAATATATGGTTATTTAACAACATGCTGCTGAATAATCAATACATCAAAGAATAAATCAAAAGAAATTTAGAAAAAATATCTTGAGATAAATGAGAATGGTAACACAAAATACCAAAACTTATGGCATGCAGCAAAAGCAGTTCTAAGAGAGAAGTTTATGGTGATAAATGCTTACATTAAGAAAAAAGAATGGTCTCAACTACACAACCTAAATTTAACCTCAAAAAACTAACAAGTAAAGAATGAACTAAGGCCCAACTAGTAGAAAGAAGGAAATAAAAAAGATCAAAGTGGAAAATAATAAAATAGAGATTAAAAAGACAATAGAAAAAAATCAATAAAACTAAGCTGGATTTATGAAAAGATAAACAAAATTGATAAACTTTTAACTAGACTAAGTAAAAAAGAGGAAAGCCTCAATTAATAACAATCAGAAGTGAATAAGGAGACATTACAACTCAAAATGTACAAGTACAAAGGAACATAAGATACTACTATAAACAATTATATGCCAACAAGTTAAACTGCTTAGAAAAAAACATAACTTTCTAGAAACAAAAAACACATCAAGATAATGAAGACACAGAGAAATCTTAACAAATTACCAGTAAGGAGACTGAATCTATAATCAAAACCTCCCAACAAAGAAAAGTTCAGAATCAGATGGCTTCACTGGTGAACTGTATCAGAGAGGAAGTAATACGAATCTTTGTCAAATTTATCCAAAAAATTGAAGAGGAGGGAAGCTGTCCAAACTCATTTTTGGAGGTCAGCATTTTCCTGAACTGTGGTGTTGGAGAAGACTCTTGAAAGCCCCTTGGACTGCAAGGAGATCAAACCAGTCAATCCTAAAAGAAATCAGTCCTGATTATTCATTGGAAGGAATCCAATGAGTTACAATGAATTCACTCAAAGGAGTGATGCTGAAGCTGAAACTCCAATACTTTGGCCACCTGATGTGAAGAACTGACTCCTGGGAAAAGACCCTAATGCTGGGAAAGACTGAAGGCAGGAGAAGGGGATGACATAGGATGACATGGTTGGATGGCATCCCTGACTCAATGGACATGAGTTTGAGTACTCTCCAGGAGTCGGTGATGGACAGGGAAGCCTAGCATGCTGCAGTCCATAGAGTCGCAAAGTGTCAGACACAACTGAGCGACTGAACCAAACTGAATTTTCCTGATACCAAAATTAGTAAAGAACACTAAAGAAAAGAAATTACAGGCCAATACCCTTGATGAACATTAAGGTTCAAAATGCAAAATCCTCAAAAAATATAAGCAAACTGAATGCCATGATTATGTGAGATATATTCCACAGATGCAAAGGTAGTTCAACATCTGCAAATGAAAAAATGCAATAAGCCACATCAACAAAATGAAGGATAAAGATTACACAATCATCTTAATAGATGCAGACAAAGAATATGAAAAAATTCAATATCCTTTCAAGAAAAAAACTTTCAATAAATTTGGGATAGGTTTGTTGTTGTTTGGTCATTAAGTCAAGTCCGACTCTTTTTGTGACCCCATGGACTATAGCCTGCCAGGCTCCTCTGTCTATGGACCTTCCTAGGCAAGAATACTGGAGTGTGTTGTAATTTTCTTCTCCAGGGGATCTTCTGACCCACGGATTGAACCCACATCTCTTGCATTGCAGGCAGATTCTTTACTTCTGTGAAGGAAAGCACCATAACATAATCAAGTCCCATACATGAGAACATATAGGCTTCCTGGGCAGCTCAAATGGTACAGAATCTGCCCATGATGTGAGAGGCCTGGGTTTGGGAAGATCCCTGGGAGAAGGGCATGGCAACCCACTCCAGTATTCTTGCTTGAAGAATTCCATGGACAGAGGAGCCTAGCAGGCTATAGTCCATGGACTCACAAAGAATCAGACATCACTGAGTGACTAACACTTTCACTTTCATAAGAAACTCACAGCTAATATTGCACTCAATGTTGAAAAGCTGAAAACTTTTCCTCTTAGATCAGAAACAAGACTAGGATACCCAATACTGCCAAAATGTTATTCAACATAGTATTATGAGTACTGTCTAAAGCAATTAGACAAGAAAAAGAATGAGACATCCAAGTCAGAAAAGAACTGTTACTATTTGCAGATGACATGAAATATATAGAAAACCCTATATATGCCACCAAAAAAACTGTTAAATGAATTCAACAAAGTTGTAGGATACAAAATCAACATAGAAAAATCAGTTATGATTCTAAATACTAACAATTAACTATCTGAAAAAAATAAAATAAAATCCCATATACAATAGCATCAAAAACAATCTTCTGCTGCTGCTAAGTTGCTTCAGTCATGTCCGACTCTGTGCGACCCCAGAGATGGCAGCCCACCAGGCTCCCCCGTCCCTGGGATTCTCCAGGCAAGAACACTGGAGTGGGTTGCCATTTCCTTCTCCAATACATGAAAGTGAAAAGTGAAAGTGAAGTCATTCAGTCGTGTCCAACTCTTAGCGATCCCATGGACTGCAGCCTACCAGCCTTCTCCATCCATGGGATTTTCCAGGCAAGAGTACTGGAGTCGGGTGCCATTGCCTTCTCCCCCAAAACGATCTACTTAGGAATAAATGTATCCAAAGAAGTGAGAGACCTATAAACAAAAATCTTTAAGACACTGATAAAAGAAACTGAAGACACAAATAAATGAAAAGATATCCTAGGTTCATGGATCAGAAAGATTAATATAATTAAAATGTCCATAACATCCAAGTGAGCTATAGATTCAATGTAATACCTATCAAAGGGCATTTTTTCACAGCAACAGAAAAAAAATCCTAAAATTGAAATGAAACCACAAAAGAATGCCAAATAGCTAATGTAATCTTGAGACAGAAGAATAATGTCAGAGTTATCACACTTCCTAATTTCAAGTTATATTATAAGCAATCAACTCAAGTTATATTACAGGTCATGGTATTGGCATTAAAAGCAGACATACAAGTTAACAGAAAGAAGAGAGATCCCAGAAATAAACTCATGCATATACAATTAATCTTCAGCAAAGGAACCAGGCATACTCAATGGAGAATAATCTCTTCAATAAATGGTACTGGTCAAACTGGATAGCCATATGTAAAAGAATGAAACTGTATCCCTATCAATTCAAAATTGATTAAATATTTAAATGCAAGACTTGGAATCATAAAACTCTTGGAATAAAACACAGGGGGTGAGCTCCTTGACATTGCTATTGGCCATGGTTATTTGGATTGAGAACAAAAGTGAAAACCAAAATTAAAAACAGGTGGGACTACATGAAACTAAAAAGCTTCTGCACAATAAATATAATCATCAATAAAGTGAAAAGGCAATTCATGGAATGGGAATAAATATTTACAAATCATATACCCAATAAGCAATTAGTATCCAAAATATACAAGGGGTTCATACAACTCACTAGCAAAACACACAAAACCAAATGCCACAATTCAAATCGGGCAAAGGACCTGAATATGTATTTTCTAAAGACAAACAGATGGCCAATATATACATGAAAAGGTGTTCAACATCAATAATCATCAGGAAAATGCAAATCAAACCATAATGAGATATGACCTCACATACCGCTAGGATGTGTATTATCAAAAAGAGAAGAGAGTAATGCTGGTGAGGATGCTGGGGAAAGGAAACCCTTGTGCATTCTTGGTAGGAAAGTAAACCAGTACAGTCACTAAGGAAAACAGTAAGAGGTCCCTCAAGAAACGAAAAATAGACCTATCACATGACTCAGGAATCTCCCTTCTGGGTAAATATTCAAAGGAAATGAAATCACTATTTCTTTATCTCAAAGAGACATCTGAACTTCCAATTTTACTGCATCACTATTCACAATAGTCAAGGTTTGGAAACAGTGCAAGCATCTCTCACTTACAGATGAATGGATAAAGAAAATGTAATACACATACACACCAATACACACCCCCCCACACCCCCCACACACAGACAATGGATTATGCAATCTTAAAGGAAATCCTGTCTTTTGTGACATTATGGATGAACACAGAAGGTATTATGCTAAATGAAATAAGCTAGACAAGAAAGAAAATAAAACTTAACTAGAACCAAAAACAAGCAAATAAAATAGTTGAACTCAAAGAATCACAGGGTAGAATGGTAGAATGGTTGCCAGAAGCTGGGGCTTGGGGTGGAATAGGGAATGTTTGGTAAAAGTTTGTAAACTTTTAGTAATAAGATGAATAAGGCTTGAAGATCTAAGGTATACAACAGTGAATATAACTGCTAATACTCTATTGTATAGTTAAAATTTCTAAGAGAGTAGAACTTAAGTATTTTCATCCAAAAAAAGTAACTATGTGGGGTGATGAATGTATTAAATTAACTCAAGGAGGAATATCATTTAACAATGTCTGCACATTATTAAATAATTATATTATCAAATAGTTACACCTATATATGTTAGATATATGAATTATAATTTTGTATTCCAATTATACTTTAAAAAGCTGAAAAAATATTTCTGAAAAGTTTCCCTCCCTGAACTAACATAATCCTACAGAAAATATTGAGAACTTTTCTTTGAGTTAATTCTTTCTCAGTTCCAGTGCTCATTAGCTGAGTCAATATACAGACCATTTCCTCCCATGGGTTATTTTTACATATTTACTGAGCTCTACCAATAACCTGATCGAGGGATGTACTGTATGGATTCTATAACTGGGCAAAAGTTACAGCATAAAACAGGAGGACATGTAAACTTTTCTTATCTACAGCTTGCCTTCTTCCTGTAAATTGTAAGAGCAACATTGTGTTTTCTGAGTATGTATGATGTTAAGAAAGATAAAACATATGCATGCATACATTTCTGGACCCTTAACCCCTGCTCTTTTATACTTTTAGTTTTTTACCTCATTTCCTAGAAGGGCATTTACACAGGCTTCTGATGCATCGCAGATGGCTGTGAGATCATGTCCTCCTTCTAGAGCCAACACCACATGTCCATCAGCCAGTGTCATCAACTGCTTCGTCAAATGACCAAAGCCTACCATAATGCAAACAGAACATTTCAAAGTATAAATTAAAAGTCAACTGACCACTAGAACCTAATATTGATTGAGCATTTATTGTGTGTATGTCCTTTTCTCAGTACTTCCCACGTGCTAACGCATTCAATACTCACAATAATTTGATAAAAGATCTTGGATCACAAAATCCAAGATCCTGCAGCTACGAAGTCTCACAATTAAGATTTGCACCAGTCATACTGTGCACATTACTGCCTTTCACAATGCATTCTGTGTACACCTGGATATAAAGTGTTCGGCTAATATTAATAAGGTATGCAATTCCATTTGCTTAATATTTGTTTCTTCTTTCCATCATTTGCCTTTATTATAAAAGGAAGAAGTTTTCCATGTATCACCTCAAATTACATACCTATCACATTAGATTTTACAGGTATTCTTTTTACTATGAAATAGCTGATGAATACAAAAATTAATATCTATGTATGACATAACAAACAAGTGGTCACTCACCTCCCAATTTAAGGAAAATATTTTTGAAGCCCCCTGCATGCAACTGTCTAATAACATAACTCCCCCTCACTGTGGGTAATCAGGACTCTGGGTTGGTGTTTATGATTCCTTTGCTTTTGATTGTTTAACCTGCTTTTCTGGAATTTTATAAAAATGGTTTTAGACTTTTGCAACATACTCTTTTCACACTTTGTGTTAGTTCATTTCTGTCGATGCCTGTAACAACAGTTTTATGCTCTCTAGTAGGCCATTTAATGAATATAGTTTATTTACCCACTCTCCTGTTGACAAATATTTATGTTTTTCTGTTATTCAAAAAAAAAAAATGCCCCTATGGGACTTTCCTGGTGGTCCAGTGGTTAGGACTCTGTGATTTTTCCACCATGGGCCTCTGTTGGATCCCTGATTAGAGGAACAAGGATCCCACAAGAGACCAAAAAAAAGCCAATAAGAACATTCTTATACCAGCCTTCTGGTGCACACATGCAAGAGTGGAGTAAAACTGCTGTGACTTACAACCTGCTAAATAAAACCAGATCATTTCCAAAGGACTATGATCAATCCCCACTGTGAGAAGCAGTGTGTATCAGAATTCCTGTTTAGTTTCATCCTTGCCAATATTTGGTGTGATGGGCCATACATGTGGGTGGCAAAGAATGGCATCTTACTGTGGTTTCATTCAGAATAAGGAGAAACCTTTCTATTTCTACCCTGAATTGAGTTTTTATTATAAACAGATGTTTAATTTAATTATTTTACTACACCAAATGAGATGGTTTTTCTCCTACAATTTCATAGTGTTGTGAGTTACATTAATATTTCAAATATTTAGGCATCATTGAATTTATGGAATAAAGTAAGTTTGTTTATGATATATTATCATTTTTATACACACTTAATTTATTTGACTAATGCTTTGTTTAGGATTTTTTCACTATGTTGATGAAAGAGGTTAATCAATGAATTTCTATTCTTTGACTATTTTGAATTTTATTATGGCCGGACCTTCTTTTTCTATTATTTGACTCCAGAATGTTGGGTAGAAATCTTCTGTAAACCATTTGACTCTTCTGTTTTGTCTGAGGAAGACATTTATCTATTGAGAATTTTCTTAGGGATTAGGGGACTATTCTTGCTTTCAATATCTTCCCAAGTTATATTTTCCCAGAAATCTGTATCTTTTGTGTTCAAATGTATTCAATAAAGTTGTTTATTACCTTATCATCATATTTTGGAACCTCAATGAGATGTAATCATTGTTAGTAGAGCCTCAACATCTCTGAAGTTTTCTTTCATTTATTTTCTGTCTCTTTCTGTCCGACATTATGTGTATTTTTGTTGCAGATTTACCTTCCAGGCTTTTTCACTCCAGATGTATCTAGTCTGCTATTTATACTTTCATCAATATCTTCATTGCAGTGATTCGTTGTTCAATCCTATGTGTTCTGTTGGGTTATATTTCATAACTTCTTAGTCACTTTAATCTTTCAAGTTTTTATTTCTTTAGACATAATTACTTTATATTCTATATCTGCTATTTGAAGTCTTTATGGCTTAGTTTTACTATTTTTGTTTCTGCTGATTCAGCCTCATGATGGCTTAATTTTCCTTTGCTTTTATTTTTTTTGAGTTCATATTCATCAGAACTTTATATATGAGAAAGCTTGGAGAACAGATTTGAATATGATATTTACCTTGGAAACCCAAGATGAGTGGGATTTTGTTTACTTCTGTTGGATGGCTGAAACATTACCAAGCAGGATAAATTTTAAATCCTGACTGAAGGGCTGTTTTTCAAAATGTACAGATAATGTAAATACGGATCCCAAAACTTGATTACAAATTGTCATAGAAAAGACATTTTTTCCCTTTCCATTCCCTTTGAAATTCTCTGTATTGACAGTTATAGCTAAGATCAATTTGTTGTTTTGTTCAGCAGTGTCTCCTTTTCTCCTATTTATCCTTTTCTTTAGAGTCAGCTCTTTGACATTCCTTTCTTTATTCTGCTCTCCAATCAAAACCCTTCCCTTTGGAGATCGAAGGCTTTGATGCCCTTTTTGAGAATACAGGAGTCTATTAATGTTCAAACTTTTGCCAACTGTATACTTTAGGATGGCCCAGAGTGGCCAACAGCTACAGTATTTGTTTGCTTTTCTTCCTCTTTTTGGAAGTCCTCCATAAATTTAAAAGAGTAGTTTTCATATTTACACGTAGGAGTATTTCAGAATATATAGTCTCTCATATTGCCAAATGTAAATCTCTTGTTCAATGTCTAAAAAATTATAACAATTCATCAACGTGCCCACTTTTAGGAACAATTAAAAAAAAAGAAAAAATAAAAATATTTAAAACCATGTGTTCAACATTGTTTAATTTGCTTTAAGAACTTCCAGGGAACATAAATTTAGTTTTTAAATCAATTATATTTTTAAAATAATTAATAGATGTTTTGCTACAGGGTAACATCTGGGCTCTGCTCACAGATCCTCAAATGCTCAGCGACTCACAAGTTCCTGAATCAACTTGTTGAAAACAAGTGGCCAAGATTTCAGAGTAGGAAGACCCTGAACTCACCTTGTCCAGAGCACCTATTGAGGAGAAAGACTAGAAGGGTATCAGAGATCTTCTACAACTAAAGACATAAAGAAGGAACCACAAGGACATGGGTAGGAAGGGTAAAGATGTGGTATAGTCAAGAACCATATTCCAGGGTGAGGACCACAAACACAAGGATAATCACAGTTAGAGAGTTTCTCCCCAAGGAATGAGGGGTCTGAGGCCTATTACAAGCTCCCCAGTCTGGGTGTCCTACACTGGGAAGCCAAGATCCTAGAAGTCTGGCTTTGAAGGCCAGAGGGGCTTACTCTTGGGACGGTCAAAGGGCAATGGGAAATAGACCCCAATCTTAAGGCACACACAAAATCTCACATAATTCAGGACCCAGGGCAGAAGTCATAATTTGAAAGAAGCCTATGTCAGACCCACCTTCTGATCCTAGAGTAATAAAAGGGGAAAAAAACCCTACAAACAAGCATACACTCCCCAGCAAGACTTTCACTCAGATTTGATGGAGAGATCAAAAGCTTCACAGACAAGCATAAGCTAAGAGTTCAGCATAACCAAAAAAGCTTTATAAGAAATGTTAAAAGGACTTCTCTATGTGAAAAAGAAAAGGTCATAACTAGAAATATGAAAATTATAAAAGGAAATATTTCATTGGTAAAGGCACATATATACAAAAGTTAGTAAATTAGCCACATATAAATCTAGTAGGAAGATTTAAAGATTAAGGGAGTAAAATCCACATAAGTACTACTTATCCACAATAAGTACTTAAGGGACACACAAAACAAAAAGATGTAAAATGCTATGTCAAAGACAGTAAATGTGAGAAATGAAGTTAAAATTCATAAGAGAGCAGCAACTTAATCATATTTCTGTATGTTTGCATGCTCAGTTGCTCAGTCCTGTCTGCCTGTTTGCGAACCTATGGACTGCAGCCTACCAGGCTCCTCCGTCCATGGGTTTTCCAGGAAAGAATACTGGAGTGGGTTGCCATTTCCTACTCTAGGGGATCTTCCTGATGCAGGGACTGAACCCGCTGTCTCCTGCATCTCCTGCATTGGCAGACAGATTATTTACCACTGAGCCACCTGGGAAAGCCCCCATATTTATATTTAAATCACTATATATAAACCTCATGGTAACCACAAACCAAAAATCTATAATAGATACACACACAGAAGAGAGAAAGGAACTCAAACATAATTCTATTGTTTGCCTTTAAAAGGCACATGAAAACTCAATGCACTCAATAGATAAATATAGAGAAAGATATCATTTGTGGTTATCGGAGGTGGGATTTGGGGGGAAGGGGAATTACATGAAAGCAGTCAAAAGGTGCATACTTCCAGTTACAAGATAAATAAGTACTATGGAAATAATGTACAGCATCATAAATCTGATTAACACTGCTGTGTGTCACATATGAAAGTTGCTAAGAGTGTAAATCCTAAGAGTTCTCATCAGAAGGAAAATACTTTTTTTATTTCTTTAATTCTGTACCTGTTGATGATGGGTGTTCACTAAACTTACTGTGATAATCATCTCATGATTTATACAAGTCAATTTATTATGCTATACACTTATTTTTCGGGGCAGTTCTGTGTTTACAGAAAATTTAAGCAGAAAGCACAGAGAGGTCCAATCCACCACCCCACCTTGCTGTGGTTTCCCCTATTAACAACATTCTGCATTAGTGTGGTGCATTCGTTACAGCTGATGAGCCAATACTGATAACTTACATTACTGTTTACAAAAGTTCATGACCAGGCTTTTCTCTTTTTGTGTAACTCTAGGGGCTCTGACAGATGCATACTGTCATGTATCCACCATTACAACATCCTACAGAATGCTTCAAGGCCCTATAAATCTCCTGTGTTCCACCTGTCATACCTCCTCTCTGCCCTGCAACAAACCCTTATCTTTCTTGTTTCTACAGTTTTGCTACTTATTTTTTCAATGTTTACATTAATTAAAATTTTTAGTTTCTTTTATTAACCATACTAAAGTACAAAAGACTATATTTCACTCTCCGTCATTTAATACTTATAATATTTATAATATCAATATTTCTATATTCATGAAAACTTAAAACAATTACCTTGAATATGGAAATGCATGGTCTTCAAGCCTGCCTAGGCTGTTTTCAAGCCTGACCTTGTTCCTCTCTTAAATATTATGGGTTTTTTGTTTGAAAAGAAAGTAAGTTTTCAGAATACAGTTGGCAGAACCAAATCAAAGTCTACAAAACTGTCAAGCAATAACACCCCAAAACCAAACTAAGTTGCTTCCATTTTGGAATAATGAAATAATATCTTCTTAATCCTTGGAAATGCACTGAAATATTCATTCAGTAAACTAGAGCTGTCCAGAATTTCAGCTCTGGTATAGCACTTGAGGTTAAGTATGAATAAGACAAATCTATTATGATAGAAGTCAAAATATTCACTTTATAATGATTGTATGTTTCTAAATACTTGGCAAAACAATTCTAAAAAGATGTAAAATTGGATGAAAATTGTTTCCAAGCATTACTGCATTCAAGCATTATTTTCCACACCTATGGGTCTCACAATGATACCAAGAAAAATCTTTTCCACAGGCCATTTAAAAATGAGGCTGACCACATTAAACTCCACCTTTTTATACAACTGCTATGAAAAGAGCAGTAAGCTTACAGAAAATGTGTAATGCAAAGTTCTGATCCTTAATGCTTAGAAATACTCTTGCTCGAAGTCAAGGCACATAGTAAATAATTCCATTCTGGAAGAAATATTCATAAAACTCACAGACAAATATTTCTGCTAACCATATTGTTAAATATTCTGAACAGCTTTTCCTGTAATCTAAGCCATGGCCACAGTGATAAGTTTAAAAGATATAATAATAAATCAAGCAGGTATGCCAAATCTTTCATACTGAAGGATCCTAACAATTGAGAATTCAATTATCTAAAGTCACTGCTGAGCAGATCAAATCACATGGATTTTAAAAAGGAAGGGGGGAGGGAGAGGGAGAAAAATCTCAAATCTGATTTAAGTTCACTCTTTTCCTTTGAGAATAAAAAAGAGTCCCATAAAATACCAAATTTAGATGGGATAGTAAAAAGTGGAAGGAAAGAATGGAATGAAGCTAATCTTTGATCTCTATCCAAATTCCTCTTTCTTTTACCTACAGGGTTTATTTCCATTCACATGTTACCCATGTGATCTCTGGAGCCACAGATTGAGGCAGCTGAACTTTGAGTTATCCTTGCACAAAACATTCAAGTGGAGTATAGAAATAAAATTTCTGAGTCCTATGCTCTCTCTTCTCATCAAAGCAAGGAATTTAAGAACAATGTTTTACTACTCTTAACCTGAGTTCTACTGTGTCCATTGTAGAGGGATCTGAAAAGCTAAGTGTGGCTACCAGTGTCAAGGTGTTACTCTTCCAGATATGCGAAAAAGAAGATTCAATGGTGTGTGTGGTTATGTGATTAGAGAGTTATAGAACATAATTTTAATGGGCATAATTACAAGTTACGTTGGATAGCTTTTATTTCTAGGGCACAAAAACTCATCCTACTGGTCACAGCAAACTGAATTCGCACAGTTGAAAAATTACAGCAGAGCAAAGTGCCAGGAAGGTTGTCCTCAGGGAGGTTTGAGTGTCCTGAGTGTGAGGGCTCATGGGAAAGAAGCAATTAAGCAAGAAAGTCAGTCTGTATAATCTGTGCTGAGCTGAAGCAGCCACAGATATGATATGGGGATGGAACTAGGCACTCAGGGAGGAGGCTAGGGTAGCAAGATGGATGGGGTCAGGTCAGTACTAAAATTGTTATGCAGTTAATGAAAAATCCTAAAAGATGATGCTGTTAAAGTGCTGCACTCAATATGCCAACAAATTTGGAAAACTCAGCAGTGGCCACAGGACTGGAAAAGTTCAGTTTTCATTCCAGTCCCAAAGAAAGGCAAAGAATGCTCAAACTACTGCACAATTGCACTCATTTCACATGCTAGCAAAGTAATACTGAAAAAAATTTGCCAGGCTAGGCTTCAACAGTAAACTCCCAGATGTTCAAACTAGATTTAGGAAAGGCAGAGGAATCAGAGATCAAATTGCCAACATCCGTTGAATCATAGAAAAAGCAAGAGAATTCCAGAAAAACATCTACTTCTGCTTTATTGACTATGCTAAAGCCTTTGACTGTGTGGATCACAACAAACTGTGGAAAATTCTTAAAGAAATGGGAATACCAGACCACCTTACCTGCCTCCTGACAAACCTGAATACAGGTCAAGAAGCAACCGTTAGAACCGGATATGGAAAACAGACTGGCTCCAAATTGGGAAAGGAGTACGTCAAGGCTGTATATTGTCACCCTGCTTATTTAACTTATATGCAGAGTACATCATGTGAAATTCTGGGCTAGATGAAGCAGAAGTTGGAATGAAGATTGCTGGGAGAAATATCAATAACCTCAGATATGCAGATGACCCCACCCTTATGGCAGAAAGTGAAGAGGAACTAGAGAGTCTCTGGAAGTAAATGAGGAGAGTGAGAAATCTGGCTTAACTCAACATTCAAAAAACTAAGATCATGGCATCTGGTTCCATCACTTCATGGCAAACAGATAGAGAAACAATGAAAACAGTGACAAACTTTATTTTTTGGGCTCCAAAATCACTGCAGATGGTGACTGCCGCCATGAAATTGAAAGATATTTGCTCTTTGGAAGAAAAGCCATGACAAACTGAGACAGCATATTAAAAAGCAGAGACATTACTTTTCCAACCAAGGCCTATGTAGTAAAAGCTATGGTTTTGTCCAGTAATCATGTATGGATGTGAGAGTTGGACCATAAAGAAGGCTGAGCACCTAAGAATTGATGTTTTTGAAATGTGGTGTTGGAGAAGACTCTTGAAAGTCCCTTGGACTGCAAGGAGATCAAACCACTCAATCCTAAAGGAAATCAATCCTGAATATTCATTGGAAGGACTGATGCTGAAGCTCCAATACTTTGGTCACCTGATGTGAAGAACTGACTCACTGGAAAAGACCGTGATGCTGGAAAAGATATAAGGCAGGAGGATAAAGGGATGACAGGATGAGATGGTTGCATGGCATCACTGACTCTTTGGACATGAGTTTGAGCTAGTCCCGGGAGATAGAGATGGACAGGGAAGTCCGGCATGCTGCAGTCCATGGGGTTGCAAAGAGTAGGACACGATTGAGCAACTGTTTTTTTTTTATTTATTTATTACTGAAAATCAGCCTCAGAAGTTGTCCCAACCATGTGCACTGACTATGACAAAATACCGTAAGAAATTATTTTTTTAAAGTTAACATTGTTAACTTAAGCTCTTTTGAGGAAATCTTCTAGAATGGGGTGCTAACGTAGTACTACCACTACGGTAGTACGGCTACTACACTAAAGAATACTATATATAGCCTGTCTGCTCTAAAAAGCATTAAGTTAAATTAATATAAGCAGGTAAGCATCATTATAGGCATTAGAAGGAAGGTACATTGTAAAAAAAAAAAAAAAATTCTCTTGCTTTTGTTGACTAAACAAACACACGGAACTGGTAACTACGAAGACTGGGAGTCACTGAGGAAGAGAACTGGAAGGGCAGCTTCAGTTAGAAATCTTCACTGGAAGCCAACTTACTTTTGTCGCTTCTGAAAATAATATTAAATAAGTTGCAAATATGGTAGTGATTCAAATGATCGATTTCCTGAAATTCTGTGGGGGTGTATTTCTGCTTAAGAAGTCAAATTTGTGTCAGCATTTTTTTCTAAGTTTGGGAAACTGTTTGAAATGAGAAGTTGCTCTAGGAAAGCTCTAAGATTAAACTTTAGATAAATATTTAATAACTAACCCATAGAACATAAAAGGATTCACCCTTTAAAATGGCATGTGTCAAATGCTTCTCCGTAATGTTTCCCAAATAGTTCCCAGGATATTGGTAATGCAAAAACACAACCCTTACTTTACTTTAATTTCCATTTGAAAACAACTATTTTCAAAACAAAAATGAACACATGTTCATTGTTAAAAATGTGGAAAATAGAAAATAGAAAAAAGTCAAAGAAAATTATGTAATATATAACAAATATATGTTGCTACATATTATTATTCAATAATTAAATATAAATAAAATCATTATAATAAACCCAGTCCTATAAACCAGAGATAGCCAATCCCACTTTTGTGCAATTTCATGTTTATCATTTTCTGTGCATTTAAAAAATAAAACAGGATCACACTGTACTTTTAAAATTTATATTTATAAATATAAATATAGTAGAAAACATGTTTTGTAGACTCTACAATATCCTTTTAACATACTACTTTTCTGTTTTTAGACATTAACTTACTAGTTTTCAGCTTTATATATAAGGTTGTAAATAATATCCTCCTATATGGTGAAGCAGTCACTTACCTGATTCTAGTGTTATTATCTATTATTATTGGATGAAAAGAGGCTTGCTCTTTTGACTGTTAACTTTCCTCTTTTATTCCAGAGTATGAGATAGAACACATACTGTAAGGCACATGAAGGCAAGATGGAAATGAAGTTCCTAAACTTTATAAACTTTATTTGTGTGTGTTCAGCAATGGATAACTGAAACATTCTTATAGAAGCTCAGAGAAATGAGATACTCCTAGAAAGTCTGCTTTTATTATGAAATTGAAAACATGAAATATATCAGAACTCTTTATGGAGGCTGACCCTGAGGGACTTCTGCTGTGGCTTGAAGAGGGACTTCTCTCTAACTTACGGTGTTGTTACCATTGTTGTTTTGCCATTCTATAAAAGTCAGACTCTAGAATCAGCAACCAATGCCTAAGAAAGGTACTGGCTCATGATTCACTTGATTAATAAAAATAATAGTGATACAAAATGATTGATTAGAAATCACTCCTACTTGTAAATCTAATTTTGCTGATGTCAGCCTCCCATTCACTACAAGTACTTCTCTATTATTTCCAATGACTGCCTGTCTGCCAGGAAAGCTTCAAGTAAAACAAACAAACAAACAAACAACAACAACAAAAACAACAAAAAACAGTGACAGAGACAATCCCCATCTCCACAGTGCCATTTAGCAAAGGTAGTAGAATGAGAATCAGCAGCAGAGACAGTCTCTTCAGAAATGTATGTGTGTGTTCAGTCACTAAATCTTGTCTGACTCTTTGCAACCCTGTGGACTGAATCTACCAGGCTCCTCTGTCCATGGGATTTCCCAGGCAAGAATACTGGAGTGGGTTGCCATTTCCTCCTCCAAGGGATATTCCCGACCCAGGGATCAAACCTGCATCTCCTGCATTTCAGGAGGGTTCATTTTTGACATCTAATATGTTACTGATTTATGTAATTTTCGTAACTCTTTCTGACATGTTAAAAACCCTCAATAACAATTTTACTCATTTTTAAACAGGTTAGTTTCATTTGATCCTGAAATAGCTGTGAAGACTTCACGGCAAATCCAGTATAGTAGGGATCCCTGGAGTCAGACACTTTTGTTCTGTTTTGATTTGCAATTTAATTTTGCATATCCACTGGCAAATTTTCCCTAGTTACATGCAGGAAAGATCAACTGAAGAATGCACATACGGTGAAGTATAATTACAAAAACTGGAGCCATTTTCCTCTCTAACCCCCTTAGTCATTAAGTTAACCATGCTTTTCTTTAGGAAGATGCAGTCAAACTCAAATTGAGAGAGAAGTTTGGGTAGCATGTGGCTGTCTCATGTACTCTGAGGCTCTCGAGCAGGACTTCAAAGCAGAAGCTGATTGTTGCAGATGGGAAGAATGCTTTTCACAGAAATACCTTTTTAAGACTCATGATGTTGTAATTCATATGGTAGGCACTTGTGATTCGTTCCTGATGATGTTGGGATCATTTAACTCACAAAACCAGTGTTGCTACCATAAAATCCTTTCATCTATAGCCAAAAAAGGTTTATTTCATGCAAATGAAAAATTTTCATTAAAGAATCACCCTAATAATGGGGAAGGTATATGTTTTCTGGTCATGTTTAAAATGTAAATTTATGAACATATTTTGAAGATTCATTTCACTTTAAGATCTTTATTTATTTGATGTCCTAGGACTCTTTTCAAGGTCACTGAAACCGGAAATCACTTTTAGAAGAAATATGGAGATTATTATCATTAAATCTTTCAGTTGGCTTATTCCAAGCAGCCCTATAAATATTGCATATGTTTTAAAGAAGGCGCTTTCAAGTAAAGTAAAAATCCTTTTACTGTTCTAGTCAGTGACGCTCCAGAAGGTAACTTTATATTCTCAGCACCTTTTGTAAACAAATGAATGGTTGGTTTGTATTAAACAATGTCTGAGACAGCAAAACACTCCAAAGTAGTATTTCAGAAAAATGATATTAAAAAAAAATTATCTTCAGGAATTCCTGAGAATAAAATGTCAAGAGAAGTTGACTGGCATTTTGACCATCCATCCATCCATCCATGATTTATCTATCTAAAAAGCAACAAGTTATTTACTAAATGCCTACTATGTGCCACAGTTTTATATATAAATGTTAAAATACATGAACCTCAGTTTTCTCAGCTGTAAATACAACCAATGACTATTCTACCTCACAGATGTGAAATAAATATCTAATCATAAAAAGCCACCTAAATATATGCATATATATACACATATGAACAGAACCTAGCACATAGTAGGTATTCAGTTTTTATATTTTCGAATGAAAGAATTTATTCATAGAATTTAAGATCTAGAAATGAATTTTAAGCTTAAATATTCCAACCCCTTCTTTAAGGTTGAGGAAACTAAGACCCATAAAGATCAATTATCAAGGCAAACAGTTAACTACAGAGTTGGGATGAGAACTCTGCATTTTCCACCATTCAGCCCACTCAATAGATATTAGGACTGCTCATTTTTTTTCAGAAATGATTTCCAGTTCAAAAAGAACTTTAAAGAGAATTCCTAGACACCAAATGGCTTTTACAAATTATTGCTTTGGTGTGCTAAGTGTAAATAAACCAGAAGCATGTGAATTAAATTTCCCTTAACAAACACAAATATAAAACCATTGAGGAGAAAAAAAAATCCCTAGAAAATGCTTTTGGGTATCATAGGACCATTCCTTCCCACCCCTCAACAAAATTGTTTTTGCCAAACCCCAACTGCAATTTGATTTGCCAATCTCTAGCTTGTACTGCTGTTTTCAATAAGGCATTAAACACATGGGATCCATTCTCTCATCGATGCTCAGGCATAATTGGCCAAGTGGGATGGAACAAGAGCAGGACAGACTCATGCTAAGCAATGATGATCCCATTACAGTACTCTGCATTATTCAAATTCAACCAGTATTTACTGAGTACACACAATTAACAACAGCTAGGGAACTACATGGTTGAATAAGAGATCGTTCTTGCTTCCAAAGAACTAAATTACATACAAGGGGCATATACACAGATAAATACAATTTGACATGGAGAAAGATAACTGTTATAAAACAAACACATTTTTATAAAGCTTAATAGATGGAAGACATCTATCTGTTTAGAGGGAACTCAGAAGATAATAGAGGACATAGTCAAACATCTGCAGTGTTACGCATTTGTATATCTTTGCCTCAGCTTCCCACTTCTGATACAGGAACAGTCTTGTCGGTTTCAGTGAAATAATATATGTAAAATGCATCTACCCAGCACTTGACACTCAGGCAGTATCAATAACTATTACTTCCTCACCAGCCCATCAGCCTCTTCATGATTCAAAAGCTCTCTTAGCAATTACCCTAAATGGCATTATTCTTTTCATTCATTTGGTTTTTCTATTAGTAAACTTAGTTCTAGAGTCACTCAATTATGCTCACATAGGATCATATATATTGCAGTTTCAGACAGCAAAATGGGGAATGGAAAAGTAAGTGTGGGGAAAAAGAATTCATATTTTGAGATAATCATCTTTAAAATTTTTTTCAAAAAATAAATCGCCAAGAATTGATTGATACTTTGGAATCTAGCATACAGCTTGGTACATAGTAGGTGCTCAGTACATGCTATCGAAGGAATTAGTGAATGTGGAATGAATATACTCTATTAACTTTTCTCAATTCCATTTCAATTACATTAGTATGGTAGGTAGAATTCACAGGACCTCCGAGAACTCTTGCTCTTGAACAGAACTCTTTCTCTTAAGTGTGGATAGAATCTGTGCATGTAATGTATACTCCTGTGGAATGGCAAAGAGAAGTTTCAGTTGACTTTGTGTAAATCAAAAGGAAGATTTCAGGCAGTGTCAGGGGAAACTGGGCTGGGGGGTCGGGGTGGCTCCAATAATCTAATCACAGAGCCCTTTAAAAGCAGAGTTTTCTCCAGTTGGTATTGTAAGAGGAAGTCAGATTTGAAGCATGAGAAGGACTTGACACACCACTGATGGTTTGAAAACATTAAGGGACCACGAGAGGAGAAATGTTAGTAGCTTCTAGCCAGCAAGGAAATGAAGACTTCAGTTCTACAACTGCAAGAGATTAAATAAACTCAAAAGAGGATTGTTCCTTAGAATGTCTAGAATAAAGAGCCAGCCTGGCTGATATTTTAGTATCAGCTTTGTGAGACTGGAAGAGGGAACCCAGTTGGGTTGATGCAGACTTGTGACCTACCAGAAAGGTGAGGTAATAAATGGATGGTGTTGGGAGTCAAATTCATATCCCTGAATATACTAGAGGCCCAAGATAAATCAACAGCAGAATAACAGTTCAAGAGGTAAAGTTGATAGTGTAAGGAAAGTTGGAATAGTAATGGTAACTACAACAATGAACAATTCTAAAATATTTATCCTGTGCCAGGTCCTGGGGTTCATATAGATGTTTCATGGGATCCTCACACCACCCTATGAGGTAGCTATAGAGAGTATCCAACTCTCTAGAGGGGTAAACAAAGGGAAGCTGAGTAACTTTCCCAAAGTCATACTGGGAACAGAGTAATATATAGTAATATCAGGACTCAACTCAGGCTTTAGACTCTGAAACCTTAACCACTGACCCTACTGTTCAAAATAATTTTTCAAAAAATCTACACACATAAGGTATGTTTAGTTTTCTCTATGAATAAGATGAAGTAACCAATGCATGTCACCATGCGTCCAAAGGATTCATCTGTCCTCACTATCATCCACCCATTTCCCCACAAAGTGTCAAGGGCCAGAATGCTAAGATGCATACCTTGGCAATGCCTGAACAAACTGTCTGTTAGAATAAGATTATGATGAATTCTTAGTCGTGATGAGATACTTCAAATAGAGGCAGTGCTGCTAGTTTCTCTGTTACCTTGAACCAAAGACAAAATCTATGGGTCACTTCATTTAAAAGAACAGAAGAATCCTAGTCCTGAATGAACATGAGTTTATGTAAATTAGGTGACCTTTTCCAGGCAGAGAGATTTCTAGAACGGTGAACTCTTCTAAAGAGTCAAGGGCTCTGTATGATCACTGGCCATGTCTGACTGGACACTGCAAGGCTTCTCTAAATAATGTATCAAGTGCTGAAGGAATTATGGGAAGTGTTACATGGCTGAAAGAGTGTACAAGTTAGGAGAAGACGGTACCTGGAGATGGGCAGACATGCCAGAAGAAAACTGCATGCTCACTTGCAGAGAGCAGTGAGCTTAGCAATATAGTAGCCACCCAACTACCTGTCACTGGCTTCTCACAATTTTTAGGGTTAAATTCAAAGCCTTCAGGACACGGTATCTCTTTCCAGTTTCATCTTCTGTCACACCCCACGTTTACTCTTCCTTTAAGTTAAATATAACTGTTTATACAATTTGATGAACACAGCAACCAGAGTCTACATTTCTGAGTATCCACTGATGTAATATCTTGTCCACATCCAGCTAACCCCTACTCATCTTTTAAATTTAGTGTAACCAACATCCTGAGCCCGCTGGGCAATGCAGAGTTGTTCTTATGTGTCCTCTTAATACTGATTTCTCTCTCTAATCCTTAATTTGTGAGTTCATCCTTCGAGGTTGTAACCTGCTGACCAACACTGTCTGTATCTTGCCTGGCTTCGTATATTCAGTGCCTAGTACAGTAATTGGCATTCTCAGTATGTTAATTAAATGCTGATGTCTAAATAGTACAGAGACCTCAAGCTGACTTTATAGACCTGGATCAATGTGTGTTAACACCTAAACTATATATGGAACTTATTGCACGGTAGGCTCTTTACAACTTCTTTAATGCTCAACACAGTCAACACACACACACACACACACACACACGAGGTACTGCCATTATTCTTAAATAAGAAATGGAAAATTAACAGAGAAAGGTTAAGTGCATTGTCCAAGGTGAAAGAACAGAGGTAGGATTTAAACCTTCTGACTCTGGAGTCCACATTCTTCAATTACAATACCTAAGTTTTTGGATTCAGGGCCCATGGTGATACTCAAGAGCTATTTTTGAAGAAAAGTAAAGAAAAGCAAAGCCCTGAAAAATTTTATGATTCTATAATATACCTACTGTAGAATAAATATTTCCCTTTCTTAATTTTTTTTAATACTGTGGCCAATACAAGTAAAAAAATCTTTCTCAAAGATTGGTTAAAAGGAGCATCCAGGAAAAAAGTTTAGGTCCAGAGAAAATACAACAGGCCAAAGAGAAAACTCAAGTCCCTGTCACAGACTGTTTCTTACACTATGCTATAGAACTTATAAGAAATGTCATTAATTTACAGAATGAAAGTAGAATACCGTGTCTTCAAGAAGATTCAAAATAATCGTGGCTGATCCATTCACTGAAGAGGTATTTATTGAGAATCTACTATGTAACAGAAACAGTGCTGGCCAATGAGGAACAGTTTTGAGATTAACAAAGACAGTCCCTATCCTTAGAAGGCAATGGCACCCCACTCCAGTACTCTTGCCTGGAAAATCCCATGGGCAGAGGAGCCTGGTGGGCTGCTGTCTATGGGGTCTCAGAGAGTCAGATACAACTGAGCAACTTCACTTTCACTTTTCTTTTTTTTTTTTTTAGCTTTTTATTTTTTTTAATTTTATTTTATTTTTAAACTTTACATAATTGTATTAGTTTTGCCAAACATCAAAATGAATCCGCCACCGGTATACATGTATTCCCCATCCTGAACCCTCCTCCCCCCTCCCTCCCCATACCATCCCTCTGGGTCATCCCAGTGCACCAGCCCCAAGCATCCAGCATCGTGCATCGAACCTGGACTGGCAACTCGTTTCATACATGATATTTTACATGTTTCAATGCCATTCTCCCAAATCTTCCCACCCTCTCCCTCTCCCACAGAGTCCATAAGACTGTTCTATACATCACTTTCACTTTTCACTTTCATGCATTGGAGAAGGAAATGGCAACCCACTCCAGTGATCTTGCCTGGAGAATCCCAGGGACAGGGGAGCCTGGTGGGCTGCCATCTATGGGGTCGCACAGTGTCGGACACAACTGAAGCAACTTATTGAATTTAATTGAATCCTTACATCACTTAGAAATTAATGTTAGTGAGAGGCACCATCACCAGGTACCATGCTATGTGTGTGAAATACATTATTTCATATAATCACTACACAACTGCCCAGGCGGGAGAATGAACTTACCCAAGCAATACAGTCAATGGCAAAGCCATAATAACGAGGCAACTGGACTTCAAACCTGTCAGCTGCATTTGAATCCAAATAACACTGAAGTACTAGTTTAAACTATTAATGCTGCAGTCAGAGCACCAGCGGTTCCTGAATAATACTCATCAAATGTTAATGACTGTTACCCATTCTTCTTACTCAAGCTTTAACTTATATTCATAAAAACCAATTTTCAGGAAAAGAAATATCTACTTTGACTTTCTGATACTATCACTTTGAAAAGAAATAGATTACCACCACCACCCAAACCTCTAATTCCTTTTCAAATTAACCTTTGGAACTATTAATAAACTTCCTTTTCAGTGTTGGTATAGCATTAATTCACGACCACATTCCTCAAATCCAGCTCATTATGGTCACATCATTATGTAACCATAATGATGGTCGCAGCAACACTTGTAGTAACCACTGCCAAAAAGCCTGTCTACTTGTCCTTGGGGTAACTTTATGACTAACTGCTTTTTAAAATGTATGTAGTGTCTGACGCATAGAACCCAAAGTTTCTGGTCTTTAAAAACAATCAAACAACAACAAAAACCCCACTACTGAGTCTTAATGTACACATTCCTCACAAAGAGATGCCCGTAGAAACAGATAATATCAATAGATAATTCGTCAAAATGCCAGGTAAGTATCAGCAAAATTTTAAATGTTTGTTGAAAGATATAAAAACAAATTATTCTCTTCTAAGGAGAAAGAGGACATACGTCTCATTGCCAAAAACATTCCTTGGAATCCCATTTCCCAAATGACCTAGGTTTTTAATTTCAAGACAAAAATACCTGATTTTAAAAGATAAGTATCTACCCTCTGGGAAAAACTGATGATTTCTTATTTTTCTTGCCATAAAAGGAGGTTCAGGAAGCCTCTAAATTATAGGTTTCAAGCAACCATTTAATTTAGATTAAATTAGACAGCAATTGTATGTTAAATAAATATGAAATGGCTCTGCATGTATTTGTTAAAGATTAAACCTTCTGTAATACTTGGCTTCTATTACACATTTGTTATTGCTGATTTTTAAAATAAATCACCATTTAATTGAAATACTTAAAGAACATTTACAAAGGAAAGTATAGTATTTAGCAAGACCCATGAGAATCTAATAAGCCCAGTAGGGTAGCTCTTTCAAAAGTAGCCAATTCTCCAACATTGTGGTAGAAAACTTGTAGTGAAATTGTGGCCAGAATCCTACACAATCTTTACAAATGGCATGATTCAACTTGCCAATATGAAACCAAAAAGAGTTTTATTTTAAACATTTTTTATCAAAGTAGTTTTGGTCTGTCATAGGTTCTTTCCATCTGCCATTAAAAAAAAAATGAAAGAATTATAGATGGATGAAAATAGGAACTCCCTCATCTCCATCAGACACTTGAGTATAACTATCATTTTGGAGGGGAAAAATGAAATACCCCAGAGGACACTGCATTGTGATTTTTATCCTGCTTTCTTTTTTCCTGCTTTCCTAAGTTGGAGATGTGCAACATGAAAAAAGAGGCTTCCTGAGATCATGCTAAAAGTCTGGCATCTTAAGGCACAATTTCTTTCTGAATGAGGCTCAATATCCAACTTACATAAGATACTCTAAACCCTTCAACGTGGCAAAACAGAGCATTTCAGGGAGGGTGGTGGCTTCCACTACAAGGGACTTAAGAGATCTGAAAGATGACAAGAACTGAATGTGGAGCAAGTGAACTAAGCACAGGCCAGCGTCAGAGTGGGTAGATCAAAGATGAAGAGGAGATTTCAGGACTTTGGGGACTAGCCAGGTATGTATCAGAATTAATGAAGGAGAATAATCTGCTGGTAATTCCAGAATCATTAGAACTGGGAGGTCATGGACATCTTTCAACAAGAGTCTGTAATGAGATTAGGCAATGGATTTTCAAACTAAAGATAATAACAGATACACTAGGCTGGGAGTTAGGCTGGAATACCCTTGGGATATGCAACTAGCTAGTCTATTGTTCTTCCCTGAAAATGTCAGTACAGATTTATCAAAAATAGTTAAAACTGCAGAATCTGGATATTAACAGACAGACCCACTACTGGAAAATGTGGGAATTTTATTAAGGTGTGACCACTGGCATTCTTTCTTATCCCAGTCAAAAGTGTTACAGCTTCAGGGAAAAAAGGACCTGAGTGAACAAAAATCACCTAATTAATAAAAGACAACAAGAGAAATTTAAAATGACTGTTAAAGGGATGTGCCTTTTATCATAACTATTATGTCTCAAAAGAGTTGTGTAACTCATCATAAAAACTTTCAACCTCAAATTCATTAAGGAGAAATGACTTCTCTTGAGAGATATCCAGATGTTCTCTGCCAGCTCCTTAAATCCTCCCAGACATCTGTTGATTCTTAGTAAGGAATGTTTGTTTCTAGAAAAGATGATCTAGTCCATCTTGTGAAACATCAGTGACATAGCCAGTGGCACCACTGATTCTGACTTTGGGTGACATTAATTAAAAATTAAAAAGGATATTATAACTAAATTCTAATTCAAGTTCTATGATGACCTGCCAGATAGAGCTCTAGGTGTTCGTTTTTTTTTTTTTTTTTCCCCCATCTCCAGATTTTAATTTCTCTATGGCTCAAATAAGGGGGCTGGATTCAGTCAGTATTTCTTAAAGTGAAGTTGTTTGAAAGTGAGAGTGTTAGTCACCATGGACTAACATGTGTCCAACTCTTCACAACCCCATGGACTATAGCCCGCCAGGCTCCTCAGTCCATGCAATTCTCCAAGCAAGAATACTGGAGTGGGTTGCCATTTCCTTCTCCAGGGGATCTTCCCGACCCAGGGATTGAACTCAGGTCTCCTGCATTGCAGGTAGATTCTTTACTGTCTGAGACACCAGGGAAGAGCAAAGTGAGGTTAACTTCTAGCTAATCAGAATCATGTGAGTATTTATTAAAATGCAGAGTCCTGAGCCTCATTCCCAACCAAGTTAAAATCCAAATCTCTGGGGTGAGACCCAGACTCTTCATTTAAAATAAGGCTCTCAACTTAGGTTTCAGAGCTAAGTGACTACAGGATCTTAAAAGCCCCGGCCAGCTCTGCCATTTGGTTGATCCTTGATATCTTTGAAATAAGTCAACAATTTAAGTGTACCAAAGAACAAGCAAAATAAAGATAACAGAGTTCACCATTACTTTATGTTTGGGCTGTCATGAAATCGTATAGACAGTAGACTTTCAACCTAGTATTTCACTCTCTCCTGGGTCCGGGCTGCATCCCAATCTCTCTTTTAAGTGCTGTTCTCCTCTCACCTCTGCTTTCCATGAAATATACTTTTAAGAAGGGCTCTTACATGGTGAATTTATTCCAGTGGCTTTTCTTTATCAGGAAGCTTTAGGCATGGGGGCCTCATCTTAATAATTAAATATTAATTTTTACAAAATTCATTAAAAAGTGCCTATCCCATTATAATAAGAGTTATATAGCTTGTTAATTCTGGAACAATAAAAGCCTTGTTCCTCTATTAGGAAGACTTCTCAAGTGGAACTGTATCCTGGCTCTCCAAAAATATAGTCTTAAAGCAAATTAACTCACATTTAAGACTAAACATTGTTACCATGATTTTGGTTACTCTTATGATGAACTATAAAGAGTGAAATGCCAACATGAAGAAGACATTAAAAAAAAAGGCATTTCACTAATGATAAAAAAATAAGTTAGGCTCTAATGATAACAGGAAGCTCTTTCAAAACAAAAATCTGCAAAACGCAAAAGTGTCCTTTTGACTTCATACTTCTAAAGATAATAAAAATTTGAATTTCCTTTTGATTAGGCCTTTAAGTTAATCATGACTATTTATTACTTTAAGTATTTATTGAGGAAAGTTTTCTACGTTATACTTTCCTCTTTACTACCCAGTGCTTCAAAGTGAAAGGCTTGATTTGAATAGAGGATCTGAGACATGCGATACTATTAAACGAAAAGACTTGGCCTATGTTCAACCAATCAGACAATTCATTTGAGGAGCAATGATTCTTAATGCAAAACAACTTATCAGGCCTCTACATTAAATTAAAGTAAAACTAGGTTTATTAACAAGAGAACTCTGGTGAATCCCAACTGCCATCAGTGAGCATGAAAGGAAAAGCAGGTTCTTAGGATACTTCATCATTTCAATTGGTTAATTCTGTCAAATAACTGGACTGACTGAAGTTTAGCTTCTGGCTGAAACAACTCAGGCTGAGACCTGTGTAGGACTATATGGTCAAACTGGCTGTATATGAATATATCACCCAAGAATATACTAAGCAGACTTTCCGTGGTTAAGAATCTGCCCACCAATGCAGGCAGTGTTTCTCCCCAGGTTTATGAAACACTCTTCTCACCTGGCCTTGCACCATCTTACTCTCACATTTTCTCCTTCCTTTCCTGCTGCCTCCTCCACCTCCTTCTACCTGAAAGGTGTGGGGGCTCTCCACTTTCCGCCCTCAGTACTCCACTCCTCCTCTGCAAACACTGTCCATCAGTGAATCCTTTCACTTGCACATCAGTTACATCCATGATCACTAGGTCAAAGACTGAAATCTCTCTTTAACCCCCTTTGCTAGATCTAATTTTCATCTGCGAAGTGCCCTGCAGGGCATTTTTTCATGCATCCACATGTGACTCTAACTGAACATGTCTAAGTATTAACCATGACCCATCTTCTAGCGCTCTTCTTTCTAAAATCCCCTTAACGTCTGCCAGTGAAATGTTCAGACTATTTGGCTTGGTAATCCAGGCCCCAGTACACCCTATTGTCAAATTGACGTTCCTGAAGAGGCTTTTTTTCTGGAGGCTGCACTGGCTGAGTACAGATTTGGGAGTTGGAATTTCATTTCTCTCTCTGTCACCAGCGTCATCTCAGGCATGTTCTTTCATTTTTCTGGGTCTCCATTTCTTCTTCCGTGAACTGGGAGTAGTAACACTTGAGATTATGGTAAAAACATGGAAGAATGCACATTTCTTCTGCTTAAGCACAATGTGAGAATGCAGTAAAGTGCAACAAATGGCTTGCTGGAGAGCAAATGTGATGTGTTTACTCACGTCTTTCTTTCCATCTGCTTTTCCTTCTCCTCTTATTTATGTTTAATTCATCATTCAAGAACCAGCTCTGCTGCCCCCTGTCATTACTCTTAGAGAAATTTCCCTGATCTCTACGTATTTTCCCTGCAGAATTCACTTTATCAGATACTGTCTTTTCTTGCATGTCTTTTTAATTTTCAATTTAATTGTGAAATTCTGAAAGAGTTGTTCAATATCCCAAGCTTTGACATGTCATACAAGTCCAAACAGTAGTATTTACTAAATAAATAAAAAGCCAGTGTTCCTCACTCTTCTGTCCAAAGGGACATTTAGATTGAGCAGTGCCTGTGCTTGGATCTGACTGCAAACTGACAGCTGAACCAGGGAGCTGAGTGCTTTGGCATTGTCTCTGCTTTTTCCCAAGGAACAACAGAAGGTTTTGTATTTGCGAACACTGAAAGCGTTTCAGCTCACCTTTACTGACTTTTTCTCTCCAGCATATGTGCTCACAGCACTTGAAAGGTAACGCAAAAACTTAAGTGGATCATCTCCTTCCTCTGGCACTGTATACTCTGAAGATGCAACTTAACATGAACAAAATGTGGATTCTACCAAAGCAGCGCTCAGGAAAGCCTCTCACGGTCCGGAAATAAACATTCTGAGATACTCTGCAGGCCAGATGTGCCGACTATGAGATGGCATGTGGGAGAGGAGAGAAAGAACCCAAACCCATTAAATCTAGCATATTCCCAGGGTGCTTTACTTTTCTTTTGCAAAGATGTGGTGGGGCAGCCCTTTGCTCCTGGCTGCTGTTGGCCCACATTTCCCGGCTGTTTGCTAATACTCATTAAAAGAGGAAGGCAGGGGAAGGATTGAGAATAACGGCTCTGATAGGTAGATAGAAAGCACCACCTAAACCCAAAATGGTCATGTGCCTCTTTCTCTCTAAAACCTAATATCCACTTCATTAGCCATATGATAGAATTCACCGAAGTTTGATATCACTTTTCTGCGGTTACCTTGAGCAAATCATGTTACCACTCTTGAGATACAGGATCCTCACTTTCTCACTCATAAAACCTAGTTCCTTTATATCCATGATTCTTCCTGAGTGAAAGATCCATCTTTACCCCCAAGTAACAGAGATCTCCAGGTCAAACTCTAATTACTCTCTTCGGCACTCCAAGAAATGGCTGCCAAGTTTCTGGCTGCTGACTGACGTTTCATATCCATGCTAGCGCGCTTTCAAACACAAACCATCCCGAGCCTTTCTTTGTTCTTTGGAGATGTCTGTTTCCGTCATCCCAAGAAAATGCAGGAACAGTCAAACACAGGTGTTTGGGCATGGCCTAACAACTACGGTTCTTTGTCTTCCTTTTTTTTTTCTTTTCAGGAGGGAATCTGTTTTAGTGTATAGAAAAAGTCACAAAACGCTAATCCCAAAGTCTTGATATCCCCTCTGGTTGTCTGAAAATTCCCTCTGAAGTCTACGAGAACACTGCACTCCATAGAACAAGGCCCATAATTGACAAATGAGGAAATATTCAAGCGGACAGAACTTTAAAGTTAGCAAAGGAAAAAAAAAAACTCTTAATACAGAAAAAGTGATTTTGTTGTTGTTGTTTCTTGGAAAAAATGGGAGTTTAAACAGCACATTTATTTCCTTTTAATTTCTGGGCTGTCAGACATCAGCTCTGAAGCCCTGATTCGGAACACATGCAGAGTCTCTTTGAAGTTCTGGCTGCTTTTTTTTTTTTTTCCTAACAATGGCAGAAAGATATAAAGAAATTAAACTGCAACATAATCATGAAACAGAACTTCTGGACTCCTAATTTACAAATAGTCATTATTACTTTTTTTTAAGGGCTTTATTTTCAAAGCTTCACTGTGGCACATACTTTTTTTATAATTTTTTTCCCTTTAAGTTCAATCGTCAGCTATTCTTTTCTCTTCTAAGATGAAGCATTCTACTTTTATTTCAATCAACTAAAAAATAGTTTATTGTGGTTTTCTAAAGACAAGAAAGGAACTGGAAAATCCTGAGTATTACTAATACATTAAATGGAATATTTTTGATAAAAGTCATAGCAATATAGAGTTTAGCTCTTAAAGTGCCCAATTCTCTTGGCATACAGACAAAAATGTACCTTAAATTTTCAGGCAGTCTAAAGAAAATGTCTACTTCGTTTTCATGGTCTAATTACAAAAGATTGTTACTAAAGATTTCAAGGATTCTTAATAAAAACTGCATTTCAGATTTGGTCTGGTAGATGCCACATTTGAAAACATACACACTCTCTCATACACATACACAGACACACAAACATACACCACATAACTGATTTCATGTGGTCGTTCAGAGGTCATGCATATTTACCTGAACAAGGTGTGTAAGAATTCTGTAATCCGACAACCCCTTTAAAACCTACATGCAAATACGAACTGGCTAAAAGATTCTTAGTCCCCAAATCGTTTTCCTCCTCCTATATTTTTTCTACAAATCTCTTACTGATTTTATGTGTTCTAATGTTTATATTCTTTCCAAGTACTGCTATACTCTACCTTTCTTGATTTTTATAGTGAAACTTTTTACTGCAGGGTTTCTTCTCTGTTATATTATTAATGGTCAAAATTTCCAAAACCATGATTTCATCCAAAGTCCTGACCTTCCGTCTTTTATGTCAAGTTCCAACTCCACATAGCAAAGTGAAGTGTGAAGCTGAAAGAACCATTCCCATCACTGGTCAGCTGGTATGCACTTGTGAGAACTGACGGCTAAATTTTCAGAGCCTTTGCAAGCACAGCCATTATTAAGTATTATACAAACTTACAAAACTTGTATTAAAAACAAACATATTACATACTCAACCGTCACCATTTCCTAATTATTTTAGTGCAGTTGCTATTGGAGTTATCCGTATCTATTGTATTCATCTGGTGGAAATACTATATAATGGTTTGCTATTGCCTATCTCTTCTCATCTTGGGTTCCTGACTTCACACTGGTGGCTGAAACTGACCAGGGGGAAATAATATATCACAGAGCTGTTTGTCTGTCTGTTTTGGAGAGCTGTGTTTCAAATATTTATCTGTGCCGATAATGGGCCTCTGTACCTATATTATTTAAAATACCTAACTTGCAATTTACAGTGATCATTTGATGGATTATCTTGGGTAAATTCAAGGAAGAATTGGAAGCTGGAATTTATTGTTGTCAGTCTTCCTTTTGGGGGGAACATTGAAGGGAAGAAGGAGAATATGTGTAATGATTTCTCCTATTTCTACTTACCTACAGCCTGAAACCCCTCATACCTCCTTAACTGCAGGCTATTTTTTAATCCCTTCACTGTTATTCAATGTACTGATTTCCTTCCAGGGTTTTAACTTCTCTTCTGCCTAGAAAAAAACTGCATTTTCACATCTATTGAACCACCTCTCAAGATTTTAATGAAAACTTACATACTCTGTGATGTCAGTAGTAATTAGGAAGGTTGGTATAAGAGTCCTCTTATTTTCTGGCACAAGATAGACACATGTGGTCCAAATGAAACAGAAAGAAAACTGTACGTGTGTGTGTGTGTGTGTATATATATATATATATTTTTTTTTTAGGAGAAGGGAGTAAAGTGTCTATTGTTATGTCATTACCTTAGAATCTTGGACTATAAATGTCTGGAAGGGAGGTACCAAGTATGTCAAGTAGCCTAATCCCTTAAGTATTAAATAATCATCAGATGGTTTGCCAAACTTCCTCCCATTCTATTTTGACAGCAGTCTCCTTCTACAAATGAAAAACATTTCTATGTCAAGTAGTTTAAATTCTATTATTCTGATATGAATGACTGTCTTGAATACAAACAGATTTTAGACAGAAAATTAAGATCTCTCTCTCCAGAAGGGATGTGGAAGAGATTTGGATAAGAACTGGAGAAAGTTTGACCATGGAAATTAGCCATGTGTTGAAAAGCCTGCATTATTTATATACACTCACGTAGCCTTTGGTCCAGATCTCAAGAATGCAAGATTCCCCTCAATGCCCAAAAGAGAAACAGAAAAAATTTAAGGAGAGAAAATTTCATTTGTATGTGCTAAAATCAAACATAAGCTTTTCACTGAAAACTCCTCAAGGTAGTTTTCTAATATTTAAGACTAGTTTTATTTGTAGTACAGGGATGAGATCATTCTAAACATACAACCTGAGCTCTGGTGTAGAGCTTCCCAGGTGGTGCAGTGGTAAGGAATCTGCCTGCCAATGTAGGAGACCCCAAGGGTTCGATCCCTGGGCCAGGAAGATCTCCTGGAGGAGGAAATGAGAGCCACTCCAGTATTCTTGCCTGGGAAATCCCATGCACAGAGAAGCTTGGCTGGCTATCAGTCCAGGTAGGTTGCAAAGAAGCAAACACGACTGAGTGACTAAGCAACTAAGCATAGCACAGCACAAAGGCTTAGTTGTTTTGAGTCATGTGGGATCTTCCCAAATCAGGGATCAAACACATCTTCTGCATTGCCAAGTGGATTTTTACCACTGGGCCACCAGGGAAGCCCTACTTTTGTAGCTTTTAAAAAACTTGAAAACATTATTTCATTTAATTCTCATAACAATCTAAGAATATGGGTCTTTATGATAATTTTCATAGATAATAATGAAAACACAGAAGTACCTTCTCAAAGATTGCTCAGCTATTATGCTAGATCCAAATATACTGTCAAGTTTATAGCTATATATTCAACAAAATATTATCAAGCAATGACTATATAAAACAGTGTAATTGGTGTTGGTGTGGCTCTTAGCATTTATAGTGTGCTTACTTCTAGAATATCAATCATTTTAAAAACATATATACATCTGTATAGTACCAACAGTTCCATAAGGATATTTTTCTTCCATATGTTAAGATGTGGTATAAGTAATTATGTCTTTTTCTTTAAAATAAAATCAACTATCATGGAAAATATTGCAAAAATATCTAAAATATATTAGACATGTAAACTATGTATGCATGCATGCTAACTCGCTTCAGTCATGTCTGACTCTGTGTGACCCCATGGACTGCAGCCCACCAGGCTCCTCTGTCCATGGAGATTCTCCAGGCAAGAACACTAGAGCGGGTTGCCAAGCCCTCCTCCAGGGGATCTTCCCAACCCAAGGACTGAACTCAGGTCTTCCACATTGCAGGTGGATTCTTTACTGTCTGAGCCACCAGGGAAGCCAAAGTAAAATGCACTATGACTAAGACATACACAATAGGTACAAGTAGGTTTGATCAGAACCAAGTCTACTGAAGTCACCTTTAACCTTTATTTTCAAAGTTCTTTTGCATCTGGGTAATGCTGAAAATGACCTTAAATTCTTATTGCTACTACCAAGATATCACTATTTTACCAACAGTCACTACATCACCAAGAGTAAAGCAGACTCTAAGAAGGCCTCATATACCATGCATGTGGCCCTTTGGGGCATTTTGTTTTCTTCCCAGGATCATCTGGTTTCCCAGCACTGGGTCGCATGACAGACAATCACGGATCAACCCTTCTCCAAGAATAATCTAGCTATGGCTCCAGAGGTCTATGGCTCTTCTCATAGGATGGACACCAATGACATCATTGCTGGATTCCACTTTGCTTTTTGAGGTTCTGGTATAATGTGGTATAATTGAATCTGGCTGTCAAATAATATGACACCACACAATCTGTGGTGAATTCTTATACCAGCAGAATATCTGGGAATGACATGGGTGATGTAGTCTTGCTATGCATCTTAGCATTTTATGATATGTCCCTCTTTAAAAATATTTTTCAACAAAACTTCTTAAGAGTTAACTGCTTCAAACTTCCTATTCTGCCTCACCTAGTGACAAATGTTTTTAGCAGACAGTTAATCTGTGCATTGTCTATTTTACCTGGGAAACATTTCACAAACCAGAGTGTTCTAGTGATTTGTGTGAGAACACCTTCCTTCTCCACCTTTTCTAGCTTTTGAAAAGAACTATATCATACAGGATGATTCCTCACTTGTGGGATCATCTGGGTTTTTATTGGAGCCTGTTTTCATAGTATCTGCCTCTAGTATCTAATCCCTTAGACGCACTTGGAGTTGATTTCTTCTTTCGGGTGAGGATGCTCCTAATGTAAACACTAAACAGAAACCCTCCTTTCATCCCACATTCTATCATTCCACAGGTTTACACCTAAAAATCTCCCATCTCTAGCACAAGAGTTCTGGTATTCACTGATGCAAATGTGAGCTTTCCAGAGCTTAAACACTTTAAGACATCGATGAAACTATAAATATTCCACAATCCTCACCAGTACAACCCTAGACACTTCATAATCTTGGGGAGAGAAATGGGCTTTCCAAAGTCTATATAAAGGAGGTTTGAATACATCTTATCTACCTTATGAGGGACAAGGGAGCCTTGGTGCACATTTTACTTACTCTAAGATGCTGTATTAAATTCCCAAGTGCTTGGGGGCCAATAAGAGACATAAGGCAGGGTCATAGATCACAGCAGCACAGAGACGGGGATGAACAAGAGGAGATGCCAGCAGGGTCATGAGGAGTTACCACGAGTGAGTGCTGCCAGCTGAGAAATCAGGAGGCTCTTCGAGGAGGCAAGGACACTTCTGCTGAAGCTCAAGGATCAGACAATTTGGCCAACATGGCAGGAAGGGCAAAGACTACACTGGGCACATTACAGAAAAAGAAAAGGCTGCGTATTTGGGGCTGTTATGGCAAACAAAAGGAGAACTTTATACATCACAGTAAGGGGAGTCTATGACAGCACCCAGAGTCTCTTGAACATCATTTCTTCATAAAACCTGTGCTATCTCTGACCATCTCAACTTGAAGAGATCTTCTGAAAGCCCAAAGCATTTATTTTTGTCATTCACTTCTCATATAAAATCCAAATATTCATATAGGATTTTAGCATTGGGATAAATCCAGATATATATGATAAAACAAGAGTAAGGTTTAGTTCTCCTGTCTATTATTAGTTTAAAATTTCTTGCATATGTTTATGGGAACAACAATCTATTAAAATGTTTAGTAATGCCTTTTCTTCCTTTGAGACAGTAAAAACATTTTCTAACACTTCCCACACGTCCCACCCCTGAATCATACTCCCACACATACATATTCACTTCTGTTCACAGAGAAACCCCAGGACTCTGGGTTCTGAGTGCTAGGTTCTTTGGTTTTCAGAGGCCAAAGCCTTTTTTATGATTTTTATGGTTCAGAGGAAATGAGAAGCTGCTAGGTGCCAGAAGACAATCTCCACCAGATTTTTGTTTAGAAATCTAGCCTTATTAAGATAATTTGATATAGATATCATACAGATGAAATCTAAATCATCATTAGAGAAACATCCTAAATCGAAAGTAGCCTTCATATCACGGTCATGTCATCTTATTTTAACTTTCATTTAACTCTTACTGCTACTAACATTGTCCATGTTTGTTTAATTTTTTGTTTGCTAACTGTCTCATTCCCACACCCTCATTACTCTCAGGAAGTAAGTTCCATGAGGAACATGAATTGATCTTTTTCATTCTCACCACTGCATCCTCAGCAACATTGCTTGGGTTCCAGCAGGAGGCAGATGGCACCTCAAAGGGTATGAGAAGAGAGCCCAACAAAGAGATGTTTTTACTGAGGTGAGAATGATGGTTTCAAGAGTGGGCAAGCATTGCAATGTTTAGGCCTAGCTGGCAAGAAGAATGAGCGAGATGGTCTGGAGCTGTGGGGAAAAGGCCACCAGAGAGAAGCTATGATCCGGGGTAGATGGATGCTGCCTTTGCCCAAGGCCAGGTGAGAGCAGGAGGAGCCACTGGGAAATAAGCTCTCCAGTCCCCCTCTCCTCTTGCCCTCTGAGCTCCTGCTGGTATCCTCGTGGGCCACAGGAAGCTAGAATCAAAGGAGCCTGGTGCTGCAGTCTTTAAAGGTTGATCTCTGTGGGCACAGAGCAGGTTGGAGAGTTGAAGCAGGGGGCTAACAAAGAACAATACACACATTTAAAATTCCCTAAATCAAAGGCTAGGTCCTGGAAATGCCAGGGAAGCTTACCTTCCCTTGACAGGTTTTTGGAAAGTGGCAGGAGTGCTGATGGGCAGCATGCATATATTGACAGCGACAGCAGTCCAAGAGCTTCTGAAATTAGGGGCCAAAGGAGAACAAAACACATCCTATGCCCTCGCCTGGCAACGTGTGCGTGAAAATACATGCCTTCAGATGAGGGGAAGGGATAGTTAGGGGTTTTGTAATGGACCTGTACACACTGCAACATTTATAACGGATAAGCAACAAGGACCTGCTGTATAGACAGGGAACTCTACTCAATGTGATGTGGCACCCTGGATGGGACGGGAGTTAGGGAGAAAATGGATACATGTATATGAATGGCGGAGTCCCTTTGCTGTTCACCTGAAACCATCATAACATTGTTAATCAGCTATACTCCAATATAAAATAAAAAGTTTAAAAAAAAAGAAAATACATGCCTACAGATAGATTATATGATCTACAATATGACAGATATATCACTGGCCAGTGGACAATAGCAACCATGATGGTCTGAAGGCTACAGCCCCTTCTGACAAGTTTTAACTACAGAACCTCCCTGCCCCCACCACCGTCTCCCTCTGGTCTCAGCATGACTTTGGGGTTTGTTTACAGGGATCCCCATGAATCTCTGCTGAGGATACAGCAAGTGAGAAACTCAAGGCCAGATCCAATTTGACTCAGACCAATAAACCAGCATGGTATTTTATAAATCCAAGGGTTTACAGCAAATCCATTCCTGCAATACAGGTCTTATTCTTCCAAATAAATATTCATCTCCATGAGGATCTTATGTGCTGAATCATGTCCCCCATAAAATTCATATGTTGAAATCCCCCAAATCCCAGTACCTCAAAATGTAACCATGTTTGAAGACAGTATCTTCAGAATGTGATTAAGTTGAAATGATGCCATTAGGTGGGGCCTCAATCTAGTATGACTGGTGTCCTATTAAGGGAGGGAGACACCCATAAGCCAAAGAGAGACCTATCAGGGGGAATCACACCTGCTGAACCTCGATTTTGGACTTCTACTAGAGCCCAGAACTAGAAAAAAGTAAGTGTTTGTTGTTTAAGCTTGTGGTGTTTTGTTACAGCAGTCCTAGCATAATGTAAGGGCTAAGACCAAATTTTATGTTAATTATACTTTATCATCACAGTGGCAGCTGGTGCCCTGACCACCACACAGCTATACTGAACAATACTTGTTAGTTGTATGAGCTCATTCTCCACTTCTGATATATTGGGAGTGTTAAGAACAGTTTGTCTTTCATAATTATCTTCCACTTCCATGGTATGCACATAGGAAGTAGAAGATAAACCTGTTTCCATTTTTAATTCTTACTGAAGTAGAAAATCACTTTTATCTTTTTTAAAAAAGAGAGAAAACAATATTTTTTATTGAAGGTATTTTAGTTTTAATTGGTAGGATTCTATTTTTTCTTTTCTACTGAAGTATAGTTGATTTACAATTATTCAAGGTATTCTAAAGCTTATACACATTCCAATTGTTGGTGTTTTTGGAAAAGACAAGAATCGTGCCTATTGTAATTATGAGTATTTCAGTCTCAGACATTCAGCAGAATCTCTGTTCCCAATTGCAGCCAGCATTACTCTGATTCTAGATCCTTTGCCAGTTGCATAAAGGTCATGTGGAGGTGAGCAGAGTATGAGGTATCTGGCTCTAATTCCACTTGAAACATTAAAGTGACTCCAGATTGATAAAATAGAGAGCGGGAAGAGCGTGTTGGACTACAAAGACCGCAAACCCCAGTGAGCCAATTGGTACATTCTTGACTAACAGTGGCTGACAATGAAAGGGAGAAGAGACCTGAGGAATAAATAAAAGCTTCATTTTAGTTTAAGATGTAGCTAAGACTTACGCGAGAATTTGGTAGAAACATGACTGAAGACACGAGAGTAAACAGTTGGCAAGAAGGACAAAAAAGCTGTTCATGTTTCCTGCAAGGATATGAAAACTCATCGTTTTCAGGGTCAAATACTGGAACTCGGTGATATAGGGGTAAAAAAGGAAATTAAGAAAGTTAAAAACAAACTCTATGGCTGTCTTCAGAAGGCATAGGAGAGGACATTCTACTGGAGGTCTATTTCTAAGAGTGGCAAGAGAAAGATTATATAATAAAGTTAAGAAAGGTGAAAATGAATTAAAGCTTGAGAGGATTATTACCAATTAATTCTGGTCAAACTTACCATTGCTTAGGCCCCATGCAAGTGTTTTACATGAACCATGAGTACAGGATTATTTCTGTCTAATAAATGAGGAAGCTGAAGTTTGGAGAGGTTAACAACTAGCCAGGAGTTCAAACAAGGCTGAGTCAGGACCCAAATCCAGCTTTGCGCAGTTCCACAGCCCTTGTGGTAAATAACTACTAGGCTGAAAGGCCATCGATTCTCAAAGTGTTCCTTTTCTCCTGTTGTGATCAATCAACTTATTCTCTGGTTTGAACATGCAAATTGTTTGCAAATAGCTCATGAGAGCAAATTGCTGAATATATTTGTTCATTTCCCCCTGAAGAACTCTGTATCATGCTTTATTATCTCAGACTGACCTTTCCTCCAAGCAGAGAGTAGCTGTGTTCAACCTTTTTCGTCTAGCCCTTGGCACAGTACCATAGGTAAGAAATTGCTCTCACTGTAGATGTTTATTCTTGTTAGAAATCACACCAAGGAATGAGATCAGTGAGACTCCTGGATTCTCGACACATTCAAGGTAGAGAAATGGTTCACTTTCAGCGTGAAATTTCTTTCTCCCAACATTTCCTATTCCTTGGGTACCGTAATCAAGTGTTCCTCTTTTGTTATGTGCTAATTTGATTATTCAGCAAAATTATTATATTCTGGAATCCAACATGATGTCTAACTGGAGGTAAGTCTATTTTAATTTACTTTAGTGGTTCAATTTATTCAATAAATATTTTTCCCTGCCCTTGTCAATTGTTTCAGTTGCTCACAGGCAATTCTATTAGGAATGAAATATTATTAGAGGGGGTTCTCAAAAAGTGCTTTATCTTCATTATATTGAAAATTCTATTCCAAATGAAACTCTGGGGAAATCTTTTTTACTGACATACTTTTCTTTCATAGTTTTGGTTCAAACACGAATAGTGTTTCCTGCCAAAGCCTCATTTTTCTCCTCCTTTTTGGCTACAAGCTGTTCTCTGAAGCCTTTCCTTCCCCTGCCCTGCGCCCCCTCCCCTCCCCCTCCCCACCGACCCCTTGGTGGCTCTCCCCATGATGACTCTCCTAAGGACACCTTAGAGGCTCTGCCCTAATCCATATTTTACTAAATAGCCCCAGGGGTGAGAAGGACCTTCACAAGGATTTGATTAAACAAATTCTTAAAGTTAATAAAATGTTTTCAAGTTGCAAGAGAAAGCAGCAGAGTGTGCATGCCCAAGGAGAGCGGATCTTTCAGTTCTCAGTCATCCTTAAAGAATATAGTTTGGGATGAAGTGGATTCTCTTTGAGAGCACTTCCAGAGGCTTCAGCCTCAAGGAACAGTCTCTTATGAGGGTAGCTTTATTGGACAGCACAACATAGTTGTGACAAGCTATTTTTTTTTTTTCCTATACTTTTCAGAGCAGTTTTATGTTCTTATTGAAAATGTAGAAGAAAATAGAGTAGGTAAGAACAGGCAAAGCTTGTAATTAAGTTGAGTCTGATGTAATATGTGATTTACCCCAGGGAGAAATGAACAGGAAAGTTACTTGTTCAATACTATACACACACACACACACACACACACACACACATAGTGTACAGGCTAAGATTAAGATTAGATTAACCATGTTAGACTGGTCCATGGAGTCTATTTTTATAATCAAATAGGCTTGGTTATGAAAGCAATCCTCCTGAATGATCAGGAAATGGTTAAAATGAACAAAGTTGGTTGAAACATAGTTAAGCAATGGTCATCTTTATATATGCTAAGATACTCATAGTATCCCAGTGAGAAGAAGTCTGGCAACTAAGTGGTTAATTTGGTCCCTATCCGTAATCACAGAGATTCATTTATTTGAGGGGAAAGGAAAATTCCATACAGGCATAGGAGACTCCCAGTTGACTGATAATAACAAACAGGCTCACTAGAAACAAACAGTTGTAAAATCTCCACTATATTATGTGTTCAATAGACATAGTTTAGGTATCAAGTCTAGCTTTTCTTTTTCTTATTGTCAGCAATGCTGACAAATAACAGGCCTTTACAGAAGAATTTTTAAACTTTGAGGTATTTCAATTCTGCCCCAGTACAAAATGAACAAATCAGAGAAGAAAATATATTATTCACATGCACACAGGCGCACGCACATACACATAACACATATAGAGCAATGATGGTCTGTGGTCTGTTGCAGTATGGGAACCCTGGGAATAGAACATCTTGTTGAGAATCTCTGTAGCATTTTATTAGACAATCATGATTAATGTCACAGAATTTAAGCAATCTTTGAAAAGAAGTCAAAATGTGCCACAAAAATTCACTTGATTGTGCCAGTGGGAATATTTCTTAACATAGTCCCTAACTTCAAAAATAGTTTAAAGCATGCAAATGGAGGATGGGGCAGGGTCCATCCATTTCTTCCCAAGTACGTTTAATTTATTTAACAGAAAAATGGTGGGAAAACTGTGACTCTCATTAATGTGAGAAAGGCGCGCCCAGTGGTATCTATACACAGGATTGTTGGCATTTTGTTTTTCCCAGGGAAAGGGAGGTATCTGAATTTCTTACTGCTTTATGTCACCGGTCTGTAACCCAGATTGTAACTTTAAGATGCTATCTTCTGGCTGCTCGGATAAACAGCCCATTATGTTTTTATGGTGGGCAGTTCTGAATCCTCAGGGGATTAGAAGATATTGGCTGGAGCTTGTGGTTCCCCGCTAGATTATCAAGGGGTCCATGGGATCCTGTTCAGACTATATCTTTAAGCAAACACCCTCTCATAATGGGGTCTCACACTGCCTTCTCGGCCATGGACTTCAAAAGCTGATTGCAGGGAGGGCCAAGAAGGCAATAACCCCTAATATAACAGAACCAGCCGAGAAGGGACAGACAGGGCAAAAAGGTAAGGCGTCTCTGAGGTTGGCATTTGTGTGTTTAGCCACATGGGGTGAATAGGGGCCATCTGTTTTTGAATCTGCTAAGTCATCATTTTCACACCATCCCAGGATCAAGTACCTTTCAAGCTTATTGGTGACCGCACTGCAGAGCTTTCTCAACCGTAATGATACATAGTTTACATAACTTACCTTAATGCTCTAAATGATAGTACCTATATAGATGTAAGTACCTGCGGGTGTTGGTGTATGTGTGTTTGGGGGATTTGAGTTGTTCTTTTTAGACTTAAAAGTAACACTATAACAATTAAAACAAAATTCAAGTTGTATTCATAAAACTCATATATCCTTTGGGCAGGGAAAATGCCATAGAATGCTGTGTTGCTGAAATTCTTTGCTTTCTTTTGAGGGTACTGTGTGACTTTTTTTTTTTCTTTCGGAGAAACTCCCTGTTTGAGACCTATATGTAGACAAATCCCTTCTCTGTCATCTTTCAAGTAGTTGTGTGTGCTATAAACACTTCAAAGAATACTTCATTCCAGAAAAACACACAAAACTGTCTCAGTTTTAGGGATCTGGAAATAAGAAATAGAGACTTAAGTTTTTCTTAACATTTCAAACTCAATATAAAATTGTTTTTATATGAATGTATAGTTTATTAAATACTGAATGTGGTTAATATGGATATGCCTTTATCCACACTACTTCAGTTCAGTCATGTCCAACTCTCTGCAACCCCCTGGACTGCAGCATGCCAGGCTTCCCTGTCCATCACCATCTCCTGAAGCCCGCTCAAACTCATGTCTGTTGAGTCAGTGATGCCATCCAACCATCTCATCCTGTTGTCCCATTCTCCTCCCGACTCTTTGTGACCCCATGGACTATATAGTTCATGGAATTCTCCAGGCCAGAATACTAGAGCGGGTAGCTGTTCCCTTCTCCAGGGGATCTTCCCACCCCAGGGATCAAAGCCATGTCTCCTGCATTGCAGGTGGATTCTTTACCAGCTGAGCCATAAGGGAAGCCCCCATATTACTTGGTAGATGACAAACTATACTGAATAATTTAAGGCTTATACAAAGACTTACAATATTTTTAACACTGTATTCATATTCATGACTTTGTAATTAGACACTACATCTTCTCAAGGAGATATTAAAACACTGCTAATTTTAATTTTAGACCAAAACAAATGATTAAAATTTCTATCTTTGGGGGTCTATAAGATTTTAAAAGTATGACTTATTTTATAAATACAAGGTCAGTTGAAATTTTCTACTAGTGGATGACAGTCTCCCTTTATTAATATTTTTAACACAACTAGCCTAGTCTGTCAGATTCTTCATGAATCTCAGTAAAAGATAATGGAAAAGAAGAAATCAAGTTCATGTTCAGGTATAAAAGATTGAGTCGCTTTCAGGGTAAGTGATGCCAGTGCTGACACTAGGGCACTGAGTGAACTCATTCATACTGATGGCTGTTTACCAGAGAGTTCAGGTCAAATCTAAACACAATAAAGAAAGTGCCCTCTGTTGATGGGACAACGAATTAGCATTTTGATTCTGAGAGAGGACAGTCTAGATAGCTCAACCCAAAGTTATATTTCTAATCAGAGAAACCATAGCAGATATACATCCTCAGATTAAACATGATGTCTAATTAATAACAGTTTGTTTGGTGGAGACTGCAAAACCTGAGTCCATACTTTGGAAACTTTCCCCATGCAATAACCTTCTAACTCAGCAATCTTTATATACTTGGTCGCATAACCTTAACGGAATTTAAAAAACTCTGTACTCTGTTTGTATTTTTAAGAGGATTTATGAGCTAGTAATTTTAAAGAATGTATTTTAAGCATATTGTATAAGCAGTTTAAAGGCATGTCTTCAGTATATATTAGACTTCTTGATCCAGCTTATACAATTTAGGGAAAAAAATAAACTGTCCACCATACAACAGAATTAGCAGTACCAGTCCTCTTTGTCATATCAATCAAGTAAATTTTCCCCAGGAAAAAGTTTCCCTTTTCAATCCAAATATTGTGGAAGTGAATTCCATCACAGGTAGAATGATGACAGATTGTTGGATAAACAGATAAATAGATAAGATAGGTAGGTACACACACATACATATATATGTTCACACATACACATGTACACAGAGACAGAAAGTCTTTTTGTGAGTTTGTACCCTAAATAAGGTGATACATTGCTTCCCTAATTATTGCTTTTCAAAACTCACTTTATATTGTGTTCACAAAAAAAAATCCCTTAGAGAGAATGCATTTGCTTAATCACTCTTGTTTACATACTCCAGACATTATCTCTGTGAAGCCACTTATTATTTTCATGAAAATATTAGATTTTTTTTTTCATTTATGTGGATTTTCTTTAGCTGTTTCCCATTTGGCCAAGTACCCCTCACATTTCAAGCCATACTTCAGCTACCTTGTCAGCAAGGTCTTCCCTCAAACAGGTAAACTAATCTACTACCTCATCTGTTTCCTCTAGATTATTGTACATATTTTACATCTATTTTGCCATAGTTTCATACAATCTCTCTTTATAAACCCTGGGTATTCATTATATTTTAAAGACAATTAATATTTTCAAAGCAAACAAAAGAACAAAGAAATGATTCAAGAATTAAGAAGCAGTTCCACCAAGAAATGACCACAGTAGTGCTTTGTAAGGACAGTAGTCATGCGTAAGTTCATGCTCCAAAATATGCTTTGCTAATTTCTACACATACAAAAATTTGCACGTTACTGCCATCCTTCTTTATTGCCAAAGAGATTCATTCAGAGGAGACATTTTAAGAATGGAAGTAAAAAGCAGCCATCTAGGAGGACCATACACAGACACATGGACATAATGTTTCAATAGCTTTAGCTCCATGCCATTGTTTGCTGGTAGCAACAGTAGCAAAGACTTAGCTGGAATAGGGAGACAATGTTTTGTTAAAAAAAAAAAGAAACACCCCCCCCCCAATTTTTTAAAATTTATTTTAATTGGAGGCTAATTACAATATTGTAGTGCTTTTTGCCATACAATGACATGAATCCACCATGAGTGTACATGTGTTCCCCATCCTGAACCCCCCTCCCACCTCCCTCCCCAGCCCATCCCTCTGGGTCATCCCAGTGCACCAGCCCTGAGCACCCTGTCTTATGTATTGAACCTGGACTGGTGAACTGTTTCACATATGATAATATACATGTTTCAATGCTATTCTCTCAAATCATCCCACCCTCGCCTTCTCCCACAGAGTCCAAAAGACTGCTCTATACATCTGTGTCTCTTTTGCTGTCTCGCATATAGGGTTATCGTTACCATCTTTCTAAATTCCATATATATGAGTTAGTATACTGTATTGGCATTTTTCTTTCTGACTTACTTGCTCTGTATAATAGGCTCTAGTTTCATCCACCTCATTAGAACTGATTCAATGTATTCTATTTAATGGCTGAGTAATACTCCATTGTGTATATGCACCACAGCTTTCTTATCCATTCATCTGCTGATGGACATCTAGGTTGCTTCCATGTCCTGGCTATTATAAACAGTGCTGCGATGAACATTGGGGTACACGTGTCTCTTTCCCTTCTGGTTTCCTCAGTGTGTATGCCCAGCACTGGGTTTGTTGGGTTTTATGGCAGTTCTATTTCCAGTTTTTTAAGGAATCTCCACACTATTCTCCATAGTGGCTGTACTAGTTTGCATTCCCACCAGCAGTGTAAGAGGTTTCCCTTTTCTCCACACCCTCTCCAGCATTTATTGTTTGTAGACTTTTGGATAGCAGCCATTCTGACTGGTGTGAGATGGTACTTCATTGTGGTTTTGATTTGCATTTCTCTGATAATGAGTGATGTTGAGCATCTTTTCATGTGTTTGTTAGCCATCTGTATGTCTTCTTTGGAGAAATGTCTGTTTAGTTCTTTGGTCCATTTTTTTGATTGGGTCATTTATCTTTCTGGAATTGAGCTGCAGGAGTTGCTTGTATATTTTTGAGATTAATTCTTTGTCAGCTGCTTCATTTGCCATTATTTTCTCCCATTCTGAGGGCTGTCTTTTCACCTTGTTTATAGTTTCCTTCATCGTGCAAAAGCTTTTAAGTTTAACTACATCCCATTTGTTTATTTTTGCTTTTATTTCCAATATTCTGGGAGGTGGGTCATAGAGGATCCTGCCGTGATTTATGTCAGAGAGTGTTTTGCCTATGTTTTCCTCTAGGAGTTTTATAGTTTCTGGTCTTACATTTAGATCTTTAATCCATTTTGGATTTATTTTTGCATATGGTGTTAGAAAGTGTTCTAGTTTCATTCTTTTACAAGTGGTTGACCAGTTTTCCCAGCACCACTTGGTAAAAAGATTGTTTTTTCTCCATTGTATATTCTTGCCTCCTTTGTCAAAGATAAGGTGTCCATATGTGCGTGGGTTTATCTCTGGGCTTTCTATTTTGTTCCACTGATTTATATTTCTGTCTTTGTGGCAGTACCATACTGTCTTGAGGACTGTGGCTTTGTAGTACAGCCTGAAGTCAGGCAGGTTGATTCCTTCGTTCCATTCTTCTTTCTCAAGATTGCTTTGGCTATTCAAGGTTTTTTGTATTTCCATACAAATTATGACATTATTTGTTCTAGTTCTGTGAAAAATACCATTGGTAGCTTGATTGGGATTGCACTGAATCTATAGATTGCTTTGGGTAGTATACTCATTTTCACTATATTGATTCTTCCAATCCATGAACATGGTATATAAAACCCCCCAAAATTTTAAAAGGATATTTGAGTGGGGAAAGATAACATTTTTCTTAAAGCTTTGAAAGTTTAATTATATCCATTTAACATATGTAACAAATTGCAAATAAAACAGTTTAATGTAAAACAATTCAAAAATATTATGCAGAAAATTATAGGCCATCATTCATCCTTTTTGGTTGCCAAATCAAGAAGCTAAACCAGACCTTGTTCAGTAGAACATGGTCAAATTGCTTGCGACCTACCAATTAGATCATTTGATATTCTGCAGGTGAAGGTGGCAGAAGCCCTCATACAGCACCCTTTAACAATTTGTGGTAAACTCTAACAGTGGACTGTAGGAGTCATAGTATCTATTCCCTAATAGGTATAGCCTAATAAAGCAAAGAGAAAATGTGTAAAGACCTAGAATTTTGATAAACCATGAATTCTCCCAAGTCTTTGAACACCATTTAGGTTTCAGAAATCACTCAGTAAGTGATCATTTAAAAGATATTAATTTCTCTCCAAATGGCAATGAAGTTTCAATATACTTCTAATATGCAGAACTTATATATTCTCTTACTTATTTATCACCCTCTGTTATAAACATGAAGAAAAATCACTAAAGCCACTTTTGAAAAATTCAGTCAGACTACATTTTGTTCAGCCAGCATTTTTTTCCATGATTTAAATTTTAAAAATAGGAAATGTTAATGAAAACAAGCTTTGAGGTGTTCAAGGAAGTCACAGGTCATGATTTTATACTGAAAAAATCAGCATCTGCATTTCTTGCATTGAATGAACCTGTGTAGCTAAATCGTTTTGAATGTCATTGAATGCAGAGTAGTTTAAATTACTTTTTCTTTTTCATGTTTATGGTCTCAGGAATTGAGAATGCATTTTTTTCACTGGACACGTTAGACCTTAATTGATCTACCTTCATTGTTTCTCAGTAGCTATCCTGTGTACTACAGGTTTCAGTAATAGAATTTGCACTTCCAATGTACTGGACCAGAATTGCTAACTCTGAAGCAATGTTCTTTCTTCTCTAACAAGTCACAGGTCCTCATGAGTGGTATGTGACCCATTTTCACCATCAGTAACCAAATGACTTTTTGTACAAAAGGAATATCCTTTATAACTAAAAATCAAAATCTTGTGACACATTGTGAAAATTATATGGCCTGACATTGGGTTTTACTACGCTTTAAGTTATTCGTGAGGAACAAAGAAGATCATGCTCAAGACTGAAAAGGAAAACACTTAAGGAGGTCTGGGCAGTTTTAACAGCATGAGTGAAATACAACACCAAACAGGATGTCTCTATTCCCTTTGAACTTGAGGCATCCCATGGACCCTAAGCTACTGAATTCTCTAGTTAGTTATGTGGTGCCAGACTTTCAGTGGCACTTAATGAAGATAAGTTTCTACCTCATACTTTTAAATGCAATGGTGGATGAATCCTGCCTGGCCAAACTGAGTGTTTTATCAAAGTCTTTTTGCAAAGCTGGAGAAAATGTACACATTTTTCTTAGGTCTTAAAGCAACTGCCCAGATTTTTTTCCACCTCCCCCACCACTGGAAAAAAACTTCAAATCAATAGTCAGTAATATGTCCACATTTATGTCTCAATAATAAATATAAATATTAGTTCACTTATTTTAGACATGTAAATAAGACTCTAATGGAAAATAGAATTTAAATGTAAGCATCAACTGATTGTATCTCATTATGTTTTCCTTCTTTTATAAATAACACTTAGAACTTCCAAAATATTAGGAAAAGTGTCCTTTTTTATTTTCTCCTATTGCATTAATGACTGCAATCTCTGCAAGGAGATCAAATCATTCAATCCTAAAGGAAATAAATCCTGAATATTCATTGGAGGGACTGATGCTGAAGTTGAAGCTCCAATACTCTGGCCACCTGATGCGAAGAACTGACTCACTGGAAAAGACCCTGATGATGGGAAAGACAGAAGGCAAGTGGACAAGGGGATGACAGAGGATGAGGTGGTTGGATGGCATCACCGACTCAATGGACATGAGTTTAAGCAAGTTCCAGGAGATGGTTAAGGACAGGGAAGACTGGCGTGCTGCAGTCCATGGGGTCACAAATAGTTGGACACGACTGAGAGACTGAACAACAACCTGTTCTTTTTTGAGGTTTCCCTGATATAGAGTCTTTATGGCTGTGTAGTCAAGAGGTACAGAATCCACACCTAGGACACTGCCATTCCTCTCTTTCAGAAATATATTCATAAAGAAGATGGCTAAAAATAATTAAATTATGATTATTATTTGGCTTGTATCTGAAGTTCCAGTTATGTAAAGTTTAAAAATAAAATAAAATTAAAAAAAAAAAAAAGAAGATTCTTAGAAACTTGAGTGGAACAAGAAGCTTATTCTGTTGTTCTTGTTTAGTCACTAGGTCATGTCTAACTCTTCTGTGAGCCCAGGGACTGTAGCCCACCAGGCTCCTCTGTCCATGGGATTTCCCAGGCAAGAATACTGGAGTGGGTTGCCATTTCCTACTCCAGGGGATCTTTCCAACCCAGGGATCAAACCTGCATCTCCTGCATTGGCAGGTGGATTCTTTATCACTGAGCCACCTGGGAAACCTAACTTATTCTGATCATATGCAACACCAACACTCCACTGTCCTTCTTCACAAAAGAATAGGCCAGAGATCCATCTGATGCTCTCTGAGGGAAACATATCATCCTCTTATTTTTGACTTTTAAATTTAAGCATCAATTGATGTAATTTATCAAAATTTTCCTGTTTCCTAAAAAGATTAATACTCTAATTTAGACAAAATATACACTGACCTAGTAAAAATTTAAAGTAACTCCCTGTGAGACCTGATCTTTAGAATAGAATTTAGTGAATCAGTCATGATCATGCCCAGGTCCCTTATTCAGCAATAATTAGAAACCTTCTATAATATCAATTCTAAGCATTCTCCTTTCTTGTCATCATCATCTGTCTTTTCAGTTTACTCACACTATTACAACACCTGCAGTAATTTTTTGAGATTTACTATTCATTGATCCTATCAATTTTTCATTTCTCTTACATTCATTTCCCTCCTTTAACTGGTTTAAAATTCATAGTACATAAGATAATCACTTCCTTGCCTCTTTCACTCTAATTCAGCTTTGGTTAAACTCTACTGCTCAACGTAGCTGGTGAAAAAGACACAGTTATGCTGAACTAGCTCACTCTGAAGCAATGTCTGTGAAAATTGTGTGGGCCTTAGAGTTGCTCCATGTCATCTTCTGCTAGTAGATTTCCTTTTTACTTTCCTAGCTACTTATATCTTATCTTCTCTCCAGTTTTTAAACCTCCAAAATTCTTGCCCTTCCCCCAACTCTCATTCTCAGAGATGACCTTGGTTCCTATTTCATTGAGGAAGAAGTCAAACAGGAGAACACTTCATAAATCTACCACTACATCCAAGCACCTGCCAACATCTGGACCCATATGCTCTGCTTTTCCAACTATTACTGTGGGCAAGCGGTCTATATATCTAAGATCTCTCTCCCTTCTCAACTTCAAGGGAATTTCCCCAGAAATTAATTCACTCCCTTTTCTATAACAGTATCAATGTTTCAACTTGTACTAGTTCAATCCTAGCTGATCACATAAATATGCTGTTATTTTACTAATATTATATCTTTAAAGGCTCATTTATCTCCTCTCTCCACCTACTGCTCCATTATTCTGATCCCCTTCAGGGCAAAATTCCTCAAAAGATGAGGAGTCTGTGGGGAGGGAGTTCCTCAGTCACGACCAACTCTTTGCAACCCCGTGGTCTGTAGCCTGCCAGGTTCTTCTGTCCATGGAATTCTCCAGGCAAGAATATTGGAGTGGGGTGCCATTTCTTACTCCACGATCTTCCCAACCCAGGGATCAAACCCAGGTCTCCCGCATTTCCAGCACTGGCAGGTGGATTCTTTACCACTAGCACCACCTGGAAGCCCGAGGAGTCTATACACGCAGTCTTCAACTCCTCCAATTTTTCTATAAACAGGCTTTTAACTCATTAAACCCTTATTGACAAGGTCAGCAGTATCCTCTCTATCAGAGTTTAGGGACCAGTTCTTATTTTACCCGCCCCATCGGCAACATTTCACAGAGCTGATTATGCTTTCCTCTTAGAACCACTTAATTCACTTGGGTTCCAGGACACTACACTCTGTTAATGAAAATCAATCAATCTCATCTGGCTCCTCCTAACGACTCTGATGTCATATGCTGGAGCATTCCAAGTCTCAGTCTTTAGATATCTTCTCAACCTCCTTACACTTGCCACCTAGGTAATCTCATCTGGGCTCATATACCATCAACAAGCTGATAGCAACCACATTTATATCTTTAGTTTTGACTTCTATCCTGAACTCCAAGCATATACATCTCTTTGCTTCACAGACAGCTCCATTCAGATATCTAAGAAACATTTCAGATCTAATGTGTGCAGAGCTGAACACCTGGTCATTAGTTCAAACCTGCTTCAATGACCTTCCTCATTTAACAACAGTTGCTTTCTATCTGTTGTCCACACCTGAGACCTTAGAGCTATGCCAACTCCCCTACCCTCACCTCTCATTTACTCTATCAGCAAGTTCAGTTCACTTACCTTTAAAATAAGTCAGGGTATAACCATTCCTCCCCACTTCCACCTTCTTTCTTCCTTGATCACTCTACCTCAGTCCCCCTTGCTTCCTTGCTCTGTGAGCACTCCAATGAACCTCTGCCTCAGAGCCTTTGTCCTGTCTGGCCTTAGGCCTAGAATGCTCTCATAGCTTGCTCACCCATTACCTTTGGGTTGTCATGCAAATGTCATTTATGAATGAGGCCATCTCTGATCATCCTCTTTAAAACTCCAAGTCTCACTTCTCCCAGGATAATCTGATCCTTCCCCTAATTAAATTCTATTAATAGCATATCAACTCCTAATGTATTACATCTTTACTTATTTATTTTGCTTAGTCTTTAGTAAATGCTCTCCAAAAGAACTTTCCATGATGATACAAATGTTCTATATTAATGCTGTCCAGTGTGGCAGCTGCCAGCTATGTGTGACTATTGAACACTAAAATATATCATTTGGTTAAACTATCACATGCATCCAGTGGGGACTCTTTTAGACAGCACAGCTTGGATGTATACCCTGCATGAGCACAGTTCTGATTCCTTCAGACCAACACAATTCCAGGACATAGTCAATGTCCAACATGCATCTGTTGAATGAATTAAGCAATTTTTTTTTTCTTTCTGGTTTCATTTTCCTGGTTAAACAATGACCCTGGCCATTGTATTTGATGAAGGGAACACAGGTTATACAGTTTAGCTCCCACTGTAACCCTCTGTACAAAGCATAAACTGTATAACAATGGGTGGTCATCCTGAGGCACTTGGTTTTGCAGATAAACACCTGTTGTTTAGAGTCTGTAGCTTTCTCTCTCTCTTGTGACACCACTATCAGTACCAATGTGAAAAGAAGGGGAAGGACACAGCGAGAGAGTCCCATACATGCCTATCTCTACCTACTGTCTCTGCTTTCATGACAAAGGTCCTTAGAGTTACTTCTTATCTCTCAACATTTTCACCTAATTGAAACCCTGTGTGGGTTCTCAACACTCAGGTTGAGAGAGAGTCTCAACTCTCAATAAGTTGAGAAAGGCTGTATCTGAGAAGCATCAAGTAACAGGTTAGGAGGAAAAAAAAAAAAGATCAGACATAAATTTAATCTCCTTAAACTCAATAGTACTTATCCTTAGAATGTAAATTTCATCTCTCTATCAAGAAAGAAGCTTCATCAATCTTACATGGGAAAAATTTAACATTACTATATGTCTGGGAAAAAATCAAATACATTTTCCCTAGCCCTCTGAATTTGTTTCTTTGCAATAAATATCTCTTCCCTACTTTGTATTGCTCCTTTACTTATCTTTTAATAAAGCATTCTGAAAGAATAGACACACAGGGACCCAGGTTTACCTGTTTCTGTTCCTTCAATGTTGGGGAATTTTATGTTTTCAATACTCAAAATGATCTTCCAGAAAAGAAAGAAAAAGGAGAGAGAGGAAGAGAAGAGAGAAATGTAACCAAAGGGGTGAACTTAATAAACTTGAGTCCATACGGTTATGCAAGTCCTAAAATGTCCTGGCCCTGCCTTTCCTTGTTTTATCAGAAACTGACCTTCAAAACATAGACAGAAAAACAGATTTGACCAGCTCTGAGGTCAGAGTACCTGTGAATCCCGGTTGTAGCTACTTCACAAAGTTGGCATTTCATCTTTTTTGTATGTGCTGTAGTGTCCTCATTTATAAAAATGACATCATAGCAATATTGCTTATCTTAGTGTTGTTATAAAGATTAAAAAAGTAAATGCAATACACTTATTATAGATTGAAAGTGCTTTTGTTACTGATAGAGAAATTTAAATCATTCTATTAGTTGGTTCAAATACTTCATCTTACAGGTGAAGACTGGAGATACTGATTCTTTAAATAGGCATTTAGTGTCTGTGTATGACAGGTCTCCTAACTTCCTGGTTAGTGTACTTTCCCATACACCACTCTAATATACTGTGTCCCCTGAATTCTTTACCTCTTTTTCTTGACTGTTACTTGGAAGTGAAAGGAGTAATCACACCTAGGAAAACTGGAGGTGGAAATGGTGGCTTTGGTTGCAAGTTACTTAACGTTCTGCTCAAGATTTTTCTTCTCTGACGTGGGAGTCTCAAAATCAAACCACAATAGCGGGACGTTCTCTACTTCTTACCTTGAGAGGGAACAGATGCATTCACAGAGAGAGCTGCCAGGCTGCTATAACACCAATGTCTCTGTGCTGTGTGGAAAGTGGCTCTAGGCTGCCACCTGACAGATAGATGAGGCAAAGTGTAGATAATAAAACTTCTAAACCTTTGGGTGATCTATTTCATTGGAACTGAGTGACTGCAATGGACTTTGCTCTCGCCAAATACTTGAAGAATATCTCTGGAGGCAGCCATACAAAGAACTACAGCAGCAAGCGCACTGGAAAGAGTGAGAAAATGGACTTGAGAACAACCTTGGGTGATTTCTGTGGCGGGGTGCTTAGCAGTCATTAAGTCAGGTACTTGATGATTTCACTCTTAAAGAGCCAGCAGGGGTGTCTTTTCCTCTGCTGAGATGCTACTTTGCACCCTAGTGCCAAACAGTCCCCCTGAGACTATGGAGTAAAACAACAGGAAAAGTGCCAATAACCCTCACAATCCTTAATAAAATTAAGCTCTTAAATAAGATGACCCTCCTGGAACCATCCCCAAGTAGCCTGACCCTTCTCTGTATTCTTTAGGTACTTCAGGAGCCTGTCAGTTACTGAAATTAGCTACATTTAATACATGTTTCCTTCTGCTGGCTACCTGGTCAATAAAGTGGTTTTAGGAACTCTTATGTGCACCTTATTTAGATGATTACCCTAAAGCAGGAAGGAAATATTGTACATAAGGACAGTGCTGTGGGGAGAAGTCTTTGAAAGAAATAAAAACATCTGAGGAAACAGTTTATATACAGAAAACTGCAAATAAATGAACCAAACTGGCAACACATTTAGAATTTGAGATCAGTGACTCTAAGTGAGATGACTGGGTTTTATGTAAGTGCTCAAATACATGCTGTGGACAGACTGGCTGAATTATCTTACACTGTTAGAGTTAAGTAACAGTTGGCTGAATAAATTAAATCCTGAGTGCACTATTAAATAAAGTCTGGTCTCTCTAGGCTTACCTTTGTCTTTTCATCACTAGTTCCATCTATCCTTTTTATCTATTTTCTGTCTTATTCTAAACTTGTATCATAGTACAATCAAAGACAAATTTCAACAGTATTGTTCAAAAATATGTATTTTCTGTTGTGTTACACTGTAGCAAATTTTCCTTACTTTATAAAGAAAATCTGCTTTAAAGGTAATTAGTCTCAATGGATGTGATATAATTCCAATCATCACTAGAAATGTTCTCCAGTTTTAGCCTTTGTTTTTTTGCTTAAGCAACATGATGTCCTTTTTATTTTTGCACATAAAACATCTTTTAGATATTTATGAAAATTCTCACTGAATGAAGAAGTCTGCTGTTCATCCCATATATCACTAGCTTGTACTACCTATATGAGAGTGGCTAGCTAGACTGACTCTTTATTATGGGCTGATAGATGTATGGGAGATTTGTTCCACCAACACATGGGATGCCCCAAATCTATGGACTCACGTATTTTGTTAACGATTGCTAACTGTTGCTGTTTTCATCTGTAAATTAGTCTGAAGTATTATATTAAAAAGCCAGAGAGTGATATTTTGTTGTCAAGACACACATCCAAAACTGTTCAACTCCAACAAGAATAATGTGCTACATGTAAAATAAACATGTATTCCAAAGCACTTTCAAGGCACATGAAAATTTTAAGACTGTATGATATTGGCTAAGATTTGTTGAGCACCTGCTGCTGCTGCTGCTGCTGCTAAGTCACTTCAGTCGTGTCCGACTCTGTGCAACCCCATAGAGGGCAGCCCACCAGGCTCCCCCATCCTGGGATTCTCCAGGCAAGAACACTGGAGTGGGTTGCCATTTCCTTCTCCAATGCATGAAAGTGAAAAGTGAAAGTGAAGTCACTCAGTCCTGTGCAACTCCTAGCGACCCTGTGGACTGCAGCCTATCAGGCTCCTTCATCCATGGAATTTTACAGGCAAGAGTACTGGAGTGGGGTGCCATTGCCTTCTCCAGTTGAGGACCTACTGAATGTTAATTTTTAGATTGAAACTTAGCTATCTCATTTAATCTCCACAAACCTATGAAACAATCCCATTTACAGATGAGAAAACTGAATGTCACTAAAGGTAAAACAAATTGCCCAAAGTCACACAATTAGAAAAGTGGCAGAATCAAGTATTTATCCTAGAATGTTACACTAGAAAGCCTGATTTTTTGAACCACTATCTAATACTACTTTTTGAACCACTAACTAATACTGCCTGGTAGGCTGGTTATTGTTTATTTTCTTCCTTTAAAAAAAAAATAGTAACAAACATTGTACAACATGTATGCTTATTAAAATATATTGAATATACACTCATGCACCAAACTTTTCAAAAAAATTATAGATTGACTTTGCAGAATTTAAATATATTTTAAAATTAGGTCTTTTAATTTTTTTAACAGAAAATCATCTAATAAATGTAAGTCAATAAATATTTCTTGAGTTTGGACAATGAGTAAGGTGATGTTTTAGGCCTGGGGATACACAGCAGTTACCAACACAAAACAGCTTCAAATTGCACAGTTTTAGCAAATAGTGATTAGGGCAAGTGATAGAGGATGAAAGGGGCTGGCAGGAGTGAATACAGTGGTCAGGGAAGAACTCTCTGAGACAGTAATATCTGAATTGAGAAAACAGCCAAGAATACGAAAGGAGGGAGGGCTCCAGACAGAAGGAATAGCCTACACAGACCTGACCTAAGTCTGGCCAGTTAGAGAGAGATGGAAAGATCTGCAAGACTGGAGCATAATGAACAAAGTAGAGGACCAAGGAGGATAAGGGTGACAAAGAGAGTGGAAAGAGGTCAAATGATAAAAAGTGCAAGTTGTATTCACAGGGAAAGAATATTAAGCAATGGAGTGACTGGCAATAAATGGTCAATGATTTGGTAACATAATTTCTGAAACAGTTCCTCCAGTTTATAGATAATTCTATCAAGACAGAGAAAAGAAGAAAACAGCAGGGAATGAAGAGCTTGTTATACATTTATAGCTGACTCCACCTATCATTTCTGAATAGAGGTTGAGCATTAAAGAAACACACAGTAGTTGAAACAGAGATTTACAAACTGATGTTCACAACCCGGGACATTTCTCTTTCACTTCCAACATGAAAACAGCATCTAATTATTTTATACAAGTGACTCACTTAGATTGAAAAATTCTACACATTAAAAATCTGAAGAAATGATAGGAAGAGGTAAATAAGAGCTTACAATCTAGTTAGATCCACACAATTTCTTATGGAACAAGCTGGTCCTAAGATTCAGAGATAGGTTGGGGAAGGGATGAAGAAACTTCTTTAAAACAAGTAGGGAGGTTTTAAAAACAACTTGAATGAAATTTTACACCTCTATCTCATTATATTTTATGTTGTTTGAGTGAAAGCACATAAAATTCTGAGATCAAGAGAAGGCTTATTTCTATACTACTCTTTCTACCAGAGTACTCTACTGAGTAACAAGTAGGTTATTTAGGTGGAGAAATAAGGGAAGTCCACAAAAATAACTCTGGGTCTGAAACTACTCAAAGGAAATACTGGGCAGAGGAGGCTAATTAACCATAACACAACCATAAGAGCTTGTGTTAAGACAGTTGCCACAATTCCTGGTGACTTATCTGAGGCCATACGCCCTAGTACCACCCAGGGAAAGCTTGGAAGTTCTGTTGAAAAAGAGTCAGGGAGAAGAAAAGATAAGTGATGCTATATGCTTACTTGTATGAAAACAATAGTATCTTCACATTTAATGGACATGATATTACTGATAACTTGTCATATTTAGAGTATTATATATTGCAAAGCAACTTTTCAAATTCATTACCTCATTTGATTCACAGTATCATGTTTAGCCAAAACAAATGTAACTGCACTATTTCTGTTTGAAAGACAAGACTATTAAATCACAAGAAAGTGAGCTGGTTGCCAATTAGACCCAAACTATAGATCAACAAATTCCAAGTCCTGTCTTTGTATAACTAGGCCAGTGGCTCTCAAGTGTGATCCCTAGGGACCAGGAGTATGAGCACCATCAGACCCTCTCGGAAATGCAAACTGCAGGCCCTACACCAGACCTAATGAATCCTAAATTCTAGGAGTGGAGCCAAGTACACATAAGTCCCCCAGGTATGCTGGTGCCTGCTAGTTCATAACCCATGGTACTGGATGGTAATGATTCTCCAGCCCATAAGAGTGGTGTGAGGAGAACTTCCTGCAGGAGGAAAGTACACATTCATGCCCCATAGCTGCCTTGATAATTTCATCAGCCTCACACATTCTAGTGGATGATTATCAGTCATTTGGCTGCCATACACGTATACTACTGGGCTCTGAACTGTGACATTACTAAATAAATTGTTTGACTACCTGACTCTTCTTTGCATTGATTTGATTTGTAAAATGAATTGGAAACCAATTTTACTTAGAGTGATCATCACAAGAAAGGATTAGAGCCTACAGTCATATTGATTTCGGCCCAAGGAAGTGTAATTTTTTGTTTGAATTAAAAATAAACACATGAAGAAAATACACTGCCTAAAATTTCTCCTTGATAATACATTTGGTTGTTTGTTTTATATTATTATTTTATTTTTTACTTTCCCAAGATTCTATCCTATCATTGGAAATTTGTAAAGGAAATTTCACACCAGTCAGAATGGCTGCGATCCAAAAGTCTACAAGTAATAAATGCTGGAGAGGGTGTGGAGAAAAGGGAACCCTCTTACACTGTTGGTGGGAATGCAAACTAGTACAGCCACTATGGAGAACAGTGTGGAGATTCCTTAAAAAACTGGAAATAGAACCGCCTTATGATCCAGCAATCCCACTGCTGGGCATACACACTGAGGAAACCAGAAGGGAAAGAGACACGTGTACCCCAGTGTTCATCGCAGCACTGTTTATAATAGCCAGGACATGGAAGCAACCTAGATGTCCATCAGCAGATGAATGGATAAGAAAGCGGTGGTACATATACACAATGGGGTATTACTCAGCCATTAAAAAGAATACATTTGAATCAGTTCTAATGAGGTGGATGAAACTGGAGCCTATTATACAGAGTGAAGTAAGCCAGAAAGAAAAACACCAATACAGTATACTAACGCATATATATGGAATTTAGAAAGATGGTAACAACAACCCTGTGTACGAGACAGCAAAAGAGACACTGATGTATAGAACAGTCTTATGGACTCTGTGGGAGAGGGAGAGGGTGGGAAGATTTGGGAGAATGGCATTGAAACATGTAAAATATCATGTATGAAACGAGTTGCCAATCCAGGTTCGATGCACGATACTGGATGCTTGGGGCTGGTGCACTGGGACGACCCAGAGGGATGGTGTGGGGAGGGAGGAGGGAGGAGGGTTCAGGATGGGGAACACATGTATACCTGTGGCGGATTCATTTTGATATTTGGCAAAACTAATACAATTATGTAAAGTTTAAAAATAAAATCAAATTAAAAAAAAAGGAAATACAAAATGGAAATCTAAGCTATAATTTTAATGTGGCCTTTGGCTGAGATTTTTAAAACAATATCTCAAAACATAAAACACTATATATTAGTATTTCATTTAATCTAAAATGTCATCAATTACATAAAATAATTATGACTATGTTTTTACAACCATTATTAAATTAGAAAAAAACACTGCCAATCCAACAATGAAATGCCAACAAATGTAAGAGGCCTTCCAATTGAGACGTTTAAGTATGAAAAGGTATCAATGAAATATAGTATGCATTTTATTGTACAGTTGCAGCTGACATCTGTCTTCAGGATGTATGTATTTTATTTTCAAAGGCAAGGTTGATCCGGCCCCAGTTATGGTACAGTTATAGTAATTTTGTTCTTCAAAGTTAAGCAGTAGTCATCCTAGCCTAAGGACTGTTTCATGACATCAGTAACTAAGCACTGCAGATGGAAAATATTCTTCTACAATTTGGTATCTGAGTTGTCATGCAGTGTAAGGAAACAGGCAATTGAGTGAGAAAATGAAGGCAGGGAAGCAGTAAAACATGGAGCCTTCACTGAAAAATCTTTTGCTTGTCATTTAGAAATGAAATCATTCCCAAATCTAAGTTTTGTAATTTTTTAATGCTGACATTTCCCCTTCTTAATTAGTGATGTTGGTTCTTTAAGCTGATTGTTAGGCACATATAAGGAAACTCTGTTGCAGAAGACATTTCTGAATATAAATGTTCTGTAAATCTGCTTCCCTCCATCTTTGCAGGGGGCAATGTACTTGCTTAAGAACACAACAAAGAGATTTACTGGTATGCAGAGATTCTGAGCTGAAGACAAAAATAAGTTCCTGACTAATTCTTGCATGGAAAGTTCCCTAAAAAAATAGTACACATGGTCTGCAAAATGGTAAGCTCTCACATGTTAGAAGACCTCTGCTTACTTTTTTGACTTGGACAATTTTATTTAAATAAGGAATGTTTTGCTGGGTGAAGTTTCTTTTATTTTTTCAGTATTTTCACAATTCAGAATAAGGTTCTACACTAATTAAAAACTCTACTTATTTATCTGGGATATTTTAAATAACCCATTGAGCCAAGTGGAAAATATGTTGAGTTGGAAGTTAAAATACATGAGATCAAGCTGTGGTTTTGTTACTCCTCAGCTCCGTGACTTTGAACAAGTCACTTAATTTTTCTGTCACCTTTTTTTTTTAAATTTGGAAGTTTACATGGCTGTTAAATCCTCTTTAGTGATTTCAGGGCACAAAAAGTGCTTCATATATATTATCTCACTTAATCATGAAAATGAAGAGAGAAAATGCAAGGAAGTATTGAAAACAGTGCCTAGCACAGCGTAAACACCCAATGATTTCTAGCAGATACATTATTCTATCATCAATAACAACAACATTGCCAGGCTGAAATTAATGTTTCCTTTCCAGTTAAGGAAACAATCTTCAAGAAGTTGAAATGACATTCCTGTGGTCCTTCTAATGGCCCAGTCCAGAATTATGACTTGTGTACTGGATGACCAGCCTGTGCTTTCAGCCTCAGAGGCACGGTGCCCTCCACAGTCACCCACAGCATAGCTAGTGTGATGGGAGTTTGAGGAGAAAAATCATCTTTTTGATATAAATTTAATTCCCAAAGCACTGCTTTGAAAACACCTTAAAATAAAATTGTTTTATCTATCACATGATTTCTAGCCTTTTTTTCCTTACAGTTTGGATTATACTTGACGAATTTTAGTACCAAAAATATCCTCTAATGGTGTGTATATACAGAGAATAAAACAGCACAGAGAAGACGAAAGGTGAGTTGTGTGGGTGAATGTGTTTGTGTGAGAAACCAGAATGTGCACTGCGGTTAGAGGAACAGTCATGGAAAGTAGGCATCCTTTCCATCTTCAGCTCCGTGTTTTAAGTGCATCATAATGAAAAAGAGACAGGAGTGTACACTAACTAAAAAAGTCTGGTAAGAGGGCATCTAGGCAGCAAGAGACTTGTGGAAAGATGTTCACTTCAACACTGTTCACAATAGTGAAAACCTGGAAACAACGGTCTACTGATAGGAGGACAGAAAATGTACACTGTGGGATATGTCCATAATGGCCCGGGATGGAAAAATTAGGAGGATATATGAATATTCATGAACATGTCTCAAAAACTAAAAACGGAAGAAAGCTATGTCCTTAAACTATACATACAGAATACGTTAATACTTACCCTTTGCTATATACAGTACATTAAAAACTATACTCACTAAAATAATACTGTACAGTGTGTGTGTTTGCATGTGTGTATATACTGGGAACTATACAAATTAGGACAGTGGTTAAGAAGGGAATGGGAATAAGTCTTAGAGACAGTGACTCAGTGATTAAAGGAGAATCTGCACTCATCTGCAATTTTTATTTCTTTTATAAACAAAAGACTTGGAGCAAATATAATAAAAATATTTAGTTGCTGCCAATTCTAAATAGTGGAAGTAATAAAGTTTGTTATATACTTCTCTGTATTATTCATCTTTTAAATCACCCTAAATAAAAAAAAAGAATGATTACATGATTTTAACCAAAATTTCTGATTTCTCAGATTACACCAGTTTATTGTAAAATGATGACACAGCAATGAATGAATACTTGATGTGAAGTTTATTAATTGTCCACAGTGTTGGTGTGACTTCCAGTTACAAGACATGAAGATTAGCTTGCACTGCAAGACATAGCTGAGGTTTGTTTTACAGATAAAAAATCTTTGGAAAAACTGAACATCCAGTTTTTTATTGTTTGCTTCAAAGTTCAGTAATATATAACAAAATAATTATGTCAGGTATAATGTGAGAAGCAAATCAGCAAATACAAAGAGACAAATTATTCTCTTTGCTTCAGAGAAAGAGAAGGAAAGTGTATTTGAAGTGAATCCTTTCAACCCCTTCTCAGAATGTTTTAAAATGTACACAGTAAGTACACAGATAACAAAATAAAGTACTATAGAAAAGAGCTACCAAAATACAGAGGATAGCCATGGTACAATACATCTACTTCCATATCATCTCTTCCATAATGATGAGAGTAACGGATCTTTAGGTAGATCTACATGACAGTAAAGTGATATGAAAATAGCTATCATTTCTGTTGGTGACAAGGGTACCCTTTTTAATAATATAGCTATCAAAATGAATCCGCCACAGGTATACATGTGTTCCTCATTTTGATATTTGGCAAAACTAATACAGTTATGTAAAGTTTAAAAATAAAATAAAATTAAAAAAAAAATAATATAGCTATGGTTTGTGCCTACACTTACAGTGGGAGAAAATACATTCCTAAATTTATATAACCATTGATAATAAGGGGCAAGATTACTAAAAATCATATAATTATCTTTCCATCCAAGTTCATGAGCACCATGAATTCTATCCATGGATTCCTGGGAGGCTTGCAGACTCAAATTTAAGAAATAATATCCTCTGAGACAGAAACATGCCCATCATCTATTCATCTACCTCCACTTCCAAACTATTGCTTAAATCTGCTGCAGTTGGAAAATTAATCAAGTATACTAATTAATTTGTTTTTGTTCTGTTGCTAAGTCATGTCCGACTCTTTGTGACCCCATGACTGCCTTATCCTTCACTATCTCCCAGAGTTTGCTCAAACTCATGTCCATTGATTCAGTGATGCTATCTAATCGTCTTATCCTAGATCCTGATGCTGGAAAAGACTGAAGGCAAAAGAAGAGTTTGGCAGAGGATGAGATGCTAGTTATATGCAAAGAATTAAACAGAATTTTACTAAGGGTAAGAAAGCAGGTTAAGAAAGCATTTATAAGTGGAACTTCTGCATTTATTTTTTATTTTCAGAAGTTCTTCTGTTTATTTTCTGATTTTTAATTGTGTTTCAGATAATTTACTTGCTAAAAAGGCTTCACTAGGTAATTTATTCCACATCAGCATACTAATAATGTCAAAATCCAAGCACACCTCAATATACCAAGACAAACTGCACAATTTCTAGGAAGGCAGGAGCTGAGGAATCTTCATCACAAAATGATGATGCCTCATTAAAACAAAACAAAACAAAACACTGTAATTCATCCAAATTGCTTCCAACTTATTCCCACGTGAGAAAGCATATGGACATGGAAATGTGTGACGGACACACTTCTCTTCCTAACTTGACTTTTCATTGAAGGGACATACACTTTTTATTCATCTAGAATCCTGCATAGCTTCCAAGGACCTCTGACCATTCTGACCATTTTGTTCAAATAAGAGTATAAAATTCTTCTTATATTTGTGTTATGTATTTTATGTTCAAATACATCATCTAAAATCTCAGACTTCTGTTGAATGTTTGCTAAGTCACTTCAAGGTGTCCAACTCTGTGCAACCCCGTAGACGGCAGCCCACCAGGCTCCCCCATCCCTGGGATTCTCCAGGCAAGAACACTGGAGTGGGTTGCCATTTCCTTCTCAAATGCATGAAAGTGAAAAGTCAAAGTGAAGTCGCTCAGTCATATCCGACTCTTAGCGACCCATGGACTGCAGCCTACCAGGCTCCTCTGTCCATGGGATTTTCCAGGCAAGAGTACTGGAGTGGGTTGCCATTGCCTTCTCTGTTGAATGTTTAGAACTGTTGAAATGATATGAGCAATAAAATTCAAAACCATTACCTCATAAGCTTTAATCATTTATTCTTTATATTGTAGGCATAATTATTACTCATCCCCCTATTCTTCCACTTCTTTTTGCTGATTAAGAAACTAACTTGCTTACAAAATTAGTGAGGAACAAAGCTGAGATTTAAACAGGTCCTCTGACCCCTCAACAAACTCTCCTGCACTCTCCCATAGTTCTTCACACTTATTTCAGGTTTATTATTTAAAGGATTCATTCTCCCACTGTCCTATTTTTCTGAGGAGAGATGAAATGAGTTTTCTTACCATTTAGATTCTAGTAGGTATTAACATTCAAGTGATCCTGCCCAAGGTGCAATATTAAGAAAACCATTATTTCTCCATTTAATATTGCATCATTTTTGATAATAATTCTATTAAAGGAAATATTGAATAAGTGACCATTGTTAGTACCGATTCATTTAGACAGGCATCTGACCCACAACAGTGTACCACCATGACAGACCCTCATACAGGAGAAAATTAAAAAAGGAGTAAGAGGAGTAAGAGGATCACTAGAAAGGGTGAAACAGTCTATCAAGGAGAAGATGGCAATTCAAAACATTAAGATATGTTACTATTATCTATTCTTTGCTGCTGCTGCTGCTGCTAAGTCGCTTCAGTCACGTCTGACTCTGTGTGACCCCATAGACGGCAGCCCACCAGGCTCCTCTGTCCCTGGGATTCTCCAGGCAAGAACATTGGAGTGGGTTGCCATTTCCTCCTCCAATGCATGAAAGTGAAAAGTGAAAGGGAAGTCGCTCAGTCTTGTCCGATTCTTCGCGACCCCATGGACTGCAGCCTACCAGACTCCTCCATCCATGGGATTTTCCAGGCAAGAGTACTGGAGTGGGGTGCCATCGCCTTCTCCACCTATTCTTTAGTTGTCCAAAAAAACACATGTGCATTTTCTAAGGGAATGGCTTCTATCTCAAGGACTATAAAACTATTCAATGTTGATAAAAGAAGCTTTAAAAAAAATCTCATATGGCTATCAACTTGCAATGTTTTTTGCATTATTCCAAAGGGAAAGTTCTTGCTACATGATAAAAGCAAATTGTTCCTATGAGTTGACTACCTGAAGCCATGGAAAACAGATAACACACAGACGTGTTGAAAAGAAAGAAAGATCTGTTTTGTTGTAAAGTGAGTTTGAACTAAAGAACCTTTTTTTTTTTTTAATTATGACAACACTGTTAAGCTGGGTTTCCCAGGTGGCATGAGTGGTAAATAACTCATCTGCAAATGCAGGCGACATAAAGACATGTGGGTTTGATCCCTGGGTTGGGAAGATTCCCTTGGAAAAGAGCATGGCAACCCACTCCAGTATTCTTGCCTGGAGAATCCCCTGGACAGAGGAGCCTGGTGGGCTACAGTCCATGTGGTTCCAAATAATCAGACACGATTGAATCCACTTACCATGCACACACAAACTGTTAAACAGCCATGGGGTGCTGCAATATGGTGAACCAATTATTTTATTCAATTTAACATGGCATTCAGTTGACATACTAACCTTCTTAAACTGTAAACTGAAGACAGAGAGATCCAAATGAGAGTATTTAAAAAGATAAACTGATAACTGTAAGGTAAAATTTGATGTAACCTTTAGGGCAGGGTACAAAAATTATTCTGTTCAGCTTGGACCTTAATCCTGGTGGTTAACTGAAAGAATAGCACAGATTTCAAAGAACTAATTCAGATAATTCATTTAGGACTCCAGCACAAACAAATATGAATATCTGTATTGTAGTCTCACAACAAAGAACACTTAATACATAAAGAGACGAGAGGAGAAAACAGGAAGGAAGAATAACAGTACTAGCCAAGAATCAACTTTAATTAGATTTTTAGAACAAACAAAAGAACTTGCTATTTTGACTTATCTTTTCATATGAGAGTTAACAAACAAAAGTTTTAGAGGATTTAATCAATGTGCTAAGACAATAAAATTTAGCATCTCTGACAAGCCAGTATCCTCCAAACTACATTCTTAAGATCCTTAAACATTCTACTATGGGCGAGGGTGAATTTTGCAGGAATGGGAAAACATCAGGAAAGAAACTTGCTTCTTTAAATTCTACTTTTATACTCTAGGTTTTAGTCCCATTTCTAGCCTCATTTGGGAGCTCTCTTCAAACAGAGAGTGACTTACAGTATAGGAGACTGAAGGACCAATATTAATTGTTGTATAAACCAAGTCAACATAAATGCATCTGCTGGGTGGTTGAAAGAAAAAATGACTATTGTGAACTACTTGGGGAATAACTGTACAGTGGTCTGGTAATTCTGACCTGTACCCAGTCAGTATGGCAGCTTCTCTAGAAAATATAGTTGGCAAACTCAGGCCCACATGAGCTGATCTATACAGACAGTTGCCTATGATGTTCTGCTATTTTTCATTTAGGTAGCATGGGACTGTCATTGTCAGTCACTGATTGATTGTGAAGTTAAGGGTCTTGGGCACCAAAAAGTCCTCTGTAATGTGCACCCAAGTTCTCTATTCTCTATGCATTTTATGAAATGTTTTTCTTTTTCGACAATGTCCAGTAAAAGCTTATATAATTTCATCTAACTACAAATTCAGGGTAAGTACTTGGGTTTTAACCCCAATTATTTCAGATGGTAAAATAAGTTGTTTTCTTATCTGTGAAATGTGTAAGTTGTTCTAGATAGCCTCTTTAGGTTCTGAGATTTCCTGCCCTAACTGTATATCTTTTCCTTATTAAACTGTGAATACTCAACAAAAGGTCAATTATTAAAACATTTAAAATTAGTGTCTGTCTGTATTTCTTAGGAAACAAGTCACCTAGTAATGAAGTAATGGTCTGCTGAATAGAAAAGATAAAGAAGAGAAGAAATAGATAAGGAGGGGTGGGAGTGAAGGGACTGGAGAAATTACAGAACATCTTCTGGGATAGAGAACAACAAAGAGCTTTCCCCCCAAGTGACAACGAAACATTATACAATGAAGGTCCTGGGGCGCTGCACTAAAGCTAACAAGAGGTAGAAACTTCCAAGATGACATGAGATTTGAGTTTGAATCTGACTTGGCAAAAATAGAACAAATAAACAAGCAAACAAATTTTAGTTCCTTCCAGCTAGTTCGAACTTGTTACAACTTTTCCTGTTGGCAGGGAGAAAGATCCAAGAACAGACATTCCTCGTTCTGAGGGAGACGCTTGGATTTTACAGCAAAGGATACCTTTTCTAGATTTCGGTCTTTGCTCCATGTGTTTTCTATTGTTTGGGTTTATCTCAGTCTAGGGTACAAGCATTTCCCCCTTTTATTTAGACTAAACTATTCACCAGTCTTGACCCAAATGAGGTTTGTCTGCAGTGAAAAGACTAACCTCCCTGTGAGTGGAACTTCACAAAGAACAAGGATAATAAAGATATCTGATGTGAACAAACACCTCTCTTATTCAGAGTTACCACAATTGTGAATTATGCTTCATTTGTGTTTGCAGAGTTGCCTCTTCTAATATATTTTCAATAGACAACAAAGCACCAAGAACACTGAGTAAATAACAGATGTTAAAAATAGCTACTACCTAACAATGTTACTGGAAGAATTAAAGTGCAGAAACTCCATCGTATGAGACGCCAACTTAAAACAAAGGCTGGCATAATACTGGTTCTTTGGTTCTTTTCAAATTAATAAAACACATTTGTTCCAAACTCATCTCTCTCACTTAGAACTACTTGGGTTGTTTTCGATTTCTTTTCAACTCCCACTAAAATACACAATAGTGGGTACTATTCTTGGTGTAATTTTACTTACTTTACATAATTCCTTCATCTTTTTTTTTTTAACATAGTGCCAGCATATATTTGCATGTGTGGACTTACACATGTGCCCTGTTTTCATACTTGGAGAGCACAGAAATCCTTCTAAAAGACTTTCTAGCCAGATTCCACTAGGTCATGTTACTCAAATGCAACATGACACAAAATTCATTTGTTCATGTGGTGTCTAGTTGCTAGGGGACACATCCAAAAAGTTAATCTTTGCAATACAAGAGAAGACCAGTAGAGACCCTGAGTGCTACCCATAGGCTAGTACAGAGCCTCACGTTTGTATTCAAACCTAGAAGAGGAAACACTGGGAAATAGCTATTTCTACCCAAAGGGCAATGAAATAAACACAGTGATTTCCAATCTACTTGAAAAAGCCCAGTATCTTTTCTAGACCTCTCAAGTCATTTAACATATTTTAAAAATAAAATAAAATAAAATAGATATTTTAAAACCAAAAAAAAAAAAAAAAAAGAAACCCTATCACTTCTGCCTTTAAATAGCAAAACACGATTCCTGAAAAACTAAAGGTTCTGAAATGTCCCTTCAAGTCCACCAAAGGGAATGATTTAACTGTTTTCTTAAAGGCCAATTTCTACAGAGGGATGAATCTGACAGAGCCGTAAACATCATTTAAAATCATTTGAATCTCTCACCTAAGTTTACTCTTCACATGTTAAAAAAAAAAAAATCCTGCATATTACTTACATTTTGCAGTCACTTTGTACCCCCCCAGAGGAGGGGCGTGGCCTTCTAATGCATCAAATCCAGCAGAAACCAGGACCATGTCTGGATCAAACTCTGTGGCCACAGGCTTCACTACAGTTCTGCACAGTAAAAAGGCAACCGGTTACACATGGGAATGGCAAATACCTTCAAAAATTGTGCAGTGAAAATGATTTGGCACAATCTCAAGAACTTCCCAAGAATAAAGAAAAGGGGGAAAGAAAACACTATTTGAGTGGATCAAAAACTTATCATTTCCTTAATACTGAATCAATCACTGTTATTTTTGCATCCCAATTCAGTCTTTTTTCTTTTATCTTTTTCTCCGAATTAAAAAAAAAAAAAATGCTTGCAGGTACATTCTAAAGCCCGTCATGTTACATGAACATCTGTGGCTGTTTTATCCCACTGCCTATAAAAAAAAAACTGCTTCTTCCAAGGGAGTGACTAATGTTTTACAGAGGAAAGGCAAAGCTTTAGTGAAAACCTGGCTTGCTCCAGTTAGTAAGAACTTGGTGTAAATTTGAACTATAAATTTCTTTGGGGAAAAAGTTGCTTTTCCAACTTTTTTTAAGAAACATTTTTAAATATTTGTCATGGTAGGGGGTGACTCTTGCAAAGGAAAAACACAAAATTCCTTTAATAAGATCCAGATTATAATGTTAAGCCAGTCTAAGGTCAGAGACACAAGGAATGCGGCTGCCTTATCCCTGACTGCCACCCCTGCTGGCCTCACTTGGACACTTGAGCACTCACCTCCTCACCTTCGCAGCCTCACTCACCCCTTCCTCCTCAGAGCTGGACTTGAGAGCCAGTGACTAGTGGATGCTACTGGGCTTTTATAAAACCCAATAGTTCTTTAATGCAGCCTTCACAAAGAGTGTGCCATCATTTAAATCCAAACTTTCAAAGCCTATTTAATGAAATGAAATGGGACTAGTTCACCCTACACTGAATTTAAAAAGCAGTAAGTTCTCTTTTATATGTTTGGGAGAAATAACTAAACAAAATATTAAAATAGCTATCCTTGAATAGTGACACAATTATGTTCATCTTTTTTAAATGTGCAAATTCCCAGATCTTTTTTTTTTACAATAACTACATATTAGTTTTATACTTAAATCTTTTTGCATGTAGACAAGAAGTTATTCAAGTTATAAAATTAAAAAAATACTTATTTGAAACATACCTACATAGAGATAAAAAGGAATTAAATGTCTTTCATAACTCCACAATTTTCATAAAATATAAAAGTTCCAAGTCTTCAATACCATAAATGTACAAGTGACTTCCACAGTAGTCTTGCTGACATTTGGAAAGCCTCATATCTGAACTGCCAATCAGTGGAACTAAGTGAATATCTAACTTTGTTTATCATGTACAAGTTTATTATTTTATTCTTCAATAAAATTAAGAATCTCTAATATAGCTACATTATTAGGAGAGATATTCAGTTCTTTTCCTTCCTAATAATACCAATGATCTTCACAAAAGTATCACATGTTAGGAATTAACTACTTTTCATATGCATGAAATAACAATGTGATATATGATGTTGGAATATTAGATGTTGCAATAAACTATCTCAAAGAATCAAGAGTGTTTTCTCAAGGTACTCCATCTAATTAGTTTGATTAATCCTATGTACTACATTAGATTACAAACACGCAGTCCAGTTCAGTTGCTCAGTTGTGACCTACCCATGGACTGCAGCATGCCAGGCCTCCCTGTCCATCACCAACTCCTGGAGCCTACTGTAACACATGTCCATCGCACTGCTGATGCCATCCAACCATCTCTTCCTCTGTTGTCCCCTTCTCCTCCCATCTTCAATCTTTCCCAGCCTCAGGATCTTTTCCAATGAGTGAGTTCTTTGCATGAGGTGGCCAAAGTATTGGAGTTTCAGGTTCAACATCAGTCCTTCCAATGAACACCCAGGACTGATCTCCTTTAGGATGGACTGGGTGGATCTCCTTGCTGTCCAAGGGACTCTCAAGAGTCTTCTCCAACACCACAGCTCAAAAGCATCAGTTCTTCGGCATTCAGCTTTCTTTATCATCCAACTCTCACATCCATACACAACTACTGGGAAAACCATAGTTTGACTAGACGGACCTTTGTTGGCAAAGTAATATCTCTGCTTTTTAATATGCTGTCTAGGTTGGTCATAACTTTTCTTCCAAGGAGCAAGCATCTTTCAATTTCATGGCTGCAGTCACCATTTGCAGGGATTTTGGAGCCCCCCAAAATAAAGTCTTTCACTGTTTCTACTGTTTCCCCCTTTATTTGCCATGAAGTGATGGGACCAGATGCCATGATCTTAGTTTCCTGAATGTTGAGTTTTAAGCCAAATTTTTCACTCTCCTCTTTCACTTTCAGCAAGAAGCTTTTTAGTTCTCCTTCACTTTCTGCTATAAGGGTGGTGTCATTTGTATATCTGAGGTTATTTATTGACGTTTCTCCTGGCAATACAGATTTCAGCCTTTGCTTCATCCAGCACAGAATTTCTCATGATGTACTCTGCATATAAGTTAAATAAGCAGGGTAACAATATACAGCCTTGACATACTCCTTTCCCTATTTGAAACCAGTCTGTTGTTCCAGGTCCAGCTCTAACTGTTGCTTCCTGACCTGCATACAGATTTCTCAAGAGGCAGGTCAGGTGGTTTGGTATTCCCATCTCTTGAAGAATTAACAAACACTACTCTTAGGAAAATATGGAGGTAGATGTTTAAGCAATGTTGTCCATTTAACCATATGCCTTACAATAACCATGCATTAAATTTTTCCACCTCCTTTCCTTCTCGCTTCCACTTCTCTTCTTTCTCCCCAGTCAATCTATACTTGTAAGATTGACTGGAGGATAAACACCCTTCAAGGCACAGCTCACATACTACCTTCTTCATAAAGGCTTCTCTCAATATCTGGATATAAAATATATATGTACATATTTTTGAAAGAAAAAGATAAGATAGGAGACAAGGGCTACCAACATAATATGGGAAACTTAGAGTTGATCAATGGAGGGGAAAACTTGAAGATAAGTGCAAATCTATAAAGAGGGAGCCATAAAAAGCAAGATGACTTTTCTCTGTCTTCCCTGAGAAACAAACTGGCCAAAGAGGAAATACCCAGAGAGCCTGACATCTGTGAGTCACTCAGACCAACAGTCAGATTTTCCCCCCCATCTTTCCTCAGTAAACTCACCAGTCAAAAGCCCCTGTCAGTCACACAGAGTTCTCAACTATCTTTTTGGTGCCCCTTTCTCAGATATGATGGACTGTGTGAAGAAAGTCTCTAGCATGAAAGACAACAAAAGTAACATGCCAACAAATGAATAAAAGAAAAGGAACTCAGAAAATGAGAGCCAATGCAGGGAAGAGAGTATAATTACAGAAATTTGGATTACTCTCAAAGACATAAGATGGTACACAATGAAAAGAAGGTGCTATTAAAAAAAAAGAAATAGCAAACAAAATGTGTAATAGACTGTTTAGAAGATAAATTTGACAAATTCTCTCAGTACAGCACAAAACAGAGATGTGAAAAAATGGCAAGAAACTTGAAGGACCCATTTAGGAAATCAACATATGAAGGAAAAAATCTACAGAAAAAATTTAAAAACTTATAACCTCGTATACATCCAAGATGCAAAACTGACAGCACATAATAATTTCAGACATTCAAAATATCAAAACAAAAAGAAAATATCTCCCACAAATACTATCAAAAGAAGTTAGTGAATGCCCCCATCAAAATGAAGGTATAAACTGAAAAAGAGAATGAGATACAAACTGTTCCATCCAACAAAACATTTTTATAAATGTTCAATTTTGTCTCAAAAAAATTATTATAACAGAAGAAAAGAGTAAAAATTTGGCCTGCAAATTCACACAGGCTTTCAAAATGTTCTATTTCACAGGACTAATCCTGTATATTTGAAATCACTCCAAAAGTATGAAAAAACAGAAAATTTGGAAAAAAGAGGTTCAAAATGGGGAAAGGAGTAGATCATCAAGGCTGTATATTGTTACCCTGCTTATTTAACTTACATGCAGAGTACATCATGTGAAATGCTGAGCTGGATGAATCACAAGCTGGAATTAAGATTGCTGGGAAAATATCAATAAATTCAGATATGCAGATGACACCACCCTTATGGCAGAAAGAGAAGAAGAATTAAAGAGCCTCTTGATAAAGGTCAAAGAGGAGAGTGAAAAAGCTGGCTTAAAACTCAACATTCAAAACACGAAGATCATGGCATCCAGTTCCATCACTTCATGGCAAATAGGGAAACAATGGAAACAGTGAGAGACTTTATTTTCTTGGGCTCCAAAATCACTGTAGACTATAACTGCAACCATGAAATCAAAAGACACTTGCTCCTTGGAAGAGAAGCAAGGACAAGCCTAGACAGCATATTAAAAAGTAGAGACAATACTTTGCCTACAAAGGTTCATATACTCAAAGCTATGGTTTTTCCAGTAGTCATGTATGGATGTGAGAGCTGGACAATAAAAAAGGCTGAGTGCCGAAAAAATTGATGCCTTCAAACTGTGGTGCTGGAGAAGACTCTTGAGAGTCCCTTGGAGAGCAAGAAGATCAAGCCAGTCCATCTTAAAGGAAATCAACCCTGAATATTCATTGGAAGGACTGATGCTGAAACTGAAGCTTCAATACTTTTGACCATCTGATGCAAACAGCTGACTCATTTGAAAAGACCCTGATGCTGGGAAAGATTGAAGGTAGGAGGAGAAGAGGAGAACAGAGGATGAGATGGCTGGATGGCCTCACTAACTTAATGGACATGAGTTTGTGCAAACTCTGGGAGACAGTGAAGGACAGGGAAGCCTGGAATGCTACAGTCCATGGGGTTGCAAAGAGCCAGACCCAACTGAGCGACTGAACAACAACATCACTTTAAATGCCTTCCATTTTAAAATGTATATGTTTAGAGTTGTGTTCGAATGGTAATTGTTTGTTGAATAAGTTAGTGATGCATGAGTATAAGAGTTGTATGACACCATGCTTACTGAGTGCCTCAGATCAGATCAGTCACTCAGTCGTGTCCGACTCTTTGTGACCCCATGAATCGCAGCACGCCAGGCCTCCCTGTCCATCACCAACTCCCAGAGTTCACTGAGACTCATGTCCATTGAATCAGTGATGCCATCCAGCCATCTCATCTTCTGTCATCCCCTTCTCCTCTTGCCCCCAATCCCTCCCAGCATCAAAGTCTTTTCCAATGGGTCAACTCTTCGCATGAGTGCCTACTATGTTGTAAATATGTTTGGCTTAAAGATGTGCTAAATTTTGAACTGAATCTTATTTATTTTCCTATTATTAGTATTAAACTCTTTCATGTTCAGTCATCTTTTAAACTGATGAAACTAAGGCACCACAGTTCAGTTCAGTTGTCGCTCAGTCTTGTCCTACTCTTTGCGACCCCATGAATTGCAGCACGCCAGGCCTCCTTGTTTATCACCAACTCCCGGAGTTCACTCAGACTCATGTCCATAGAGTCAGTGATGCCATCCAGCCATCTCATCCTCTGTCATCCCCTTCTCCTCCTGCCCCCAGTCCCTCCCAGCATCAGAGTCTTTTCCAATGAGTCAACTCTTCGCATGAGGTGGCCAAAGGACTGGAGTTTCAGCTTTAGCATCATTCCTTCCAAAGAACACCCAGGGCTGATCTCCTTTGGAGTGGACTGGTTGGATCTCCTTGCAATCCAAGGGACTCTCAAGAGTCTTCTCCAACACCACAGTTCAAAAGCATCAATTCTTCGGTGCTCAGCCTTCTTCACAGTCCAACTCTCACATCCATACATGACCACAGGAAAAACCATAGCCTTGACTAGATGAACCTTTGTTGGCAAAGTAATGTCTCTGCTTTTGAATATGCTATCTAGGTTGGTAATAACTTTCCTTCCAAGGAGTAAGCGTCTTAACTTCATGGCTGCAGTCACCATCTGCAGTGATTTTGGAGCCCCCAGAAATAAAGTCTGACACTATTTCTACTGTTTCCCCATCTATTTCCCATGAAGTGATGGGACTGGATGCCCAGTCTTCATTTTCTGAATGTTGAGCTTTAAGCCAACTTTTTCACTCTCCACTTTCACTTTCATCAAGAGGCTTTTGAGTTCCTCTTCACTTTCTGCCATAAGGGTGGTGTCATCTGCATATCTACCACAGATCTCTTTTAAACAGATTTTTCTTAAGCAAATCTTAAATATTCAAAAGCATTCATTTAAAACTTTATCTGAATAACTGGGTTTTCTGGTAAAAGACAGGGAACAATGCATATGTGTTAGTCCCTCATCTTATCCCAATATCCCACTGAAAGAAAATTATAAAAATATACAAATGAACTCATAGTTTTAAATATAAATCAGGTAGATAGATATAGAAAAACCTTCAGATATGTGTGTATACACGGGTTATTATGTATTTCCTAAAAGCAATGACAGTGCAGTGGCCAAGAGTACAGTTAGCATCAGGCTTCAAAAAAAAGGTTCAGGGATCCTTGGAGAAGTGGCTGATTCCAGGACTATAGCAGGGAAATACAAGATATTTCTGGAACATCATGTGACAAAAAATAAATAAATAAAATGCCCAGAAAGAGAGGGGCATGTTAGTAGGGCATAAAAGCCAATGTAACAGAGCTCCCAATGGCCAAAGGTGAAACAATCTGATGAACAAAACAAATAATGACATTATTGGATTATAATCCATAGAGTCAAGTAAGTATCCAAGAGTTCTCACAGAGATTAAAAAATAAGAGAAGAAACACAGAAAAGAAAAAAAATACCTCTGCATACATAAAACTTTCAACTAATAAGTACAAAAGAATTGAGGTAAATAGAAAATAACTATTTGAATAAACCATTACTACAATCAAGTAATCATGATTAGTATCTCCAGTCTCCAGTAATAAGACATATTAACATCACTACTCTCTGAGACGGGAGGAACAATTCTGTAATATTCTTGCTAAAAATATACAACCTCAAATCTAATAATTAGAAAATATCAGACAAACCCAAATTGAGAGACACTTGAGAAATAAGAATGATCGGTACACTTTAAAAGTCATGGCCAGAAAAGACGAAGAACTCACTACAAATTGGAGGAGACTAAGGAGGGATTGGAGGCAGGAGGAGAAGGGGACAACAGAGGATGGGATGGCTGGATGGCATCACCAACTCGATGGATGTGAGTTTGAGTGAACTCCGGGAGTTGGTGATGGACAGGGAGGCCTGGCGCGCTGCAATTCATGGGGTCGCAAAGAGTCGGACATGACTGAGCAACTGAACTGAACTGAACTGAAGGAGACATGGAATCAAGATTGCTGAGAGAAATATCAGTAACCTGAGATAGGCAGATGACACCACCTTTATGGCAGAAAGTGAAGAGGAACTAAAAAGCCTCTTGCTGAAAGTGAAAGAGGAGAGTGAAAAAGTTGGCTTAAAGCTCAACATTCAGAAAATGAAGATCATGGCATCTGGTCCCATCACTTCATGGGAAATAGATGGGGAAACAGTGGAAACAGTGTCAGACTTTTTTTTTTTTTTTTTTTTTGGCTCCAAAATCACTGTAGATGGTGTTTGTAGTCATGAAATTAAAAGATGCTTGCTCCTTGGAAGAAAAGTTATGACCAACCTAGACAGCATATTAAAAAGCAGAAACATTACTTTGCCAACAAAGGTCCATCTAGTCAAGGCTATGGTTTTTCTAGCGGTCATATATGGATGTGAGAGTTGGACTGTGAAGAAAGCTGAGCGCCGAAGAATTGATGCTTTTAAACTGTGGTGCTGGAGAAGACTCTTGAGAGTCCCTTGGACTGCAAGGAGATCCAACCAGTCCACTCCAAAGGAGATCAGCCCTGGGTGTTCTTTGGAAGGAATGACGCTAAAGCTGAAACTCCAGTACTTTGGCCACCTCATGCGAAGAGTTGACTCATTGGAAAAGACCCTGATGCTGGGATGGGTTGGAGGCAGGAGGAGAAGGGGATGACAGAGGATGAGATGGCTGGATGGCATCACTGACTCAATGGACGTGAGTTTGAGTGAACTCCGGGAGTTGGTGATGGACAGGGAAGCCTGGCTTGCTGGAATTCATGGGGTCGCAAAGAGTCGGACACGACTGAGCTGAACTGAACTGAAGGAGACATGACAGCTAAGTGCAACATGAGTCTTTGGACTGGACCCTGAATAGAAAAGGGGAAAGTGCAAAGTCACTGCTGGGGAAAGTGCAGTCCCATATAAAGTCTGCAGCTTAGCTAAGAGTATTACACAGATATTCATTTCTTAATTTTGAAAACTGTACTGTGGTTTTATAAGTTTCTAAGATTATGGAAAGCTGGGTGTAGGGCATACAGGAGCTCTGTACTATTCTTGTAACTTTTCCGTAAGTGCTACAGCACCTTAAAATAAAATGCTACCAAGTATCAGAATCACTACCCCCAAAAAAACAAATAATATATGTGTAACAAAAACTGAAGATAGGAGAGTTGGCAACAAATAGATATTTTAAATAAATCTCCAGAAAAGGGGAACTGACCAAGTGCATATGAAAAGAATGAAACAAAAAGAAGGTTACCATAGAGGAGATGAGAGATACTCAATGGAACCCCACTGAAGAAACAGGGATGGTGAAAGAAAAAGAGGCAGGTCTGAAAATAAGGAAGTTTTAAAATGTTAGCAGGTTAAGAGGACCCAGACTAAAGCTCAACACCTTAATTACCTTTTCTCTATGCCAACAACCAGTATTTAACCCCAGGCAAAACATTCACATGATTCTTTTTTAAGAAAAGGATGTCTAGAGAAAGCCAAATCTTTCTGTGTGGATACTGTCCCCCAAAATGCAGTCATTTGGCAAGATACATGGGACTCAGTAGGTAAAGAATCCACCTACAGTGCAGGAGACACAGATTTGATCCCTGGGTCAGAAAGATCTCCTGGAAGAGGAAATAACAACCCACTCCAGTATTCTTGCCTGGAGAATCCCATGGACAGAGGAGCCTGGCGGGTTACAGTCCGTGCGGTCACAAAGTGTCGGGCACAGCTGACTGAGCAAGCACAGGCAGATACATAGACCACAAGCCATCTTCTAGAATGCAATACCCCTAAGTGCGATTTGGCCATCTGTGCACTCTAATCCAGACTGGCTGACACAGAACACCAAACTGACCCATTTACACAACCACAGGAAAAGCAGACAGCAGTTATTATTTTCATAAATGTCAACGGCAGAGTAGGAATTTCCCAACATAAGGAGACTCAGCAGTATGAAGAAGAAAAGTTTAAAATAAATGTAAATACTAACAACCCTGGACAAAACAGAGATAGTTCAGGAACAGAAGTAATAATCTCAAGGAGATTCAAGAAAGCATTTTAACTTTAAAACACAGATGTGCTGTTATGAAAAAGAATAACTGAAGAACAAGGAAAGAACTTAAAGATAAAAACTACAGTTATATAAATTAGTAAGGGATCTGAAGAAGTAAAATTGAAATAGTCCCCTATAAAAGGAAGCAAATAGATAAAATATATAATAATAAGTGCAAAAATAGACATGAATGATCAATATAGAAGCCTTGTATTTGAATAACAGGATCCGTGAGAATGCTGAGGAGGAATTTTTCAACTAATAGTAGAAGATAATTTTAGGAGCTGAAAAATGACTAAAGTCTACAGATTTTTTAAGTCCAACCAGTGCCAAGCTCTATCTATAACAACAAATACACACTTATACATATTCTCAGGAAACTTCAAATCCCCAGAGTTCCTTAAAAAAAAGTCACCCTCAAAAGAGATGAAGAATGAGACTGACATCAAAATCCTAACCGGCAACACTGGCTGCCATAATATTCTGAGGGAAAATTATTTTTAAACTTTAATTCACTTCTAGCCATTATGTACTGGGATTCAAGTATGATACTTTAAAAAAAATGTTTTTGGCAAGGCTGGCTCTTCATTGCTACATGGTCTTTTCTCTAGTTGCAGCAAGTGGGGGCTACTCTCTAGGAGCAGTATGCAGGCTTCTCAGTGCAGTGGCTTTTCCTGTTGCAGAGCATGGGCTCTAGAATGAGCAGGCTTCAGTAATTCCGGCATGTAGGCTCAGTGCTTGCAGCTCCCAACTCCTGGGCTCAAGAGCATGGGCTCAGTAATTGTAGTGCATGGGCCTTAGTTGCTCCATGGTATGTGGGATCTTCCTGCACCAGGGATCAAACTTGTGTCTCCTGCCTTGGTAGGTAACTTCTTTACCACTGAGCCACCAAGCAAGCCCTCAAATATGTTATTAATACTTAAAAATACTTTAAGACATGCAAGGTCTCAAAAGCATAATTCCAAAGCCTCTTTCTGAATAAACGTACTTATTCAGAATGTGGAATGTAGTTCTACAAAGGAAGGAAGTAAATCAAAGAAACACAGGCATAGGACCAAAGTAGTGTATGTAACACAGGAGAATGATGAAGAGGGCCCGCTGATGATTTGTACACAAATTTCTTGCTGGATAAAAAATGACTGAAGCAATAATAACGGTATCTATGCTTTTCCATCTTCTCCTGACCACTGGAGACTCTGTCGTGCTCTCTTTAAGAAGCAGTCCTCCTCCACCATTCCTGTATGCCCGCTCCCCAAGCAAGACTCATGCTAGAAAGAGCACATCAAGCTTATAAACAGGGAACAGACTTGTGGACACAGTGGGGGAAGAGACGGGGGACAAATTGAGACAGCAGCATGGAAACACATATATTACCGTATGTGAAATAGGTAGCCAGTGGGAATTTGTCGTGATGATGCAGGGAGGGAGCTCAAACCTGGTGCTTTGGGGCAACATAGAGGGATGGGGTGGGGTGGGAGGTTGGAGAGAGATTCAAGAGGGAGGAGACATATGTATACCCATTTCTGATTCATGTTGATGTATGGCAGAGACCAACACAATGTTGTAAAGCAATCATCTTCCAATTAAAAATTTAAAAAATTAAATAAATGGAGACAAAAATACTACAATTAGTATTACTACTACTTCTACTACTAATACTAAAAGGAGACATAGATCAGGTGATTAGACACTAAACACAATAAGGAGAAAAGAATCCCATTCTGGATTTCTTTCTATGAAATACTGTTAGTTGCTGCTGCTACTGCTGCTGCTGCTAAGTCGCTTCAGTCGTGTCCGACTCTGTGCGGCCCCATAGACGGCAGTCCACCAGGCTCCCCCGGCCCTGGGATTCTCCAGGCAAGAACACTGGAGTGGGGTGCCATTTCCTTCTCCAATGCATGAAAGTGAAAAGTGAAAGTGAAGTCGCTTAGTCGTGTCTGACTCTTAGTGACCCCATGGACTGCAGCCCACCAGGCTCCTCTGTCCATGGGACTCTCCAGGCAAGAGTACTGGAGTGGGGTGCCATTGCCTTCTCCAACCAGGCTCCTCTGTCCATGGGATTTTCCAGGCAAGGATACTGGAATGGCTTGCCATTTCCTTCTCCAGGGGATCTTTCCGATCCAGGGATCAAACCTGGGTCTCCTGCACTGCAGGCAGATTCTTTACCTACTGAGTTACCAGGGAAGTCCCTTTCTATAAAAATGTGATTCTAATGTGAAACCTTCGCAGCTAGAATCAGATTTCTGGTTTTATTTCAGCTCTAGTCAATAGCCAAAGAACTGCCTGCACTGACGTTGAGTCATGCCCTGGGCCTAAGCTGAACACCACTAGTGACTCCCCATGACTCACTTCAGCCTCTGTCAAGTCAACAGCATGCTATGCTAGTCACTCCTTCGGCAAGCCCTGTGCAGGGGAGCATGCTCTGCTCTGGCTTTATGGAAAAGCAAAGCTTGCTTCCTCAGCCTTCTACTCAAAATTTAAAGCATTTCAGAGCATTTTAAATTCTAGAGGGATTTCCCTGGTGGTCCAGTGGCAAAGATTCTATGCTGCCAGTGCAGGGGGCCAGGTTCAATCCCTGGTCAAGGAACTAGATCCCACATGCTGCAACTAAAGATTCCACACACCACCACAAAGATCAATGATCCTGCAGGCAGCAGTGAAGACCCAGCCCAGCCAAATCAATATTTCAAAACTTCAGTTACTCAATATTTCTATATTCATTTAGCAGTCATTTATTGAGCCCTTATTACATAAGAGGCACTGGGATTGTGCCCAGATTCAAAGATATGAATAAGCTGAAGTAGCTAGGAAATGTGTCTTTGTAGTACAGTATGGTAGGAATTTGGAGAAGGCAATGGCACCCCACTCCAGTACTCTTGCCTGGAAAATCCCATGGGCGGAGGAGCCTGGTGGGCTGCAATCCATGGGGTTGCAAAGAGTCGGACACAACTGAGTGACTTCACTTTCACTTTTCACTTTCATGCACTGGAGAAGGAAATGGCAACCCACTCCAGTGTTCTTGCCTGGAGAATCCCAGGGACAGGGGAGCCTGGTGGGCTGCTGTCTATGGGGTCGCACAGAATCAGACACGACTGAAGTGACTTAGCAGCAGCAGCATGGTAGGAATTCAGGCACAAATAATGTACCAAGAGGCAGAAGTGTATGGGTAGACAACAGGGAGGAAGGTGGTATGAAGGAAGTCCACCTGAAGAATGGACATGAAAAGGGAATTCGGACATTAGTGTAAGAGATTGCTAGGAAGTAAAATTAGGGAGGTCAGTTTAGGCAGATGGATTAGCAAGTACAAAGGCATGGACATCTGAAAGGACATGGAGCATTGTGAAAATTGTCCAGAATGACTGGAGCATATGGTGTACATAGCAGAGGGGGTCTGTGAAGGCCTGCAGATTCCAGGCCCTACCCATCTGAAACAGAACCCAGAAAGCCTTGATGCTGAGGAAACCAGGGGCTGAGGGTGTCAAGTGTCTCAAGAACTGGAGTAGACCACAGTATAAAAGCATCTCAAAGGTCACCCATTCACTTCCCTCACTCAGGGCATCTGACCCAACCACCTGTGATGGGCATGCACTGCTGGAAGGCCAGGGTTAAGAGCAGACAGAATCTCTGCTCTCTGGCCTTCATGGAGTTTGCACTCCAATGGAGGAGAAAGACAGTGTGTCACAAATAAGCAAGGGGGGAAATAACATAGACCAAGTCACGGGAGGTGGTACACATGTAGACATGGGTGTTCAGAGAAGGCTGTCGGAGGTGGTAACACTGAGCAGAGAACTGCGCCGTGAGGAGTGAAGAGGAAGTGCAGCCTGAGGGAACAGCGAGTGCACAGGACCTGAAGTGGGAGCGCCTCTAGTGTCCTCAGGTCAGCCCATGAGGTCACAGTGGCTAGGGCAAAGTGCATACTGCAAGGAAAGATGGTTGGAAGTGGGGCCAGAAAGGTGGCATGAAGTCAGTGTGGGGCCTTCTCGGATATCGTGACTTTGGATTTCATTTCGAACAAGAAGGGACACTGAAAAGTTTTGAGCAGGGCAGTGGTATGATGTGATTTATATAATTTCTGACCTCATCAATGAAGCAAAGTACTTAAAAATGTGCTTTAGAATGATGAGGTCCTTTTGACACTTGAGGCAGCAGATTCTGATTCCCTGTATAATTTATAATGACATCATAAATTTCATTATTCAATGAACATTAAACAAATTACTTTATTAAAACAATGTAAATATGAGTTATAGGTGAAAATCTAAGCCTACATTTTTCTTTCTAGTTTAATTGTTAAGTCACTGCTTAAATGCATCAGATTATAAAATTAAACATTTTCAAATGGTACAGGGACTTATTTTTAGCTTTTTCTTACAAAATTAAAATGCACATTAGAGCATGCACGCTTTTTCATCCATCTATACGTTTGTGCACAAAGTGCAGGAGAAGAATGCTCCCAAAAAAACGCCTCATGAAGAGTTCATGCTTGGAGACGCGGTGAAGGCAGCACATCAAAGAACAGCTGCTAACCAGACTCCGGGCAGCGGCTGTGGTAGCTGGGCTTCAGGATGGCCCCCAGCACCCCGCTCACCACTGGACCAGAGCCCTTCTGGGAAAGCACCAAAGGAAGGGATTACCATGGGTATTTGTGAAGAGGGCCAGTGCTGGGAGCTCCAAACACACCAAGTATAACTGGTGTTCTCCACCAACACCAACCAGAGCAAGGCTGCTCTTCTTCCTGAACCTTTACCCTCCACTTCTTCACAAATCCACACAGCAACACACACGCATGCACACACACAAACACATACACACACTGTTCCTTTCTCTTTTTCAGCATCCTCCTTTTTCTTTACTGATGTGACTTTCCATCTCTGCCATCCCCCTTTCTCTCAGCCCCATGTCCAGTCCATCAGGGCACCCTGTTGTCTACACTTTCAAACTATTCAGAAACTTACCACATCTATACACCTCCACTGTCACTGCCCTGGCCTGTGTCTACATTCTTACCCTGGATTACACCTGCAGCCTCCGGAGAAGTACCCCTATTATCTCTCTTTACTACCCTCTGGAACACATTCTCTCAAAACAGCAGCTAGGTTGATATACTTAATGAGGTCTCCAGCATATTTCTCAGGGTGAAAATAAAGGGCTTTTATGACCCATGTCTCCACACAGTGAGGCTGTCCAGCATCTCTCTGAGCCCATCTCTTACCACTCCCTGCCAGAACTCTCTTCACAAACATGCCAGATGCACTCCGGCTATCGGGGTTTGACTACAGCTCTTCCCGCTGCCCGGAGTGCTCCTTCCTTAGATGACTAACTCCCCACCCTCACTCCAATATTTGCTCAAATATTATTTTTTCAAAAAGACATTTCCCTAACACCCATTCTCACATCTACTCCCCAACTCTTTCATCCATAACTCTTTTATTCTGCTTTTTTCCCCCAAATCACTTATCTTCCAAGTGAAAGTGAAAGTCACTCAAGTCGTGTCTGACTCTTTGTGACCCCATGGACTATACAGTCCATGGAATTCTCTAGACCAGAATACTGGAGTGGGTAGCCATTCCCTTCTCCAGGGGATCTTCCCAATCCAGTGATCAAACACAGGTCTCTCTCATTACAGGAGGATTCTTTACAGCTGAGCCACCAGGGAAGCCCAAAAAGTGAAAGTGAAAGTCACTCAGTCCTGTCTGACTCTTTGCCACCCCATGGACTATGTAGTCCATGGAATTCTCTAGGCCAGAATACTGGAGTGGGTAGCTGTTCTCCTATCCAGGGGATCTTCCCAACCCATAGAGCGAACCCAGGTCTCCCACGTTGCAGGTGGATTCTTTTATCAGCTGAGCCACCAGGGAAGCCCAAGAATACTGGAGTGGGTGAAAGTGAAAGTGAAGTCACTCAGTCGTGCCCGACTCTTTGAGACCCCATGGACAGTTGCCTGAACCAAGCTCCTCCGTCCATGGGATTTTCCAAGCAAGAGTACTGGAGTGGGTTGCCATTTCCTTCTCCAGGGAATCTCCCCGACCCAGGGATCGAACCCAGGTCTCCTGCATTGTACACAGATGCTTTACTGTCTGAGCCACCAGTGGGTAGCCTATCCCTTTTCCAAGGGATTGTCCCTACCCAGGAATAGAACCAGGGTCTCCTGCATTGTAGGCAGATTCACACTTGGTAGACACTCAATAAATAGGTGTTGAATGGAATGTCGAATAATAGTTCCTACAATTTTTCATGCTTTCAGCTCATGTTTTCTTGATCTTTCATTCTTTCTCAAGCTTCTCTACATTTCACAAATCAATACTGAAATGAAGTAAATGACGCCTCTCCTTCAAAGGATACCAGACTCTGCAATGTTTTCCACTGCCTGCCATCTAATTGAATTCTTTGGCTTCAATTACAATTGTAGCGGAGTAGAAAGATTCCAACTCAAGACATCCAGTTGCTATTCTTGGCACTGTTCTTACTTCTGTGACCTCAGTAAATTATCTTACCTCAACTATAAACTGGCAGTGGTAGGGGGAAGGGTGGGCAGGGAGAGGAGATTCACTTAAATGGTCTCTAAAGTCATATGCAGTTCTCACATTTGTTATGTCTCAGACCTAATACATCAAAGGGATACTTCCCCCTCCATCTTATTCTTGTTCTCCTGCAATTTTTTTTTTTTTGATAAGAAAAACCACTGCCCAGATTGGGAGAGGAGGAGTGATGTATTTGCTTGCAGGTGACCCAAAGGTATAAAGTTCCAGTTATAAAACGACTAAGTTCTGAGGATACAGTGTATAGCGTGGTGATTGTTCTTGTACTGAATATTTGAAAGTTGGTAAGAGTAGCTCTCCGGCTTCCCTGGTGGCTCAGATGGTAAAGAATCTGCCTGGGGGAGACCCAGGTTCGATCCCTGGGTCAGGAAGATCCCTTGGAGAAGGGAATGGCTACCCACTCCAGTATTCTTGCCTGGAGAATTCCATGGAAAGGAGTCTTGCGAGCTACAGCCTATGAGGTTGCAAAGAGTCTGACATGACTGAAGTGACTAACACTCTCACTTTCAAGAGTAGATCCCAAAGATTCTCATCGCAAGAGGAAAAAATTGTAACTATGTGAGATGATGGATGTGAATTAATCTTATTGTGGTTATCATTTTGCAATATATATGTATGTACCAAAACGTTATGTTATACACCTTAAACATACAATGCTGCATGTCAGTTATACCAATAAAACTAGAAGAAAAAAAAAAAAAGAGAGAAAAGAAAAACGATTTTCTGAAGCTCAACATCCTTTTTCATCAACATCTTTGTAAAGTATGAACTGATTTGCCCTTATCTTTTCAGGTCAATTCTGAGGTGTGTTTTTCCTTTGATGACTCTGGACACTATAGTCGACGAAAAACTAATTCACAGCAAGTATAAAGTATTTGCACTAAATTCTTAAATTGAATTCTTTTGATTTTTTAAAAGTAGTACTTCTAAGAAAATTAGAAGTCTAAATACGACATCTAATGAGTTGATATGATTTTGCTACATTAAGATGTTAAGCATAGTATACCATTTTTAAAAAACTAAATCCTTGATGAGAATAAAGAAACTATGCAAAAATAGTACATTTTTAAAGTTTGCATAATAATAACTCTAAATTTTGTTACATTGCTTCATTTAAATGTGTGTATCATAATACCACACAATATATTCTAACTATGAAAATACATGCATATATAATCTTACTAAATATATGAGTGTATATACATATGGGGCTTAAATATCTAATTTCATATATATATATATATATATATGTCCCTAGTCCATACAGTTAATTCTTTTAATTACAGTTTTAAATGTGACATTTAGTAAGTTTATATCACTTTAGTACATTAAAATGTCAATGCTAATTTTAGAATTCTGTTTTAAAAAAAGAATATTTTAAGCGACTAAGGGACTTTCCTTGCTTAAGATGTGTCATATAACCAGTAATAGTTCTGACTAATTCAGAGATATTACTCAATGTTTCTCTGAGCTGAGAGTTCAGAGAAAAATCCTCAACAGTAGCTCTTCCTGGTTTGGGAAACTGTCACTGACTGTCATATTATATGATTATATTTGGTGTTTTGCTGAACATAGAGCAATGCTAGCTTCCTAGGCAAAATCCTAAACTCAAGTATAGTAAGCTCGGAAAAATTATAAGATTGCTAGTCTCAAAATGGATAAAGTGACTCATTAATTACCATATAAAACTACGGTGATAATTAAATCAAGAGATTTGCTTTTATTGAACTCTATATTGAAGTTCAGTTTAGAAAAATTAACAAATCAGAATTAGAATAATTATATATTCTATAATTTTGGTGTTTTTAGAAGTAATTTAAGAGTTAATATTTAAATTTTATTAAAATGAACCTTCTTTTGCTTTGAAATACACAAAGAAATGTATATATGTTTATTTATTATTTTTTTTCATTTAAAATATTTTTTTCCTTCTTTTTTTTTAATTTTATTTTATTTTTAAACTTTACATAATTGTATTATATGTTTATATATGTCCCTTTCCAATCATTATTTTATGAAAGGATATCAATGCCATGTATTTTAATATGTCAAAATGTGGCTATAATTTTGCAACAGTGGTCTTCAAGAAATATTTTATTATGATTCCAAATGTGGGCCCAGTAACTTGCAGATAGTCTTATGTCTTTAGTTTAATGTGTGTGTGCATACTAAGTCACTTCAGTCATGTCTCACTCTTTGTGACCCCATGAACTGTAGCCCGCCAGGCTTCTCTGTCCATGGGATTCTCCAGGTAGGAATACTAGAGTGGGTTGTCATTCCCTCCTCCAGGCACAATTCCCACCCAGGGATCGAACTTGAGTCCCTTATGCCTCCTGCATTGGCAGATGGGTTCTTTACCACTAGCACCACCTGGGAAGCCCCATTAGTTTCTTAAGTGATTCTAAATCAGTTCTTCCTAAAAGCTATGGCTGGAAAGGAACAGTTGCTCTGTTACTATCCAGTTAACAAAGTACCCAGTTGCAGGTATCCAAAGGACTAGGATCTTCCCCAGATAATGCACCAGAACCACTGATTCCTTCCAGGAATCTCTTCAAGACTGCCTGTGTCTCTGCAAGCAGGTGGCTGCTTCTCTTTGGTAGGTGGACACCTACCAAGATACTAGCTCCACAGCAGACCTTCCACTCTGATTCTCACGCCTGTCTACCTTTATTACTCCTTCCTCTCTTTCTTCCTTTCTTTCTCCATCCTCCTTTCTTTCTTCTCTTCCTTTTCTCTCCTTTATTTTTTCAAAATTTTATTTTTTTCTAAAGATCAGTTTATTCTTAAAAGTCATGATTATAATTTAAGAAGAATCTAGAGAAAATTTGATACAAACTAGAACACAAGTTTTGCACCTGTGTGCCTTAGATGAAGATCAATTAGATAACTGAAGAAGAAATGTATTATCCATTGAGAGATAATACAGTCCACATATACAGGCAAGAGAGTGAGGCAGAACAAGCCTCTGCAACATGCATCTTTCCAAACCTTTGTTTATTTTCATCTCCATGGCAACCTAGTGGTTGTAAAATATGGTCATAATAAGTGGAAAATAGAACACAAATGACAGTAAAATGTTCTTATAACTCAAACAGCAGAGAATTGTTTAGAGAATTCGGAAATGCTGATTTTTTAAAAATGGGCTCATAGCAGGAAAAATGTCTACCTAAGTCAATAGTAAATTTCCCCTCCAGAGGGACAATGACATCCTGTGACACATGCACTTTGGAAACTTAATTATGTGCCCATTTCTTGTTATTACTTTCTTTATCCAAAAAAAAATCCCTAAAGAGATTTTACTACCATCAAATCAGTCATAGGGATTTCTCTGCTTTCAGTGGGGTGCAATGAGGAGCTTAGTATACATATTGCATTTCCCATCATGCTATGAGCACAGAATATTCTTTCTGTAAAGTTTTAAATGGGCCTCTCTTTGGTCTTTGCACAAGTGATTGCATTCCATAAAATATTATTGCATAAAGTCAAAGCACCCTGGCTAGAAATTGAATTCAGTATTCTAATAAAATCCAATTGAGAATACACACACACACACACACACACACACACACACACACACTTTAAAGAGAATTTTAGCCTTTGTATTTCTTCTCAAAGAAGAGAAGATAGAGCTTTGTAGGCATAAAAAGAAGGAAAAAGAAAGGTCAAACTTTACTGTAAGTAAATGTTCTGTGGTTTATAGAATTCACAAAACAAATTACAGCATGACATCCTTTTCAAGGAACTGTTTGTGTCTTCGGAAAAAGTGTGTATTATTTTTGGTGAAGTCTATCTTTTGATGTGGCCTTTCTGAGGGAAGCAGCAGCATCAAGATTTTTTCTTTTAATTGCGTAACAATACGAGATGAACAAGACAAAAGTCAAGCTCATTTAGTAATTTACTTCCCTGAGGCATAGCCAGAAAGAGGCTGAGAAGGAAGGAAGAACTTGGGCACCAAATGCAGCTCTGAAGGGCAAGACATTATCTCCTCTATTAGGAGACCAGTTCAAGATCAGGGAGTTCTAATTTGATCCATATCTAATATAACAAGAATGTAGGATAAACCCCAAAGATAAAGAAATAGTTAAGATGAAATACAAAATAAGCAAAATTGTTCTCATTTGAAAAAGTAAAAACAACCATTTATAAGAATTTACGTATCCAACTAAATATTCATAAATATTCACACAGATCTTTAAAATTACTATTCAGAATTGACATGTAAGAAATCAATATGAATAGCTATTAAATATTTTTTAAATCTACCTTATTAGTAATCAGAGAAATGTAAATTAACAAAAATATGCCATTTCCTGCTTATCCTAAAGTAATTTTTAAAACATTAATATTTTATATCAGTAAAGGTGAATTGAAATTGGGACTCACATATGTTACTGGTAGGGTTATAAATGTTTAAGGCCCTTTTTGGAAATCAATTAGGCAGTTTGTATTAAAAAAAACTTTAAAAAATTATCATATCTGCTAACTGATAGTTTAGCTTCTACAACTTTTTCTTTAATGAAAAAAAATCACATTTAAATGAGGAAAAATTTAAGTCTGACCTATATTTAAAATGCTGAGAATCTGCTAAATGTCCATCATTTGGGAAGTGATTAAATAATATTATGCAGCTCTTAGAAATTTTGTTGTTATTTGACCTAAGTAATAGAAGGGTTTATATTCATAATTTGAGTTTAACTGTGCTTTAAGAATAATGAATGACATGAGGAAAATGCTGGTATTGCTGATGTTAAAATGCAACAGTCAAAATACATGTGAAAGATAATGAAAATATGCAAAATTATTAGATTACAACTATATATTGGAATTCTAAGAAATATTTTCTATTTTACTCTTTATACTTTTCTATATTTTCCATGTTTCCCATAATGAGCAAGTATTAATTTTGTAATCAGTATAATAGCTTGGTCACTATCATTAGTAATTAAAAATTAAAATCACTTTATACAAGATATATTAATAAGCAGAGATTTTTTATTCTAGTTTCTTTTTCATTAGTTGAGGATGAAAAAAATACTACCTATCAAAATCTGGGCGGTTAAATGTGATATATGATTACATTTATATAAGAGAAAATGCTATTTTAAAAGTCCTATACATTTCTGTAAAAATGTTACTTTTTTTTTTTCTTTCTGAGCGTCACTGGTGGCTCAGATGGTAAAGAATCCACCTGCAATGCAGGAGAGCCAGGTTTGATCCCTGGGTCAAGAAGATCTTCTGGAGAAGGAAATGGCAAAACGCTCCAGTATTCTTGACTGGAGAATTCCATGGACAGAGAAGCCTGGTGGGCCACAGTTCATGGGGTAGCAAAGAGTCAGACACGACTGAGTGATTAATGCTTTTCACTTTCATGTATTTTTCTACTATTACATTTAATTAGCTAAGACATTAGATTACCATTACCAAGATGGCTTCCAGAAAACAAAGAATTTCTCCAATGGGCATTTGCAACCAGAATCAAAGTCAAAATTCTAGAAATCTTACAAGGATTTCAATTCAACTTCCTCAAAAGGAACATAATTTAAATTAAGATTTAATATTTACTCAAAAATATTATGTTGTTAATTGTCATAGTCATTGTAAAATCATTACACTACCTTCTGTGAAAAGGATTATGGGTGATGATTCTTTGGTATTTCCATTTTCCAACTTTTTTCTAACATAATTATATTTTTTTGTTACCAACCCAAATTATGAATATAAGTCCTTCTGTTATTTAGGTAAATCCTAGAAATACAGGGAACTTGAAACAATACATTGGACACTTTACCTTTTGAGAAGAAGGAAGTCAGATAAGAACAGACAAAAGAGGACAAGCCTTTAAAATTACAAGAAGAGATCCAGAAGACCAGTGTTATAAGAAGCAGGAGGGATACAAATTTCAAGAAGGATACCAAGTTACTATGAGCTTGAGAAAGATGATAATAAGCTAAAAAAGTCATTGATACTTTGGACTTGATAAACAGGTGCTATCCTAAAGAAAGTTTTCATATTGAAAGGAAGCAATTTGAATGAATGATGATAGTATTTGAATAACAAGACATAGGGAGCTATTTTCATTACAGAATTTGGGCTAAAACAATTCCACAACAACATGGATTTATAGTCTATTTATAGCCAATGATGCATGTATATCATGTATTAATATATCTCTATCTGCATCTTCACGGCTTCTAAAGCCCGAGAAGCCCACTGTAAGGTATGATGGAGCAGATAGAAGATGTCCTGGAGAAATCTCTGGTTACATTACCTTTCAAGCAGTCTTTTCTGAGCCTTTTGACTCTCTCAGTGTATTTTTCACCTAATTTCCAGGAAGATTTACACTTCATGTGACTGAGAAGTGACGCCCTAATGTGATGTATAATTCTTAGAATATACTGTATTGCATAGTATAAGATCCAGATACAGCTTTAAAACTTTATTTGTGGTGATTTCCATTAAACTTGTTGGAGGTCAAGCCCTTAGTCAGTTAGCATATAATTTCTTGAAGGAAAAAAAAAACTGTTTAGAATCTTTTCCAAAGACAAAACAAATTAAAAGACAGGTAAAGAGCACAAAATCTATATTTTGTTAGCGCCCTGATAAAAATAAACCACACTTTTCATATACTTTTCAGAGGCAAAGCACTTAGTTGACAGATCCTTAAATGTATGTTGATATTTACTGTTAAAAATGAGAAGCCATATAAAAGCTGAAAATTAATCTAAATTCTTTTATAGGTACTTATTGTAACTAGAGTGGCCTTCTCACTTTAGGAAGTCTATTTCAAAATAAGAATAGCAAGTGGTACTTAGTTTGTGTCAAGTCCTATTTATGAATGTTTCACTTAGATTCAGCTATTTCATATGGAATTTGGAAGGTATTTTTATGAATTCTTTTATTTTGCAGATGTGAAAAATTGAGGCACAGATGGCTTAACTAACTAGCCTGGGGTTGGACAGGCAGTTCCGTAAAGGAGCTGAGGTTGATACTAAAAAGTCTGGTTCCTGAGCTCAGGAGCTCAACAATCTAGCTAAGCAGGTAAGCTGTTTTACAATACCATGGCCAACTAGCAAATGGTTCCCAAACAGAAATAGTCTGAACCCAAACTGACATTACACTTGCTTATACTGTTCACATTAAAATGTTAATGGGAAACAATTGATTAAATCACTGAGGTATTTCCAAAGGAAAAGGCATATGAAATTCTTTGTTTGTTACCATTTATATTACAAATTAACAAACTGAAATTAAGGAAGATGCTAAACTAATACTTTGGAGAAAGCTTGTTTTTACCCGCTTAAAGTTCAGGAGAGAAAAAAAAAAATAGAGGTTGTACCTATGTAGTTCTTAAAATCAATTATATTGACACCCTCTGGAGGCTGTTTCTATGTAGTGGCCATGAGTGGCCAGGAGACTGCCCTGTCCTCAACTCTGAACAGCTCATCGTAATGTCCAAAACAGCAAAAAACACTCTGATTTTTAGGGTCTGTTTATGGGTTCAATTCAAAATCTAACCAGTTTCTTAACACAGTTTCTTGAGGGCTGCAAGTCTAATTTAGCCTGAACCAATGATGCAATATCTCTCAAGACCAAAATGTTACAAGAGCACCTTCTGTCTAAAACATGCATTTCAAGAGAACAGCAGGATTCAGCTACCCTAACCAATAGCCCCACTCCAAAGATACAACAGATGTTGGTCTGTGTGCAAAGCAAACATCAGCCTTGCTAATGTGGTCTGTGTTGGATTCTCGTAATTAGACATTTATCCCAGTGCAGAGTCAAGGTCATTAGAGTGAAAAGCTGTAATGCTTACAATTATTTTGCCCCTCATGTTTCTCTGCATGAAGTCAGGGAAGACGGCGTGTAAAAGAAGAAATATTTCCATTACTGCAAAGGTCTCTTGGTATGACAGAGGCTGGGAAACAGAGCCAGTAGTAGTCTGCTACCGTTTGGTTAGACAGCTTGACCTGGATTTGGCTAAGGATCCACAACCCCCCAGTGTCGCCCTCCCCCCATGCCTTCTGACCTATACAAGGGAAACATTAACCCACAGAATGGCAAGCAAAAAAGCAAGGGGCTAGCAACCACAGCCTAATTAAATTTAACATATTAAGAAGCAGTGAAACCACAGGCAGCTGAAAAGAAGTGCTCAAGTTCAGCACGGCCACCATTTCTAAACAGTGGGTGCAGTGAACTAGGGAGAGTACCTACAAAGGACAAGCAGGAACCGAGTGCTCATGACAAAGCTGAAGCACAGCAATCTCTCCAAATGATAGGAATAAGGAGACTAGGGCTACTGGCAATGGCCAGATTTTAAAAAAAAATTATTGCAACTTTTTTCTCTAAGTAGAGAAAATGTATATTGATGTCAGGTTCACAGAAGACAGCCACTAATCAATCAGTCAAGCTTTCAAACTCCCCTGTCTACAGTAACAATCCTGGGGCACCACAGATCTTTGGGGGATGCATATTTTAGAAAAATGTGCCATATGTAATCTGGTTTAAAGAGCACAGGGTTTAAGACAAACAATCTGTGTTTGAAACCAGGCTCTGCCATTCGCTGGTTGTGTGATGGAGGCATGTACTCTGCTTTCCTAGTTTTAGACTCTGGAGAGTAGAATGTGGTAGGATTTAAGGATCTCTTCTAGCTAATCTTATCCACCTCTGAAAGCTGCCATCGATCACTTTAGCAACCAATTCCACCTGTTTTCTCTTTATTTTATAAAAAGCATTATTTTTAAACACTGGTGATATTCAAAATATTTAACAATCACAACAAGACTTGACTAATTTGTACAGACACTGACCACACTGCCTTCTTTGGAGAGTTTAAGGGCACTGGCAAAATATACAAACCATAAAAGCTGTAATGTCAATGATCATGATAAAGCCCCATTTTTATTAATTAAAGCAGTAATAACTGAAAATAAGGGTATTTACTATTTTTGCTTTTTCTTTGCTTTTTCATTTTTAAAAATTACTCTTGATTTGATTATTTTTCCTCTATTAGGCTTTTATATTTTCCCCCACTAGTTTTTATTTTAGAATTTCAAACCCAAAGATCTGTGGTGCCCCAGGATTGTTACTGTAGACAGGGGAGTTTGAAAGCTTGACTGACTGATTAGTGGCTGTCTTCTGTGAACCTGACATCAATATACATTTTCTCTACTTAGAGAAAAAAGTTGCAATAATTTTTTTTTTTAAATCTGGCCATTGCCAGATTTAAACCCTTTTGTCTCCTTTTGTCTCCTTTCTTTTCTTGGCCATCACTTGGCCATTTCTATCCTTTCTTTACCTATCTACTGACCCTTCTTCTGCTGTCCTCTTCTATCCTATCGATAATGTTCTTTAAGTGTCCCAGGCTTATTTGCTATGCTGTAAGACACAGGAACAGTTCCAGGACTCATTAAATGGGCATCAGCAACATCATCACAACCATGGTCACTACCAGGAGTCTCACAAGAACATCATTCACTTAATATCCAAGACATCAAACAGAAAAAATATTTAAGTTGCTAATGTATGGCAGTGGGCTGACACATCAGCCAGCAGAGAGAGCTAAGCAGCTCTCAGAAATGGACTGTGAATGTTCCTTTTCATTTTATACTCTTGTCCTGCCTACTGGTGGTGTTCTTGTTGTTTAGTCGCTAAGTTGTGTTTGACCCTTTGAGACACTACGGACTATAGCCCACCGGGCTCCTCTGTCCATGTGATTTTCCAGGCAAGAATACTGAAGTGGGTTGCCATTTCCTCTTCCAGGGGATCTTCCCAACCCAGGGATCGAATCTACATCTCCTGCATTGGCAGCCATATTCTTTACCATCTGAGCCACATGGGAAGCTATTGGTTGCTGCTACTGCTGCTAAGTCGCTTCAGTCGTGTCCGACTCTGTGCGACCCCATAGACGGCAGCCCACCAGGCTCCCCCGTCCCTGGGATTCTCCAGGCAAGAACACTAGAGTGGGTTGCCATTTCCTTCTCCAATGCATGAAAGTGAAAAGTCAAAGTGAAGTTGCTCAGTCATGTCCAACTCTTCCCGACCCCATGGACTGCAGCCTACCAGACTCCTCCATCTATGGGATTTTCCAGGCAAGAGTACTGGAGTGGGGTGCCATTGCCTTCTCCAAGGTAACTGCTATCCTACATGCTACCAAATACCCACAGATACATCACAGTAGGCAAATTTCTGGTACATATCTGCCCATACCAGTTGACAAAAGATATTTAAAAACACAAATTTTATTGGGTTTTATCTTTACTTTAAAAAGTCTTCCAAAGATAGATTACTATTTACTCATACTAGTGGAATTAAAACTATGTCAACATGTTCATAGCAAATAAACTTTTCCCTTGGCTAATTCTGATTTTTCTAAATATCAAAATTGGCTAGATAAATTACAATTCAATCTGCAGTTAAGACAACCAGACATATAAATTATTCTTTAATGCTTTTTCAGTTAGGTAACTTCTGAGAAAAATTTTAATTGACTGATTTTTTTTTAAAGTTCTATTCACTTGACTAATTGATTTCCATAGACTAAATTACATAGCAATGTTTTATAGGATAGGTAAATGTACACTACTGATATCTAAGAGTTGGAGAGTCTTTCTGCTGCTTTGAAAGTTCAATTAAAATGAGTAGTTCTATATTACTAAGATGGAGAAGGCAATGGCACCCCACTCCAGTACTCTTGCCTGGAAAATCCCACGGATGGAGGAGCCTGGTGGGCTGCAGTCCATGGGGTCACTAAAAGTCAGACACGACTTCACGACTTCACTTTCACTTTTCACTTTCATGCATTGGAGAAGAAAATGGCAACCCACTCCAGTGTTCTTGCCTGGAGAATCCCAGGGATGGGGGAGCCTGGTGGGCTGACGTCTATAGGGTCACACAGAGTCGGACACGACTGAAGTGACTTAGCAGCATATTAGTAAAAACAGTTAAACATTAGAAAGTAAACTCTTAAACTGTAACATTTTCAAAGAGATACTTTTAAAAGTAAATATGATATATATTTAATTTCCAAAGAGATAGTTAAGGAGGTTTTATATCAGATTTTATAAAGATGCTCTGAATATGTTTCAAGAGTCAGGATTTGGGGACTAAATTTTCAGAATCCAGATAAAAGAATATTCAAAGTTACAGAATAAATTGCTTTAGAACTAGTGCTCATTGTCTGATCTTAATGGCTGTTTAGAATTTTCAGAATTGGTAAGGAATCTCAAACTCATGTTGTTGTTTTTTTTCTAATGGACTTAACCCTATGCAGGGTCACCTACAAATTTATTCTGGAGCATATTGAAGTCTTCCATTTGTTTTAATAAATATAATTATACAAAAGTACTGGACATATTTATTTAATATTTTTAAAAGGAGACTAGGATGTCCAGGGTATTTTCTCTGTTTCATTTCATTAACATAAATCACTCTGCTTGAGATGAAACACTCTACACATGAACTGCATTAAAGTAACCTACCCCTTAGGAGCAAAGTCGGAGCCAGGCCAGCTCAGGGACTTGCCTCAGTCCAGATTTTGAACATGTTCACAAACAGGTGCAGACCCTTCACACCAAAACCAACAGAAAAGTGTGTGCTTCCCATGTAAACACTGCCTGCTCACCCTGCCCACACTCTGATTTGTTGGAACTGACTTCATTATTTTCCCTTGATGGATCCTTTCTTTTTATTTAGAAAAAATATCTGCCTTTTTACAGCTGAAAGAGGGAGGAAAACAATCCTTTACCTTGATCTCCTTGGCATGTGTCCTAGGATGAAAAATGAATGCCATTTGAATTTTTATGTCAGGACCATCCTCCGTCAGTGCAGTTTCTCTAAGAAATCCTCCACCTTTGTAGAGTCTCTCTGCTTCCGGCCCCTAGCTAGATTAGCCACTAACTTTACCTGAGACTCATTACATGATAATGTTGTACACTGTTTCATTCTAAATAAAGGCAATACAAGGTGTTAGGGTTAAATAAACCAAACTATATTTATCATCAAACTAAGAAGATAAATTTTCAGTCCCTCATTCACAATAATGCTTTCCAAGGCCTTATACCTATTTTCACATTTTTTCCCCTTGGTATTCTTTCTCTGAAAGAAAGTACTCATAATTGTACAAGATTGAGCGAGACCCATGAACTGGGGTCTGATTCTGAGTAGAAATGAGAGCACGCCTCCACTGTATGAAACTCTCCTTCCTTAAACACCTCAGAAGTAGGTGCTACTTGGCGAAGCATCCCCCTCCCTTATCTGGGTTCTCCTACTGCAGGGTTCATACTTTATGCTTTGTTGATTCTCTGTCTCATGGGAATTTTCACTCACAACTAGAACTGTATACTTCTCCAAGGAAAACGCTGACTACTTCTGCAGAATAGCCCAGAGATGAGCCCACAGTAGGTCAGTTACTTGTAAGGCAACTTTCTGCACACCCATACCCATGGCAGATCCTCAAGCGCCAAAGGCTGAACTAAGAAATTGATTGGGCATGAAGAACAGAGCTGTGCCATTTTTGTACCCCTCAGCAGTCAGGTTGGGAGAGTTTTATCTGGGAATAAGTTTCCAATAAACCTCAGTTTCTACAGTATTTCCCCTACAGGCATATACCTGCCCACCAGAAGGGAAGAAGCACTGGTGAGTGGTTGGTGCTGTATTATAAAAGAGGAACAAAGTCTAATAAATCTGAGCATGCAGGAAACTGACTCTGAGCTGATGTTTTTGTAAAAGGAAGAAAATGGAAAATGGTTTGCTTTCATAAATACATTTTAAAAGACAGAGCTAATTACCAACATTTGATGTTAATGAAATTTTAAAAGGTTGATTGGGCAATGTAATATAAGTCAGCACACAAACTAACATTTCAGAAAATTACATATTAGACCTTAATCTTTCACATGTACCCTTTGAAAATTAAAAATGCATTTCATGAGAAAGCAAATAAAGGATGGTCATTACTAATAGATAATAAAGCCAAGCACTAGAGAAAGAGTGGGCAGACACTGCAGCCCAGGTCCTACTGGTGGAAATCTGGTGAGAGCAGAGGTGAGCCATTGCTGGGCAAAATGAAGCTCCTGTGACCACAAAAACTGCTTTCTTCCCAGTACATTTCTAAATCCATTCATGTTCGTCTTGGGAATATACTTGGATTCCCATTCTGAATTAATGGTGATGGTAGTGGTTTGGTCGCTAAGTTGTGTCCAACTCTTGTGACTCCATGGACTGTAGCCTGCCAGGCTCCTCTGTCCATGGGATTCTCCAGGCAAGAACGCTGGCGGGGGTTGCCATTTCCTTCTCCAGAATTAATGGTGAGGGACACCCAACCTTTTGTTCTAGCCCTGACTCTAACTTCCTGTGTGACCTTTCTAAGTATCTTGTCCAATTCATATGGATGTTTGAAGACAAACAAAATAGAAACAGGGCTTTTGAGCTTTGGGAAGAAAGAGCCTTCTTTAATGTTGGGCCCAGGAAGTAGCTATTGATGATGCATGGAGGAAAAGTATTCTGCAGGTTTATTCTAAGGAAAACTTCCCTCAACAGTCATTTTGGGATGAGAGATGTCACACTTCTACCTCTCCCAGTACAAGAGCCTATATCACTGCGTCTTCTAGCCACACCACATTCCCCACGCTCATCCCATACTTGGCATATCGGAATCAGGATCAGTTCAGCCAAGGAAAGCTACATTGTTCTGTTATTCAAGAAAAGCATTTTCTCCTTTTTTTTTTTTTGAATCGGTTAAATGTCATGAAGGCTTGTATGTCATAATGCTATTTATGACTTCTGAATGCTTTGATATAAATAATTTTTTGGCTTATGCTTGTGCTTTTATTCGGGTTTTCTTTCACTTATATAATTCAACCTATGTGGACAACCTAAAGACACTGATTGAACACTTAAACATGCAGTAAAACAAAAGAACATTTTAAGAAAAGGATGAAGGACTTTGCCGATTTATTGCTCTGATAACTGTAATTATCGTCTGAATAAATATGTGATAACCAGAGCAGTGGTTTGCTAAAGTTCAGGACATGTGTATGTCTAGTAATATTATCTTTGGAAACAAGATGACATTACCACATCATGATACTATAGGATCCCCAGAGCCGGTTTCTTTTTTAACCAGGAGAAGTAATGTAGTTAAACCCTTACTGTGTTATTTCAGGGTGTGCTTTCTTATCATGAAGAGTATTTACTTAATTGAAACTCTCCCCTTATTGAAATAAAGACAAACTAATTTGCCCCTTTTCCTCCTCAGCAGAATGTAGCCATGAATAACAAAATGAGGGTTTTACTATTCTGTAAGTCCATAAATGGATTTACCCATAAAACCAATTAGATGTTCACCCTGCAATTAGTTGCCAATTGTAAGAGTTTTAAAAAAAAACAAATCCATGCTTTTAATGTGTCACATCTCATCTAATAAGTTTGGGCAATATGCTCACATAGTTACACTGAAACAAAATATACACAATGACTGTAAAATATCACCAATTTGCTATAATTTTGAATGGCAGTAACGTTACCCTAAGAAAATTCACTGGATGATTTAACAGTGATATCAAAGGAAACTGACCCTCCTTCCCCTTTTTCCTCTCTTGTTGATCTTCTGTTTCTCCTTCCTTCTTTGTCTTTATAACGATGTGTTATCTAAGAACCATCTGGAAGCAACCAGTAGGAAATAGAGAAGACAGTCTGTGGAATATCGCTCACCCAAGTGCTCAGTGTATGTGATAATAAAATATTTTATTGTATATTATGCAATATATTGCAGTTATTTTTATTAGATTGCTTGAATCTAAAGCATTGATATACTTATTTTCTATTCTCACATTTATTTAACTAACAATGAACTGTCTAACATGCCAGCTAAATTTGCTCCCTATATATCAGGATTTCTCAAACTGTGGAATGCTAGTTTCTGTAATATTTACAGTTATTTGGGGGAAAAGAAACTGGGGGAGTGGAGAATTTCATGCTCAAGTAATTTGAAGAAACAATGTGTTAAATAATCTAAGGCTTCCTTAGTACTGCAATTCCAAAAGTCTTTAATATGCTTTTGCAAATTATCAAGAGGAGATTTTTTTACCAAATGACATTACTTATTGGTGAGAAGTGCTTATTAATGTCTTCTGTGTATAGTTTTAGCAGACAGTAGTGTGGAAAATACTTTTGCTGATGCCTCAAATTTAGAGCCATAATTGGACTGTTTCCCCAGATCCGTGCGGCGCCTGTAGTACTCTACCTTGGCCACCATAACAAAATACCATAGACTGAGTGGTTTAAACAGCAAAAACTTATCTTCTCACAATTCTGGAGGCTGAAAGTCTGAGGTCAGGGTACCATCTCGGTTGCATCCTGTTGAGAGTTCTCTCTCTGGCTTGCAGAGGGCCACCACCTTGCCAAGTGCTCACAGGGAGCACCTTTCCACGGAGGTGCATCCAGGGGGAGAGAGACAGAAAATCCTATGGTGTCTCTTCTTTCAAAGACACTAATCTCATCAGATGGGGACCTCATTTAAACCCTAATTACTTCCCCAAAGGGCCTATCTTTAAATACCATCACAAGGGGGCGGGGCATAGAGCATCAACATGAAATTGGGGGGGGGTGGGAGGACAAAGGCATTCAGTTGATAACATTGCTTAATAAAAACATACATTTTGAATTAGCTGAATACCCTACGACTCTCCTCCCTTTGATCTGAGTTGACATCTTGTTCATCACTGACAAGAAAAGTCTGTCAAGGTTCCCTTCATTTCTCTTAGGAGGTTAGGACGTGAAGGCTCACTGTCCCATCTTCTCAATACTGATTCCCTGGGCTCTCCGTATGGTCTCTCACCCGTGCGGAGAGTGTGTCCAGCCCAGCCTGTGTATAAGAACACTCAGACAGGAGCACCGGCTGAATGGTCCCCAGCATCATGCGTGAGATCAGAACTCATTCATGTCCAACTAACATAAATAATGGAAAAACAGTCAAGTTTTTATTTCAAAAAGAGCCAACTCAGATGTTATCGCTCATGCCTTTCCTACCCAAGAGGTGATAAGCGGGACAGGAAGCAGGCCTAAACTCCATGTCCTTTGGCTTTCTAGCACGACTAGATTGCCCCTATCACCGAGGGCTAAGGGTTAATAATTCTTAGTTTGTTAAGATGCATAACACGTCTTTACCAAATAGACAAAAAGCTACAGAGCAGCAGCAAGCTTGGAGAGGACAGAAGCCTTGGGGACTCTGCAGCCAACCCCTAAGCGGGAGACCTCCTAATTTCTGCTTCTTGGCTTCGAACTAGATTGAGAGCACTTTTGTCTCACCCCTCTGTGAGAGACTCTAGAAGCTGGGGTTTAATTTTGTAGAGTCTCCTGAGGGGTCTTTATTCCTCAGGGTGTCAAAACAACTTTCACACCATAGGAGGGTTCCTCACTTATTTCCACTTCAAAGGGGCATTAATAATAATCCTCATTATTACAGAATCCACCCAGACTTTTCTGGTGGGATGATTAATTGGGGAGTGTGGCTGTTTTGTTTTTTTTTTTCTCCCTCCAATATATCAGGTGCAACCATATCAGCCCCTAAAAATAAATGTCCTCTCTGCAAAAAACAGGCACAAACAAAAATGTTTTGAAAAGTAATCACTTGTTTAAAAAATGGAAATCGGGCTTCTGTGTTGTAAGGAATGTATGCGCATAATGGTGAAACCCAACACGGGTAAATGATCTGACTACCTCAAAGTGAAGTTTCTGCCTTCCTACAGTGGCCTTTAACCCTGCCCTTTCCTCCAATCTGAGAAGAGCTGATGTTGATGGAACATATAATGGCCCCTTTCCTGTGTAGTAAAGTCAGCAATAAAGCTCAGTAATTAAGGGTACCAGGGAGGCCCAGCCCAGCAGGCTAGTGGTGTGGCGAACACTTTTAGAACTTCAAACAATATCAAAGTCACTGAGAAACGGGCCTAGCTCAGTTCTGGTTTGAATTAAGCCTCACTTCCACACGCACTTTTCAAATCCAAGCTCAAACAAGAAAGCCAAGGCCTTCTGGATTTCATTAGAGCCAATTATCTTATCTGTTTCATCTCAGGCCTGACCCTAAGGCTGGCAAACAGCTATTCAGTGCATTTGTGTGGTTGTTTGAGAAAGCCTCCAGTCAGCCAATGGCCCGAGGACCTGCTAATTAAAACACCGTTGCCCCCCTGCCTTAGTGATTAAATATTTTCAAGCTTTTGTAAATAATTTTTCCATTCTTTGCCCCAAGCCTCAAAGGTCCAATACATGCAGTAATTTATTTAGTTTGTCAGAGAATACTGTTGGAAATAGGGCCATAATGGAACCTTTGGAGACTTTTATATGTCTTGGTACTTCTGAAAGTGACAGTTTATAAACCAGCCAAATGTGTATACTGTTTCTGATGTAATTATGGCCTAATGGCCCTTCTCCTTTTGAAGTGATATAGTATATAACAGGCTTACATCTTGTCAATAATCATATTTCCTCAAATGTCAACGATATCTAGCATTGGAATTTAATGAGATCATTTAAGTCCTAGAAATGGTATCAAGGTACCGTGTCTCCAAGTTTTTTTTTTTTTTTTTTTTTTTTGCCTAAGGGTCGGTCACAGTCATGAAGACTGGCTTGGGAAGAAGACTAATCGAATTCTTGCTTGCTCTTTGTGGCAAGGACCTGCTAGAGAACACTGAATTCTTTCCAGAGCCCACTTCTGAGAAGTCAGTGAGTGATATGATGATGCCACTTCAGAGAAGAAAATATTCAGGGAGAACATTTAGAATTAGGATCATTAAGTTAAACATTTTTTCCAGACCTAATTTATATGCAGAGTGATCTGAGAACTTCAGAATGATACTTATCTTGCAACTGGATTGTGGGAAGGGAGAGGACTTTAAGAACTTACTTCAGAGCTGTGCACACGTGGGTTTGGTCAACACCCAGGAAGCCCTTCCCGCCCCTGAAGCTCCTCGGGCAGGACCTGGCCCTGTGCACCGAAGTGCATGCAACTCCAGCCTAGGTCCTCCTGGACCAACACACAGGCAGAGCAGCGGGTGAACACGCAGAGCAGACAGACTCCTCTCGTCCCTACCGGCCTGGGCACGGCCATGCAAACTCACAGCTCTTCTGGGCAGTGCAGTCATGTTTTATGGGAGGAAAATAAAAAATCTGGCGTTGTGTTTGTTGTTGTTGTTGCTCTTTTTGAAGTATTACAAGAAAAAAAAAAATGTTGGCAGGCTCATTAGCCGTATCCAGTGTTCACTAACACACCTATGAAAAAGAACTATGGGATGGAGCGATTCTGCTTCTGCTGTTCTTAAAATGACACTTTGGTCTTATCCTAAATAATAGGCTTTTAATAAAAACATCCACCAAAGGCAGACAATTAAACAATACATAAAGCAACAGGGGGCAACCTCGTGGTTCAGTTATAGTCTGGAGCCATTCCAAAGGAGAACATGTGGGTATTTTACAAGGAACAATACACTTTTCCAAAGTTATTATAAAACAACAAAATTTTAAAGTGGGCCTAATAAGCCCTTCAAACTTGGTACAGGATTTCGTGTTTGGCTCTGACAGTGGGAGGATCTGTTTACATCCTAATTTTTTCAAAAGCATGTTTAGAGAACTATGTCAAACATTATGCCTATATATCTATATTAGACATATCACTGCTTTTTTTTTTAGAAGACATACAATATGCTAATTTGCTTACTTTCAAAAAACTGACACTAGTAACAGGTGTTTACTAGTAAAACTAACTAGTAACTAACTAGTAAACTTCCCTGGTGGTTCAGCAGTAAAGAATCGGCCTGCCAATGCAGGAAATGTGGGTTCAATCCCTGGGTTGGGAAGAACCCCTAGAGAAGAAACTGGCAACTCATTCCTGTATTCTTGCCTGGGAAATCCCATGGACAGAGGAGCTTGGCGGACTACAGTCCATGGGATCGCAAAAGAGTAGGACATGACTTAGCAACTAATCAGCAACAACAAACCATAATAACAGGTGACTGATCCTTCTTTCATAATTAAATATTTTCCATTTGGATCCTACATTTGATTTGTATCAATTGTCATATCCTCAAATAACTAAACTAAAGGGAATATATTAACCTTCTGACAGACTTCAGTTTTCTGAGTAATTTACAATTTAATCAAATAACTTTAAACTAAATCAATTAAAACATGACATGCCCCAGATTTTATTTCTGTCCCTGCCTCTTTCACCTGCTGAGTCACACTTGGAATAATTATATTTACCGGAGAGGAAGGCATCACTGAATAATTTCTGCAAATGTATTTTCAATTTAGAAGTTCTGGAATATAAAAGGGAAGTGAGAGTATCAGAAACCTGTAAAAGTGAGAAGACTCGGGTACACAAAGCAAAGTCAGAGGCTCAATGCAGCAACTTGAAGAGACTTTTTCTGAAACCGAAAGCAGAGAGGATCAAGTCATCAAGCTTTCTTTGGGTTATAAAACATTGAAATTATAAATCTGTGCCAGCTTCATTCTTGCTCTGGATTGTAAATAAACTCCTCTTCATATTCTTGCCTCTGACTACTCTTTGAATAAAAAGGTTCATTTGTTTCTGAAATTCAGTAACTCCAATATTGCTTTAATTTCAAGGAGTTAGGAACCAACAAAAAAATACACATCCTGGATGAATCAATATTCTGTTTTCAAATATAATATTATATATCTTTAATACAAAGAGGTTATTTTCTTGATGGCTATATCTGTACTTGCTTTGGTATGCAAAATATGCCCAAGTTGACAGACAGATGGATTTAAAATTCTGCTAAGACTGAAAGGTGACTCAGTCATTCATCTTCCCTCCTCCATGCCCCTCACTTTTTTTTTTTTTTTTGGCCACACTGCATGGCTTGCAAGGTCTTAGTTCCTTGACTAAGGATCAAACCTGCGCCCCTGCAGTAGAAGTGCACAGCTCTAACCACTGGACAGCCAGGCAATTCCTCTCCCAGTCACTTCTTAAATTACAAAATATGAATTATAATGCCAAGAATGTTTCTTTGCTGAGCCTTTCCCATAAGAATTTACTCAGTCTACAAGTCTGCTGCTCTCCATCTGGTTTCACAACAACAATACTGCTCTTTAGAGCAGAACATGTTAAGACAACAAATATCCAGGACTGTAGTGCCCTTAAGAAAGATGGACATATTTGTGAAATATACAAGGGCACATCCTCAACCTTTTATAGAGTTGCCAGAGGAGTTTAAATGTCTACACTTACAGGAACGAATGTTGATTTATAAGCTTCATCTACATGACATCAAATCACTGGGATGAAATATGGGAAACTATCTATCAATCATTCAGATATCTGATGTCATACAAAGATCTGGGCTACTATCTACGAGTCATGCCTACAAGAAAATTATGTAAACTTCAGTCCTGCACCTCCGGTAATATCCACACAGACTTTCTAATGAACAGACATTTCCCAAAGTGGACTCTTCTGCTTGGAAAAGTTACATAGTAAATTTCTATTAGTAAACATTATATCTATCTAGTTCAGAAAAGGGACTAAAAATTCATATTTATGGTACACCAAAACAAAAGTTCTCTTTCTTTTCTCACATCATTTGTCCTCTCAATAAATTTAGCTTTAGTAAACTTTAGGTGTAAAACCATGGAAATGAAGGCAAATTATTCACTTTCAAGAAAACACATGAAGAACAAATGGCATTGAAATTTAGTTAATAAATAATAAATATAGCTCAATAAATAAAATAAGTTCAGTTCATTGAAATACAGGATAAGTAACTTTTATTTGGCTTTATCTTACCAGTAAATGAAGCATAATCTTAAAATATTCACTAAAACTGTGAAAATAAAAAGTGTGACTTCACAGTTCATTAATTATATTTACCTTCCATTCTGGCTATGTCATATTATAATTAACTGCATACCAAGTCCATCATTACTAGATGAGATGATTTAAACTGATGAATTGATTTGAGCTGCTTGACAGTACAAAAGATCTGCTATTTCTGGCCTAAAAAGCTTCACAATAATATTTCGTGGAAAGCTTTCATTTCCTGATATCTCTGAGTATTACACATATGTTGGGAGGATTTTGTGCAAGGCAAGGGTTTTGTAATCCACTGTTCCATCCTGAAAATAAAAACAAATTGTTTCCAGTCACGCAAATTACTTTCTTTCTTAGAGACAAGTGCTAGGGTAAAGTTAATAGAATATAGCTACTCTCTTAATTAGTCCTTATTAGTTAGAAAAGTGTATAATTGCTATACAAATTTCTGGAAATTTCTGGATATAAAACTGTTCTAAGTCAGACGGGAAAATGTTGTCTTAAAATTTTTACAGCTGGTATTTCAAGATAATAATAAAAAGTATCTTGCATTTGAACTATTTATAGTTCACAAAAGAGAATACAATTCACATTTCAAAACTTTAAGCACTTCAAGATACTTCCTGGACTTTTTTTTTTTTTTTACCTGAGTTCTACACTGTCTAATAATATCATCTCTCTTTGATGCTCAACTCAAAAATGAAGTTTGCAAGTTTCCCAAGGAAGACAGGTGTGCATAAGATCAATTTACTCCCAAGGTCAAAGAGCAAAATTCTAAGGGTATCTAGAGACACACACCTATAGAAATTGTAATTTTTTGATGAAAATTGGTACAATATGTTGCACAGATGAAAGAGGAAAAATGTTCTTAAACTATACTTACTGCTGAAACTAAAGAGCAGATAGAGCTGACAGCTTTCTAAAATTTATTCCTATGGATCTTTTTCTTCTGACCTGTTCTGATAAAACTTCTTGAAACATCTCTACATGCAGAATATAAAGAACAGAATCTGGACAATGAATAAAACTGTAGGTCACTCCAACAGTAATTTCGTATGTATTGCTCTTCATTGAAATAAAATATCAATAGATGAAAATCATTACTGCTTTGTTCCCAAGATTGACTGACAAGTTCAGATTTGAAGTCCACATCTTCTTTATTAGCCAAGTCTTTCAGAAAAAGAAAATGTGGGCTTGATTTGTGAGCTATGATAAATGGTCTGGGAAAGATGGTAGTAGGGCCAATTTGATATGTACAGTATTTCATATTGGCAAATTGTTTCAAGAAATTCCACCCTCTTTCCCAAAATGTCTTCAACATCCTTGGGAAAATACATACTATCATGAGCATAATATATTTGGTTGTCATTAGCAATTGAAAATCCATCTGAAGACCGGGAAGCATCAACCACAGTTCTTAGAGACAAAATAAGACCCCAAATCAATTCTGCAGTATTGAGTATGATTTTTAGATGACAACAAATCATTTTTTATTTCAAAGTTGGATCTAAGTGTTCATTTATCCATCTATTAAAATTTAATTTGGGTTTTCTCAAGTTCAATCACATACCTATTTCAAAAATGTCTAAATACGTAAATAATGAAAAAAATATTTTAATAAAAAAGGAAAAAATACATTCTCCATTGTAAACAGTCTGGTTATCAAAAAGAAGAAAAATTAAATGAGTTTTATTTGATAGGCTCTTAGTGTGGACATGAGGAAAGGCACAGAGAGAAGTGGCTTAGAATTAGTATATGATACAAGGATAGTGAGAATCTAGGAATTATTTTCAATTTTAAAATAGTATTACCAATTTAAATGTGAAAGATAAATGCTGGATAGACTAAAATGCATTGGCAAAGAATTTCTCACTTTATTATTGTTCTGTAACCCCTACTCTTAACAGAGGAAGTGAAAGTGAAAGTTGCTCAGTTATCTCTGACTCTCTGCAACCACAGACTATATAGTCTCTGGAATTCTCTAGGCCAGAATACTGGAGTGAGTAGCCCTTCCCTTCTCCAGGGGATCTTCCCAATTCAGGAATCGAACCTGGGTCTCCTGCATTGCAGGCAGATTCTTTACCAACTGAACTATCAGGGAAGCTTGACAAAGGAATTATACTTTTTAACTTAGGGCCAAGAAGTACTGTCTCTATGCTCACACTTTTTGACACACAATCCCTGATCACCATTAACCAGCTATGTGACATCAGGAAACCTACCAAAACTCAAAGGGGACTTCGTGTCCCCATCTGGAAACTGGCAGCACTTAATTCAACAACTTGTAAAGATGAAAAGAAATGAGCAACTAATAAACATTAAGTCCTCAATGAATGTTCTATGTTACTATGTTATTATCATTATGTTATCTTATAATAGTTTTATTTTTCATTCTTTCAGCAATAAACTTCACTAAAATATGATAAAAATAAGAACAATAGCCATAAAATATGTACTTAGTTGTCATTATCAACATGAGAGGACAGAAATATTTACTAAGATATTCTCTCATTTCTCAGAATTAAGCAAACTCTTTTAGTCTCTGCATATGACAAGACCATTTAGAAGTCAGTGCTCTAAAGTTTGGAGAAGTCAATGGCACCCCACTCCAGCACTCTTGCCTGGAAAATCCCATGGATGGAGGAGCCTGGAAGGCTGCAGTCCATGGGGTCACTGAGGGTCGGACACGACTGAGTGACTTCACTTTCACTTTTCACTTTCATGCACTGGAGAAGGAAATGGCAACCCACTCCAGTGTTCTTGACTGGAGAATCCCAGGGATGGGGGAGCCTGGTAGGCTGCCGTCTATGGGGTCACACAGAGTCATACACGACTGAAGTGACTTAGCAGCAGCAGCAGCTCTAAAATTAGTTAGAGCAGTAATGTTGTGTTTGATAAAATAAGGGAAAATGAAATATTGTACTTATTTATATGCCCTGCTCAAAATTATCTACTATCATTTCATGGTAAATTCAACCACTAGTTGTGCTAACTAGTTGTCTGAGGAATAGCTGCTCTGTGAATATGACAACTAAGGGCTCCATTATCTGCTCTCAAGTTAAATTTTAAATGCATATTGTTCTATTTTTGCCACAAAAGGGGAAGAAATCATGGTAAGCTCTATTTTAAAGACACTGCATCTAGAACAGAATTGACAATGTGACTCATGAACTGAGAACAGATATGCTATCTAGTCAAGTTTCAAATCACAGTTTTGTATTAATGGATTTTAAATTTGCTTATATCACTAAAGCAAACTGGTGCAAACCAAAGACAACAGAAAGAGATACAGGCTGTTCTGACTCTTTGTATATGCTCAACTGATTCAGCAGCTTTGACTGTGTAACAAATACACTATTTTTTAAACATTCTATTGGTTATTTGGTCAAAGTATTTTAACAAAGGCCATATTTGCAACACAAAAATATTTTGACTAAATAGAGACATTTCATAAGCCAATGAAAAGATATGAAGAATATATCATGCGAAATGCCAGGCTGGATGAAGCACAAGCTGGAATCAAGATTGCTGGGAGAAATACCAATAACTCAGATATGCAGATGACACCACCCTTATGTAAAAAGTAAAGAAGAACCTCTTGATGAAAGTGAAAGAGGAGAGTGAAAAAGTTGGCTTAAAACTCAACATTCAGAAAACTAAGATCATGGCATCCAGTCCTATCACTTCATGGCAAATAGATTGTGAAACAATGGAAACAGTGTATGACTTTATTTTCTTGGGCTCCAAAATCACTGCAGATGGTGACTGCAGCCATGAAATTAAAAGACGCTTGCTCCTTGGAAGAAAAGTTATGACCAACCTAGATAGCATATTCAAAAGCAGAGACTTTACTTTGCCGACAAAGGTGTGTCTAGTCAAGGCTATGGCTTTTCCAGTAGTCATGTATGGATGTGAAAGCTGGACTTTAAAGAAAGCTGAGTGCCGAAGAATTGATGCTTTTGAACTGTGGTGTTGGAGAAAACTCTTGAGAGTCCCTTGGACTGCAAAGAGATCCAACCAGTCCATCCTAAAGGAGACCAGTCCTGAATATTCATTGGAAGGACCGATGTTGTAGCTGAAACTCCAATATTTGGCCACCTGATGCAAAGAACTGACTCATTGGAAGAGTCCCTGATGCTGGGAAAGATTGAAAGCAGGAGGTGAAGGGGACAGCTGAGAATGAGATGGTTGGATGGCATGACTGACTTGATGGACATGTGATGTGTTTGAGCAAGCTCTGGGAGTTGGTGATGGACAGGGAAGCCTGGAGTGCTGCACTCCATGGGGTCACAAAGAGTTGGACAAGACTGAGCAACTGAACTGAACTTTACAATAAAAATAACAACACATACTCAATATATATTTTCTAGATTAGGTAACTCGCTCATTTCCTCATTTTCAGTTGGCATTCTGACAATCTGGTGAAGCAGAATCATCCTGGGTAGCAGTTTTCCCCCAAAGGTGAATATGCCTGAAAACCTGATGTTTATACACCTTTTGTATTTGGAAATTCTTATTAACAAATATTAATTATGGTAGCTACAGAGTATAAACACGTTGGCCTGGAGATTTGTAATTTTTAAAAAATCACAGCTTTTTAAGTTTGCATCTAAGGAACCCAAATCAATAGATCTAAGTTACTCTCTTAGCTTGTCTTCAGTGGGTGCCAAATGAGACATTTGCTATTTCATCAGTACGTTCTAAATGTAAAGGGCCTGTACTTATTTTTTAAAATTAAAAATCCATGAGTACATCATCCATGTACTCATTCATTCATTTATCTATCCAATATCCAGTAAAATATACATAATTTGAAGGACTTTTTCTTCTACATCAGAAATTGCTACTCACTTTTTTAAACACGTGTAGATGTCTTCTCACTAGATCCAATTAGAAGTGGGAGATACATATTATCTCTTGCCCACTATGCACAAACTATTAATATTGTTAAAATTACCAAACTATGTTAGGTAATCTACAAAGTCAATGCAATTGCTATCAAAATACCAATGGCATTTCTCATAGAACAGGAAAAAAAGAATTTAAATTTGTATGGAAATACAAAAGAGCCTGAACATTAAAAAAAAAAAACAACAAACTTGCAACAGGAGAACAGAGCTGAAAGAATCACTCTCCCTGACTTCGGACTATACTAAAAGCTACAGTAATCAAAACAGTATGACATTGGCACAATAAGACAGATGATAATGGAACAGAACAGACAGCCCAGAAATAAACTCACACACTTACAGTCTATTTATCTATAACATGACAAAGGAGGCAAGAATATACAAAGGAGAAAAGACAGTCTCTTCAATAAGTAGTACTGGGAAGACTGGACAACTACATATAAAAGAATAAGATCAGAACACCCTCTCACATCATTTACAAAAATAAGTTCAAAATGGTTTACAGACCTCAATGTAAGATGAGAAACCATAAAACTCCCAGAGGAAAACATAAGCATACTATGCTGAGACATAAATCATAACAATTTTTTAGATATATCTCCTAAAGCAAAGGAAATAAAAGCAAAATAAGCAACAGGGACCTAATTAAACTTAAAAACTTTTGCACAGCAAAGGAAACCTCTGACAAAATGAAAAGAAAACTAACGGAATGGGAGAAAACATTTGCAAATGATACGACAAATAACAGGTTATATATACTATTTATATATATAAATAGTTCATACAATTCAACATCAAAAACGCAAATAACCTGATTTAAAAATGGGCAGAAGTAGATATTTTTCCAAAGAGGAAATAAAGACGGACAACAGACCATGAGCATGGAAAGATGCTCAACATTGCTAATCATCAGAGAAATGCAAATCAAAACTACAATGAGGTATCACCTCACACTTGTCAGAATGGCTATCATTTGAAAGAATACAAATAACAAATGTTGGCAAGAATGTGGAGTAAAGGGAAATGCTCCTGCACTGCTAGCGGGAATATAAATTGGTTCAACCACTGTGGAAAACATTATGAAAGTTTCTCAAAAAATTAAAACTATAACTATCTTATGACCCAGGTTTCCCTGGTGGCTCAGCAGTAAAGAATCTTCCCGCAATGCAGGAGATATGGGTTTGATCCCTGGGTCGGGGAGCTATCCTGGAGAAGGAAATGGCAAGCCACTCCAGAATTCTTGCCAAGAAAATGCCATGGACAGAGGAGCCTGGTGGTTGCAAAGGGTAAAAAATGACTGAGCATGCATGCATACATACCTACACCATATGACCCAGAAATTTCACTCGCAGGTATATAGCCAAAAAATCCCCAAACACTAATTCAAAACAATACAAGCACCCCAGTGTTCACAGCAGCATTATTTACACTGCCAAGATATGGAAGCAATGGAAGTGCCCATCGGTGGATGAAAGAATAAAGAAGATGTGGTATACATATACAATGGATAGGAGTTAGAAAAGAATAAAGTTTTGCTATTTGCAGCAACATGGATGGACCTGGAGAACATTATGCTAGGTGAAATATGTCTGACAGAGAAAGAAATATTGTATGGTTTCACTTATATGTGGAATCTAAAAACACAATAATCTAGTGAATACAACCAAAAAGAAGCAAACTCACAGAGAACAAACTAGTGGTTACCAGGAGACAGAGGGAAGAGGGGCAATTTAGAGGTAGGGAGTGATTGCAGCCATGAAATTAAAAGACGCTTACTCCTTGGAAGGAAAGTTATGACCAACCTTGATAGCATATTCAAAAGCAGAGACATTACTTTGCCAACAAAGGTCTGTCTAGTCAAGGCTATGGTTTTTCCTGTGGTCGTGTATGGATGTGAGAGTTGGACTGTGAAGAAAGCTGAGTGCCGAAGAATTGATGCTTTTGAACTGTGGTGTTGGAGAAGACCCTTGAGATTCCCTTGGACTGCAAGGAGATCCAACCTGTCCATTCTGAAGGAAATCAGTCCTGGGTATTCTTTGGAAAGACTGATGCTGAAGCTGAAACTCCAATACTTTGGCCACCTCACGTGAAGAGTTGACTCATTGGAAAAGACTCTGATGCTGGGAGGGACTGGGGGCAAGAGGAGAAGGGGATGACAGAGGATGAGATGGCTGGATGGCATCACTGACTCGATGGACAAGAGTTTGGGTGAACTCTGGGAGTTGGTGATGGACAGGGAGGCCTGGTGTGCTGCACTTCATGGGGGTCGCAAAGAGTCGGACACGACTGAGTGACTGAACTGAACTGAATTATTATATACAGAGCTTCCCTGATAGCTCAGTTGGTAAAGAATCCGCCTGCAATGTCGGAGACCTGGGTTCTATCCCTGGGTTGGGAAGATCCCCTGGAGAAGGGAAAAGCTACCCACTCTAGTATTCTAGTCTGGAGAATTTCATGGACAGTCCATGGGGTAGCAAAGAGTCAAACACGACTGAGCGACTTTCGCTCACTTCACTTAATTATTATATACAGAGTAAGGTACATGGATATACTGTAAAACATGGGGAACACAGCCACAATTTTGTAATAACTACAGAGTATAACACTTAAAGCTGTGAATCACTGTACTGTGCACCTGTACCTTATATGTTAATAATATTGTACAAAAGTAAATGAATGGTCTTATACACATAACCACTTTAATATTTACATAACTCTTAAAGAATTAATTTTTAGAAAAAAATGTGTACTGCGCTCATTTAGTGATCATGTATAAGGAAGAAAAACAGTCTTTTGAAGTGACTGGAACAGAAATTGATAAGCAGGCATTCAGAAAATATTTGTTGAACAAAGAGAAGACATCTGAAATTGTTATAAGCAAATGAGTGGGTGTTCAGAGTTCTTATAAAGCATACTCCTTGAGGGACCAAGAGATAGTTCGATTTCATGCAGGTCCCTCAGGGGGTTCCAAAGCTTCTACTGTAGTGTATCATTCTGCCTTCTTTTCTGAATTATTTATCTATTAATTGACTTACTCAGCCAGAATTATTGAATAGCTCTTCTTTGCCATGTTGTGTACTAGGGATTTGTGATTCAGGTCATGGGGAGAAGTCTTATATTACAGTATAAGTTCACTATGCTTTATCACACCTTAGTCTTTTAACTTATGAGCAACAGAAAAGAACAGCAGTGTGGTGGGATAGAAAGAGTATAGATTTTAGAGCCACATCACAGCCCTTCCATATGGTAGTTCTGTGGCTTATACAAACCACTTAAGAAATAGCCATGATGTCCATAACATCTATAATCGAAAACCTGCCATGCAAGATCTTAATATAAATACCCATAATTATTTAATAAAAAATACTTAAAAGATACTTGATATTACTGAAGATTTTAAAAACTTGTGAGAAATCTGAAGCATCAGTTCAGTTCCTCAGTTCAGTTGCTCAGTTGTGCCCGACTCTTTGTGACCCCATGGACTGCAGCACACCAGGCATCCCTGTCCATCACCAACTCCCAGAGTTTACTCAAATTCATGTCCATTGAGTCAGTGATGCCATCCAGCCATCTCATCCTCTGTCATCCCCTGCTCCTCCCACATCCTACAATTATTCAGAAATGAATGATATTAATAACTGCATAGAAGAAATACTAGCTATCTGAACCAGATATGAAATGTTATATATTCTATTACATTTTTAAAACTATCTAGAAAACTTAAAGCAAAAATAAAATGTTCAATTTGTCTGCAATTTTCTTTTTGCCACAGAAAAAAACAACACACAACAGAGACCAACCACAAAGGCAATATGTATGGAAATTCTGGCTGGTAAAATAAGCAGCTATCTTATATACTATTATAAACGGAGTTTCAGAGAGACAGGCTTTTCTTCCAAAGATACTTATCACAGTCCAGAAACAATTAAAACTTTAGAAAAAAGAAAAGACTCCATTTATTTCCTCCCCACTTCTGTATTTGACATCCACACACAGATGTCAGAAAGCTCTTCACTTTCAATACTTAGAAAATGGATTATATTAAGAAGGATATGCTTAAAATACTACACTAAAATTTATCTGGAGGCCACACTAGTGCCCCAAATTAGAAAGGAATATATACATATATATATAGAGAGAGACAGATAGATGAGATAGAGACAGATGGGCATTCTTTGCCTGCAAAAGCCTGTATGAAGTATGACCTGTATACCTGCCATGCAATCTCACCCTCACGCTCTTGAGCCCACAGAGCAAGATCATTTCATGACTCCACGCTTTCACAGCCTATTCTCTCTGGCTAGTATGAATCCTCTTAGTCCAATTCTTTTACCCCTTGAAAACTACCACTCATTTTGAAAACACAAGTAGAATAATACTTGATGAAAGTGTCCCAGAACCTTTCAGAAATAATTCATCATTTTATCCTCTCTATGTCTAAGGACATCTATTCTCTAGAACAGTAAGTACCACTTTTATTATGTTCCCTAAGAGCATATCAACTCTAACTTCCAAGTGCTCATCACTGTCCCTGGCATATACTATGTGTTCAATGAATATTTTTTTGAATTAAGGACTTAAATTTCTTGAGTCCTCCAGGACAGTTTACAAGTATTTCTAGTTATACAAATTGAGCAGCAAGCAGAAATTGTATAGTTCAAAATTAATAGACTTATTATGGATTAAATCTGGTTCTTAAATAACTATAAACATCAAAGTCACAATTTTACATTTCTGTAGCAGAGCTAAATAATGTAGCCTCTCTTCTAATTAAGCCTGGATATGGTGACCACACTAGGAAGTTCAGAGAAGTTTGCTAAAATAAAGTGCTCTTTGCTCTTTCCAGGCAATAGAAGGTGCTGTCTTCAGGACATTCAAATGCTTTTAGAAGCACTTGATTCAATCACCATTCCAATAAAAAATGTACACTTAATATCAAACCAGTCAATCCTAAAGGAAATCAACCCTGTTTATACATTGGAAGGACTGATGCTGAAGCTGACGCTCCAATACTTTGGCCACCTGATGCAAAGAGTCAACTCACTGGAAAAGATCCTGAGGCTGAACAAGACTGAGTTAAGAGGAAAATGGGGTGACAGAGAATGAGATGGTTGGATGGCATCATCGATTCAATGGACATGAATTTGAGCAAACTCTGGGACATAGTGAAGGACAGGGAAGCCTGGTGTGCTGCAGTCCATGGGGTCATAAAGAGTTGGAGATGACTTAGCAACTGAGCTTAATATCTATTTTCACATTATTTAATGAAATTGTGTTCAAAGGGGCTTTAAAAAAAATAACTCATCTACTGTTAACCTTGTCATGGGAGAATACGTACAAAATAGCAATTATCCTTTCATGCTGTGAATACTTGATCTACTCTTATGTAAAGGTACAGTACCACAAATAGTATTATAATAAAAAAACTAATAGCTCTGTGTTACAGACCAATGAATAAAATCACATACTAAAGTTGAGAACTTAATGTATGTATCATGTAAGTTACAAAGTCAACTTGATAAACAGACAAATTCATACGTAAGGTAATATAAAAGTCTATTATCCCATTAAAATATCTTTAAAATATTAACAGTGTTTAAGTTGCAAATACAGGCAAAAATAATTTATAATACTGAAACCTCTATAGTTTTTTAATGTACATTTTTAGTTTTATTACTAATTAACATTGGAAGGACTGATGCTAAAGCTAAAACTTTGGCCACCTCATGCGAAGAACTGACTCATTGGAAAAGACCTTGATGCTGGGAGGGATTGGGTGCAGGAAGAGAAGAGGATGAGATGGCTGGATGGCATCACAGACTCGATGCACATGAGTTTGAGTGAACTCCGGGAGGTGGTGATGGACAGGGAGGCCTGGCGTGCTGCAATTCATGAGGTGGCAAAGAGTCGGACATGACTGAGCAACTGAACTGAACACAAGGTATCGTCACAGACAATCCAAGTCAAATAAATAAACTTATCTCACCTATTTTTCTATAAATAGTACAGATATATGAGTGTATATTTTTGCAGAGTGCAAATCTGAAGTAGAATTTTCCTCAAATATCAACACAAATATATTTATTTTAATGAATATTCTTAAAAATAGTAATTTCCTACCATTTTTCCTGAGGCTATTCTCAAATTAAAAGTGACTCTCAAATGAAAAATTGAAGTATGCATGATACACAGGCCAACTTCTGTGTATTGTTGTACTTCTGCAACAATAATCAGAAACCCATCAAAACTTCACTGATTAAAAACTTTTCCTATGTATTTAGGATACATTATCAACAGGATTTTTCCCTTCAGAATTTATATATAAATGTTAAATTAGGAAAAAAAGAATGGGTCAAATATTCCTTATCATGCACTTGTTTGCTATTGCTAACAAATAAACAAAACACCTCAAATCCTACAGTACCAACCTATTAAAATCTAAAATCTTGCAAGTGAGGGATATATTAACATAATCTGATATTTTTCCTTAAAAGAGACCTTACTTAAGACTGAAAAAAAATTTAATACCAAAGAATAAATGACTTAAAAACTATATCCAAAACAAAAACTTTTAATTTGTTGTATGTCTTGTTTGAACTACTTTTTAAAGTTCTTTAGAAAAAAAAAGTATAATGCAAAATGTATATATTAATAAACACTTTAATTAAGGCCTACATTTTCTAAAGAAACTGAAAACAACCAATTAATCTACTGCCATTTTAATGTCAGAGGGAAAACACACATATTATGAAGGAAATGGAATACTCGAGGATGGAATAAGACTGCCTAAGCCAATGTTCCTTGGAACTAAGAAAGCCAAGAGTTGCCATGTGCAAAAATATGTGCAAAAAATTCTATAGCCCAATGAAGTTTGGGAAATGCCTGTTCAAAAAAGTGAAATAGGCAGTGAAGGGCCTCCCAGAGCAGTCAATATGCTAATGTCCATTTTAAATCACATCATATATTATCATAGGCAGAGTTTTCCAGAATTCCTCAATAAAATTTTTTCCCTTTTTTTTTTTTTTTTGGCATAAAAGAGGAACATGCCTGGCCAGTGGTGAACATACCTGTATAACTACACCTAGGTCTTGATGTAACTTTTTTGGATACTCATATTCCTTGTCTTTGTAGCAATATTCAGGTCCCCCAAACCAAACATTTTTTTGGGCCTCTGATACAATGGCTCCATTAACCCCTCTGCCGTGGTCAAAAATTTACATTTCTCTCTTGAATTTCATGTTATTTCAATGGACATTTGTTTTCTAATTTTTTCACTTTCAGAGAAACAAGTACCAACCTGAATGCTTCAAGGTACTCAATATCTCCCATGGGGGGATCAAGGCCACCTGTCCAGGCAATATTTATATTGTATCCTTCTCCAAGGCCTGTTCCAACCTAGGAAGAGAAAAACCACACCACAGTGGGTAGAGGAGAGCACAGGGAAGAGGCAAGAAGACAGGAAAACAAACACATGTGTGCTCTTGAAATAAACATCAAACAACATGTCAAATCAGTCCAACCTTGCTTGACAACCAGTGCTCTGGGTTATGCACTTGTTCTGCACTGGTTCTTGGTCCCGTGGGACAATTCAGTAATCTCGTGTAATTTAAAACACCAGCAAAGGACAAGAAAATTAGGGGTAATCATGCAATGCAATTACCTGAAAGATACAAATAAAAGTGGGGCTCTAAAGAAATAAACCGAACCTCATTTGGGGCTCCACTGCCAGGGAAAAAGTTCCCTTCATCATAGCGATGGAGTGAAATATACAGGATGTTGGGGTCAGCATAAAAGGCTTGCTGTGTACCATTTCCATGGTGAACATCCTACAGGGAAAAGAAAACAGATGACAAATACAGTCACATCTAACTCTGTGTGGAAACAACTTTCCTGATGTCTAGTTCCCTGTCTTTCTACCCCACCCTCCTTCTCATTTTCTGTCTTCTGTATCCCTCTTTCTTTCCCGTGTTCAGCTTGCTTCCACACCACCCCCCTTTACTTCCTGAACTTTCAGGCAAATTACCCTTTAATGCACTCATTTTTTAAACTGGCTTCTAAAAATCAGGAAACCACAGAGAACATGCCCTGGAGACTCCAGATGAGCAGTCATTGAGAAAGCCCAGTCCTTTGGTACAATTAGATATTTATACACCGGCCCTTTGTACTCTTTGCTTCAGTGATGGAATCTTGCATCCTGTTTTATGGAGGAATTTTATGACTTATTAACTGCCAACAGTTCATAACCCCTCAGGCTTAATTAACTAGCCTCATTGGCCTCTGAAGAAAGACTAATGTTTAAACTACAAACCAGTATTCTGCAGAAGGATCTATGGCTTACAGAGCATTTTCACAATTCTTGACAGAACACTAAACATACGTGTATGCATTGATTTGCCAAGTCCCACCATTAAGGTCAAAGGCTTTGCAACCAGCTGAGTAAATTGGCTTTCTCGAAGCGCTCAGTTCAGTTAGCAGTCCCTCAGCAGTTAGAATGACTTCAAAAGAGATGCCAGATGCAAAAAGAACTTCATACTTTATTTTGGTAAAATTGTGACGGCAAGAGTCGAAGACACAGAAGCATGAGCTCATTAGCTATTAAATCATTTGGGCCAAAGCAGAACGACGGCATGGGCCTTTATGCGATCTTGTCCAATCTGCCTAATTTTAATATTATATATTTAATATATTATGGCTCTCTTCCAAGCCTCCTTCCTCCTCTTTTTTCTTTCCCTACACCATTCCTTCTTCCCACACACAAAAAAGTCAGTTTCATCAAAATGAATGAAAAAAATTCTTATGGCATTCATATTCAATAATGATACAAAACTTAACAGCTCTTTTTTCTAATTGCTTTATGATACAAACATGCTGGAACTGATACAAGATATGGGAAAAATAAAACTAATAGCATTTTTAAAATGTCCTTACTAAAAGACCTCAAGCATTAAGAGTCTCAATTAATGTGGTCCCTAATTAGCTTCTGAACAAAATAAAATAAAGGACTCTTAAAAGCAAATAACCTACATATTTGTATTTAATATAGTATTACTGCTACATGTGTAACATATATAGTTTCAGGTTCTGTTATAAAAAATTTTTGGTTACTTGTTAACTACCTACTTACACTGTACTTTATTTTGTATCAGTATGAATCCCACTATTTTCAACAATGATTCCTAAAAATTTTGAGTCAGGTACCATATTAAACATCTCACATAGCTTATTTAACATTTATATGAAGTATATGGTATTATCCCTAATTTAAAAGGTAAGCAGACTGAGACTTGGAGAGTTTCAGTAATTTTTCAAGACAAGGTCTTGAATCCACTTCTTACTCCTAAAGCCAAACTCATAACCATTATGCTGTTAACTTACAATTACATTCATTATCTCTTCGATTCTCTTGGTAAAACTCTGAAGTGAGACTGGTGGTCATTACTGCCCCTTATTGAGGTTTATATAAGTTGTCTCCATGTCAACCTCCAGCCCAGAACTCCCTCACTAGACACCATCGAAACCTACATTTGGTGATTTATGAAAGCCTGAAGCGATCTTGCCATCCACAGTGCAGACATACACTAACATACCTTCCCTCTTCCATACAGTTGCTGCTGCTAAGTCGCTTCAGTCATGTCCAACTCTGTGCAACCCCATGGACGGCAGCCCATCAGGCTCCCCTGTCCCTGGGATTCTCCAGGCAAGAATACTGGAGTGGGTTGCCATTTCCTTCTCCAATGCGTGAAAGTAAAAAGTGAAAGTGAAGTCGCTCAGTTGTTTCCGACCCTCAGCGACCCCATGGACTGCAGCCTACCAGGCTCCTCTGCCCATGGGATTTTCCAGGCAAGAGTACTGGAGTGGGGTGCCATTGCCTTCTCCGTTCCATACAGTACACATATCCAATTAAGGAATCACAGAATATTGGGGAAGATAGGCATCCTTCCAGAAACTTGTCTTGGCTAAAGGCATACACATATCAGGGGAAAAAACAGCATACTGAAAAATATTAAATCTTGGATTTCAGGATGTTCAAAGGACAGGAAGGAGGGGATAGTAAAACTTTTACTTTATGAGAACAGAAATGAAATAATTTAACCCCCAAGAGTCTCGAATTTGCTAATGGATATCTAGAGGACAGACAAACAAAATACTTTGAAAAATAACACTGATAGAAAATTTGTTTCTGTTACAAGATAGAATTCTCAGTCAGTGTTTTAAGAAAAATTGTGCTCTGGGCCTAGACATGTCAACAGTTTGAAAACCAGTAAAATATTGTCTTGATGCTGTAAAGGTTTATTTAAGACAGTCAAATAAAAGATAGTTTGTCTTAGATACAAAATCATTTGTTTTGTAAAACAGGTTGGATACTTATCACTGCATAAATTTCAAAATAAGAACTACAGTCTTCCCCATAGCACAATAAGGCTTCAACAGATACTATTCATTAAAATTTACAAATTTATTCTAAAAATGCATGGATAATTCTTTACTCCATATTTATATTCAAAAGCATTTAGAGATATAGGTAAATTCAAATGTGCCTTTTGTTTTGGGCAACAATTTATATTCTTGAAAGTATTTTTTCAGCTTTCTCTGAAAATACACATACAAAGTACCTACTGGTCAGGTATGATCTAAGGACTTTTTCTCCATAGCAACAACATAAGATAATCATTGGTGATGAGGAGGACTTGCTATAGTAAGAAAATGAACCAAATAACTCACAGCTTCAAAACAGATCGTGCGTCTAAGATTTGCTGCTGCTGCTGCTAAGTGGCTTCAGTCGTGTCCGACTCTGTGTGACCCCATAGGTGGCAGCCCACCAGGCTGCCCCGTCCCTGGGATTCTCCAGGCAAGAACACTGGAGTGGGTTGCCATTTCCTTCTCCAATGCATGAAAGTGAAAAGTGAAAGTGAAGTCACTCAGTCGTGTCTGACTCTTTGCGACCCCATGAATCACAGCACGCCAGGCCTCCCTGTCCATCAGCCTACCAGGCTCCTCCGTCCATGGATTTTCCAGGCAAGAGTACTGGAGTAGGATACTAAAAAATCACTAGCTTACTAGTTAAAGATATACTGTGCAAATGTATTCTATGCAAGGATTTAGAGCCAATATGTTTTCACTACAATGTTTAAATAACTCTGAATAAATTATGTTAATACTTACAATTATTTAGTACTGGCAATTCTTGGGTCAAGTTTGGTGCTTGACTGAAAACTGAATTCCCAAAAATCTAAGGACATTTGAAGCATCCTTTTTAAAAATGAAAATAGCCTAAAACGTATTATTTTCAACTGAAAGTCACATTACATAAAAGCTACCTGAGTCATGCAGGCACATCCTAGGACAGGTTCATGCTCTGAACACAACGGCCAATCTCCTGCAAGCTAAAAAGCGAGTGCGCCTGCTCCCTCTCCTCACCAATCTGAAGGTCTTTGGAATCTTCCCCAGAAGGAAAACTAGAAGAATAAGCTCTCCAGATAAACCAGAAATCATCCCTGCCTAAAATATTCAACGCCTCTGAATTTGGCTGCAGGCTCCAATAGAGGGTGAATTAGAGCTCTGGCTCTCTAATTAGTAGGCATCTAAAAATGAAGAATCTAGCTGCTGGAACAATGGAGTGGCTCTGGCTTCTGTGGGCCCAAGAACTGGTGGAGCTGCGGTTCCTACCAGTTAGCTAAAGTCAGTGAGTTTGGATATGCAGGAATGAAGATCTTTTGTCACTGAAGCACCTTTACTTTTCCTCTGCTCACTTGCAGAACAGACCTGTCAGCCAGGGAGAACGGATGTCTCAGCGCCACGTGGCACTTTAAAACTTCCTTCTCAGCAGCTGGAAGAAACAGGGGAATTTCCTCAAAGTGTTCCTGCAGCTGCAGAATCTGGAAGACTTGAAAGCAAGAATATGCGGGCTGGTGGTGATCTCAGAGGCAACCCTTTGGAAAGAACCTCGTATGTTTAGAGAACATGAAACAAAACCTTCTCTTCTACTGCAGCCTGCTGGGAAATCAGCGTCCTTTATGTGGGATAATGGAGCAAATTCATAATCAAAGGCCAGTAAGCTTACAGGACACTCCTGGTGGCTACCAAGCAACTTATTTTATAAATCATAGCAAATTATATCCCGCAAATCTTTTTATTCTTATATGAATGTACAAAGACAAAGCTTTACACACAAATCCTCTGAGGCACAAGATATCCATCCATCACCATCCAGGCATTTTAGCTTTCATGTCTATTGTACAGTCCATTGCTCTAGAGTCTGGATGTCACACGTGTGCTTTCAAAGAGGCTCTTAATAGTTATTATCTTCCTAGTAGTGGAGAGTCCTCAGAAAATAACACGAAGAAATTCTGAAAGACAGGGTGACAGTTTACCAATCTCTTTCCTGCATAATTTTGACAAATTTAGAACGTGTAGAAAGATTTTCCTCACAATCCTTGGTCTTCATCTGCTGCCCTTTCTTCAAATTTTTAGCTTATTTTTCTAGCAGAACTTAAGTGTTTTAGAAGCATATTAAAATTATTTATTTTTTTTTTAATTTTATTTTATTTTTAAACTTTACATAACTGTATTAGATTTGCCAAATATCAAAATGAATCAAGATTTACTATCTTATAAATCATGCAAGCCAATAATTGTTCATTCTTTAAAATGTCATTTTGTATATACATGGGAAAATAGGAACTGATGTCCTCGTTTTTGTAAAATTTTAAGACCTCACTGCTGTAGTATATCTAGGCCTTCAACACGTTTCTTTAATGTTGAACTATGACCTACACTGAAACTTCAGCATGTTTGGAAAACACATGGAAAGCTGGGTTTCAATACTCTCAGCACCAAAGAACTTGTAGGAAGGCTGCAATACAGTATGGGGGAAAACATCCACTCCTCTGGAACGCTAGAAATGGTTATCAGCCTTTTATTCCTTTTTTCTTTACTTTAACTTGACTAAGTGTTTCTTCGCAGGGCTTTGTTTGCTCTCTCCCCACCCTCTGGCAGGCCTGCCTAACTGAATCAGAAGACCAGGCGGTAAGGCCACGGCTTCCCAATAAGATTTAATTATGAGTGCAGATATGAACAAGATTTAGACTATTAAGCCTTGCACTTCAAAAAAACTTCTAACATATTTTGCCTTTAAATCTTTTATCACCTGCAAAAATTAATTAAGTGCAGATGCAGCAGGTTCGCTTTGGATGCCAGGGTTCATTTCCTGTCTATGCTTTGTCAGACAACCTATTACACCTCCTCGTGAACTGGAGGCAAACCGAAAACGGGGCTCATAAATCACCAGTCAGTTTTCTTTCGCCCTTTCCTGGGCTGGTCCTTTTGTATGCGGCAGATATCCAGCTCATTATTCGTGAATCTACTATAGACAACATGCCAAGTGTCATCTGCATTTAAACAAACCATTTGTTAAACAAATTATAACTCTATTGTGTAAGAATGCATCATGTTAAAAGGCAAGACTAATCGAATGCCTCTGACTCTTAATCACGCAGGGTTCCTGCCGGCAGTCATCCCAAACTGGCATACATGATCTGAGATCTTTTCAGAGGAAAAAAAAAAAAAGACACGCTGACTTGTTTTAATAATACCACTGTTGCACAACAAGCAACATGATTGCTAACCAGGGGAAGTGGCCAATTGGTTACCAAAGCAACAACATTCTTTCCAGCACATCTGACTATTTAAAGTCTATATTCTGCAGGGAAAAGTAAATTCAGGTTCTGTTGGGTTATTTTAACTGTGGAAGTATCAATTCATTTAAGGATCATAAAAGTTGCCCCGATCTGCGCCTTCTTCTCATTAAATTGCAGTTAACACCATGAAAGTGAAACGTGAATGTTTATGGTTTCAGAACTGCAATCCTGAATTTAATGAGTTTCCACATTCAAAGGAAACACACCCTTCAGTTGTTTGCAAGTGCTAAAAACAAGGCAACCTAACAGAGAAATACAAATTCAGTCCCTTTTATCTAGAGTCACTGAAAATGCAGCTCTGGCCAGGAATACATACCAGATCTACAATCAATATCTTGCTTATATTTAGTTGGTCTCTCAAGTATTTGGCGGTAATTGCAACTGAATTAAAAAAGCAGAACCCCCTGCGGAATAGAGAAGAACAGAGAAATAAGAAAGCAAATCAGCCAGGAAAACCATTATAAATAATGTTCAGAGCATTTTTTAAAATGCTATATGATCTCTGAAGCCATAAATCTGCTTCTGGGAGTACCTCGCAAGATTTCTCAGTCCATCTGCTAACAATTAGAGGCTTCAGAGACATGCATGGGGCAGGTGACCGCCAGGAACCGTGGCGCTGGGAGATGGCCAGCAGTCCTTGGTACTTACATGGCTGTGGATTCCTCAGCATGATGGCCTGGGGGCCTCACCACAGCAAATCCATTCTGTAGGAACAAGACAGATTTTCAGTGATCAGATAGGAGAGGACTGCTTAGATCTCCATGTACCAAGAGCATCAGGCACATACAAAAAGAGTGGAATCTATAAGAGGCTTCAGAAAAGGTTTTCGTGCCCCGAATACATTTCGTAGAATGAACAGAAACAATATATAGATCATGTTTTCTCAGATCGTGTCTCAGATAGAAGGCTCCCACAGAGCCAGGGGAAGAACAGGGGTTTGGGAGTTGTACCAAGCAGACAAATGGCATATCAGCTATTATCCTGGTGTGATTCATTTTCAAGGACCAGTTCTTATTTCATGACACCAGCATCCTAGAGAGGGAGAACAAGTTCATTCTTGGTGCAGGTTTGGGTCAAAGTTTGGAAAGACTAGGGAAGATCCAAAGCGAAAATACTTTAGCTGGACGCCCTCAAAGGTTATTTCCACTCCAATGTCAGCAAAATGATAAATTTACACTTGCACACTCACATACACACAAAAGAAACCCCAGAAAGGTGAAAAAGAACAATGGAAAGCCCATATTTCTTCCAGTCTATAAATTTAGCTTGGATGACTGCCAAGACTTGCAACTTTATTGGATTCCCTAAGTCAATTTCTAGCCCACATTCTGGAATTTTATAAAGAATTCCAGGGCTGAGTAACAATCAGATCTATCCATGATCAAGCAATGCCTTAACCTCCAGATTAGCTGGAATGCATCACGGAAAGCTGAAGTAACTCCAGCATGAAGGCAGGCAACTATAAATCCTTGCAAAGCCAGCATGCTCAGAAAAGTTGGGTTACTTGATGCGAAAAAAAGAAATCATTTATCAGATGGTTCACACACCACCTTTCACTTAACTATGACACGAGTAATATGCTCACAACAGAGTATTTCTTTAATATACAATCCTAAAATTTTCAAATAATTTTAATATACCCCAGGGATATTTGTTTCCAAATCTTACTACAAGCATAAAAATATTCCCAAGAAAAATAATCTATTCCCACGAGCTTTAAATACACACAAATTTTTCTAGAAGATAATGGTAACTGACGTACAATGAGTTAATTCGCTACGTATTTTGATGGCTCTATTGTTGTTGTTGTGTTAGTTGCTCAGTTGTGTCTGACTCTTTGTGACCCCATGGACTATAGCCTGCCAGGCTTCTCTGTCCATGGAATTCTTCAGGCAAGAATACTGGAGTGGGTAACTGTTCCCTTTTCCAGGAGATCTTCCAGACCCAGGGATTGAACCTGGGTCTTCTGAATTACAGGCAGATTCTTTACCGCCTGAGCCACCAGGGAGGCCCTACATAATGATAATCCCAGAAACAAATTAGATGTCAGTGACACAATACCAATTACAAACCTAGGAATAATGATAAACATATTCTATATTCTTATTTTTAAGCAACTCACTATTTTTGTGGCTGAAAAGATTAGCAAAAAAGAAACTATTAGTGAACAACACAAGACAATAGGGAGTGATTTTTAAGATTGTAGAGTGAAACTCTAGAGTGCTACATGACTTCTGAGAATGAAGAATTAGATTATGTGTAATATACTTTATTGGGAAAACAGTAGTTAGGGTGAAAATAACAACAAATATAATACAAGGTAATATAACTATCATGTAACAAAATTTTATTTTGGGGGGCTCCAAAATCACTGCAGATGGTGACTGCAGCCATGAAGTTAAAAGACACTTACTCCTTGGAAGAAAAGTTATGACCAACCTAGATAGCATATTCAAAAGCAGAGACATTACTTTGCCAACAAAGGTCCGTCTAGTCAAAGCTATTGGAGAAGGCAACGGCACCCCACTCCAGTACTCTTGCCTAGAAAATCCCATGGATGGAGGAGCCTGGTGAGCTGCAGTCCATGAGGTCACTAAGAGTTAGACATGACTGAGCGACTTCACTTTCACTTTTCACTTTCATGCATTGGAGAAGGAAATGGCAACCCACTCCAGTGTTCTTGCCTGGAGAATCCCAGGGACGGAGGAGCCTAGTGGTCTGCCATCTATGGGGTCGCACAGAGTCAGACATGACTGAAGCGACTTAGCAACAGCAGCAGCAGCAGTCAAGGCTATGGTTTTTGCAGTGGTCATGTATGGATGTGAGAGTTGGACTGTGAAGAAAGCTGAGAGCCGAAGAATTGATGCTTTTGAACTGTGGTGTTGGAGAAGACTCTTGAGGGTCCCTTGGACTGCAAGGAGATCCAACCAGTCCATTCTGAAGGAGATCAGCCCTGGGATTTCTTTGGAAGGAATGATGCTAAAGCTGAAACTCCAGTACTTTGGCCACCTCATGCGAAGAGTTGACTCATTAGAAAAGACTCTGATGCTGGGAGGGATTGGGGGCAGGAGGAGAAGGGGACAACAGAGAATGAGATGGCTGGATCGCATCACTGATTCGATGGACCTGAGTCTGAGTGAACTCCGGGAGTTGGTGATGGACAGGGAGGCCTGGTGTGCTGTGATTCATGGGGTCGCAAAGAGTTGGACACGACTGAGCGACTGAACTGAACTGAACAAAATTTTATAATTCGGTTAATACTAATGGTCTTTTATAATTAAATTAGAATATTATGTTTTATGTGTGAAGGGTATGACTAGACAGTAGAAAGAAGACATGCCACAATTAATAACTATAAGAAAAAATATTCACCTTAATTAGTAATCAAATAAAAGCAGGTGAAAATCCCAATAAGAAGCCATTTTTCCACTTAGGAAATTAAAACTTTTAAAACTACTCCATGGGGTGGTACCTACATTTTCATAAATGCTGTTTGCAGGAAGATAACTTATTATAGTCTTTCTGGAAGATAACCTGCCTCTATACATTTAGAGCCTTTACAAAACATTTACCCTTTGAATTAGTAATCTATTACTACTTTAAGGATTTTTGCCCTAACGGTGTTATTGTGTAGACAAATGTTTGTGTAAAAGATCATGTTTTATTTACAATAAGTAAAATGAAAATTATCTAAGTTAATTGATATTAGGCAAATGTTTAAATGAAATATGGTCCATCCATACAACAGAATATTAAGACAGTCATTACAATTTTGTTGTTACAAATATTCAGCAGAACAGAAAAGAGAGCAATTTTAGAAGTATTAGTGTTAAAAATAATATATACAGTATGATCTATCTGTGTGATGATATTATGTGGGTTATATTTACTTAAACATTTCAAGTATTTTCCAAATGATTTTACAACAAACATCAATCATTCCAGAGTGAAAAAACATAAAACAAAGAGAAGGTTGAAAGGTAAATTTTAAAGGGTCTAACGAGTAGAGTCGTGTTCACAAAGGTGAAAAAGGACTTAACTGATATTCTGAGCAGGGGGAAAGCATAAATGAAAAATAGTTCAGAAAAAAGGATTTTCAAAAACATTATGTACAGATAATCAACCTGAATAGAGTTCACATTAAGGAACAAAATGGAAGTGAAATTGTACAGGTAACTAGCTAGATTACAGAAGACAAATAAAATTTATTAATAGAATTTATTTTCATCTTCCTCTTTTCCCTTACAGCCAAATTTGAACAAAAGGTCTGCCTTTCACTATATAGTTTTCTTCAGTAACCTCTACCACTTTACTGAACTGCTTGGTTTTAGACTGAAAATTATGTTCTTGCCAATAACAAATATTTCCTTACTCCTCATGATGTACCCACACTCTCTAATGTGTTTTCAGGAATGGAGAAGTCCCCTACATTTTCCCAGTCTTTTCTGAGGGCCCTGCCCCTGCATTTTCTTAGCTGAAAGTTGGAAAGGCTGCTTCTCCCATAATCTGGTCAGGTGGCAGCTATTTTCTCTCTCACATCTCACCAGCCTGCCTGCAGCACCAGATGGAACTTTGTGTTCTCCTTTCTCTTGGCTGCTTTGGGAACGTGAAGCCCACTGTGCCAACCCCCAACAACACTCATATGAAAAAGGACTAGATCACCCAGAAAGCAAACAGAACAAAAGTAGATGACTGCGTCCTGGGGCAATCCAGCTCTCTTTCCCTCTTGTTGCACTAGAGGACTGCCAGTTCTCTTAGAATCTCTCTCTAAAACTGTGCTTAGAATGACATCCCCTCCTACTTTTCCACTATCATTTAGTGTTTTCCCCAATAACATATTAAATTTGTATTAAAATTCCCAATTGTATTCATTTCATCAAAATTTATATAGGCTCAAGTTCATGCCATCTTGAAAATAAAATTATATACATATATGTTAACTAAGATAATACAAATACACACACACATAATATGTATCTCCATCCTTACTTCCATTAATCCTTACTGTCACATTTCTTTTCTTCCCTTTTAATGCTAAAAATCTTGAAAAGGTGGTCTATCCCGCTTTCTCTTTTTGTCTTTTCTTTACCTCTGTTTCAGTCATCTATCTCTAATAGATCTTGCACCTCCATTGGCTCACTAAAGAAGCTCTTACCAAGGTCACTAATAGCCTCTATGTCACTAAATAATGACATTTTTATGCTTTCAACCCTATTTGCTGTCTCTTCCTTTTTAAAACAGTCTCTTCCCTTTGTCTTCTGTGACTGCATTTCCTCCTGGTTTCCTTATCTCTCCACTCCTGAATCAGTGTCCTTTAAGGCTCACACTTCTCAATCTGCTCATTAAATACTGAAGTTACTCAGGCTCCAGTTTTAGGCTCCTCCTCTCTCTATACTTACTTTGTAAACAATGTCACAACTCTCATGGAACTCAATTACTACCCATCATCCAATATTTCACAGATTTTTATTTCCAGGATGAACCCTGCTCTAAGCATCAGACCAAAATACCAGGCTACTTACTTGATATATTCACTGGGATATCCCAAGAGCACTTCCAATTTAGAACATCCAGTTCAAACTACTGACCTTCTCCCAGCCTTGTCTAACTTACCAGTGATACCATGATTCATCCTGCAGCTCAAGTCATGAACCAATGAGTATCCTTAACGGCTCCCTCTCCCTATTCACCCTCTGATATGTTCTGTGCTTAGTGCTCAGTCAAGTCCGACTCTTTCCAACCTCATGGACTGTAGCCCACCAGGCTCCTCTGTCCATGGGATTCTCCAGGCAAGAATACTGGAGTGGGTTGCCATACCCTTCTCCAGGGGATCTTCCCAACCCAGGGATCAAACCCACATCTCCTGCAGCTCCTTCATTGCAGGCAGATTCTTTAACAGCTGAGCTACCTGAGAAGCCAATTTTTCCTCTATCTCATTTTAATTCATGACCGATTCCTGTTGATTTTGCTTTTAAATATCATTCAGATCTCTGTACTTATATGTATATACATTCCTTGCATATTTTACCTTTTGAATTTCTGCCTTTGTCTCCATCACTCCTCTGTTAATTTGTGATTTCAATAAGCACACAGACAATCCATTCAATATCCTGATTTCTTAGTTCTCTGACTCCTTGCTTTCCATAAATCTGTCTTCTGTTTACAGCCATACTCCTAGACCTTGCCATTGCCAATAAATAATAACATCTCTTCCAAAATCTCAATGTCAAATACCCTGCTCTCCTATTTTCCAGTTGAAGCTTCAACTGCACTGGGATTTCCAATTCTTTGGCCTTACTAAACTTTTGACGTACAATATACGGGAGAATATCAATAACCTCAGATATGCAGAGGACACCACCCTTATGGCAGAGAGTGAAGAGGAACTAAAAAGCCTCTTGATGAAAGTGAAAGAGGAGAGTGAAAAAGTTGGCTTAAAGCTCAACATTCAGAAAACGAAGATCATGGCATCTGGTCCCATCACTTCATGGCAAATAGATGGGGAAACAGTGGAAACAGTGTCAGACTTTATTTTTTTGGGCTCCAAAATCACTGCAGATGGTGATTGCAGCCATGAAATTAAAAGACGCTTACTCCTTGGAAGAAAAGTTATGACCAACCTGCTGCTGCTAAGTCGCTTCAGTCGTGTCCGACTCTGTGCGACCCCATAGACAGCAGCCCACCAGGCTCCCCCATCCCTGGGATTCTCCAGGCAAGAACACTGGAGTGGGTTGCAATTTCCTTCTCCAATGCAGGAAAGTGAAAAGTGAAAGTGAAGCTGCTCAGTCGTGTCCGACCCTCCAGTGACCCCATGGACTGCAGCCTTCCAGGCTCCTCCATCCATAGGATTTTCCAGGCAATAGTACTGGAGTGGGGTGCCATGACCAACCTAGATAGCATATTGAAAAGCAGAGACATTACTTTGCCAACAAAGGTCCGTCTAGTCAAGGCTATGGTTTTTCCAGTGGTCATGTATGGATATGAGAGTTGGACTGTGAAGAAAGCTGAGCACCGAAGAATTGATGCTTTTGAACTGTGGTGTTGGAGAAGACTCTGAGAGTCCCTTGGACTGCAAGGAGATCCAACCAGTCCATTCTGAAGGAGATCAGCCCTGGGATTTCTTTGGAAGGAATGATGCTAAAGCTGAAACTCCAGTACTTTGGCCACCTCATGCGAAGAGTTAACTCATTGGAAAAGACTCTGATGCTGGGAGGGATTGGGGTTAGGAGGAGAAGGGGACGACAGAGGATGAGATGGCTGGATGGCATCACCGACTCGATGGATGTGATTCTGAGTGAACTCTGGGAGTTGGTGATGGACAGGGAGGCCTGGTGCGCTGCAATTCATGGGGTCACAAAGAGTCAGACAGGACTGAGCGACTGAACTGAACTGAACTGAATACATCATTCAATCCCCCCCACCACGCTTATTTCCCTCCTAATACGGCTGAGACTTTAGAGCCCATCATTATATTTACTTCTCTGCATGTAAATTTAAACAACTTGTCCCTTTTCCCCTCCAACATACTCCCCCAGTATGTTGGTCTGCTCAGGTTCCCAAAATAAAATACCACGGTCTGCCTGCCTTACTCCTCATAGTTCTGGGGTCCAGAAGTTGAGATTAAGCTCCGGAATGATTTGGTTTCTGTTGAGAGCTTTCTTCCTGGCTTGTGGATCTGTCTCCTTTTCCACTGGAGTCCTCACATAAGGCCATTCTCTAAGCACATGATTACAAGTACAGAGAAAACTCTGGTGCCTCCTCCATTTCTTAGAAGAGCACCAACCGTACTGCATTAAGGTCCCACTCTCATGAAATTATGCAACCTTTAACATATTCTCACAGACCCTTTCTACAAATACAGTCACATGGGGAGTTGCGGCTTCAACATATACATTTCAGGAACACAAACACTCAGTCCATAACATAGTTTTAGTTGCTTTGTCCTTTTCTTCCCTCAACATACTCTCCTGTTAAAATTATAACTGATTAAATACAACTTGCATCTGCTCTGTTCCTGCACCTAGAGTGAAAGTGTTAGCTACTCAGTCATGTTGGAGCCTTTGCAATCCCTAGCCCGCCAGGCTCCTCTGTCCATGGGATTTCCCATGCAAGAGTACTGGAGTGGGTAGCCATTCCCTTCCTGCACCAAAATATATATAAAAGCCACACAACTGGTCTTCCTTTAAACTGATGATTTAAAACTTCAGTAGGTTCTTCATGATGCCCAGGGATTATACTATATTCCTTAGTTGATTAACTCTCCAAGTCTCTCATATGATATTTCTACCTTCTTCTCTTTCTTCAAATCTTCATTAACCCTTACTCACCTTTTAACCTTGTGAAGACTTTGCTTCCCACTGAACTTAGTATACGGAAGCAATTAGAATAAAATTTCCTCATCCTTCCATAATAAAATCTACCCATTTACTAGTGACCAATACCATATGGAATAGAATCTGCCTGCAATGTAAGAGATGTAGATTCGATTCCTCATGTGGGAAGATCCCCTGGAGAAGGAAATGGCAACCCACTCCAGTATTCCTGACTGGAGAATTCCATGGACAGAGGAGACTGGTTGGCTGCAGTGCATGGGATCACAAAGAGTTGGACATGACTGAAGGGACCAAACAACAGCAACAATACTGCATACATGACCTGGCCTCTGCCACCTTTTCAACTTCGTCTTGTACTACCATCCAGTTTGCTTTCTTCACTCCAGCTACATCAGTCTTTAGATGCTTCCAGTGTTTCCCTAGCAATAAGCCTTGTTTCCCTAGATATAAGTCTTTGCACATGCTCCTAGTTCTGTGTGAAATGTCCTCCTCTTACCTATCCCTCTCTTCTACCAGGATAATATCTCCTGGTCTGCATATTTTGGCTCCAACATTGCTTCCCCAGAGAAACCATGCCTGAGTCTCCATAGGTCACTAACAGTTTCCTCTATAAAGTACCCTTAGAGGTCTGCTGAACATTTTTTAGAATAATTAGTATGACTGATTTATTATTTTTGATTATTGTGATTTGTATCTTTAGTGTCCCACACCCCAGCTCCTCATAGTGGGGTCATCACCTTATGGCTTGGTTCACCTTTTTATTTTCTAGATGTACACACTGACTGTAGACTTACATAGTGACTAGCAATCCACAAGGAATGATAAAACAACCTATGAATACACTATCCTGGTTTTAATCCCTCTGATTCTTTGCTTTCACCTCAGCTACAAATTCTTCGTCTCTCAAGATTACAGCTTTGGCATACCAGCTTTTTGTAGGAGGCTGCCTATTAGACTTAGTAGTATCTTCTGAGAAACACATAAAATATTTTGCTCCTTAAAATTAATGGAATCTTTCATTTGATGAACTATTGTGGAAAGTGTTTAAAAATGACTTTTTTTATCCTTATAGAAATATCTGATTTTTACACTGGATTCTGCATCTCTTGACAATAAATTTGTTTTGTATTTTTCTGCATTTTCTTTGCATTTGTTTTGCCTTATTGTTTGGCACAAACATTTGTTGTGCATGACACGCCTGAGCCAGGTTTTTCCTTAGCTTAAGAACAAATATCATCGAGGAGAAAAAGAAAACCTGAATAGATCAATCACACGTCCTAAAACTTAAATTGTGATTAAAAACTTTCAACAAATTAAAAGTCTAGGACCAGATGGCTTCACAGTGAATTATATTAAACATTTAGAGAGAGATTAAAACCTGTTCTTCTGAAACTCTTCAAAAAACTGCAGAGGAAGGAGCTCTTTCTATGAAGCTCTTTCTATGAAGTCACCATCATCCTGATACTAAAACCAGACAAAGATACCACAAAAAAGAAAATTATAGGTCAATATTATTGATGAACTTAAGTGCAAAAATCCTCAACAAAATACTAGCAAACCAAATCCAACAACACATTAAAAGGGTCACATACCACGATCAAGTGGGAATTATCCCAGAAATGCAGGGATCCTTCAATATATGCAATTCAATCAATGTGATACACCACATTAACAAACTGAAGAATAAAAACCATATGATCATCTCAACAGATCAGAAAAAGCTTTTGACAAAGTTCAACAACCATTTATGATAAAAACTCACCAGAAACAGGCACAGAGGGAACCTACCACAATACAATAAAAGCCAAATATGACAAACCCACAGCAAACATCATTCTCAATGGTGAAAAACTGAAAGCATTTCCTCTGAATTGAGGAAACATCAAGGACACCCATTCTTGCCACTTTTATTAAACACAGTTTTGTTTTTTATTGAAGTTCTAGCCACAGCAATCAGAGACAAAAAAGAAACAAAAGGAATCAAAATTGGAAAAGAAGAAATAAAATTCTCACGGTTTGTCCATACACAGAAAATCCTGAAAATGCCACCAGAAAATTTCTGGAACTCATTCATGTATTTGGTAAATTAGGACACAAAATAATACAGAGAAATCTCTTACATTTCTATACACTAACAACAGAAAATCAGAAAGAGAAATTGAGAAAACAATTCCACTTACCATGACATCAAAAAGAATAAAATACCTAGGAATAAATCTACCTATGAAAGATGACACTGTGAAAGTGCTGCACTCAATATGCCAGCAAATTTGGGAAACTCAGCAGTGGCCACAGGACTGGAAAAGGTCAGTTTTCATTCCAATCCCAAAGAAAGGCAATGCCAAAGAATGCTCAAACTACCGCACAATTGCACTCATCTCACACGCTAGTAAAGTAATGCTCAAAATTCTCCAAGCCAGGCTTGAGCAATATGTGAACCGTGAACTTCCAGATGTTCACGTTGGTTTTAGGAAAGGCAGAAAAACCAGAGAGCAAATTGCCAGCATCTGCTGGATTATCAAAAAAGCAAGAGAGTTCCAGAAAAACATCCACTTCTGCTTTATTGACTATGCCAAAGCCTTTGACTGTGTGGATCACAATAAACTGTGGAAAATTCTGAAAGAGATGGGAATACCAGACCACCTGACCTGCCTCTTGAGAGACCTACATGCAGGTCAGGAAGCAACGGTTAGAACTGGACATGGAACGACAGACTGGTTCCAAATAAGAAAAGGAGTACGTCAAGGCTGTATATTGTCACCCTGCTTATTTAACATATATGCAGAGTACATCATGAGAAACGCTGGACTGGAAGAAACACAAGCTGGAATCAAGATTGCTGGGAGAAATATCAATAACCTCAGATATGCAGATGACACCACCCTTATGGCAAAAAGTGAAGAGGAACGAAAAAGCCTCTTGATGAAGGTGAAAGTGGAGAGTGAAAAAGTTGGCTTAATGCTCAACATTCAGAAAATGAAGATCATGGCATCTGGTCCCATCACTTCATGGCAAATAGATGGTGAAACAGTGGAAACAGTGTCACACTTTATCTTTTTGGGCTCCAAAATCACTGCATATGGTGACTGCAGCCATGAAATTCGAAGACGCTTACTCCTAGGAAGGAAAATTATGACCAACCTAGATAGTATATTAAAAAGCAGAGATATTACTTTGCCAACAAAGGTCCATCTAGTCAAGGCTATGGTTTTTCCAGTGGTCATGTATGGATGTGAGAGTTGGACTGTGAAGAAAGCTAAGTGCTGAAGAATTGATGCTTTTGAACTGTGGTGTTGGAGAAGACCCTTGAGATTCCCTTGGACTGTAAGGAGATCCAATGAGTCCATCCAAAAGGAGACCAGTCCTGTGTGTTCACTGGAAGGACTGGTACTAAGGCTGAAACTCCAGTACTTTGACCACCTCATGCGAAGAGTTGACTCATTGCAAAGACCCTGATACTGGGAGGGATTGGGGGCAGGAGGAGAAGGGGACGACAGAGGATGAGATGGCTGCATGGCATCACTGACTCCACGCACATGAGTCTGAGTGAACTCCGGGAGTTGGTGATGTATCGGGAGGCCTGGCGTGCTGCCATTCATGGGGTCGCAAAGAGTTGGACAAGACTGAACATCTCAACTGAACTGAAGGAGACAAAATACTTAGAACTGTAAGATGCCAGTGAAAAAAAATCAAAGACCACACAAACATATGGAGAGCTATACCATGTTCTATATTGGAAGAATCAATACTGTGAAAATCACTACACTACCCAAAACAATCTACACATTCAAAGCAATGCCTATCAAATTACCAATAGAATTTTTCACAGAATTAGAACAAATAAAAAAACTCACAATTTGTATGGAAACACAAAAGACCCCATATAGCCTAAGCAATCTAGAGAAAGAAAGACAGGACTGAAAGAATTAGGTTCCCTAACTTCAGACTATACTACAACACTACAATTATCAAAACAGTATGATACTCGCACAAAAACAGAAATACAGACCAATGGAACAAGATAGAAAACCCACAGACAAAACCACACCACCTATGATCACCTAATCTATGACAAAGAAGGCAAGAATACACAATGAAGAAAAGGCTGCTTCATTAAGTAGTGCTGGGAAAACTGGAAAGCTACTGTAAATTAATGAAATTATTAATATAACACTCTAACAATATACAAAAAAAAATAACCCCAAATGGATTAAGGACCTAAATATAAAAGTGGATAATATAAAGCTCTCAGAGGAAAACATAAGCAGGACACTCTTTGACATAAATTAGAGCAATATCTTTTAGGATATACCTCCTACAGTAATGAAAATAAAAACAAAATTGAGATCTAATTAAACTTAAAAGTTTTCCACAGCAAAGGAAACAAAGCAAAAAGACAACCTTCAGAATGGGAGAAAATATTTGCAAATGAAGCAACCAAAAAAGGATTAGTCTCCAAAATATACAAACAGCTTATGCAGCTCATTATCAAAAAAAGAAAAAAAAAAAACCCACCAAATTTAAAAATGCACAGATCTAAATAGCCATTTCTCCAAAGAAGACAAACAGATGGCCAAGAGGCACATGAAGATATATCCAACATTGTAAATTATTAGAGAAATGCACATCAAAACTGCAATGAGATATCATCTTTCACTGGTCAGAATGGACACCATAAAAAATCTACAATTAATAAATACTGGAGAGGATGTGGAGAAAAGGGAACCCACCCTCACTCTTGATGGGAACATAAATTGGTACAACAACTATGAAGAACAGTATGGAGGTTCCTTAAAACACTAAACTAAAAATAGAATTACCACATAACCCAATAATCCCACTTGTAGCCATAAAACTTAATAAAATGATAACTCCAAAAGATACATATACCCCAGTGTTGCAGAACTATTTACAATAGTCATGACATGGAAAAAACCTAAATGTCTATCATCAGAGGAATGGATAAAGAAGATGTGGTACACATATAGAATGGAGTATTCAGTTCAGTTCAGTTGCTCAGTCGTGTCTGACTCTGCGACATCATGAATCCCAGCACACCAGGCCTCCTTATCCATCACCAACTCCCAGAGTTCACTCAAACTCATGTCCATTGAGTTGGTGATGCTATCCAGCCATCTCATCCTCTGTCGTCCCCTTCTCCTCCTGCCCCCAATCCCTCCCAGCATCAGAGTCTTTTCCAATGAGTCAACTCTTCGCATGAGGTGGCCAAAGTACTGGAGTTTCAGCTTTAGCATCATTCCTTCCAAAGAACACCCTGGGCTGATCGCCTTTAGAATGGACTGGTTGGATCTCCTTACAGTCCAAGGGACTCTCAAGAGTCTTCTCCAACACCACAGTTTAAAAGAATCAATTCTTCAGCACTCAGCTTTCTTCACAGTCCAACTCTCACATCCATACATGACCACAGGAAAAACCATAGCCTTGACTAGACAGACCTTTGTTGGCAAAGTAATGTCTCTGCTTTTCAATATGCTATCTGCTGCTGCTGCTGCTGCTGCTAAGTCGCCTCAGTCATGTCTGACTCTGTGAGACCCCATAGGCGGCAGCCCACTGGGCTCCCGTCCCTGGGATTCTCCAGGCAAGAACACTGGAGTGGGTTGCCATTTCCTTCTCCAATGCATGAAAGTGAAAAGTGAAAGTGAAGTCGCTCAGTTGTGTCCGACTCTTAGCGACCCCATGGACTGCAGCCTACCAGGCTCCTCCATCCATGGCATTTTCCAGGCAAGAGTACCGGAGTGGGCTGCCATTGCCTTCTCCCAATATGCTATCTAGGTTGGTCATAACTTTCCTTGCAAGGAGTAAGCGTCTTTTAATTTCATGGCTGCAGTCACCATCTGCAGTGATGTGGGAGCCCAAAAAGATAAAGTCTGACACAGTTTCCATTGTTTCCCCATCTATTTCCCATGAAGTGATGGGACCAGATGCCTAATGTATATAAATAGACTAATGAGGACCTACTTACAGAACAAGGAACTCTACTCAATACTCTGTAATGACCTATACAGGAAAAGAATCTTAAAAAAATGTAGAAATATGTATAACTGATTAACTTTGCTGTACACCTGAAATTAAAACCACATTGCAAATCAACTATATTTCAACAAAAATGAACATATATCTTCAGTGAGTATTTTTCAGTATTTTCCGTAAGCTCTGTATTTTCAAAGACCTCAATAATCTACTAGTCTCACAAACATGTAACTATGAAAAAATATAGTGTATACAATAAAGTATTTAGGGGCTTGGTTTATTATTTTCTCATCTAATGTGACTAATACTAATACACATAGTCATTTTCATTTTGTGAAGAAATATTTTGTTCTCTCAAAATCTGGAGTGTGTATGATATTATTAATCTCTTATATTTTATTAGCATCTCAGAGTTTAGTAGTAAAACCTACAGATGTCGTATTATTCCACAAAATTGTGAATTTATGTTTACTCTGTGAAAAAATTCTTTGCTCTATACTTTATTCAAAGTTATGCAGACCAAGCAGTTAATCTGAGAGAACACATGTCAAAGATCTTTTCTGTAGATTAATAACAATTTTATGGTGATGTAATTTTCATTTTAAGAATCTAATTTTTCAAAGGTTTTTTCAAGTTTTACACTCTCTTCAGTCATGAACATGACTAATCATAGAGCTTTGGCAGTATTTGAACATCATTAACTTGAACAACATTTCAAATAATGTGTGCTCACATTCCTATTATGCAGTTGTTTAGATGAGCTATTGATGCTTCTCTTTTGTTAAAGAGAAAAAGAATGTTCTCTTGTGTAATCCTACAAGGATATGCTGGAGACTATTTGCTACCACAGATAGCCATGTTACATTCAAGAAAAGGAATTGATGATGCTCTATCTATATGTAAAGTGAATCTGAATGAGATGGAAAGGAATTCAATCATTTTTTATTATTTTCATAATGGAGGAAATTTGCATTTTCTGGTTAAATCTATCAAAATGTCAAACTGATTTGTGTATTCCTTATATGCATAGTGAAACTCTCCCCAGGCAAGTAAAGAGAAAGTAGGAAGCAAATCACTAGAATCATTTTTAAGATTCATTTTTTTTAATCAGCATGACCAAAGTTCAAATTATTCCACATAGCTCAGCTTATTGTCATGGAACTGATAGGAACTGAAATTTTGCAAACTACAAAATAATCTGACCATTTTACCTGTTGCATTCATTCAGATGAATGGAGAACAGAAATGTATATTTTATCTCTCAGAGCAGAAATGTATATTTTATCTCTCTAACATCCCCATGCCTAGTAGGTATTCAATGGATAGTAAGAACCATTACTAATTTCAATAAATATAGAGTAATTTAGGTTTCAGAAATCATGGAAAATAAGAGCTAATCACCATTGATAAGAATGAACTAGAAAGGTAAGAACATATTGTAAAAAACAAAAACAAAAAACGTTTAGCAGAGTTAACAAATCCAAAAGAGAGAAGCAAAGATAACTTATATACTTTGAAAGATAAGCAATGAACCAGTGCTTAAATGAATACTACCTCTAATAGCAATAGTCCCTTTAACCACTTACTAATTTTGACTACCAGAAAGTTACTAGAGCTAATCAATGAATATAGAAAGTATATAAAATTAACACACAGAAATTCTTTGCATTCCTATACACTAACAATGAAAATACAGAAAGAGAAATTTAGGAAACAATCCCATTCATCACTGCAATGAAAAGAATAAAATACTTAGGAATATATCTACCTAAAGAAACAAAAGACCTATATATAGACAACTATAAAACACTGATGAAAGAAATCAAAGATGACACAAATAGATGGAGAAATATACCATGTTAATGGATTGGAAGAATCAATGTAGTGAAAATGAGTATACTACCCAAAGCAATCTACAGATTCAATGCAATCCCTATCAAGCTACCAATGGTATTTTTCACAGAACTAGAACAAATAATTTCACAATTTGTATGGAAATACAAAAACCTCGAATAGCCAAAGCAATCTTGAGAAAGAAGAATGGTACTGGAGGAATCAACCTGCCTGACTTTAGGCTATACTACAAAGCTACAGTCATCAAAACAGTATGGTATTGGCACAAAGACAGAAATAAGATCAACGGAACAAAATAGAAAGCCCAGAGATAAATCCACGCACCTATGGACACCTTATCTTTGACAAAGGAGCCAAAAATATATAATGGAGAAAAGACAATCTCTTTAATAAGTGTGCTGGGAAAATGGGTCAACCACCTGCAAAAGAATGAAACCAGAACACTTTCTAATACCATACACAAAAATAAACTCAAAATGGATTAGAGATCGAAATATAAGACCATAAACTATAAAACTCCTAGAGGAAAACATAAGCAAAACACTCCCTGACATAAATTGCAGCAAGATCCTCTATGACTCACCTTCCAGAGTAATGGAAATAAAAGCAAAAGTAAACAAATGGGACTTAATTAAACTTAAAAGCTTTTGCACAAGGAAGGAAACTATAAGGTGAAAAGACAGCCTTCAGAATGGGAGAAAATAATAGCAAACAAAGCACCTGACAAAGAATTAATCTCAAAAATATATAAGCAGGTCATGCAGTTCAATACCAGAAAAATAAACGACCCAATAAAAAAATGGGCCAAAGAACTTAACAGACATTTCTTCAAAGAAGACACACAGATGTTTAACAAACACGTGAAAAGATGCTTCATCATCACTCATTATCAGAGAAATGCAAATCAAAACCACAATGAGGTACCATTTCATGCTGGTCAGAATGGCTGCCATCAAAAAAGTCTACAAAAAATAAATGCTAAAAAAAAATAAATAAAAATAAATAAATAAATAAATGCTGGAGAGGGTGTGGAAAGAAGGGAACCCTCTTATACTGCTGATGGGAATACAAACTAGTATAGCCACTATGGAGAACAGTGTGGAGGTTTCTTAAAAACCTGGAAATAGAACTGCCATACCACCCAGCAGTCCCACTGCTGGGCATACACACTGAGGAAACCAGAATTGAAAGAGACACATGTACCTCAATGTTCACTGCAGCACTGTTTACAATAGCCAGGACATGGAAACAACCTAGATGTCCATCAGCAGACAAATGGATAAGAAAGTTTTGGTACATATACACAATGGAATATTACTCAGCTTTTAAAAAAGAATGCATTTGAATCAGTTCTAATTAGGTGGATGAAACTGGAGCCTATTATACAGAGTGAAGTAAGTCAAAAAGAAAAATACCAATACAGTATATTAACGCATATATATAGAATTTAGAAAGATGGTAATGACAACCCTATATACGAGACAGCAAAAAAGACACAGATATAAAGAACAAACTTTTGGACTCTGTGGGAGAAGGCAAGGTGGGATGATTTGAGAGAATAGCATTGAAACATGCATATTACCCTATGTGAAACAGATGACCAGTCCAAGTTCCATGCATGAAACAGGGCACTTAAAGTCAGTGCACTGGGACAATCCAGAGGGATGGGATGGGGAGGGAGACGGGAGGGGGCTCAGGATGCGGGACATGTGTACACCCGTGGCTAATTCATGTCAATGTATGGCAAAACCACTACAATACTGTAAAGTTAATTCACCTCCAATTAAAATAAAGTAATTATTTTATAAAGTGTAAGTGCAAAACAGAGTACAGAAAGTCTATATGATATTTATAGAGTGACAAAAAATTAGATAATTGTGTTTCTTTTTATAATATATAAAACAAATATTATATTTTTACTTAATATTTCAAATATAACTCTTTTAGGAAGTTACAAGACCAAAACACAAAGAAATCTGTCCTGCTCAGAAAAATGTTTTATGTATAATGTAACTGCCTCCTATCCAAAGACTGAGTATGTCAGACCAGTTGATTGCAATTCTGTTTTTAAAATTTCTCTTTAAGTGCACTGCTAATTCGGAGCTCAGTAATTACCTCCCAATGACTAAGTATTACCACTAAAGTATTCCTAAATGTACGGAAGTATCAATCCTCAGTGAAATAATATGTATCAAAACCAAGCACAGCATGGAAAAACTCAATAGCATGAAATTCCAAATAAAGATGTGATGGTTGAATTATTACTTCCAATACATTTGCTGAACTGGAAATTCATATGCAGTGATTTATGTGCCTGAAATACTTCATTTGAAGGCAAAATCCCAGCTATATCAGAGTTGTATTGATGCATTATCAATTTTAAAACTAACTTTAAGAAACATTTCTTATATGTAGGCTAATTTTTTTAATAATTGGAAATATTTTAACCCACTTTGATATCCAATAATAACAATAATTATTAAATATATCAGTGTATAAGCTATTTGGCTCTAGTAAAAAACAAGAGCTAAAAGCAGCTAGAACCTGTAATTTGCATGACAATACTAAGATAGCATAATTTATCTCCCAACAAATCTCTTTGCTTATAAATGCCTTTTTTAACATCTCAGCAAATGTGCCTGCCAAGTGTAAAAGTCTTTTTACCTGATGATCGATCAAAAGAGTAATGAAAGTAAGTATGTATTAGCTGGCTTCACACATTTAAAAATTATATATAGTAGTAAACTTCTGGTTCTATATATTAAGTTGTACAAAGATAAGGAAATCAGGAAACATGGTAAAGACATAATGCTTTTAAAAGATTTAATTGGATAGAAGATACTAATGTTCTCCTTTATACTAAAATTTTGTTTCTAGAAATCATTACTTGAATTACTTAGGTTGTCTGCTATATCTGCTTGGGTTTTTTGTTATTGTTATTCTTTTTTTGTTTTGGCAGGGGGAGCTGGGTAATGATATTTGTTGTATTTGTTGATATTTGTTGTAACAGGATTTAAAATATAAATAATACTGCTCATCTTGTTAAGCATTTCATTTATAAGGATTTCCCCACAGACATCCCTGAATTCTGTTAGGTAGAGCTGAATAATGCAAAAGTGTCCATCAGAATTCTCTATCACCTTGTGAGTCACCTATCTTTGGTGTATTCTGAGTCCTTTCCTTCAGCTACACTAGTATCTGCAATGAAATCATTCCACATGAATTGTAGCATGGCAACAACAATGTGAAAGCTAAAGAGTCCCCTTTCCCAGCTTTAAATTTTTGGAATATAATCTTATTAGAAGTAAAAAGAAATGCATTATGTCTACTAAATTATGTCTCTGTATTTATCAGAAAGAGAGAGGGCATCAAATTATATCATCTCAGGATTGTATTACTAACAAATGCTAGACTTTATCCACTTCCACTTAATTTCACAAATCTCTAATAAGTGCTATATAACAGCTTTACTGTTAATTTTCTAGATAAAAATTTAAAATCCAGTTTTCTGATTATTTTTGACAAGAATCAATTAACAGGAATATGAAGATAAAACACTATACTGCAGAATGCCTGAACACTCATTAATGGGTAGCTTATATAATAACTGAGAAGTAAAGGTACTCAGTCATTTGTGATTCTTCACAATCCCATGGACTGTAGCTTACCAGGCTCCTCCGTCCATGGAATTTTCCAGGCAAGAGTACTGGAATGGGTTGCCATTTCGTTCTCCAGGGAAACTTCCCAACCCGGGGATTGAACCCAGGTCTCCCTCATGTCAGGCAGACACTTTACCCACTGATCCCCCAGAACCAATTCTAAAATTTGACATTCAAATTAGTAAATCATTTCAGGTTGCCTTTAACTTCAGTTCACTGGGATGCATGTTTACAAATACACTATTATAGTCCTTAGAATTAGTCAACTTAAGCCTCAGAAAAGACATTCTAAAATGAGTTTGCTTTAGAATCAGTGCTATTCGTCTACAGCCTCTGAGGGGAGGAAGCTTCACAAACAAAGTTTGTCTCTTCCATTCTAGAATCTGAGAGGTTAAAGGAGGTAGGGAGATTTGCCAAAAAAACAATAAGGGACATATGGGAATACCATTTTGCTTCTTTGAGTGAACTCAAGGGAGCCAGGAAAACAGGAGTCCAGCATTAGCAATTTAACTGAATGGTAGACCCCAAAGCATACGCACAGCTGCCAGCCCCTGCTCCCTGAAGAATCCAGGGGGGAAGAGCTTGAATGACAGCACTGGAAACCAGTTCATAGGACGTCTGGCATCCGTGGCCCATACTGCCCACAGCCTTGAGCCTGGCAAAGATGTGGCTATAGACAGGAATAAATACAGTCATGCAAGAAACAGTCTCCTGGTGGAAAGGAGATGGAGCATTTGATTGTACTTATATTACATATAATTTAAGTTGAGCCCTGTATGAAAAGGACAACAATGGATCCACTATGAAGAAATTTTTGCTGGGGTATGGGGGTGGGAATCATCAAGATGTGGGTCTTGGTAAAGCATTAATAACCTACTGAAAGCAATTTGTTTATCAGTCAGCAGTTTCAGTTGATATAAGGCCCAACAATTCAATTCTCTGCACTCTTTTGAAACATGACTGGTTTTTGGACCACAGTGACCAAAAGGAAAAAAAAAAAATCAGGTATTTTTTTCATCATGTAAATAGAACCTCAGTTTGAAAATTTTCTGGGGGGGGGGGGGAGAATTAGGGCAAAAGAAAGCTTGTTGCTGTTTTAAGAACCAAAAAATACCTTTTTTTTAATTTAAAAATTTTAAAAATTTAAAAAATTTAAAAAAAAATTTTAAAAAATTTATTTTTAATTGAAAGATAATTGCTTTACAATATTGTGTTGGTTTTGGCTGCACATCAACATGAATCAGCCATAGGTGCACATATGTTCCCTTCCTCTTGAACCTCCCTCCCATCTCTCACCCCAGACCACTCCTCTAGGTTGTCACAGAGCACTGGTTTGAGCTCCTTACTGGCAATCTATTTTACATATGGTAATGTATATGTTTCCATGCTACTCTCTCCATTCATCCCACCCTCTCTTTCCTGCCCCGTGTCCACAAGTGTGTTCTCAACATCTGCATCTCCACTGCTGTGCTGCCAATAGGTTAAGAATAAAAAAATAAAAAAACTTTTAAAGACAAATGATCAGAGCCTTCAAAGAAGATTTTTGTTGTTTAGTCATTAAGTCATGTCCATCTCTTTTGTGACTCCATGAACTGTAGCCTGTGAGGCTCCTCTGTCCATGGGATTTCCCAGGCTCAAATACTAGAGTGGGTTGCCATTTCCTCCTCTGGGGGATCTTCCTGATCCAGGGATTGAACCCGCATCTCCTAAACTGGCCAGCAAATTCTTTACCACTGAGCCATCTGGGAAGCCCATTCTAAGATACTAGTACAAAATAATAGTATGAGATTATAATAGTAACTGAAACAGTATGGTATTATAATAACAGTAAGATAATAGTAGTGATCAAGACTCAAGCATAGATAATACTGGAAGAAAAAGACTGTTATCAACAAATGCCCCATGATAATACCACTTTTGTCATAATGCTCATATCTTACTACAGCAGATTCTCATATACTCAATAGTGGATCTAATAGTCCCAATATTTTTTGGTGTATACATACATGTATTCAATTATATATATGAAGTTTCAAAAACTTAGGAGGAGCAATGTCCATATAATAACTATTATTAAAATGTCTAGGTTCTTCACATAGATGATTTTTAACTTTGGCCATATTATTCTTCCTCTAATTGTAAATTTTATTTTTGTATTTAATTTTAATTCTCCATGGCCATACACTCGAATAAGAATAGCTACCAACAATTAAACTGGTCAAGTCAGTCAAAACTAGGCAACGGAATCAAAACTTCAAGTGAAGAAATTAAATTATATAGCATTATGTAGAAAGAACACCAACTCAATTGCCTGGACTTCTCATTTCATAATTTCGTGTGTGTATATGAAATTTTCTGCTATATAAAATTACGAAGCTGTAAAATACTTATGTTCTCCAAGTGTGTATGATATGTGTGATTTGAACACTGCTGTCAAAAAGCCAAACGGTGTCTTTTGCAGAAATTGAAACAAAAGAAACATCTGCATTATATGTAAATCAGCAGGTATCAAATTTAATACTATCAAAAGATAAAAAACAAACATGAATTAGTAGGAAGATTTGTTTCCATTACATATTATTTGTTCTATACTTTAAATATTGAGGTGGCTATACAGCAATAACACACTTTACAAGTAAATGCTACATTTGAGACTGGAATTTGTTTCAGGAAGCATTCTTTCTCATCTAAGTTATTTTTAAAATATCATCAGAACTTTGACTAAAAGTATATAGTAGTATCAGGGATGAAGAGTTCAGCATGGTTCAGAGGAGAGACAGTTGTAGACAGAGTCTGAAGGAATATGTAGCAATTTTAGTCAGTATGAGCTAAATCACATACAGGTAATGGAGTCTGGACAGTCCAAAACCAAGAACCAGATGGAAAGACTGGAAATAGGCAGATTCAATTACCCTGGGGCAGGCAATTAAAACTACAAACTAGAAATTGAAATATTATCCATCAGAAAAGCAGATGGACAGCATAAAAGCCTAGAAAGAAGCAAATTGTGCAGTGGGAACACCACAGGCAGGCCAACTAGGCAACAAGCCTTGGTTCCTGAGCAAAGAACATTAGTAATAAGTAGGCTCACCTTTTACTTAATCCAAGAGCTTTTAAGTATTTGCATGTTTGTCCATATTCAGAGGTATGACATGTGGGCCTGCATGATCAGTCATGTCCAACTTTTTGTGACCCCATGGACTGCAGCCACCAGGCTCCTCTGTCTATGGAATTTTCCAGGAAAGAATATAGAGTGGGTTGCCACTTCTTACTCCAGATTCAGAGGTGTAAGTAAGTCCAAAGCTGGATAATTTAAGAACTTTTAGAAAAAGTGGGAGCATTTGTTATAACAAGAGGTGAAAAGGTCAATCAGATCAGATCAGATCAGTCGCTCACTCATGTCTGACTCTTTGCGACCCCATGAATCGCAGCATGCCAGGCCTCCCTGTCCATCACCAACTCCCGGAGTTCACTCAGACTCACGTCCATCAAGTCAGTGAGGCCATCCAGCCATCTCATCTTCTGTCGTCCCCTTCTCCTCCTGCCCTCAATCCCTCCCAGCATCAGAGTCTTTTCCAATGAGTCAACTCTTCACATGAGGTGGCCAAAGTACTGGAGTTTCAGCTTCAGCATCATTCCCTCCAAAGAAATAGTAAACAAATAACTTCAGAGGTTTCTCCCTTCCTCTGTTGTTTAGACTCCATCCACAGTGTATGCACAGAGAGTATATTAGTAACATATTTGTCCTTTCTTCATTAACACTGAAACATCAAATTGAAACATCAAATAGAGAAAGAAATCAATACAGCCTCATCCTAACTATTTGCATTTATCCCTTATGAGTGTGAGAGGAAAGGATTTTCTTGCAGCTGGAAAGAACTTCAACATCCTCTCAAAAATATATTTGTTTTGGAGACCCACATTTGATTAGAAGGAAAAATGATGCACAAAACTTCAGTCCTGCAAAAGTAAAAGTAAATCACCAAATAAACAAAAACATAAGCTTTTCTTTAAATCACTGAAGAGCTTTGAGTACAAAGAAATTTTTAAAATAATCAAATGTCAGTGAAACAAGCCTTTTGCAGCCTATACTGGAATTTTAAACACAATGTATAGCATATAATCAAACATTACAAGACAAAGAAACAAACAAACAAGATTTATAATCAAGTAAAAAATAGGGTAATAGAAACATACTCAAAAGTGACTCATAAATTAGAATTACTAGAAAAGCATTTTAAATAATTATGACAGATACATTAAAGAATCTCAGAGGAAGATGATGAAGAGGGACACTATGGTGAAGAGAATTTCAAAAGACATCTAGAAGCTGTGAAAAAGAACTAAATGGAAAATGAAAAAGTATTTGAATGAGATGAATGGCAGCTCAGACACAACAGAAGACAAGGACTTAGAAATAGTTCAAAAAAAATTATCCAGGTAGATATACAGAGAAGAAAAAAAAAAGACTGAAGAAAATGAAGAGCCTCAATATCTAGTGGGATGGTGTCATCAAGTAAACATAAATACAACTCTAGGAAACAGAGGATATAGATAATGGGGTAGAATAGAATATTTTAAGAAATATTAACTAAAAGTTTTCCAAATTTTATCAAAAAAAACAAGCCACTAATACAGGAAGCTCAATTAACTCCATCAAGGATAAAGACAGATAAATCTAGATCTAATCATCAAACTACTAAAAAACAAAAGTAAATAAAGGTTGTGAAGACAGAGAGAAAAAATATGCATTAAATCATTAAATTGTTGAGGTCAATTACAAGAATGACAACTCATTTCTCATCATCAGAAAAGGGAAAAAATACTAGAAGGATATCTTTAAAGTATGACATAATTGTCAACATGAACTTTATATCAAATGATAATATCATTCCAAGATTAAAGGAGAAGAAAAACATTTTCTTATAAACAAAAGATGAGAAACTTAGCTGCCAGTAGAACTGAAATACAAGGAATGTTGAAGGAAATTCTTCAGCCTGAAAGGAAATGATACCAGATGGAAGCCTGGGTCTGCCCACATGAATACAGAACACCAGAAATACTAAATAGGTGTGCAAACATAAAAGACCTTTTATAAATCACTTTTATATTATATATGTATACACATAATCTCTGTCTCTCTCTCTCTCTCACACACACACACACACACAAAGACACATAAACTCTTTAAATCTGTTTAAAAACTGTCTACTACTAAAGCAAAAGTAATGATACTTTACTATGGAGAGCTAATACATGAAAAATTATAATAAAATAATGTAGAGGTAAGGAGAAGATAAAGAGAACAGAAGTATCTCAAAAACATTATATTAAGTGAAAGAAGCCTCAGAAATTTTCTTTATATCATATACCATCATATAAATTTATAAAGATATAAAGTTCCATATAGGAAAAATGAGGTGAGTATCAGGAAAATTACTGGTGAAAAGTGACTGGAAAGTGACTACCAAAGGGCATGGGAGATAATTTATACACCTAGTAACTTGTGGTGGTAGTCAGGTTACAGATATTTGTCAAATGACTTCATCCTTAAAAATCTGAACATTCAACATACACTATACCTTGATTAAAAAATAAATTATACTATCTAGTTTTGAAAAATCTCAAGTGATTACTAAATAGCTTATAGCCATACACAGTAAGAATATTAAGAAAGAATCTACTTTGAATTTTGACTAATTAGTTATGGAAGGTGTTCAGTTCAGTTCAGTCACTCAGTCATGTCTGACTCTTTGCAACCCCATGGACTGCAGCACGCCAGGCTTCCCTGTCCATCACCAGCTCCCAAAGCTTGCTCAAACTCATGTCCATCGAGTCGGTGAAGCCATTCCAACCATCTCATCCTCTGTCATCCCCTTCTTCTCCTGTCTTCAATCTTTCCTAGTATCAGGGTCTTTTCCAGTGAGTCAGTTCTTCCCATCAGGTGGCCAAAGTATTGGAGCTTCATTTTCAGCATCAGTCCTTCCAATGAATATTCAGGACTAATATCCCCTAGGATTGACTGGCTGGATCTCCCTGCAGTCCAAGAGACTCTCAAGAGTCTTCTTCAACACCACAGTTCAAAAGCATCATTTCTTCAGTGTTCAGCTTTCTTTATAGTCCAACTCTCATTCCATACATGACTACCAGAAAAACCATAGCTTAGTGTAAGTCTCCCCAAAATGTCAATTTACTAATTCCTAGAATCTATGAATATTACCTTCAGTGACAAAAGATATGATAGCAGATATGATTACTATGACAGACCTTGAGATGAAAAAGGTATTCAGCATTATATAGGTGGTCCCGTTCAAATTATATGCATTTTCTTTTTCTGGCCACAGTGCCCTGCATGTAGAAACTTAGTTACCTGATTAGATAGAACTCACACCCACTGCAGTGGGATTGCGGAGTCTTAACCACTGGACTACCAGGGAAGTCCCCCAAATTACACGCATTCTTAAAAGGTCTGAGAGAGTTGCAATGATGGAAAAATTTCACAAAAATGCCAGCCTGAGAAGGTATCTAGACCCTCTTGCTAGCTTTGAGGTGGAGGGTTTCTCTTCTGTGATGTGCAAGGAACAGAGAGAGGCCTCCAAAAGCTGCTAGCAGCCCCCCAGCTGATAGCTAGTCAGAAAATAGGGACCAGATGGTCTCCACAATCATATTCAAATGAATTCTGCCAAAACCTAATTAAGCTGGAGAACTGTACAGGCCTCACTGGGCTAAAATCAAGGTCTCAGCAGGGCTGCAATAAGACTGTATAGTTCTTCTGACTTCTAGAACTGAAAATAATAAATTAACTTTGTCTCTATCAAATAAATGTGTGGTAATTTGTTACATTAGCAATAAAAAAATTAATACACCCATATATTAGGGTTGAATTAGGAATGGATAAAAAGGAAACAGCATTATTTCTCTCCCAGCACTAACCTTTCTTTAGTGTTTATCTGATATATTCCACAGCTTTTCAGATCACTTTCAGCTATATGAACAGTCTCATCTTTAGATATTAAAAAGTCCAGTTTGATACAGTTAAACTCTTTAATGTCACATCTAAATTAGAGTGTCTCCCCACTGACCTTGTGAATCAGGGAACAATAATGGGTGAAAAGCTATGTGCACTGACTCTCTGCACCCCCATGGACTGTAGCCCACCAGTGTCCTCTATCCATAGGATTTCCCAGCAAGAATACTGGAGTGGGTTGTCATTTCCTTCTCCAGGGGATCTTCCCAACCCAGGGATCAAATCTGTATCTCCTGGATTGGCAGGCAGATTCTTTACCACTGAGCCACCTGAGAAGCTTCCATATTATTTACAGGGTTTTTGTTTGTTTGTTTGTTTTCTTTCTTTCTTGCTCTACTACCTTCATGCTACACTTAGGGATCTTCCAGCTTTGGGTGGGAAGAATAAAAAAAGATGAAGGTTCTGGATTAGCAATGCAATCTGGAGATCTCTTTGGATTATTCAAATGCCCTCTGTGATGGCGGATCCAAACGTTGTCCCTCTTCCAATGGGAACACATACAAGTTCTTCAGAGACACTGTCAGTGACCTTCAGTTTGCAAAGGTATCACTGTTATGGGCAATGCACTCACCAGCTGACTTTATAAGCCCTCATCAGCTTTTTCAAACATCTCCAGTCATAGTCTCCTGAGTGGCTTTTGTCTTGAAAGGTAGATCTCTTTGGAGAGATACTTCCAGGATGAACCACATCTGGCTTCCATCCAAAGTGTCCACTGGCCCATAAGAGGAAAAAAATTCTTGTCCTACCCACAGTGTCAGTTTCACTTCAGCTGCTAACCTGCTGTCTCAACCTGCCCACATGGCAGTTTCAGCCAGCTCTCCACTCTGTCCCCTCGAGGTGACAAGCCTGGGCCGCCTTCTATACATATGTCAGGCCCCCTAGTGAACTCTTTCATGTCCTAGCCTGGTAGCAGACTAGAATGATCCTATAAATTTCTGTAACTCAACGTGCATTAAGCTAAGGACTAAAAAGCTGTTTCTCACACTTTCAGACATAAGCAATTTCCTTGACCCCTTCTCCATCTCTTACACATTTGGCTTATCATAGGGAAAGTAAAGAAAGAAACAGAGCAAAGTAGCCAAAACACTGAAATTCCTTTTAAAGAATGTTCCGTCAATCACATCTCTCTTGTCTGGTTTCCAGTATATAAACTGGATTAAGTAAGATAATTGCAGGCATATTTGACTATCTTTCACTGAATCCGTTTAAAAGGTGTCTATCATACATAATTAACATCCACTGTCCTCAGCTTGGGACCTTGGTCAAAATAGGAGTCAACACAAATATTCCATGTCATCTTTATTTGATGTAACATTTTATTTATTTATTTTTTTAATTTTATTTTATTTTTAAACTTTACATAATTGTATTAGTTTTGCCAACATTTTAGACTGGAAAACAGCCTAAAAATTTTTAAGAAGGGCCAAATTGATGGCAAAATGTATTTGAAATGGCAATTCACCTTTATCTGTAAGCAGTAGTTTTAAAATGTAATTGCTCTGAAGGAAATGGCAACCCACTCCAGTATTCTTGAGTGGAGAATTCCATGGACAGAGGAGACTGGTTGGGCTACAGTCTGTGGGGTCACAAAGAGTCGAACATGACTGAAGTGACTTAGCACAGCACATTCATATTCTCTAAGCTATCAGACATATAATCTTAATTTAAAATGGTACCTCTATGCACATATATTGGAGAAAGAAATGGCAACCCACTCCAGTACCTGGAAAATCCCATGGGCGGAGGAGCCCGGTAAGCTACAGTCCATGAGGTTGCAAAGAGTCGGACACGACTGAGCAACTTCACTTTCTATGCACATACACATGTATGCTAATAATTATGTGTGTGTTTGTGTGTGTGCATTCCATTATCTGGCTCTAACATCATCTCTTGCTAGCCACTCTACAGATAATTCCAGACACACAGGCCTCCTTGCAGTTCCTTAGACACACCAAGACTTATTTACTCCACTGTACAAGAGATTCTATATTTGCTTTTTCCTTGTCTATGCTATTTCCCCACTTCTCTATTTGATTATTTGATTACTTCATTCAGCTCAAATATCTCCTTATTAATCTGTAAAGCCTTCCAGACAATGAAAACTAACAGAGCCAGCCTTCTCCCTCAGTCTCACTCTAATTCTTTTATCCTTTATTCCTTCCCCATAGTATCCACTTTTACCTGAAAATATGCTCTCTATATATTTGTTTTATAAATGGAAAGGTAATCATTGAAATCAGCAAGGTTACTTACAGTCTGATGCAGGTGACATCACAAAGTATCATCACAGGCTTATATTATAAAGTTTAATTGATATATATTTTAAACAATTTTGAATCAATAAAATCCACTACTAGACACATGGAAAGCACAATACGAATATAAAATTCAAAAATAATAAATTAGAAACAACTAGAGAACAAAGACATGTTATCTATAATAAATGATGGTTGGATTGGTAACTGCTATTTTACACAAAACAGGAAGCCGGAAAAGGATGGAGGGTCTTCAGTGTGCTGAGAGAAACAGCTAACTTAGTGTACTTAACAGAACTATTTTTCAAGAATGTGGGCAAAAAGACATCATAGATTAAAAAAAAATTGAAAAACCATCACTAAAGAAACTTCGAAAAATGTGCTGGAAGAAATAAAACAAGAAATGGAAGTTTCAGATACAAAGATAAATGGTGAATAAGGAAAATGGTAAATATGTGGGAAAATATAAAGAAACACTGATGATATTTCAAAGTTTAATAATGTCTCACTGGTGTTACTATTTTTACAAAGGAGATAAAACCAAAGTACTATACCATAATAGCACAAAATCAGGATAGGATAGTTGCCTTTAAAACATTCTAAAGTTCTTGTGTTGTTAGAGCAGGATAAAGAAAGCAATTATGTTTAAGATTTATTAAATGGTTAAATTTTAAACTGATATTGAATAAAATAATAGAAATAACTTGCGTATTTCTTTAAATGAGAGGTAACATAGAATGAGGTAACATTTCAATTAAAAACAAAGCAAGGGATGAGTGAAAGACAGGGTGAACACAATAGTAAAACAAAGAAAAAACAATGATAGAAATACATTTATGTATACTATTGCTCATAATGAACAATAATAAATTCAACTCCTCAGTTAAAATATATAATCAGATCAGAAAGCAAAGTCCAGCCTTAAGCTATTTACACGAGATAGAGTTAGTACACAGCAAAGAGAAACTGCAAGTAAAGGGATGGTAAATAATGGACTAGAAACTACTAGGAAAGAAAGAAAAGCTAATAATGCTATATCAATATAATACAAAATATAACTGAGGACAATAGGCTTTACTTGAGATAAGCATTAAATGTTAATAAAAGGTTTAAGAAGGATATAACAATTTTATATTGGCCATATCTAATAACAGCTTCATTATAAGGTGACATTTTATAGCCACAAGTTTGGCACATATTTATTTTAAAATACTTATTATTTATCTGAATTCTATTAATAAATGTATTCTGAATTTATAATTATATAAAATATATATTTAAAATATTTTTATTTTTTGAAGTATATTTGATTCACAATATTTTATCAATTTCAGGTGTGCAACACAGTGGTTCAATATTTTATGGATATTCTAATTAATGCTATCATAAAATAATGGTTATAAGCCCTATGCCATACTTTATACTTATTTTATACCTAAGATTTTATACCTCTTAACCTCCTTCCCCTATCTCATTTCTGTCCCACTGGTATCTACTTGTTTATTTTCTGTATCTGTAAGTCTGTTTCTGTTTTGTTATATTTACTTGTTTATTTTTTTAGGTTTCACATATAAATGAAAATATACAGTATTTATCTTCTCTGACTTATTTTGCTCAGCTTGATACCCTCCAGGCCCATCCATGTTGTTGCAAACAGAAAATTTTCATTCCTTTTTATAGCTGAGTAATATTCCATTGTGTATATATACCACATCTTTATCCATTCTTCTGTTGATGGACACTTAGGTTATCTCTGTATCTTGGCTATTGTCAGCAATGTTGCTATGAATATAGGGGTCCATGTATCTTTTCAATTTAGTGTTTTGATTTTGGAAATACACCCAGGAATAGAATTTCTGGATCCTGCTGCTGCTGCTGCTGCTGCTAAGTTGCTTCAGTTGTGTCCAACTCTGTGCAACCCCATAGACGGCAGCCCACGAGGCTCCCCCGTCCCTGGGATTCTCCAGGCAAGAACACTGGAGTGGGTTGCCATTTCCTTCTCCGATGCAGGAAAGTGAAAAGTGAAAGTGAAGTCATTCAGTCGTGTCCGACTCTTAGCGATCCCACAGACTGCAGCCCACCAGGTTCCTCCGTCCATGGGATTTTCCAGGCAAGAGTACTGGAGTGGGGTGCCATTGCCTTCTCCGAATTCTGGATCATATGGTAGCTCTATTTTCAATTTTTTTGAGAAACCTTCATGCTGTTTTCCATGTGAATGTACCAATTTGCATTGTACACTGTAAACTGTACACAATAGTATACAAGGGTTCCCACTTCTCCATATCCTCACCAACATTATTTGTTGACATTCTGACAGGTCTGAGGTGACATCTCATTGTGGTTTTAATTTGCATTTTCCTGAAGATTTGTAGTATTCAGCATCTTCTCATGTAAGATCTGCAAACATTTAAAAATCTGAAAATGCCAAATACAGACAAATGGGATAGCCCTGGAAATTCTTACGTGTTGCTGGTGGGCTTTTACATTAGCACAATGACTTAGGTGCTCATTCTCTGTATGTCACCTTATTTTGTTTCTCAACTCCTCTATTACACTGTCTTCTTTTAGGTTAAACAGATATTCTCTAGTGTACCACTTTAATTTTCCTGTCATTCCTTTTAATGTATTTTGGGTTATTTGCTTGCCTGTTGCCCAGTGGATTATAACTAGCATCTTAAGTTTTAACACTCTAGGTCAGACATGAACCACATTTCAATAGTAACCAAAAGCTTTGTTTTGCTGTTATATAGCTCCATTCCCAAAGCACTCCTTCATGCTGCTGCTGTTACACAAACTATATCTTTATACATTGATTTATGGTTATTTTTTATGCAATTGTCTTTTAAATCTGAGAATAAAGTTGCAAAAATACAATTAGACTATCATTTATATTACTTATGTAGTTTCTTTTACTGGTGCTCATTATTTTTTCATGTGAATTTATATGTTTCCTTGCATGTCTCATAATTTTATGTTGCAAACTGGGCATTTTAAGCAATATAACAAGGCCATTCTGGAAATCAGATTTTCACTGCTCCTTAGTCATCCTTGGGTTTTGTTCACTTACTGATTTTTCTGAACTAATTCTATGAAGACTGTATTCTACGTTGCGTGTGGCACTGAACCCTCTGCCCAGTTAATTTAGCAGCTGGTCAGTTAAACGACTGCACAGAGATTTCCGTAACTCCCTAAACCGACAGTCCTCAGCGTCTACAAGGGGCCCTGCTGGATGCACTTTCAAAACTGACAGCTCCACGTTAGCCTTCACTTCCTGTCTGAGCACAGCCTCACAGGAAGCTTGAGATGAGAGCTTAGGGCCTTTCAGGCATTTCCTGAGTGTCAACACAGCCCTGAGGATGCCCACAACCCTACCATGCGTGTGACCTTCTAGATTCTCAGGAATCCAAAGGGCCTTCTCATGGCCCACATGTGCATCTCATTCCCCAGTTTTTCCTGGAAGCACTAGGTTAGTTTATTCTTTTCTCCACTGTTGTTCACTACTTCTGGCAGGCATGAAGTTAATCAATCACCTTTCATTTTTTTTCAACAAATTCTTCTGTTCAGTTCAGTTCAGTCGCTCAGTTGTGTCCGACTCTTTGTGACCCCATAAACCACAGCATGCCAGGCCTCCCTGTCCATCACCAACCCCCGGAGTTTACCCAAACTCATGTCCGTTGAGTTGGTCGGTGATGCCATCGAACCATCTCATCCTCTGTTGTCCCCTTCTCCTCCCGACCTCAATCTTTCCCAGCATCAGGGTCTTTTGAGAAAACGGCTCTTCACTCTAAGTCCAGTCAAAATTAAGACAACTTTGCAAGTAGAGACTTCTGCTGAAGCACTATGCAGGTCAAATAGTGAAAATGCTCTGGGAATGAGCCTTTGAAGAAGGTCCAGTCCCATTTTGCCTTGTCTGGAGACTGCCGAAGCTACTGGGAAACTCAAAAGGGTTAGATGAGAATAGGATGAATTCAAATACAATAAAAGCTCACTGTTCTCCTGAAGGTTTAGCCAGTTTTGTTTTGAATACATGCTTTCTGAGTTGTTACAAGCTTTTGGTTAATTTCCCAGGTTTTAAAAAAATTCATCCTGATAAATTTTGCCAGTTTGGCCACTGATTTTATGGAGAGAAAAAATTTCAGACGTTTAAATTGCCATTTGTGCTGATGTCATTGTGCAAAATGACTTTGGAATTCTACTTTGCATTACTTACTGAGATGGATTATGTTTCTGTCCTAGGAGCTTACCATTTTACTGCTAGTTATATCATAGTTCAAGTGTTCAAAGTAGCACTGATCAAAAGAGCACAAACCTAGAAATAAGTAAACTGTCCAATAATCAATAAACAAATTATGATGTGGAGGGAAAACAAATAAATCATGGAAACAGTGGCTGACTTTATTTTTGGGGGCTCCAAAATCACTGCAGATGGTGACTGCAGCCGTGAAATTAAACAATGCTTACTCCTTGGAAGGAAAGTTATGACCAACCTAGACAGCATATTAAAAAGCAGAGACATTACTTTGCTAACAAAGTTCCACCTAGTCAAGGCAATGGTTTTTCCAGTGGTCATGTATGGATGTGAGAGTTGGACTGTGAAGAAAGCTGAGCACCGAAGAATTGATGCTTTTGAACTGTGGTGCTGGAGAAGACTCTTGAGAGTCCCTTGGACTGCAAGGAGATCAGTCCTGGGTGTTCACTGGAAGGACTGATGCTAAAGCTGAAACTCCAATACTTTGGCCACCTCATGCGAAGAGATGACTCATTGGAAAAGACTCTGATGCTGGAAGGGATTGGGGGCAGGAGAGAAGGGGATAACAGAGGATGAGATGGCTGGATGGCATCACCGACTCTATGGACATAAGTTTGAGTGAACTCCAGGAGTTGGTGATGGACAGGGAGGCCTGGTGTGCTGCAATTCATGGGATCACAAAGAGTTGGACACGACTGAGCAACTGAACTGAACTGACTGACTGACATAATCCATATGCATAAATCCTCAAAACATTTTAAGTTGGGGGAGAGAAATTTGAGGAATAACAGTAAGATTCCATTTTTATAACGATCTACAACATATAGTTAATGCTATTTAAAAAATACAATAGATTAATAATGATTACTCTTGGGGCAAAAGATAGGAATGAGATAAGTACTGAGAGAACGTCAATAGTGTCAGCAAAGTACTATTTCTTTAGTTGGATAAAGAGCTCACATCCAACCATATTATTATGCTTTGTAAGTTATTAATGCAAATTCTTGTCTTTTGGTATGTATGAAATGTTATATAGTAATATAAAGGAGAGAATCTACACTATTTGATTTTACTAGACTATATGAAAAAGACAGATTTAACTCCTTTTTTCTTCTATATTTGTGCTACCTCAACAAGAAATGCCTTATAAAGTAGTTGAAAGAGAAGAGAGGATTTTGAGAATTATAAGCTTTGCCATTTATTAAACTGTGTGCAGTATCTTTAAAAGTTACTTGATGTGTCTGAGCTTGTATCCTATTGGTGGTATCCACTTTTGGTGGTCATTTTGAGAATAATGACAAATTAGATGTAAATTGCCCAGCCTATAGTAGATAGGCAACAAATGGCAGGAATGATTAGCAATATGATATCATAATATTCATTCAAACTATTAAAGAAATCCATCCACTATTTGGATAATCAGGTGAGAATTTTCTTGACAAAAATTTTCAGGCAACTAAAGCCATTTTTACTTTCTTATGACAAAACTGTAGCATTGCCAAAATATCATTAAAGGGAATTCTTATAGTAAACCTTGATAAGGGTTGAATCATTTTTTTCAACCTATACTGAAGCATAACTGATTTTAAAAATTGTATATTTTAAGGTATACAACATATTTGACACTATTTTTGAATCAAGTATTGAACTATTTGTAATTTGAAAAAAATAATCTTTTAGAAATATTTCTATTTCTAGACATACTTCCTTAAATGATCTTTAGAACAATAAAACCCTTTTGAGATAACTATTCTTCTAGTTATACTTTCTAATACAACAAACATTTTAGAATTTCAGAATATTTATGTTCATCAGTTTCAGAATCTGAGAAATAGCCAATTTATTTGTAAACTTGAAAAATTTCTTCTTGTGTGTGTGTGTTTTTTTTTTCCATATCCTATTAAAAACCTGGAAAATTTGAAAGTCCCCATAATTTCCACTAAACTCCACTGAGTCTGCCCATGCTGTGCCAAAAATATACACACTTACTGCTGCAGTTTGCTGCACATGATCAGTTTAAGCATCCACATGAGACCCACTCCTTGTGCCTGGATTATATTTCTAACTCTTTTAACCCATCAGTAGCCCTAGACGAAGATAAGACAGACTCTGTAGGACAGCGATCATGATCAAGCTCAACATGAAGCAGAAATGCCAGGTAATGAAATCTGTTTTTGGCGTTTTCCTTCCCTGGGTACACTTCTTATCTCCTAGGTCCCCATCCCCTACAAGTTTGGCGGCCTCCCTCCAGCTGTCTCCAAACTCTCAGTTCAGCACCCCATCCAGCCCACTCTATTTGAAACAGAGCTCTTAAAGTGAAAGTCACTCAGTCATATCCTACTCTTTGCAACCCCATAGACTATACAGTCCATGGAATTCTCCAGGCCAGAATACTGGAGTGGGTAGCCTTTCCCTTCTCCAGGTGATTTTCCCAACCCAGGAATGGAACTGGGGTCTCCTGCATTGCAGGCGGATTCTTTACCAACCGAGTTATTAGGGAAGCCCAGAGCTCTTAATTCTTTTCTAATTTCCAAGCAAAATGAGTGCAGTCTTCACAAAACACAGCCTTTATGCCAATGTGGTTTCCTTAAGTTACAGATATACTGGCAAGATGGAGTAGAACATATGAGAACTGAATGCAGATGCAGAAAATGAAAAAACAAAACTAAAGTGTTTCTTTAGGATAACCTACCAGTGTCCTGAGATAAGAGTCTCTGTTTTCCTCCTAGATCTGAATGAAGTGACTCCACAGTCATGAGTGTTAATGCTCCTGGCCAGCAGGTGTACTTGCCTAGTTACACTCAATCTGAAACAGGTAGACACTGAGGACTTCCCAGGTGGTGCTAGTGGTAAAGAACCCACCTTCAAATGCAGGGGACATTAAGAGATGCGGGTTCGATCCCTGCGTTGGGAAGATCCCCTGGAGAAGGAAATGGCAACCCACTCCAGTATTCTTGCCTGGAAAATGCCACTAAGGCCCGGTGGGCTACAGCCCACAAGGTCGCACAAAGTCAGTCACAACTGAAGCAACTTAGCATGCACAGAGACACAGAGGAACACTGTGGGTTAAATGGAGACCCTGAACACAGCTATCTACCACAGTTCTTGGCTATCTACAGTGGCATTTCTATAGGCCTCTCCAAATTATTAGCAACAAAAGGATTCATTCTCTTAGTCTGTCAGCGCTAGTGTGTTTGTTATGGTACTGCTGTCTTGGACTTTCACTTTGGGCTTAACAATCAGAAAGAGAATCCAGCTAGAAGGCCTACGATATTTCCCAAAGTAAGCTGAAATTCGTTTTGGAATATTTACTCTTTGTATGTCACGGTGTATATAATTGAGAATCAGATCCACTTTTCATCTGCAAGAAGATCAGAACGTCAAGACCATGTACAACCTTCAGCGTTATCAGTTCTACCCCGCTGATTCTGCAGAACAAGAAACTGAGGTCCAGAGAAATTACGTGATTTGCCACAAGTGACACAGCATTTAAGTGGCAGAGCCTGGATCAATGTTCCTTGATTTTTACGCTGGCTCTCTTCCCCTATTATTCTCTTTTTTTTTTTAACCATACCTGCTGATTTCTCAACCAAGGGAAGAAAAAGTATTTGCATGAATCCTTGTTCTTAACATAAACAACCAATGTTAGTTAGTACAGCTGGTGGTCAGCATGGCCACACTATATATTGCTGACACTTTGTTTGTAACTGATGTTAAACGACTACCTCCTAAAAAACAGAATTAGGTTTTTGTTCAACACGCCTCATACAGACATTTGGCAATTCTGCACTCTATGTGGTTAATAATGATGATGATTTTTTGAGTGTACTATGTGGGCATTCTACTTGAGAGGGTTTCTGAATTACTGATTAAAGTTCAACAAAATCAAAAACAATTAGAAACTGTGAAATGCTAACTTAATAATTTTTGTTTGTTATCAAGTGGGTCTGTACCAGAATAATCTTTTAAAAACTGTAATATTGTGGCCAGACAATATATTCCTGTGATCTGAATTCTTTTGAAAATAAGACTCTTAAAGATTTCTTTTAAAATGTCAATTTATTTTAGAGCTACAAGTAACATAACTCAAACAGGAAGAATTATTTCTCAAGTGCTACTGGGAGAGAGCCAAAACTTCTCCATAAGGCCGATTCCTTCCTTCTTTTCAACAGCTCCTTATCAAAGAGTGACTACTAAGCACCACATTAATGGCCTCATAAATCTCCTGAGATGAGTAACTGATGTCCTGAAGCTGATCAAGTCATGTCAACTTAACATGAGACAGATACACATGAATGTGTGTATATATACACACACATATATTTACTATAGACCGTCTTATCAAAATGCTATTTCTGAAGGTTCTGACTTAAAGAGCTAGAACAAAGACTTCTGGGACGGACAACCCACTATAAAGTACACATTCCTACCCCGTGGTTTTAATCACTACTGAAAGAGTCAGCTGTGATTGAATAAAAATTCATTAGGCATAAAGAAAAATAATCCTCATTAGATTTTATTTTAGATTAACAAAACTCACAGTGCCAGTATTGTTGGTTACAATATATTTCCCTTAAGCCCCACAATTGCTAAAAACACCAAACCCATCACTGGCCAGATTTCGTTATGAAGTGTGTGAACTAGTGCATTAAAAAGCTATGTTAGCACCAACAAAGTTTATTGGGGCAACTGCGTTCGAGACGCACATGGCATACCTTTAAATAGCACTGTTAAAATATCAAATAAAACGTCAACGTCTGTCAGGTCTCTGGCTTTTATAAATTGTTTAGACTGGGAAACGCTGGGGTTTGGACATTGTTCTTTTCACATGATGGAGAAAAGAAGAGACCGTAAAAAGAAAAGAACAATAAAGCGTAGTTCATTTTTGAAGTTCTTTCATGGCAAAACACACTCTGGATCATTACCCTTCTAATCAACAATTTCCTTCTTCCTCTCAATCCTTCCCCTCTGATATTTACCTTTCTCCCTGCCCCCACCACTCTTCTCTCTGGGTGGTATTCTGAGCTTATACACAGTACTCAGTAATCAGATTTTTCTTTTATGTTGCTTCAAAAGAAAATCCCAGGAGGGCATGACAGATATGTATAGACTGGGTGTTTTTGACCTGGACCATAGCTTTACTCACCATTTCTGTGCTCTTAAAAATACAGCAGCGTGCCCTAACCACAGAGTCTCCCCAAGGAGAGGAAGGCCCTGAGAGCTGGATCAGCTACCAGCTACCTACAGACCAGTTATTATCACACCTCAGTGGCCATCCCTCTGCCCCTTTCCTCCGCCCCTTGCCTTTTATTACTGCACCACACTCCCCACAATTCCCAAACAACAATATCTCTGTTTCAGCGTCTTCCCTGGATTTCCCACACTTAATGCAACCCAGACCTCACCTTCAGCTCTCCGGAGGCCACTCTGGAAGCCAGCTCGATGACACAGCCAACAGCCATGCGTGCAGCGCCGGACGAGTGCAGCTCATTCCAAATGGTGTCACTGTCCACCTGAGCAAACAGTCAGCAGAGCCCTCGGAAGAGAGGGAGAGGAGGAGAAGGAGTAGAGGCAAGAGGAGGGGGAGGAGGGGAGTTCAGGAGAGGAGAGAGGGAGAGAGTAAGCAGATTCATGAGGAAGGGCTGGCACAGCAACAGCCTATGTACAATAACATCAGTCTTCCGTCTTGGCCAGCTGAATGGGCCTTCTGGACACGGCTTTGCTTATACTTTTTCTCTACACTGACTTCTCCAATGGAAACACATTCCTGCCATGCCTCACTGCCATTCCCTGTTTAGATTTCTCATTACAAACGGCATTACATAGGCCGGATCTGGCGTAGTTACAGGCTTGCTAGAAACCAGGCCCCAGTAGTAGATAGAGTAAAAGCTAAGAGCACTTAGCTATACATAAAAATCGGATTTGCAAGTGCTAGAGGGGGAAAATTCAAATACCTTTCTGGCTGCAGGTTTACAGGGAGCCAAAAACAATTATTAGGCAGGCAGCAGTAGCCGTCAGTGAGTAGGAAGTAGCGACCACAGTTCAGGTTCTCTGACTAAACGGAAGGAGTGTGTGGTCCTCACACTTAAAAGATTCACAACACTCAACTGCAAGGAGTGCTCTGACTTCCAAAGTAGAAGCTTCAAATTTCTGACACTTAGTACAGTTTGGCAGTTAGTCTTCATGCAAACTGGTATTATTAAAATTAGACAGGTCATTAAAATATATGGTTGCTCTGTTGCTAGAGAACATTATTATCAAAACAAAGCATGAAGTAGTATTTTGTATTTACTTTTATAAAATGCTGTTTACTCTTTTTTGTGCATTCATTAAGAAAATTTATACAAAAAGCACAAGAAAAGTACAACAGTAGTGGTTTATGTTACATATTTTTATGTACATAATGGCAGTGACGTATTCACTAAGTTGTACCTGACTCTTGTGACCCTATGGACTATAGCCTGCCAGGCTTCTCTGCCCATGGGATTCTCCAGGCAAGAATACTGGAGTGGGTTGCCAAGTCCTTCTCCAAGGGATCGTCCCAACCCAGGGATCAAAGCTGGGTCTCCTGCACTGCAGGCAGATACTTCACTGAATGAGCCTCCAAGGAAGCCATGTATATAATATTTTATAACATTAAAAATAATATCAGATGGTAGAAGTCTCTAATTTATAACACACTTGGAGTTCTTAGAAATGCAATAAAAAATTTGTGACTGTGCAAATATCAAGACTTCTTAAATGGCTCAAAGAAGGAAATCTGACACAAAATAACAATTTTTTTTAAGAAGAAGAGCTAAATTAAAGAAGCCTAATGACAAGCAAACACAATAAAGGATAACACACGCTCACATGCGCTAAGTGTCCTACGCACTTTCACATGCTCTTTCTCATGAAAGCTTAACAATTTAAATTCTGTCAAGAACAGTGAGCATATATGTATAATAAATTAGAACAATAAATAAATAAATAGAATATTAAGATCCTCTCAAGAACAGCAAAGTGGTAAAGAGAGAAGATTCTGGAATCAAACTGTCCAGATGAAATTACGACTTCACCACTAAAAGGCGAAAGACATGGGCCATCAAGTAATTAACATCTCTGTTGTGTGATTCCCTTACCAATGAAACAGCGGATTTTTAAACTGCCATCTGAATATGACGTTGGAGGGGATTGAATGAATACGTGATAGGCAACTGTTAGCTACTACTATTGGCTGCTGTTGAACTCATTTTTTTTTTTAAAATAACTATCACATAGTTGAGGCCTAAGACACTGTGGCGTAGAGCGGCTACTCAGCAGATCTGAGAAGCCTTCGAGACTTCTGACGCCTTAAATAAAGCTTGTTTTCTAAGAACGTTCAGCACGTCACAGTCAGCACCATCATCTCAACACCGTCAACCGAGAAGTAGAGGGGCCACCAAATGAACCCTGCAACCTAATCATTTACCAGCTAAACTGACTGAGAGCTTTATTTATTGACTTCTTTTATCAAACCACTATAGTTATTTGAGCTTCATGAAGATATAGCCTTGAGGAAAACGGTTGCTTAAGCTAAAAAATAAAAACCAACATTCACATTGTGTTGGATACTTGTAAACCAATTTTTAACCATTACATAGCTATAGGTGCCATAGACAGTCCTCATTAATCATATTTACAATTACTGGCAAGGCAAGAAAACATAAATTAATAAATCCTCAAAGAAAACTAGAAGCTGGTTCTTTGAGAAGACAAAATTGATACATTTTTACCCAGAATCAAGAGGAAGAGGAAGACTCAAATCAATCAAATTAGAAACGAGAAAGAAGTTAAACTGACACTCACCACAAACAAGAGCAATTATCCACTTACAAAATGGACAACCTAGAAAAAATGGACAAATTCTTAGAAGGGTACACCCTTCCAAGACAGAAACAGGAAGAAATATTTAAAAAAAGGAAAAAACTAATCACAACTGCTAAAATGGAAACTGTGATCCAAAAACTTCCAACAAACAAAAATCCAGGACCAGATGGCTTCACAGGTGAATTCTATCAAACACTTAGAGAAGTTAACATCTATCCTTCGGAAACTCTTCCCAAAACTGCAGAGGAAGGAATACTCCCAAGCCATTCTACAAGGCCACTATCACCTGGATAACAAAACCACACAAAGACATCACACGCAAAAAAAGAAAACTAAAAGCCAGTATCACTGATGAACACAGACGTAAAAATCTTCAACAAAATACTAGCAAATTGAATCTAAAAACACATTAAAAGGATTATATAACACGATCAAGTGTGATTTATCCCAGGGATACAAGGATTCTTCAATATTCACAAATCAATCAGTGTGATACACCATACTAACAAACTGAAAAATAAAAACCATACAATCATCTCAATACATGCAGAAACTAAGCTTCTGACAAAATTCAATACTCATTCTTGGTTAAAAAAAGAAACCTCCAGAAAGTAGTCTTGGTGGGAACCTACCACAACATAATAGAAGTCATATACAACAAACCCACAGCAAACATCACTCTCAATGATGAAAAACTTAAAGCATCTCCTCTAAGATCAGGAACACAAGCAGCATGCCCACTATCACTGCTATCATTTAACATAGGTTTGGAAGTCCCAGCCATGACATGGAGAAGAAATAAAAGGAATCCAAACTGGAAAAGAAGTAAAACTCTGACTGCTTGCGGATGAGATAATACTATATAAAGATAATCCTAAAGATGCCACCAGAAAACTATTAGAGCTCATACTATGAAACCCTTAAGAGGAAAACATAAGCAGAGAAATCTCTGACATAAATCGCAATGTATCTTTTTTGATCCACCTTTTACAGTGATGAAATAAAAATAAACAAACAGGATCTAATTAAAATTAAAAGCTTTTGCACAGCAAAGGAAACTATAAACAAAAGGACAGTCCTCAGACTTGAAGAAAATATTTGCAAATGAAGTGACAGACAAAGGATCAATCTCCAAAACATACAAACAGCTTATGCATCATATATATATATATATATATATACAATCAACGAATGCATAGAAGACCTAAATAGGTATTTCTCCAAAGAAAAGACATACAGAGGGCCAAAGAGCATATGAAAAGACACTCAACATTACTAATTATTAGAGAAATGCAAATCAAGACTACAAAAAGATATCCCCTCACAGCTTTCAGAGGGCCATTATCAAAAAATTTACAAACAATAAATGCTTGACAGGGTATGGAGAAAAGGGTGCCCTCTTAGACTGCGGGAATGGAATGTAAAATGATACAGCCACTAAGGAGAACAGTATGGAGGGTCCTTAAAAAGGTAAAAATAGAACTATGATATGACCCAGTAATCTCACTCCCAGGCATATACCTGGACAAAACCATAATTCAAAAAGATATATGCACCCCAACGTTCACTGCAGCATTATTTACAACAGCCAAGCCTTGGAGGCAACCTAAATATCCACTCACAGATGAATAGATAAAGAAGATATGGTATACATATACAACAGAATATTGCTGTTGCTGTTTAGTTGCTAAGTCATGTCTGACTCTTTTGCAACCCCATGGACTCCCACTAGCCGCCTTCTCTCCATGGATTTCTCCAGGCAAGAATACTGGAGTGGGTTGGCATGTCCTTCTCCAACGTATCTTCAGGACCCAGGGTTGAACTCACATCTCCTGCATTGGCAGGTGGGTTCTTTACCACTGAGCCAGCAGGGAAACACACAATGGAATATTATCAGCCATAAAAACAACAAAATAATGCCATTTGTAGGGACATGAATGGACCTAGAGATTGTCATACTGAGTGAAGTAACTCAGACAGAAAATATAAATATCATATGATATTGCATATATAGGAATCTAAAAACTGGTACAAATGAGCTTATTTACAAAACAGAAATACAGTCACATATATTAAAAAAAAAAAACTTATGGTTACTGTGGGGGAAGGGGGGCAGGGATAATTTGGGAGACTGGAATTGACATATATACCACTATGTGTAAAATACATAGATAACTAATAAGGACCTACTGTACCTCACAGGGAACTCTACTCAACATTCTGCAATGCCTTACATGGGAAAAGAATCTAAAAAAGAGTGGAATATCTATATGTGGGCTTCCCTGGTGGCTCAGAGGTTAAAGCGTCTGCCTGGAATGCGGGAGACCCAGGTTCGATCCCTGGGTTGGGAAGATCCCCTGGAGAAGGAAATGGCAGCCCACTCCAGTACTCTTGCTTGGAGAATCCCATGGAGGGAGGAGCCTGGTGGGCTACAGTCCATGGGGTCGCAAAGAGTAGGGCACGACTGAGTGACTTCACTTTCGCATCTGTATGTATAGGTGATCCACTTTGCTGTACACCTGAAACTAGCACAACATTGTAAATCAACTATACTCCAAATATTTAAAAAATCCCCAAAGACTTTAACAGGTGACTCAGAACCATATGTAATTCCCTATATCCTTTTATTTGCTTTTGGAAATTACTGTAAGTTTTCTGAAAGTGTAAGAAAGATTTTTATTATTAATAAACAACAGTAGAACATTTTCTTCCAAACAGTTATAAAGGTTGAACTTGATTAGAAAAAATATTCAAACATCTGAGAACAAAGTCTATTTCACCATAGTACTAAGGAGCATTGCTACTGCTACTGCTAAGTTGCTTCAGTCGTGTCCGACTCTGTGCGACCCCATAGACGGCAACCCACCAGGCTCCCCCGTCCCTGGGATTCTCCAGGCAAGAACACTGGAGTGGGTTGCTGCCATTTCCTTCTCTAATGCATGAAAGTGAAAAGTCAAAGTGAAGTCACTCAGTTGTATCCGACTCTTAGCAACCTCATTAGATAACCACAAATAACTTTGCTTGGTATACACTTTCTTCTCTATATAGTTTTATCTCCCTAAAAGGATTCTTCTCTAGAGTGAACATTCTGTGTCTGTGCTATTAATTTTGATGTATAATCACTACTAATCAAGATATGGTGAAGCTCTATACAGTCCGCAAAAGCAAGACTGGGAGCTGACACTGGCTCAGATGATGAGCTCCTTATTGCAAAATTCAGACTTAAATCGACAAAAGTAGGGAAAACCACTAGACCATGCAGGTATGACCTAAATCAAATCCCTTACAATTATACAGTAGAAGTGGCAAATATATTCAAAGGATTCAATCTGATAGACAGAGTGCCTGAAGAACTATGGACAGAGGTTCATGACTGTACAGCAGGCAGTGATCAAGACTATCCCCAAGAAAAAGGAATGCAAAAAGACAAAAAATGGTTGTCTGAGGAGGCCATACAAATAGCTGAGAAAAGAAGAGAAGTAGAAAGCAAAGGAGCAAAGGAAAGATATAACCATCTGAATGAGGAGTTCCAAAGAATAGCAAGGAGAGATAAGAAAGCTTTCCTCAGTGATCACTGCAAAGAAACAGAGGAAAATAATAGAATGGGAAAGTCTAGAGATCTCTTCAAGAAAATCAGAGATATCAAGGGAACATTTCATGCAAAGATGGGCACAACAAAGGACAGAAACGGTATGGACCTAACAGAAGCAGAAGACATTAAGAAGAGGTGGCAAGAATACACAGAACTATACAAAAAAGATCTTCATAACCCAGATAACCACAATTGTGGATTCATTCACCTAGAGCCAGACATCCTGGAATATGAAGTCAAGTGGACCTTAGGAAGCATCACTATGAACAAAGCTAGTGGAGATGATGGAATTCCAGTTGAGCTATTTCAAATCCTAAAAGTTGATTCTGTGAAAGTGCTGCACTCAATATGCCAGCAAAATTGGTAAACTCAGCAGTGGCCACAGGACTGGAAAAGGTCAGTTTTCATCCCAATCTCAAAGAAAGGCAATGCCAAGGAATATTCAAACTACTGCACAATTGCATTCATCTCACATGCTAGCAAAGTAATGCTCAAAATTCTTAAGCAAGGCTTTAACAGAACATGAACCAAGAGCTTCCAGACATTCAAGCTGGATTTAGAAAAGGCAGAGGAACCAGAGATCAAATTGCCAACATCTGTTGGATCATCGAAAAAGCAAAAGAGTTTCAGAAAAACATCTATTTCTGCTTTATTGACTATGCCAAAGCCTTTGACTGTGTGCATCACAACAAACTGTGGAAATTCTTAAACAGATGGGAATACCAGACCACTTTACCTGCCTTCTGAGAAGTCTGTATTTAGGTCAAGAAGCAACAATTAGAACTGGACATGGAACAAAAGACTGGTTCCAAATAGGAAAAGGAGTACATCAAGGCTGTATACCATCAGCCTGATTCTTTAACTTACAAGCAGAGTACATTATGCAAAATTCCAGGCTGGATGAAGCAAAAGCTGGAATCAAGATTGCTAGGAGAACTATCAACCACCTCAAATATGCAGATGACACCACCCTTATGGCAGAAAGTGAAGAGGAACAAAGAGGTTCTTGGTGAAAGTGAAAGAGGAGAGTGAAAAAGCTGGCTCAAAACTCAGCATTCAAAAAATGAAGATCATGGCATCTGGTCCCATCACTTCATGGGAAATAGATGGGGAAACAATTGAAACAATGACATACTTTATTTTGGGGGGCTCCAAAATCACTACAGATGGTAACTGCAGCCATGAAATTAAAAGACACTTGGACCTTGGAAGAAAAGCTATGACGAACCTAGACAGCATATTAAAAAGCAGAGACATTAGTTTGCCAACAAAGCTATGGTTTTTCCAGTAGTCATGTATGAATGTGAGATTTGGACCATAAAGCAAGCTAAGCCCTGAAGAATTGATGCTTTTGAACTGTGTAGTTGGAGAAGACTCTTGAGAATCCCTTGGATTGCAAGGCGATCCATCCAGTCCATCTGAAAGGAAATCAGTCCTGAATATTCTTTGGAAGGACAGATGCTGAAGCTCCAATACTTTGGTCACCTGATGCGAAGAACTGACTCCTTGAAAAAGACCCTGATGCGGGGAAAGATTGAAGGCAGGAGGAGAAGGGGACGACAAAGGATGAGATGGCTGGATGGCATTATCAACTAGATGCATAGGAGTTTGGGTGAACTCTGGGAGCTGGTGATGGACAGGGAGGCCTGGCGTGCTGCGATTCATGGGGTCGCAAAGAGTTGGACACGAATGAGCAACAGAACTGAACTGAAACATTTCTCTAAATACTCTTTCAATCTATGTTTTATGTACATTTAATTTATAATTTAGAGATAATAATGGTAAGTTTTATAGATATAATCTATTCATAAATGAGTAATTATATTTGTGAATGTATGAACAGATTTGTGTTAGCTTGAGCTGTAACAACAGAATATACAGACTGGGTGACTTAAACAACAGAAACTTATTTCTTATAGTTCTGTTGACTAAAAATCCAAGATTGTGGTACAAGCAAGACAATTTTTGGTTTCTCTTCCCAGCTTGTAGATGGTGGCCTTCTCTCTATGTCCTGAGATAGCCTTTCCTTAGTGAGTGCACATAGAAAGAGACAGATCATATAAGAAATGAATTGCCAGTCGAGGTTTGATGCAGGATACAGGATGCTTGGGGCTGGTGCACTGGGATGACCCAGAGGGATAGTATGGGGAGGGAGGTGGGAGGGGGGTTCAGGATTGGGAACATGTGTACACCTGTGGTGGATTCATGTTGATGTATGGCAAAACCAATACAATATTGTAAAGTAATTAGCCTCTAATTAAATTAAAAAATAAAAAACAAAACAACAACAAAAAAAGAGACAGATCACTCTTTTCCTCTTCTTGTAAGACCACCCACCCTATTAAATTAGAATCCCACATTTATGACCTCATTTAACCTTACTTGCCTCCTAAAAGCCCCATCCAATTCAATCACACTGGGGGTTAGGGATTTAACATACTAACTCAGTTCAGTTCAGTCGCTCAGTCCTGTCCGACTCTTTGCGACCCCATGAATTGCAACATGCCAGGCCTCCCTGTCCATCACCAACTCCCAGAGTTCACCCAAACTCATGTCCATCAAGTTGGTGATGCCATCCAGCCATCTCATCCTCTGTCGTCCCCTTCTCCTCCTGGCCCCAATCCTTCCCAGCATCAGGGTCTTTTCCAGTGAGTCAACTCTTCACATGAGGTGGCCAAAGTATTGGAGCTTCAGCTTTAGCATCAGTCCTTCCAATGAACACCCAGGACTGGTCTCCTTTATTTTTTTTTTTTTTCCTTTTTTTCCTTCTCAGACAACATGATTGTTTATTTAGAAAACCAATGAAAGCTAAAAAAAAAAAAAAGCTCTTGGAGATAACAAACAAGATAGAATGGACTGGTTGGATCTCCTTGCAGTCCAAGGGACTCTCAAGAGTCTTCTCCAACACCACAGTTCAAAAGCATCAATTCTTCGGCGCTCAGCTTTCTTCACAGTCCAACTCTCACATACATACATGACCACTGGAAAAACCATAGCCTTGACTAGATGGACCTTTGTTGGCAAAGTAATATCTCTGCTTTTTAATATGCTGTCTAGGTTGGTCATAACCTTCCAAGGAGTTCCAAGGAGTTCCTTCCAAGGAGTAAGCGTCTTAATTTCATGGCTGCAATCACCATCTATAGTGATTTTGGAGCCAAAAAAAATAAAGTCTGACACTGTTTCCACTGTTTCCCCATCTATTTCCCATGAAGTGATGGGACCAGATGCCATGATCTTCGTTTTCTGAATGTTGAGCTTTAAGCCAACTTTTTCACTTTCCTCTTTCACTTTCATCAATAGGCTTTTTAGTTCCTCTTCACTCTCTGCCATACTAACTCAGGAAGATCACAATTTAGTCCTTAGCAAGGACAGATCCCAAAAGTTTGTTTATAAGACAATTTATAAGACATTGTGTTCCAAACAGTGGTTCAGGGCCATCAGCTGCTAAAATTAACTACCCAAACCTAGCCACATGTATTTGGCATATGACAGTTTAATAAAACTTCCAATGGTAAAAAGGATACTTGACCCATGAACTCTCCCTACTATAATTCCTGTCATTAGAAGAGATGCCCAAAACTACTTCCTGTCATCTCAATGGCAAAAAGTATTTCTTTTCCCTCCATGTCCCTCTTATTGGTTGGAGAGATTTCCAAAAACCATTCCCTATATTTGTGACAGTGTTAGGAAGGTCACCTTCATGAGAGAGCTGGTATCAACAGGGCAAGACTTCCGGACAGTATGAAAAACTCTAGGTAAGAAAGGATGGTTAACTCCATCCATTGCTTGTGGTTCTTAACAAGGAATGGGACGCTTGGCATGGAATGGGATACTGAGGGGCTGGAAAGTGAAGGAAAAGAACAAGAAAAATTCACCTCAGGTGGATATACATCAACAGGATAAAGGAGCTGAGATGGTGATACAATAACAGTAGAAGTAGAGACCAGAGAAGGAACTGTAGGAAGACAGATGCTCTAGGATTTGGAAGCTGAAGGTAGAGCTATTAGCAAAGTGGGATAGAGTTGGCTCTGGATATGTAAATCACGTAAATTATAATATATTAGGCCAGGAAAGGGGAAATCAATATCAGTGGAGCAGAGAGCAACCCTGCTGACTACACTAGCTGGTTATTTTGATCTTGCTAAAATTCTTAAGGGATGCAAGGCAAATTCTTAAAACCAGAAGTATCATAATTTGAAAAACTCAATGTGCTTTTATCTTTGTTTTTTCCATGTTCCACATTCACTACTTCCCCTTGGTCTGCCCACCAATTCACTGTCCTGCCTGAAATATCTGTACACATACACACAGACATACACATGTACACGTGCATTATTATGAGGTAGCAGTACGTGAGCTCAAAGGGAGATGAGGACTGATAAAAAAGAAATGCAAAGAAGCTGACACTCAAAGTAAGATTTTGCATAAACACATATAAAAATTCAGATTTTTGTGGCAAAAGAGGATTTTTTTCCAAGTTCTTTTACATATTAAAAACTAAGGGCTTCCAGTTCAGGATGGCAGAGTAGAAGAATGTGTACTTATCTTCCCCTATGAGAGCAGCAAAACTGCAACTAACTATTGAATAATCATACGCAGGAGGATGCTGGAAGCCACCAAAAAAAGATACTTTACGTCCCAAGACAAAGAAGAAGCTGCAGCGAGACAGTAGGAGGGGCTGTCACAATAAAATCAAACCCCATACATGCCGCGTGCATGACCCACAAACTGAAGAACAATAAAACAAAAGAAGTTCTCCCACTGTTGTGAAGGTTCTGAGCCCCATGTCAGGCTTTCCAGCCTGGGGATCTGACAAAGGGACTAGGAATCCCCAGGGACTCTGACCCTGAAGACCAGCGGGATTTGATTACAAGACTTACACAGTCTTGGAGGGCATAAGCAAAAAAAGAGACTCCAGTCTTGGAGGGCACAAATAAAATCTTGAGTGTACCAAGACTCAGAGGAAAGGAGCAGTGATCCCACAGGAGACTGAACTAAAACTACCTGCAAGTGTTGGAGGGTCTCCTGTGGAGGCGTGGGTTGGCAGGGGCTCCCCATAGGGACTTGGGCACTGGCAGCAGCTGTTGGGGAAGTCCAGTCCCCCTTGGTGTAAGCCCTCTTGGAGGTCACCATTAACGCTACAATAAGTCCAGTAGACCCCAGCCTGGGTCACCTCAGGCCAAAGAGGGAGCACAACTCCACCCAACAGCAGATAATTGGAGTAAAGCTTTACTGAGCAAGGCCTTGCCCACCAGAGCAAGATCCAATTTTTCCCACCACTAGTCCCTTTCATCAGGAAGATTACACAAGCCTCTTAGCCTCCTCCATCAGAGGGCAGACAGGAGCAGCAAGAAGAACCACAATCCCACAGAGGCCAGAACAAAACCACATTACAGAAAGTTAATTAGGATGAAAAAGTAGAAAGTTACATCCCAGATGAAGGGACAAGATAAAACCCCAGAAAGACAATTAAATGAAGTGGTGATAGGCAACCTTCCAGAAAAAGAATTCAGAATAATGATAGTGAAGATGATCCAGGAGCTCAGGAAAAACAATGGACAACGTGCAAAAAATGTTTACCAAAGACCTACAAGAACTAAAGAACAAACAGAGATGAATAATGCACTGAAAGGAATCAATAGCAGAATAATGAGGCTATGACCTGGAGGACAGAAAGGTGGAAATCACTGCTGCAGAACAGAATACAGAAAAAAAGAATGAAAAGAAATGAAGACTGCCTAAGAGACCTCTGGGACATTAAACACACCAACATTCGCATTATAGGGGTCCCAGAAAGAGAAGAAAGAGAGAAGAGACCTGAGAAAATATCTGAAGAAATTTGGCTGACCATTTCCCTAGAATGGGAAAGGAAATAGTCAACCAAGTCCAGAAAGTATAGAGAGTCCCAGGCAGGATAAACCCAGGGAGAAACACACTAAGACACATAGTAATCAAACTGACAAAACTTAAAGCCAGAGATAAAATATTAAAAGCAAGAAGGGAAGAATGACAAATACAAGGGAACTCCCATCAGGTTATCAGCTTATTCCTTCAACAGAAATGCTACAAGCCAGAAGGGAATGGCATGGTATATTAAAAGTGATGAAGGGGAAGAACCTACAACCAAGAATACTCTACCCAGAAAGACTCTCCTTCAGGTCTGATGGAGATATCAAACACTTTCCAGACAAGCAAAAGTGAAGAGAATTCAGCACCATTAAACTAGCTTCACAACAAATGCTAAAGGGACTTCTCTAGGCAGGAAACAGAAGAGAAGGAAAAGACCTACAGAAAATAAACCCAGAACAATTAAGAAAATGGTAATAGGATCAAACATATCAATAATTACCTTAAATGTAAATGGACTAAATGCACCAACCAAAAGATATAGACTGGTTGGGCACATGAAAACATGTGCATGTATGCACTTCCACTTACCACAACACTGTGTTTGACCCCCTAAATTGTATGTAATTATTTTATGTTAGGTTAACCATGTTCCCATTATGTCTTGCAATTATAATTATCTTTTATTTTTTGTCTGGCTACGGATTGTGAAAACTGATAAACATCTTTTACTATTGTGATTATGTAACAATACCATTATATCATGATTGGTCAACACAAAAGTAACAGAATTCTATAGCACTAAAACTTAAAGAAAAATTTAAAATACTAATCAAGGTAGTCTCAGATTATAATCCTATCTTAGTGATAGCATACTGTTCATACACCCATTTGAATGCAGAGTTCCAAAGAATAGCAAGGAGAGAGATCTCTTCAAGAAAATTAGAGATACCAAGGGAAGATTTTATGCAAAGATGAGCACAATAAAGGACAGAAACGGTATGGACCTAACAGAAGCAGAAGACATTAAGAAGAGGTGGCAAGAATACACATCCTGGAATGTAAAGACAAGTGGCCTTAGGAAGTATCACTACGAACAAAGCTAGTGGAGGTGATGGAATTCCAGATGAGCTATTTCAAATCCTGAAAGATGATGCTGTGAAAGTACTGCACTCAATATGCCAGCAAATTTGGAAAACTCAGCAGTGGCCACACAACTGGAAAAGGTCAGTTTTCATTCCAATCGCAAAGAAAGGCAATGCCAAGGATGTTCAAACTGCCACACAACTGCACTCATCTCCCATGCTAGCAAAGTACTGTGTAAAATTCTCCAAGCCAGGCTTCAACAGTGTGTGAATGGTGAACTTCCAGATGTTCAAGCTGGCTTTAGAAAAGGCAGAGGAACCAGAGATCAAATTGCCAATGTCTGTTGGAACATCGAAAAACCAAGAGAGTTCCAGAAAAACATCTACTTCTGCTTTACTGACTATGCCAAAGCCTTTGACTGTGTGGATCACATCAAACTGTGGAAAATTCTGAAAGAGATGGGAATACCAGACCACCTGATCTGCCTCCTGAGAAATCTGTATGCAGGTCAAGAAGCAACAGTTAGAACTGGACTTGGAACAACAGACTGGTTCCAAATCAAGGCTATATATTGTCACCCTGCTTATTTAACTTATATGCAGAGTACATCATGAGAAACTCTGGGCTGGATGAAGCACAGAGAACTTGACTCTCCTGGAATCAAGATTACCAGGAGAAATATCAATCATCTCAAATATGCAGATGACACCACCCTTATGGCAGAAAGTGAAGAAGAACTAAAGAGCCTCTTGATGAAAGTGAAAGAGGAGAGTGAAAAAATTGGCTTAAAACTCAACATTCAGAAAACTAAGATCATGGCAAATAGATGGGGAAACAATGGAAACAGTGAGAGCCTTTGTTTTTTTGGGGCTCCAAAATCACTGCAGATGGTGACTGCAGCCATGAAATTAAAAGACACTTGCTCCTTGGAAGAAAAGTTATGATGAACCTAGACAGCATATTAAAAAGCAGAGACATTACTTTGCCATCAAAGTTCCATCTAGTCAAATGTATAGTTTTTCCAGGAGTCATGTATGGCTGTGAGAGTTGGACTATAAAGAAAGCTGAGCCCCGTAGAATTGATTCTTTTGAACTGTGGTGTAGGTGAAGACTCTTGAGAGTCCCTTGGACTGCAAGGAGATCCAACCAGTCCATCCTAAAAGGCAATCAGTCCTGAATATTCACTGGAAGGACTGATGCTGATGATGTGTGTTGTCACTCACACTTAGGACTTTTGCACTCAGTCCATGTCTACACTAAACTGTGGGCATCACATTAAAAATTCTATGGAGATGTGTGAAAAGTAAATGAAAGTTCAGAATGCAGCATTCCTAAGATGCTCTTGGGTCTTGGGTGGAATTCTCCACATACACAATCCTCCAGGGGTGTGCTACAGGAGAGCCCCTGAAATAGAGTTAAATATGGTTGGGGTGAAATGAAAGTGAGGTTGCTCAGTCATGTCCGACTCTTTGTGACCCCATGGACTGTAGCCTACCAGGCTCCTCAGTCCATGGAATTTTCCAGGCAAGAGTACTGGAGTGGGTTGCCATTTCCTTCTCCAGGGTATCTTCCCAACCCAAGGATTGAATCCAGGTCTCCCGCAGTGCAGGCAGATGCTTTACTGTCTGAGCCACCAGGGAAGCCCAGGTGAAATGAAGTCCACAGCAGAAGCTCAAGAAGATGCCTGCACAAGGAGAGCCAAGGTGAAGCTGATGGTGCCTGCTAACCCTACCATGTTCCTTTTTGCATTGAAATCAGAGACCAGGAGGATTTTGGCTTCTGACCTCAGTCAAATCCTAGCAAACCAGGAACCATCAGGTCCCTCTGTCTCCCTTATGCACCCAAATGCCACTGTGGGAGGCAGCTGATAGAGCAATTACTGAAGAGACTGAATCCTTCAAGAAGTTGATCATGAAGAGACAGAATTTTAAAACTGAAAGGAGGCTGTTCAAACTCAAAGAGATTGACATTTTATCAATGATGGAGAAGATCAGCATAATTAGGAGAAAAAAGAGTCTATTTATCACATAAACAAGTGATCATGGCTAATTCTGTGTCCAGTTTTCAAGGTCAGGAATTTATTTTGTTAGATGACTGGGAAGAGTCTAGTCAGGATCCTGGCAGAAGTCTCCATGGATATGCTGCATGCATGGCAAGTGGCTATCACAGTATTTCAGAATTAATGTAGCAATGTGCAACCTTCTGTCTCCCCCTCAGAAGTTACCAAGAATGTGCAACAAGATTTGCTTATTTTCTATTCTAAAAGGCAGTAATATGCTTTCAACTTATATTTCTGACAATGTAACTAATGTACAAAACAAGAAGGCAGCTGTAGTAGTCTGCTGAGTATCTGTCCACAGAGGTCTTGTTTGACTGCCAGAATTAAACTCTTCCAATCTGGAAATAGTCCCTCAAAAGGTCAAATCACTTTATAAATATGTAGGAGGGTCTGGACTTAACATGTAGGGAAAACTGAGGTTCAGAAATGTTAGGTGAGGCTGAAACCCACAAAATGTCTTTCTGTGTGAGAAGCTGAGCAAATGTGGTGAGGCAGGATGGACACATGCTTTAGGGGAGAGAACTCTACTAGCCTGGCCCTTAGGCAGATTCGGTTATTGGAGGACGCACAGTTCTGAAGACCGCACAGAATCTAGCTCTGAGATCCCCCTACCTCTTACTCCCAGGGACTCACATCTATTTAACAGAGTAAAAAGGGGTAAAGTGGTAGAGAAAGCTATAAGGAAAAACAGAAATAGGAAATGCATTTTATATTCTGTTTTTAAAAAAAGTGAGATTGAAGTAAACACTCTGGTATTAACTTGAAAAATCATAATGTTAAAGCACTCCGTATTAACTTGGAAAATCATAATGTTCAAAGAGGGTAATGCATACATTCTCCACTTAATTACAGACCTCAGAAAATCCAAAACAACCAGGATTGTGAAAACCTCAGAAAAATCAGCAGAGGCCAACAGATCTCACTGATTTAAAAAAAAATAAAAAGAAAGAAAAAAACAGCACATGGGGGGAAAACCCAGCAATTCAGAAGCAGATAACAATTATTCCTATTAGTCATTTTTGAGACTTCTAAAATGATTAGGAAGGTGGTCCCTCTAAGGAGACATAAGCACTAGATACACACCTACTTATAAAAATGTAGACACAAGATATACTATCCACATCTGAAAGAAGAGCATCATGTTGCAATCTCTCTCATTAGTAGTGAAAAAGAATGAGGGATAACTACTGCCTCAGATATGACTTACAGAGCATGAATGGTAGAAATATGATCTCATTCACTTCAAGTCAAACTAGAATAAAATTCAGGAAATATACAGATAGTAACACAAAGCTAATACAGACATTTCATGTTTTTAGTTTTACTATTTATTCCCTTACTCTATAAAGTTCTAGTCTTTATTATTTATAAATAATAATGACAACAACAGTAAGAGTTGTCATCACATGACTACAGAATACTTATTAAGAACTGGCCACTGTGTAACGCTCTTCAGTTCAGTTCAGTTCAGTCGCTCACTTGTGTCCGACTCTTTGCAACCCCATGAATCGCAGCACGCCAGGCCTTCCTGTCCATCAGCAACTCCCGGAGTTCACTCAGACTCACGTCCATCGAGTCAGTGATGCCATCCAGCCATCTCATCCTCTGTCGTCCCCTTCTCCTCATGCCCCCAATCCCTCCCAGCATCAGAGTCTTCTCCAATGAGTCAACTCTTCGCATGAGGTGGCCAAAGTACTGGAGTTTCAGCTTCAGCATTATTCCCTCCAAAGAAACCCCAGGGCTGATCTCCTTCAGAATGGACTGGTTGGATCTCCCTGCAGTCCAAGGGACTCTCAAGAGTCTTCTCCAACACCACAGTTCAAAAGCATCAATTCTTCAGCACTCAGCCTTCTTCACAGTCCAACTCTCACATCCATACATGACCACTGGAAAAACCATAGCCTTGACTAGACGAATCTTTGTTGGCAAAGTAATGTCTCTGCTTTTGAATATGCTATCTAGGTTGGTCATAACTTTCCTTCCAAGGAGTAAGCGTCTTTTAATTTCATGGCTGCAGTCACCATCTGCAGTGATTTGGGAGCCCAGAAAAATAAAGTCTGACATGGTTTCCACTGTTTCCCCATCTATTTGCCATGAAGTGATGGGACCGGATGCCATGATCTTCGTTTTCTGAATGTTGAGCTTTAAGTCAACTTTTTCACTCTCCTCTTTCACTTTCATCAAGAGGCTTTTTAGTTCCTCTTCACTTTCTGCCATAAGGGTGGTGTCATCTGCATATCTGAGGTTATTGATATTTCTCCTGGCAATCTTGATTCCAGCTTGTGTTTCTTCCAGTCCAGAGTTTCTCATGATGTACTCTGCATATAAGTTAAATAAGCAGGGTGATAATATACAGCCTTGACATACTCCTTTTCCTATTTGGAACCAGTCTGTTGTTCCATGTCCACTTCTAACTGTTGCTTCCTGACCTGCATACAGATTTCTCAAGAGGCAGGTCAGGTGCTCTGGTATTCCCATCTCTTTCAGAATTTTCCAGTTTATTGTGATCCACACAGTGAAAGGCTTTGGCTAGTCAATAAAGCAGAAACAGATGTTTTTCTGGAACTCTCTTGCCTTTTCCATGATCCAGCGGATGTTGGCAATTTGATCTCTGATTCCTCTGCCTTTTCTAAAACCAGCTTGAACATCAGGAAGTTCATGGTTCACATATTGCTGAAGCCTGGCTTGGAGAATTTTGAGCATTACTTTACTAACATCTGAGATGAGTGCAATTGTGCGGTAGTTTGAGCATTCTTTGGCATTGCCTTTCTTTGGGATTGGAATGAAAACTGACCTTTTCCAGTCCTGTGGCCACTTCTGAGTTTTCCAAATTTGCTGGCATATTGTGTGCAGCACTTTCACAGCATCATCTTTCAGGATTTGGAATAGGTCAACTGGAATTCCATCACCTCCACTAGCTTTGTTCATAGTGATGCTTCCTAAGGCCCACTTGACTACACATTCCAGGATGTCTGGCTCTAGATGAGTGATCAAACCATTGTGATTATCTGGGTTGTGAAGATCTTTTTTGCACAGTTCTTCTGTGTATTCTTGACACCTTTTCTTAATATCTTCTGCTTCTGTTTGGTCCATACCATTTCTGTCCTTTATCAAGCCCATCTTTGCATGAAATGTTCCCTTGGTATCTCTAATTTTCTTGAAGAGATCTCTAGTCTTTCCCATTCTGTTGTTTTCTTCTATTTCTTTGCATTGACCACTGAGGAAGGCTTTCTTATCTCTTCTTGCTATTCTTTGGAACTCTGCATTCAGATGCTTATATCTTTCCTTTTCTCCTTTGCTTTTCACTTTTCTTCTTTTCACAGTATTTGTAAGGCCTCCCCAGACAGCCATTTTGCTTTTTCTGCATTTCTTTTGCATGGGGATGGTCTTGATCCCTGTCTCCTGTACAATGTCATGAACCTCATTCCATAGTTCATCAGGTACTCTATCTATCAGATCTAGGCCCTTAAATCTATTTCTCACTTCCACTGTGTAATCATAAGGGATTTGATTTAGGTCATACCTGAATGGTCTAGTGGTTTTCCCTACTTTCTTCAATTTCAGTCTGAATTTGGCAATAAGGAGTTCATGGTCTGAGCCACAGTCAGCTCCTGGTCTTGTTTTTGCTGACTGTATAGAGCTTCTCCATCTTTGGCTGCAAAGAATATAATCAATCTGATTTCGGTGTTGACCATCTGGTGATGTCCATGTGTAGAGTCTTCTCTTGTGTTGTTGGAAGAGGGTGTTTGCTATGACCAGTGAATTTTCTTAGCAAAACTCTATTAGTCTTTGCCCTGCTTCATTCTGTACTCAAGGCCAAATTTGCCTGTTACTCCAGGTGTTTCTTGACTTCCTACTTTTGCATTCCAGTCCCCTATAATGAAAAGGACATCTTTTTGGGGTGTTAGTTCTAAAAGGTCTTGTAGGTCTTCATAGAACTGTTCAACTTCAGCTTCTTCAGTGTTACTGGTTGGGGCATAGACTTGGATTACTGTGATATTGAATGGTTTGCCTTGGAAACAAACAGAGATCATTCTGTCATTTTTGAGATTGCATCCAAGTACTGCATTTTGGACTCTTTTGTTGACCATGATGGCTACTCCATTTCTTCTGAGGGATTCCTGTCCGCAGTAGTAGATATAATGGTCATCTGAGTTAAATTCACCCATTCCAGTCCATTTTAGTTCGCTGATTCCTAGAATGTAGACATTCACTCTTGCCATCTCGTTTGACCACTTCCAGTTTGCCTTGTTTCATGGACCTGACATTCCAGGTTCCTATGCAATATTGCTCTTTACAGTATTGGACCTTGCTTCTTTGCCTATATTAACTCATACTATCCTTACAACAACCACTGACATAGATGCTATTATTAAGCAGTGTTGTATATGAAATTCAGAGAGGTTATATGGTTAGCTATTAGTGGAATTGGAATGAGAAGCCAGAAAGAAAAAAAAAAAAAAAAGAGTATGAGCTCTTAACTCACACTAATGTTTATGCCAGTCACATCAAAATCTAAAAACTAAGTTTTTTGAGATTAGTTGTTTGTCAGTTGCTTCATTTGTTATTTTCTCCCATTCTGAAGGCTGTCTTTTCACCTTGCTTATAGTTTCTTTTGTTGTGCAGGAGATTTTAATTTTAATTAGATCCCATTTGTTTATTTTTGCTTTTATTTCCAATATTCTGGGAGGTGGGTCATAGAGGATCCTGCTGTGATGTATGTGGGAGAGTGTTTTGCCTATGTTCTCCTCTAAGAGTTTTATAGTTTCTGGTCTTATGTTTAGATCTTTAATCCATTTTGAGTTTATTTTTTTGTATGGTGTTAGAAAGTGTTCTAGTTTCATTCTTTTACAAGTGGTTGACCAGTTTTCCCAGCACCACTTGTTAAAGAGATTGTCTTTTCTCCATTGTACATTCTTGCCTCCTTTGTCAAAGATAAGGTATCCATAGGTGCATGGGTTTATCTCTAAGCTTTCTATTTTGTTCCATTGATCTATATTTCTGTCTTTGTGCCAGTACCATACTGTCTTGATGACTGTGGCTTTGTAGTAGAGCCTGAAGTCAGGCAGGTTGATTCCTCCAGTTCCATTCTTCTTTCTCAAGATTGCTTTGGCTATTCGAGGTTTTTTGTATTTCCATACAAATTGTGAAGTTATTTGTTCTAGCTCTGTGAAAAATGCTGTTGGTAGCTTGATAGGGATTGCATTGAATCTATAGATTGCTTTGGGTAGTATATTCATTTTCACTATATTGATTCTTCCCATCCATGAACATGGTATATTTCTCCATCTATTAGTGTCCTCTTTGATTAAAAAAAAATACAATAAAAACTAAGTTTTTTTTTTAAGAAAGCAGTTATCATATTTACAGAATCAAAGATTTTTCCCAATGAACTAAATCAGCTAAGACCTACATGAAAGTTTTATCTTTAAAGGTACTGAACTTCTATCATATAAAGTTGCTAAAATATTCAAGAAATTCAAATTCCCCAAGTTGTATCTGGAGTAGCTGAGCCTTCTTGAGTGTTGTAATTTCCCTGTCATTAAAAGGGGCCTCCCAGGTGGTGCAAGGGTCAAGACTTCGCCTGCCAATGCAGGAGACACCAGAGACACGGGTTCTGGAAAATCCCATAGCAGCGTAGCCTGGCAGGCTAAAGTCCACGGGGTGGCAAAGAGTCAAATGTGACTGAGCACTGAGCACATTCTGAAGAAGAGGTTCCCCAGTGGGGGTGGCTTTGCCATATACATGGAATCTAAAAGAATGTAGTGATAAAATTATTTGCAGGTGAGCAATGGAGACACAGACATAGAGAACAAACCTACGGACATGGAGTTGGAGAAGGAAGGAGAGGGCGGGATGTATGCAGAGAGTAACACGGAAACATACCCTGTGTCCCTGAGTCATATAGCCAATGGAATCTGCTATATGACTCAGGGAACTCAAACGGGGGCTCTGTAACAACCTAGAGGGGTGGGATGGAGGTTTAAGAGGGAGAGGACATAAGTATACCTTTGGCTCCTCCATGTTGATGTTTGGCAGAAACCAACACAATACCATCAAGCAAGTATCCTTCAATTAAAAATAAAAGACTGAGGGGACAGGTGTACGCCTGGTGTCTGCTGGGTAGAGGTTAGGAATTCTGTCAGATGTCTTATAGTGCAACAGGACAGTACAACAAAAATTATCTGCCAAAAGGTCAATAATGTCAAGGTTGAGAAGTCCTAGAAACACTGAGAATCTTATAAATCACAGGGCTGTTTCCTTTATATGGCTTCTAGAAATCCCAAAGCCAAAGGATTTGAAAGGGAAAGGGAAAGTAGCTCAGTCATGTCTAATTCTTTGCAACTCCACGGACTGTATAGTTCCAGGCCAGACCTTCTCCAGGGCAATCTTCTGAATCCAGGGATTAAACCCAGGTCTCCCACATTGCAGGTGTATTCTTTACAGCTGAGCCACAAGGGAAGCTCATGAATACTGGAGTGGGTAGCCTATCCTTTCTCCAGCGGATCTTCCGGATCCAGGAATCAAAATGGGTCTCCTGCATTGCAGGCGGATTCTTTACCAACTGAGCTATCAGGGAAGCCCAAAAGTAACTCAGTTATGTCTGACTCTTTGTGACCCCATGGACTATACACAGTCTAAGGAATTCTCTGGGCCAGAACAGTGGAGTGGGTAGCCTTCCCTTTCTCCAGGGGATCTTCCCAACCCAAGGATTTGAAGCAGCTTTTAAAGCAAACAAATATGAACTCTGTGTGTGTGTTTCAAAGTAGGTATGGTAATCATTCAAACTGAAAATACAATGAACCAGGAATGAGGTTAGCCATATAAAGTATGTGCTGTAGTATCTGGTATCTACTGCTTTTACTGGAGAAGGACCACACATTTGGCTTTGAGAAAGCAAGAAAGACAGACAAAATGAGAAAGCAGAAACAGAGCTCTGAGACAATGTAGGAGAGGTGAGAGAGGGAACAGGGAGGTAAACACTTTATATTTTCATTTTTCCTCTGTAAAGCTGTTCTTTGTCTGTGGGTTTTCTATTTGGAATACAACCAAGAGTAATTTTTATCAATGTTATTCTTTTCCTGAATTTATCCAAATAATTCTGTCCACCGAACAGAATCAACACTAATATAAACTTATTTTTAAGGATTGTTCTGCTCTTTTCAGTTTCTTAAGTTTCACGAATGTTAGTGACAGAGCCAAGAAAAACTTTTCACAGTTCTTCCCATTCTTCTGCTCCCATTTCAACTTATCTTTCCTTAATATATCAAAGAAAGGGACCACAATTTCTTTTAAGGATTTTGAAAAACAAATAATTATACAGTATCAGTGGCAAAATAAAAGATCAAGGGACAGCATATGATTATTGGCATCTATACTAAAACTTTTAAAAGAAGAAAAAACAGACAATTTTGACCTGTTGTAAGCCAGATCCATGAGGATGCTCATATGTCCCTGTACATATGGCAGGCCGGGAGTACACGGAAAGCCTGAGGCCTCTGAGAGGCCAGGATTCATTTTGTTGAGTGCACATATGAAGTGGTGTTTTGAGTATACCCACCCTTTCAAATGTTCACTTCCTTTGGAATAGATTCTGACATCTGAGAACTGGGTATAACCACTGTTTTCAAAAACACTGTTTTCATAGCTCATTTCACTATTAATTAGAAACATGAGTTAAAATGACCAAAAATCCATGGTCAAGATTTTGCATGAAATGAAGATGTTTCCTCAATGCCTTATTGAGAAATTTCTGGGCTTCTACAAATCTTTTGGTAAGCACCTAGTGGTCTTCAGTTTCTTCTTCTTTTTTTTCTTTTTTACTGTTTGCTCTGAGAATGGCCACATAAAAATGGACATAAAAAGAAAAGTGACACATTGTGCACCAAATAACTGAAGTCCCAAGTAAGGGACTGTCCACAGATAGATCTGTCATTGGATAATATACACTGTCATGTAATCTATGATTTTAAAAATAGCAATAACAATACCACTCTTTTCCCTAAAATACTTTTCTCGGGATTAATGGGATTGATGACCACTAGAGACAGATAACTGCCGTCTATGGGGTCGCACAGAGTCGGACACGACTGAAGCGACTTAGCAGCAGCAGCAGCAGAGACAGATAAAGTCCACGAATAAGGACAAAGCACCAGAAATGAGCCTCGATAAACTTGTATATAAAAGTGATACAGAGTAGGACTACAGCAGTAGCCTGTGTTCTAATGACTCCAGACTGGTAATGTACATAAAACCTAAGGTAAGGTAAGTGGGGAAGGGGGGAAGTCAGGAACAATTTCTCAGCCTTAAGTACTGATAAGAATTCACTTAAAAAAATTCATACCCAGACCCCCCCTCAAAAAAAAAAAAAAAAAAAACAAACCTATTTGTGTGCTGAACTTGGCTACTGGGCTGTCAGTGCATAAATCCTGCTATCCAGAGTGACTTATATTTTACATAGTTTTAAATTTCTAAGGCAGAAAAGTAAAAAATGTATCTCCAGGGAACTTGCTGGATTGATTCCTTTTGTGCAGTGATCATGCTGTAACTCAAGGCTATTTCTTAGGGTGGGGCACTGGGAGAGGATAACTACACCAGGTGTGTTTATAAAGGAATCGTACCTCTGCTTGAGACAAAGACTAGAGCAAAGATGCTCAGGTTAACATTTGAAGTACACGTTCAAAATATTCACAGCAGTACAGAATGTTTTATTGCATTGTTAAATTTTGTTGAGTAAATATTTCATGGTAAAAGGTATATATAATTCAGCAGTGATTTTAAGTTAATTTGAGGCATATTAATTGCAGCAGTGCCAACATACATTTGAAAATATATCCTCATATGTTTGACACATAATATTTATTCTGTCCATGGACAATATTGTATGTACACATAAATTCACAGCCTTCTTGTAATGAATAACTCATGGCCATCCAGCAGTTTGTGAACACAAGAACAACTGACCTACATTTAATATACCATTTAGAATAAAGTGGCAAAAATAATGCACTCAACCTGATAAAAAGAAAAATGCTGATAAATATTAATTTGGGGGGTATCTGAGAGCTGAGGTCATAAGACAAGTAACTGCAACTGTCTAATACAGGTATAACTGGATTCTTGGAAGGAGGAAAGAGAGAGAAAACAAGACAGAAGAAATATTGAAGAGATTATGACTGAGAATTTCTCAAATAATGAAACTACATATCCAAAAAATTCAAAGCATAATTAGAAAAAAAAATCAATTACACAAACAAATGAAAAATCCATACCTAGACACAACACAGTCAAACTGTTAAAAACTCAACAACAGTAACAAAAGAATCCTTAATTGCAGCCAGAGAAAATAAATACATTATATAAAATTGAACAAAGGTATGAATTAAAATAGATTTCTTAGCAGAAAGTATTTTAGGTAGAAAACAATGGAATGGCATCAAAGATTTCAAAGGAAAAAAATGTCAAAGCAGAAGAAGAATTGATGCTTTTGAACTGTTGTGTTGGAGAAGATTCTTGAGAGTCCCATGGACAGCAAAGAGATCCAACCAGTCCATTCTAAAGCAAACCAGTCCTAAATATTCATTGGAAGGACTGATGCTGAAGTTGAAACTCCAATACTTTGGCCACCTGATGCAAAGCATTGACTCATTGGAAAAGACCCTGATGCTGGGAAAGATTGAAGGCAGAAGGAGAAGGGGACGACAGAGGATGAGATGGTTGGCATCTCATGCGTCAGATGACATCACAGATGTGATGGACATGAGTTTGAGTAGACTCCAGGAGTTGGTGATGGACAGGGAGGCCTGGTATGCTGCAGTCCATGGGGTCACGAAGAGTCAGACACGACTGAGTGATGAACAACAACAAAGGAAGGCAGAAAAAGAGAGAAAATGAAAAAAAACAAAAAACAAAAAACAAAAAACAACTTCCCAAAATAAAGAACTAACACCAAGGTGGGGGCTTCCCTGGTGGCTCAGTGGTAAAGAATCCACCTGCCAATGCAAGAGATGCAGTAGATGCAGGTTGGATTCCTGGATCAGGAAGATCCCCTGGAGAAGGAAGTGGCAATCCACTCCACTATTCTTGCCTGGAAAATCCCAGGGACAGAGGAGGCTGGAGGACTACAGCCCACTGGGTTGCAAAGAGTCAGGCGTGACTGAGCAAATGAGCACCCCTCAGAGATCCCACCATCTGTGGGGTAGCTGAGCCCCTGCACAGCTACTGAGCCTGTGCTTGAGAGCCTGAGAGCTGCAACTGCTGAAGCCCAGGTGCCCTAGAACCAGTGCTCTGCAGGAGAAGAAGCCACCTCAGTCAGAAATCTGTACACCGCAACAAAGAGAAAAGCCCACGCAGTAATGAAGACCCTGTGCAGCCAAACATAAATAAAGAATTTTTTAAAAAACCAAGATGGGACAAATATAAAACAACTAACAAGATGGCAGATTTAAATCCAACAATATCAAGAACCACTGGTCTAGAATACTGCTACTGAAAGTGTGGCCCATGGAACCATGGTCCACAGAGTGTTCACAGTCCACAAGATACACACAAGCAAGCATTTAGAAACTTTTGTGGTAATCCATTTAGAATAATTAGGTATCTATTGATACATATTTTTTATCATATTTTTTGTATCTCAATTTTAGTAATTCTTTTCTAATGCATTCTACAAAGCATAAGCAAACAAAATCTTTCCTCACCATACGGTAATTTGAGAAGCACTGATTTCAAAGAGAAAGGACTTTTCCTTCCAAACTGTACAAAGAAGGAGTTCTATTTGGGTAAGAGAGTAAGATAGAAAAGGTGAAGCTGGAGGTGAAATGAGGAATGTGTTAGAAGATTTATTTATAAATTAGCCATATCAAGAGAAGTTGTCCTAAGAGAGAATGACTACCAATAATTGTTTAAGCATTACACCGTAGTTTGTACCTAGAGGTTTCCACAACCTCAGGATTTGGAAAATTGTCAGAACTTCTGATAAGCTTTTTAACAGAGGCTCCAAGGAACCAGGTTTTGGACAAAGTTAATCTACCTTATATTCCATTTTTTTTAGGTGGTAGCTTTGGCTTAGGTATCATCAATGTTTAGTACAATAACACTTCATTTATTTTTGTTAACTTTAAAGTTAGAGATGTTGAAAACCATCATTTCCACTTATAAGTTGTTCAAACCCAGACAAGGTCCTTAACGATTCCAAGCCTTAAGAAAAATGGATATAATACCACCTTCCACCTTTATTAGCATTAATTTGACCAATGCTTGCAAAGTGCTTACCACAGTGCAACACACTAATGAAAGTAGGAAGCTCTTAGAAAATACTAACAAAGAAAAAAAAAATCCTGAGGTTTGTTCCAAAATTACTTTCTATTTTGCAGCACATCAAAAACTATATATATATATTAGTGATTAGTTCAGTCACTCAGTCGTGTCCGACTCTTTGCGACCCCATGAATCACAGCACGCCAGGCCTCCTTGTCCATCACCAACTCCCGGAGTTCACCCAGACTCACGTCCATCGAGTCAGTGATGCCATCCAGCCATCTCATCCTCTGTCATCCCCTTCTCCTCCTGCCTCCAATCCCTCCCAGCATCAGAGTCTTTTCCAATGAGTCAACTCTTCGCATGAGGTGGCCAAAGTATTGGAGTTTCAGCTTTAGCATCATTCCTTCCAAAGAAATCCCAGGGCTGATCTCCTTCAGAATGGACTGGTTGGATCTCCCTGCAGTCCAAGGGACTCTCAAGAGTCTTCTCCAACAACAGGGTTCAAAAGCATCAATTCTTCCCCGCTCAGCCTTCTTCACAGTCCAGCTCTCACATCCATACATGACCACAGGAAAAACCATAGCCTTGACTAGACGGACCTTTGTTGGCAAAGTAATGTCTCTGCTTTTGAATATGCTATCTAGGTTGGTCATAACTTTCCTTCCAAGGAGTAAGCGTCTTTTAATTTCATGGCTGCAGTCACCATCTGCAGTGATTTTGGAGCCCCAAAAATTAAAGTCTGATACTGTTTCCACTGTTTCCCTATCTATTTCCCATGAAGTGATGGGACCAGATGCCATATATATATATATATACACACATATATATATATACACACATACATATATATACATACATACATACATATACAGCTACATATGGATCTAGTTCAACTAGAGTGTCCTGAATGAACGTGGGTCTTTTCCAAGCACATTCAGCATAGTTCAGTCACTGGCACCCAAAACAAAGCTCAGGCTCTGAAAAGCTGCACCTGACAGAAATTAAGCTACCTGTACTGAAAGTATTTAAAAGGGAAAGAGAATAACTTAGAAGAAGAGGAATTGTGGAACAGTCTCCTGTATATAATCTAAATGCAGCCTGTTGATTCCCTTTGGAAATATCTGCAGAGTTAAACGTAATACCGTTGTGCCCATTAACAACAGGTTTCACATGCACTGTGCATAGTTAATGTGGTGCACGGTTCCTCTGTGGATGCCTTGAATATTTCCTCTTGAAAGTTGGAAATCAAAGCTCCTCAGACAATGCTAAGCAGTTTAGTAAGCGCTTGCTGCTATGCTATGCTGCTGCTAGGCCACAGGGCATTTCTGAATAATTGAGTTTAACTTAAATAATGATCAGATGCCCCTAGAAACCTCCTGACAGACACCAGACTCAATGAAGAAACTGAGATTATTTTCATCACCGTACTTATTCTGTGCCACTTTAGGCATGTCATATTAGAGCTTAACTGTGAAAGAAATAAAACATCCATTCAACTTGTGCATCACATCAGGAAAAGTGAACTTTTTAAATGAATCTATTGTGGAACCAGATAGTTCTGCTTATAGCACCTTGGAAAGTTAGAAGTTATCAAATATTTTAAAGTCACTGAAATTGTTTTAAGGCATGATTTAATTTCCAAGACATTTTAGCTTTATCTATTAATACATAGTTTAATTAGTTTAAAACTCTACCTATACATACAATAGCATCTGCAAACTAAATTCCTTATTTGTTCATTTTGGGAATAGAATAATTACTTTTATCCACTTAAGAGATATTTGAAAATTTTTGCATTTTTCTATCATTAAGCCTCCACACTTACAACTAGAACTGAAAATTCCAGTAGATATTTTGTTTCTGGGAATACTGATAGCAGGGGTGGGAGAAGGAAAGATTCAGCGAGAAAAACCTAAATTCTTAGTAGATTCGGTGCAAGACATAGTAAAATAAAATATATTATTCAAAGAAAGCAAAAACTAAGTATCTTTGGTCAGCATCTAAAGAAAGACACATGGGGCAGTAGGGGAACCAGATAAGTGTTGGGCACCTTGTTAAACATTTTACAACATAACTCAGTTTATTCCCCAGTGGACTGATACAGACATAAACTCTAAAAGATTGTCTTTATTGTTTCTCCTGTAGCTCTCTTAATGATACACCAGAAAAGCTAGTATTAAGTGCCACGAATACAGGGCTTGTTGCTATTTAGTCACTAAGTTGTGTCCAACTCTTTGAGACCCCATGGAACATAACCCATCAGGCTCCTCTGTCCATGGGATCTCCCCGGTAAGAATACTGGAGTGCGCTGCCATTTCCTCCTCCAGGGGATCTTCCCCAAACAGGGACTAAATCCGCATCTCTTGTGCCTTCTGCACTGGGATGCAGATTATTTACCACTGAGCCACCTGGGAAGCCCCAAGAAGACACACTGCTTCTTGAAGCCTTCATCAATCAGATCGCCAAGTATGTCATATTTGTCCCCAAGGGAAAAGATAAAGCAAATTTCATTAACTGCCTCTACTTAAAAAAAAGTAAAGAAACTGAAGCACAGAAAAATAAAATGATTCATCCAGTCGTGGATCTTATCACTCAAACTGTGGCCCATGGGTCAGCAGCACTGACATCACATGGGTGTTTGTGAAAAATGCAGAATCTCAGGCTACATTCAGTTCTGCTGAACCAGAATCTATATCTCAGAGTCAGAGAAACACTTTCAAGTTGGGACAGTGTGGAGATTTAAATCCAAAAATGTCAATTTCTAAACCAAGGTTATCTGCCTATGTGCTTTGTCACAGGGGCTCCTGAAAAACAATGGATTCATGTCAATGTATGGCATAAACCACCACAATATTATAAAGTAATTCACCTCCAATTAAAATAAATAAATTAAAAAAGAAAAAAAAAACAGACAATGGCCTCCCCTCCCTTACTAGTCTCCCTACAGAGCCAGGAATCTAATGGTAGACCATCAGTTGGGTAGGTGCATCCTATGAGACCTCAGGGTTTCAGAGCTTTGAAGAAGCATTTATATCACACCCTTGACACAGCCAACAGCCTATTTATTCCCTGCAAAACCAGAACTAATTAGGGTTGTCAAATAATTCCCCGTCAAAGCGGGGAAGTGGCCACTCTCTCGTCACAGCTCTCACTGATAATCTTCACTATTATATTTCATCTTCTCAATAACACGATGAGAAAGGCTTCATTATTCCTATTTTACAGATAAACAAACTGAGACTCACATGAATGAAGTAATTATTCACAGAGACATCTATTGTTGGTTTCTCTGACTCTAGGACTGGGCATAAGTACACATTCCTTAAAATCATAAACCCTCTCAGGGACAGTTCTACAGTCACTTAGACAGCAACATTTCAGAACCTCTTAAAAGTCCATGATAAATTTGGGTGACCACTGCTTTTTTCCTCCTATAGGATCATGATAAGGGACATATTTCTGGGTTAAAAAACAGCCACATTCTTTATTGGACTCTTCCTCATTTGGCTCTGCAGCCTGTAGTGATGGGTGTTTTCCCTTCTCCTGTGTGATACAACATGCCAGGTCTTCAAAGGTACATATTAATTTCATGTTACATGTTCTGCTGAAACCTTGAGACCTTTGAAATGCAGCGGAGATGGATTTATGATAACAATGGGTGGATGACCCCGCATGCTTTATACCTTTTGTTCAACACTGGGAGGAACACATGAGTGACAGCCCATTCCCTCGGGGTCCCTTATAGATTATAATGCCCACACCTTAGCTTCTTTAGTCATGGTGAGATGAAAAAGAAATAGAACAGCTATGCGGAGGACCTTCAGATTCCAAGGAAAACCATGGATATGATGAATGAATACTGTGACCACTATTCCATATGGAAAGAAGGCGTGAGCTATCAATGCAGCAGCTGAAGGAGATCCCGGGGCAGGCTGTGCACATTAATGCTCTGCTGCAAACCCCCTCCCAGTATAACAACTGCTTTCTGACAGCTCTAATAACCTTAGAGGTGCAATTTTTAGTCACTCTTCATTGTCAGAAAAAAATCTCTTCTTTGCTATTTACATGCCAATAATAAGCAGGGTAACATGTTTGTTGTGGCAAAGTGCTACCTCTTGAGACTCAGGATCTTCAGTTAAGATACTGATGGACTAAAGGATGTGATAAATAATATATGGATTCCTGTGGGTTATGTGGTCAGTGAAGGAATGTGAGAGTTCCCATCGTTGCTATGCACAATTTCAGCAACCTGCTGGTCAGTCCTACCAAGACTGAGAGAGGTGAATAGCGTCATTTCTGTATTTTCCTACTGCCCTTTCATTTAATCTGATGTACATACTGTGTAAAGGGTATTAAATAATCAGCTGGCCTTTTTTTTCACCAAACAATGAATGTCAGAGTCCTTTGTCTACCCAAAGCAACTTCATAAAATGAACCCTGACTCAGACCAGTATGTAAAATGAGATTCTCTCTAGCCTGCTCCACAGTGGTCTGCTCCAAGTGCAGACTGTTCAGTGTTCTAGTTCGGGTTGAAATGCTGTATACAGCTACATGACTATTTACCCCAAATTAATGATGTTTGAGTTCATGGGTTTAATACTTTATAGGAACTTCAATAAGAATAGAATGTTCTCGGCAAAAGAAACAATTTTGCTTTTCTTAGGGTTAGGGATATTCTCATTTGGGAAAGGAGTGCTGACAATCATAGGCGTTTGGAATTACAGTGAGGTGTGTGTACACAGAACCGTGGTTAAGAGCTTGGAATCAGGAGATTTGTACTTTACCACCTACTAACAGAGTGACCTAAAAAGGTTACCCTCTGTCTCTGGGCTGCAGTTTCCTTCTCTATAGAATACAAAAATGCCGCAGGTACACAGTAGTAAGTCTCCTGAGGCTGAAGGATCACACTTCAGAATGGTATAGAATCACTTAGAGAAGTGTTTACCGATTGTTATAAAAGATAACAATGTACCCACAGTAAATATTAATTAGAGACCATAGAAATCATATTATTTAGCTAACCCTAATTAAACTTAAAAGTTTTTGCACAGCAAAGGAAATCACATGCAAAATGAAAAGACAACTGTTGGGATGGGAGAAAATATTTTCAAATGAAGCAACTGACAAAGGAATAATCTCTAAATATACAAATAGATCATACAGCTCAATATCAAGAAAACAAAACAACCCATTGAAACAATGAGCAGAAGATCTAAATACACATTTCTCCAAAGAGACATACAGATGAAAGGATGACATACAGACCAACACAGGAAAGGATGCTTAATCTCACTAAGAAAAAGAAATGCGAACCAAAACTACAATGAGATATCACCTCATACTGCTTAGGGTGGTCATTAGCCCAGAACCCACAAAGAATAACTACTGAAGAGGGTGTGGAGAAAAGGGAAGCCTCTTACACTGGCAGTAGGAATGTAAATTGTCAGAGACACAATTGAAAATAGTATGGAGGGGCCGTAAAAAACTAAAAACAGAACTACCGTGTGACCCAGCAATCCCACTACTAGACATACACCCAGAAAAAAAAAACAATTCAAAACGACACATGCACCCCAAGGTTCCCTGCAGCACTATTTACAATTACCAGGACATGGAGACAACCCAAACGTCCATCAGCAGAGGGCTGGATGAAGAAGATGCAGTCCATATGCACAAAGGGATATTGCTGCTGCTACTGCTAAGTCGCTTCAGTCGTGTCCGACTCTGTGCAACCCCATAGACGGCAGCCCACCAGGCTCCCCTGTCCCTGGGATTCTCCAGGCAAGAACACTGGAGTGGGTTGCCATTTCCTTCTCCAATGCAGGAAAGTGAAAAGTGAAAGTGAAGTCGCTCAGTCATGTCCGACTCTTCACGACCCCATGGACTGCAGCCTACCAGGCTCCTCCATCATGGGATTTTCCAGGCAAGAGTACTGGAGTGGGGTGCCATTGCCTTCTCCTTAGCCATAAAAAGGAATGAACTGGGTCATCTGTAGAAGTGTGGATGGACCTATAGACTGTCATACAGAGGGATAACATTATACATAAACCAAATGATTTTGGATGCATATCATTCACAAACGTATTAGTCTTTCAATAGCCTTATTAGCACTGATAAAAACGGTGATGCAATGTTTGCTTCATTGCTAAGGTGAGTCGTCACTTTGTATTTTAAGTCCTTTGTTTTACTTATTATTTTATATTTAAAAATAAATCATGACACAGTGATAATGATGCTGCTGGCCTAGGAGTCAGGAGCTATGGATTCTACTTGGGGGGTTAGAATGATTGCATCCTAAGGACTCTGCTGTGAACTGCCTACTAGGGCTTAAGCATTCAGTAAAATATTTTAGTTTTGAATTCTGAAAAAAACACTATGTATTATTTGAGAATCTTAAACACTTCTACTAAACTTTCTGGCAAAATACTTCGCAAAGGCAAATCCAGTAGAGACATGTCGATACTATGTACTGGACGTTGGTTTGTTACAGGATGCATCTCTTGATCTGGAACTAACCAGGGTGAAAAATATGGCAAAGGGGAAATATGAGTTTTTTCACATCAAAAAGAAAGGTTGAGGTGGGCCTGGATCTATCTGCATTTCAGGCTGTACAACGTAGAAACTGTCCCAAAGGTGCTTTTTTCTAGGTAGTCTTATTTTGTCAACTAAGTTTTTGTTGGACCTAAGGGTTTATGTTTTCTTGACAATCAGTGCAATGTATATTCAAACTCACTGTAGTATGCTTTAATTCTGAATTTTTGTTTCTTAGAATCATAGATTTCCTGTTAGGTTGAAGCTCGAAGTTCATCAAATTCATTTACCTTCAGCAACTACAGAACCTAAGGTGCAATTTTTCTTGTGTGAATGTTGACAATCAAGAACCACAGGCAAGAAAATTAACAGAGAAAATGAAAGGAAAAGAAATTCCAGAAATGAGTGTGTTTCCTTTTTCCCCACTACTGATACAACTTTGGTTGACATAGTTGCGCGTGCACACACACACACACACACACACACATATATATATATTTCCTCCCCGCCCAAAGGTGTTGTAGTTTCAAGGGTAAAAAACACAGGTGTAAAGCTTTGATGATAGCATTTTTAAAATATCTCATTTTTACAACAGAAGAACTTTAATAGTTTTTGTTACAGTCATTTTTACTTTAAAAAAGCAAATGAAAATGAAATTTCAAAATGCATTCCATAATGTCAAAGCAATCAAAAGAATTTAATCACAGAGGGAATGCTACAGTTAAGTGAATTAAGGAGGAAGTTAAGGTTTTCATTTCCAATTTTCCTCTTCCCTGCAATGGACATCAGGCAATTAAAGATTCCATAGGATTTTACAGTTTGCAGTCAACACAGAGTAATGTATATATCTATCTGGCAGGGGAGGGGGTTGTTGTCTACTTCCTTGCAACTATCACTGGGTATGTATAATTAGCACGATCTATGCAATACTGCAAACTTTCTTTGTTATTTACAAAGAATTCCCTGGCTTGCATAATATCTTGGACTATATTTTCCAAGTCTACGGCAACATGATCTTTTTGTGGAATCCACAACATGAAACAAAATTCTCAAAACAATTTCATGAAGGCCTCTTATCTGTTTTACTTTTCCCAGGTGCCTTGGGGTGTTCCTGCTAGTATCATTTGCATCAAGTTTAAAACTAATGAAAATCCAAATACAATTAGAAAGAGAGATGGGGAAAGAGAGATTTCGAATCTGGGTGGATCCTCTCGTTGTGCTGGAGGGAAGAGGACTGTGATGCATCTTTGATAGCAGCAGCAGAGGAAATGAAACACTGATTGCAAGCCAGGGTAGACCTGACCATTAACGTGAGGAAAATCAACATTATCCTGATTATTGCATGTGAGAAACAGATGCTATTCTTGCCTCTTTCTGCAAATGTAACAAAAGGCACTGAACATGCTGGGGACACCTAGGTGGGAATAACACATGATGTGTAAGTTTAAGAGGAAGGGGGCTCCTGCATCATTATCAAAATTCCAGGAATATCCAAATTTTGGCATCAGCATTAGTTTTTTTTTTTTCCCTGAAGAAAAAAATTCCTTACTAATCAACAACTACTTAGTGCATTTGTCAAAAATATGATGTGTTAGGAGAGCCTCAACAGGTAATGCCTGGATGCCTCTCCCAGCTCCACACTCATAACCCACCCCAACAAACACACAGACTCACCCAAAACATGTTCATTCCTCACTGTTCTTGCATATTTGTCTTACAACTGCTTGAGTGACCCCCACACCCCTCTTCTTTCTTTTCAGTTCTGGAAGTTCCCTCCTCTGTGTTCCCACAGCACATTTATCCAAACCAGTCCAATGGAAAGGCTAAGAGCAATGGGAAAAGCAGTCTTGTCTTCTTAGTCTGCATTCCTGCTCCTTGTCTAATCACTGACAACTAGCCTTATCTTATTTTTCCTGCCCTTCACTCCTCTTATGATGGCACACTTCATGCCTTTTAAAAATACTGTTTTTCTCTTTTTGGTTTGTTTCAAAGAAGACAACTGTAAACAGCAAGAGAGAAATCAACCATGTCTTTCTACTACACTGAAGTTAACTATACGTGCACAGATTTGCTCATAAAGTAAATCATTCCTTGATATTATAATACCACAGAGAAAGTCAGAGCTGTCTTTGAAAGATGTGCCGCTGGAATTTTTTTATTGTCATTGGGTGGATAAATGTGGAGAACCAATGAGGTATAATAAATGGGGAAATAATATGAAGTTATAAATGTGGTAATAATAAAAGAATTTTCTTCTTAAAATATGTGCACATATATATTATTTTCATACATGCAAATTTTATACATCAGAGGGGATAGCTTACATTTTTAATCTGAGAGAGTGAAAGAAAATCTGACATAATTCATCCAAACTTGCCTCCTCTACAGGGAACATAGTTAGTATATAAGTAATATGTCTGCTGAAAACCTCTGAGCAACTGAAATAAGACTAAAATTACCTCCACACCATCACCTTATCCTTCTCCCTATTTCCTCCTCCCCAAATCACAAAAATATTGACATCCATAAACCTCATAGGGTGTCAGATCTAGGTGTAATCAAATAGAATATGGATGGAAAAAGTTTGTAATAAAAAGCCAGCATTGCATTCGAGGACTAACTGAGCTGCCGCTGGAGAAGGTGCCTAGATGAAACCTCCCAGAACCCTCGGGCACATCTTTGACCAGTTAGGCAGGCCCCGTGCTCTGCAATTCCTCATTCCTCCCAGGGAATTGTTCTGCCTCTTCCCTGGCTCCTCCTCCTCCCATCAAGGGTCTGACACTGCCCATTGACCACGTTTATTTTTCTGGCTTTTGGCACTAGGAGCTGGTCTGCTGTAGGATAAAAGTGGAATTCTCTGCTGTCTGCAGGGCTTTCCCCAGGGAGCGGAGCATGAAACCCAAACTTATATATAAAATCATATCCTGTTTGCAAACATCATATTCCCTTTGCTTCTCACTAATCTGGTCCTGTAAACCCCAGCACAGCTTGAGAGCCCATTCCTCATCTAAACAAATGCCATAAGCCCCTTTATACTTTTACAACCATGTCAAAAAATAATATTGCCTGCCAATAGTGATGTGATTGGAGTTGCCTCCTCCAAGCCATAAAAGAAGTGCCGAGTCTGTTATCAATTTCTCTAAGTGTATCAGGGGAATTATGGGTCGATTCAGTTCCAAGTTATAAATGACAACTCAAAAGCCGCAGAAGTGTTTGAAGCTGGGAGCTGATGACGACATTATCATAAAAGCCTGCTCGTCCTTGCTTTTGTGGTTTTTTTCTTTCTTTTTTTTTTTTTGTGGCCTATCAAGTGAAGAGGGAAAAATAAGGCTGAGAAATGACTTCAAGATTTCTTCACACAGCAGCAGGTCAGATGGCCAGGAAAATGATCACTATTTTTAGTGATATACCCTGAGGAGTGAGAACTAAAGTGGTCCAGCACTGGCTTTTGTTTCCAGAGTCCCTTAATTATCTGTTTCACTGTATGATGACCAAGGCCTGGGGTTTGGTAAAATGCTCTTTTCAATTGGTGCATTTTCCTGTAGTGCAATCACACAGTAATCAGAAGTGAGTCATGCTGTAGTAACGAAACAAAATGAGAAGCAAACACAAAGGAATTCTGAGACCTTGAGATCGTTGTTCAGAACATCATTCCGGAGGATACACTTTAAAGCACCTTAGATACCACTCATGCATTGAGCTACCCGAGCAAATAATCGCATGTCATTTTATGGGAAAATCAAATAAGTAGTAGAGATTTTTTTAACTTCATAATGCCCCAGGTAGACCCCTCAAAAGTCAATTAATCCATCAGCATTCAGTAGGTACAAATTAAACCCATCTAGTAGGAAGGTATATATTCTAGGTAACTGCAGTTTATCCTAACAGTTGGAGAGTATCAAGTGTTTTGGAATTTAAACCAATGGGTTCATCTTAGATAATATGAACCAGAAGGGGGCCTTAAGACAAAAGCAATTTCAGTGCTTTCAAAGCCTACGAGGGTGCCCCCATGTTGCTGCCAAGCTGGCCCACTCCAAGTTCATACTGGATATCTTTTGTATACTTAAGATGTCTCAGACTGTCCTGGAGGTAAAAAATAATACAAATCCATAAGACCCAGTTTCTCTTAGGACTTATATCAAAACCAAAGATCTCAAGAGTCCAAGATGGTCTAAGAAGACAATAAGGTTCCTAAAAGAAACAAAAACACTGAATCAAGCTAGTTCTCTAGCATCAACAAGTGTAGATATACACAACACAACACATACACGCATACACACTCACTTAGACCTACATAAACACCACCAGAAGACCTATCGGCCAACTTTATAAAAAGAGGTGCTTCTCTCAAGCCCTTTCCAGCAACGATGGAGTCAAACTAATCTAACGTTACTCTTCCTGCTTCTGCTTGTCCAAGCTAGATTTCTCTACCACCCTCACTGCCACTATACTGATTACATCAGTGCTAATCTATGACACCCACTGTGCCAAAGCAGCAGTCTCTGTTCACTCCTTGGGCACCTTAAGAGTTGACTGGAGCAGTTCTTGCTAAAGAATAAGAAGTGCCGGGGGCATGGGTTTAGCATGGCTGAGTAGATGTACTTTGTGTTCAAGGGACAGTGAGCCACGGGCACAGCAGAGGACAAGCTTGAGAAGTGGGTCCTAGAGAGCTATCCTCATCTCAACTCTGGGTCATGAATTAAACGTACTTGTAAATGATTGGGGGTTTGATGACCACCACTCTCTAACAGCTTTGCTTTCCTCCCGATCACCAAATCCACAGAGCAGTCATTAGCTTTGTTTCACTCTCTGCCTCATTTGCAGATAATCAGCCATTCTCAAACAGCCACTTGGGATGTCAGAAAATAAGTGCAAAAGCCAATGAGACCCATTCAAAAAGTCAGCTAATTCTCTGCTTTCTAGAATGGCTTTGCAAGCTCCTGGCTCCACAGGAGGGTTGAGAAAAATGAGCAAGGATTAATGTGGGATGGTGACTGTCCTGTGCTGGGAGTCAAAGTGTGAAGCTCATGGTGAGCTGCCACGAAGGAGACCACACTGCACTAGTCACCCAGCTGTGCTGCTGGGCTCCAGGGACCATGGCTGGTCTGCTGAAGATGAAAGCTTTGGAAGGACCTAAGCTGCACGTCAACCTCATACTGCAAGCCTTTTACAGGTGACTTCAGGAAAATAACTTCTTTACATATTAAGTTTTAAATAATAAATTTATCTTTATTATTCTATTTATCAAAGGAGAAACAACTTCTTTGAGCCTTCAGGCTCTTATCTGCAAAATGGTATTAATAATAATGACTGTTTTATAAAGTTGTTATAAACCTCAGTTGTATGCCGGTAAAAACTGTAATGTCCAAATGGACACTGGCTGTAGCTGCCATTCTTACTTCTACAGGGCAGGGTCACAGGTGAAGGAATAGCAAGATTATCCTTGCTTAATCGAGCATCGCTGAAATGATAGAATTAGCTGAAAAGATATGGGATTTCCCTGGGTAAAATCTAGTTATAGAAAAATAATTGCCTAATATATACACAGGACTAGTTGTGTTTTTTTCCTTCAATTATCTAAGAAACTTAACAGACTTAAATTCCTAAGTCCTTGGAAACCTGATCTACAATTATTTTGGCCTATCTTGATTTAGCACTCAGTTCTATACGATGAAGGCTTTACCAGTGGCTCAGACATTAAAGAATCCGCCTGCAATCCAGGAGACCTGGGTTCGATCCCTGGGTTGGGAAGTTCTCTCGGAGAAGGGAACCGCTACCCACTCCAGTATTCTGGCCTGGAGAATTCCATGGACTATACAGTCATGGGGTCACAAAGAGTCAGACACGAATGAATGACTTTCACTTTTCATTTTATTTAGGATTATGGCTTGTTACTGGTAAGGGCTAACTTTAAGTACACTATAGGTTATAGGGTATGTTTTAATGACCCACAAAAATATCGACATTTTTCCTCATACACTGTCAGATCCAAATAACTTTGTCTTTGAAATATGGTATAAGTATCCTGGATCAAAAAGGCTTCATTAATTACTGAAGACAAAAATACCTCAGGAGGTTCACAAACAAAATGTCCTACAATGCAAAGTGCTTTGTGAAGTTTACGCCATTTTCTCCAGGAATATAATGTATCTGCATACTGAATGTAACTACTGAAAACTGAAATCTGCTATAACACTATGTTAAACCTTCTTGTATTACCTTTTCTCCAGCAATATAAATGTCTAGCAAATCAGCTTCACACAGGAACCTGCAGTGCTAAGGGTCTGACATTTGGATTACTTAGGTATTTTCACAATCTTGAGATTCTTAATAATTTCTGGACAGGGGTATTTGCATTTTCATGTGGCACTGAGCCCTACAAATCATCTGGCCAATCCTGAAGTCCAGAATAACTTTTATACTGAGAAAGAGCCTTAAGCACAACTGACCAAATAAGTCAAAGAATATATTTCTGAAGTTTATGTTATTTAAAAGAAGTCAACAGAAATAATCCCATTTACCACTGCATCGAAAAGAATAAAATATCTAGGAATAAACCTAGCAAAGGAGGTGAAAGACCTATACTCACAAGATGAGCAACTGGAAAGAAACAAGATGACACAGATGGAGAGATTAGACCATGTTCTTACACTGGAATAATCAATATTGTGAAAATGACTATACAACCCAAAGCAACCTACAGATTCAATGCAATATCTATTAAATTATCAATGCTATTTTTCACAGAATTAGATTTAAAAAATTATAGAAAAAATCTGCACAAAAGACCACAAATAGCCAAAGCAATCCTGAGAAAGAAAAATGGAGCTGGCGGAATCAGGCTCCCTGATTTCTGACTATACCACAAAGCTACGGTAGCAAAGCAGTTAAGTACTGACATGAAAAAAGAACTAAATATCAACAGAACAGGACACAAAGTCCAGAGATAAACCCAGGCACCTATGGTCATCTAGTCTTTGACAAAGGCAAGAACATGCAATGGAGAAAAGACAGTCTCTTCAATAAGTGGTGCTGGAAAAACTGGACAGCTACATGTAAAAGAATAAAATTAGAATACCCACTAATACCAAACCGGAGAAGGCAATGGCACCCCACTCCAGTACTCTTGCCTGGAAAAACCCATGGATGGTGGGGCCTGGTAGGCTAGAGTCCACGGGGTCGTGAAGAGTCCGACATGACTGAACGACTTCACTTTCACTTTTCACTTTCATGCACTGGAGAAGGAAATGGCAATCCACTCCAGTGCTCTTGCCTGAAGAATCCCAGGGACAGCGGAGCCTGGTGGGCTGCCGTCTATGGGGTCGCACAGAGTCGGACACGACTGACATGACTTAGCAGCAGCAGCTAACACCAAACACAAAAATAAACTCAAAGTGGATTGAAGACCTAAATGTAAGGCTGGATACTATAAAAGTCTTAAAGGAAAACATAGGTGGAATACTTTCTGACATAAATTACAACACATCTTTTTTGATCCACCTCCTAAAGTAATGAAAATAAAAACAAAATTAAACAAATGGTATCTAATTAAATTTAAAAGCTTTTGCACAGCAAAGGATACCATAAACAAAACAAACAGCCCTAAAATGGTACAAAATAATAGCAAACAAAGCAAAACCAACAGGGATTACTTTCCAAAATAGCTCATGCAGCTCAATATTTAAAAAAAAAAAAAAAATCCAATCAAAAAATGGGCAGAACACCTAAATAGACACTTCTCCAAAGAAGACATACCGATGGCCAAAAAGCATGTGGAAAGATTTTCAACATTGTTAATTTTTAGAGAAATGCAAATCAAACTACAATGAGGTATTCCCTCACACCTGCCCGAATGGCTATCATCAAAAAGATCTACAAACAATAAGTGCTGGAGAGGAGCGGAGAAAAGGGAACCAAGTGTACCACTGGTGGGAATATAAATTGGTACAACCATTATTCTTAAAGATACATGCACTCTAATGTTCACTGCAGCACTATTTACAATATCCCAGACATGGAAGCAACTTACATGTCCATCAACAGAGGAATGGATTTTAAAAAATACAGTACATATATACAATGGACTATTGTGTCGTTTAGTACCTTAGCCATGTCTGACTCTTTTGCAACCCCATGGACTGTAGCCAGCTAGGCTCCTCTGTCCCTGGGATTTCCCAGGCAAGAATACTGGAGTGGGTTGCCATTTCCTTCTCCAGGGGATATTCCTGAACCAGGGATCAAACCCATGTCTCCCGCATTGGCAGGTGGATTCCTTACTACTGAGCCACCAGGGAAGCCTCACAATGGACTATTCCTCAGCTATAAAAACAAGGAAGTAATGTCATTTGCAGCAACATGAATGGACCTAAAGATTGTTGTACTGAGTGAAGTGAGCCAGACAAAGACATAAATCATATGATATCGTATATATATGGAATCTAAAAAGAAAATGGTACAAATAAGCTTATTTATAAAACAGAAAGTCACAGATGTAGAAAACAAACTTATGGTTACCAAAGGAAAAAGGAGGGTAATAAATTGGGATATGCGCATTGACATATACACACTACTATATATAAAACAGATAACTAACAAGAACCTACTATAGGTTAGTAGTAGGGAATTAGCATAGGGAACTCTATTCAATATTTTGTTAGGTTAGTAGTAGGGAGTTAGCATAGGGAACTCTATTCAATATTTTGTAATGACCTATATAGGAAAAAAATCTAAGAAAAGAGGCTATATGTATATGTATAACTGATTTACTTTACTGTACACCTGAAAGTAACACCACATTGTGTATCAACTATACCCTAATAAAAAAAATTTTTAAACCAGTAAACTGATACTTACCCCAAGTCCACCACATGGTAATGAAGAAAAAAACTTTTGAGAGGAGTCACCTACATAGTAAAAAGACATGAAAAATATATAAATTTGAATATAATTATAGGTTTTAAAATGTGGGCGTTTTATTAATACATAATATTATGTCACATGGTATTTATCATTTGACTCAGAGGGAAATTGATGAAACTTTAGATTGTTAAGAACTCAAAGCAAATTGTTACATATATATATACACACATATATTATTACCTGTAGAGTTTACTGCCCCACATGAACAAACACATACCTATGAAATTTAATTCTCAAGATTTTTTTTCAACTGCCCTACACAATTTATAATATATCACAATATCTTTTTTATTTATACCTTATCATATATAACTCAGCCATTCCTTAAGTGTACCCCACTAACGTGATGCTCTGAGCCACAAGGTTTATGAAATACACTCTCATTTTTCACATGCTCCAAATACGAAAATTTTTATCTAAGTATACAGACTTATCCTTAAATTCTAAACATTTCAGATATAGCTGAGGCCAAGTATATGATAAGCCTCTCCATTATTCACAGTATTTTAAACAAATAAGTCACAGAACCATAAAAAGGATAACCTTTTCAGGATCTAAAGTAAATGTCAAAATCTTACTTATGACTATCTCTTGAAATTGAGATTTCATATTTTAATCATTTTTGTTTACGAGCACTTTGTTTTTCTATATTATCTACTGCATGTATGGAGAAAACCAAAATTACCACTCCTAAAGCTCCAAGACTTGTGTCTTACAAAGTAACTAAAGGAAAGGCAAGTGGGCATCTCTATATCATAGTTAACTATCTCTGAAGTGATTCATATGGGTCACTGAGGAGATCAGTGGTAGAACCAGGTACAAATTTCCATTTCACTTATCCTAATTGTTGATGATCAATGAAATAAATAATAAAAATTGAAAATAGGTTTGTGATGAATCTTATGTGTCATGTCAGTAAAAGTCTAAATAGATTCTGCTGTCACAGAAGAAAGTTTATTTTGAAAACAATAAACTGTACAAGTTGAGTTTTCAAATGCAATTGTTAACGATGGAAAACTATAAAGAAATGTCTAAGTGCAAATGAAAAAGTAAGATATCTCATTATATATATACATATAAGGACTTCGAATGGAAAAAAGACGTAAGTCAACAGAAAAAAAAATACCCAAATCATGAAGAAACATTAAAACTGGAATACTGATATCAGTAAAAGATATATAAGCATTTTTATGGATAGCTTGGGGCATGGTAAAAAGTTTTCTTAAGTTGTTCCTCATAACAAAGATAATTCTGTATCAGTGAATATTTTGTAAGGATGTATTCATATGTGAAATTAAAATAAAAAATAATGTATATTTTAATGTCTGAACAACTCCTTCCATAGTCAGTGAAAAGGGCTAAAGGTAATATTACAATGGAATAAAGTAATTTTTTTTAATGTAAATTAGATTTTCTTTTTTTTTTCCGTGATTTTATTCTTTTTATTTTTTTAACTTTAAAATATTGTATCGGTTTTGCCATATATTAAAATGAATCCACCACAGGTATACATGTGTTCCCCATCCTGAACCCTCCTCCCTCCTCCCTCCCCATATCATCCCTCTGGGTTGTCCCAGTGCACCAGCCCCAAGCATCCAGTATCGTGCATCAAACCTGGTCTGGCGACTCATTTCATATATGATATTATACATGTTTCAATGCCATTCTCCCAAATCATCCCACCCTATCCCTCTCCCCCAGAGTCCAAAAGACTGTTCTATACATCAGTGTCTCTTTTGCTGTCTCGTATACAGGGTTATTGTTACCATCTTTCTAAATTCCATATATATGCATTAGTATACTGTATTGGAGTTTTTCTTTCTGGCTTACTTCACTCTGTATAATAGGCTCCAGTTTCATTAAACTCTAAGTAAATATAGAAGACAAATAATACTTGAGAATCTACTTCAGCATTGTTTAAATAATACTAAACAACCAAATTAATCAATAGTTTAAACTTAATAGTGTATAAGAAAAGCCTATTTCATTGAGTTGACTTGATTTATTTTTTAATAACGTTACATCACCTTATCCATGGACTGAGCTCCAGTTAGCCACAAGATAATGAAAACTGGTAGTGAGAATGACAGGAAAATTAATGCTAAGGAAAACCTCTCACCAGACACGATTGGAGAGAATGTTTTAAAAGTGTCATCTTACAGGGTCTAGAGTATTTAAAGAGATCAATGGTGCCCATTTTCAAATCTAATGATTTTATATGTTATCGATGTCTTTCATGATACAGAGACTGATGAATCTGCTCATAGTGAATTTTTATGTAAATCCTTTCTCCTAACACCAGAACCATCGAAAGTAGTAGTATCAATTAAACTGTGTGTGTCCACTGACAAACCCTCCCGCACCATCTGTGGTGGGAGGGATTAGAGGAAGAAGAGGAAGTGTGGGGGTAAAAGAAAGGGATAAAGAGAAAATATCTTGATGGCTATGAATTTCTACACATTCATACATGGCAGCTTCAATCTGGTCTTTGAGATATAAATAAAAAAACAAGCCCCAAGAATTCACATTTCATAAAGAACGAAAAAATACGAGACGTTAAACTTTTAAAAGAGCAAGATTTTAAATGTAGACCCTGAATTGAAGAAGTTGTTTCTGAATTGATGGGAGAGACTGATGTAGTTCAGAAGCATCATCAAATTTGACTTTAGCGCTAGACATCAAGACCAAGCAATACAATATCCTTGTTCCCTTTTACCCCTGTAGCCTGCACACAAGGCTGACACTGTTGCCCTGATCCCTGAGGGGTGCCTCTGGAACTCCACATGTGTATCTACAGTTAACTCTGAAATCATCTTAGTATGAATTTTATTTCACACTGAATACTCTCAACTAATGAGATAAATGGCCAAATTATTTATACAAAACTGTAAAAAATAAATAATTGATAGTTGGTGCTTTTATCGCATATATATTTGAAAAGGACTATTATCCAAGTTCTAAATTATACACTGGAATTCATTTTTAAATATTCAAATCTTTAAATGATACGCATGTTTTGAGAAAATCAGCTTTTCTCAAAAGTGTCAAATTTCATTAAAAAAATTAAACAGTGATATTGCCATGTTTTATAAGTAGAACAGTTCAAAGCTGCCAAAGTTGAAACTTCGTATCTTTTACAAATATGGCCTTTCTCTTAATATGTGGAATATGGTTATCGTGGAGCATCTCTGAAACACCTACATGTAAATTTATCTTAATTAAATCCAAAGTTTGAGATCTAGTTAAAAAAAAAAAATGGGGAAAGTTTTCTACTTGTTTTCTCCTAACTAAATTAATAAATAATAAAAATGAACATAGTTTCTTATACTTAAAATGCATAAGTATTTCAACCACGGAAAACTGTGCAAGTTATGGTCTGATTTACTTCATCATTTTGGTAAACTGGGTGGAATTATTAATTCATGCTAAAATAAGGAAATTTATTGCACAATATACACAGCAAAAATTGCTTTATGTAAAAATCACCATGTGCAGAGATTGACTCCAGCAACAGAAAAAGAGAAAAATAACACACAGAGTGTAAATATCTAAATGGACTCACTTGCTTTATGTTAATATATGTTTATTTTTTTAATTTTTTTTTAACTTTACAATATTGTACTGGTTTTGGCATATATCAAAATGAATCCACCACAGGTATACATAAGTTTAATTCTACTATACAAACTGTCTTTCATCAAATTTTCATAATGTTTTCTAAAAACTGAGTAATCTTCCTGTGTTATCTTTTCTGTCAATTTCTCCCCATCTGGCATGCGCATAAATGCACACACACACACACACAACTATATATGCTTAGTTCATAAATTTAGGGATGCCTGCCACTTGTTTTAAAAGGGTAGATTTTTAATGTTAAAATTGGTGACTGTTAATTTCCCCTCATAAATGCTTTCTAAGATGCCTGTCTACTACATGTCATCCACTTGGTTTCAAATTATTTAGGACCAGTTAACATAGAATCATCTCAAAATCATTCTGAATTGGGTGAAAGAGTCCAATAATTTGGAACTGACATAACAGGTTTACTGGAAAGAAAGGGATTTTCAAGAAAAAGTCCTAAAATGTATTTTCAGTTAAAACATAATCTTTTGGGCATACATCACCATGTCATGCATTATTATTCTATTATAAAAGATTATTAATAAACTTAATTAACAGAATTGTTTCAGCTAAAATGTTTCTGTCATGAACTTTCTTCAATACTGTTGATTCTATCACTCATACAAAGTTTATATAAAGCAGTGAAACATAAATTTGACTTCAAAATCTGATAATAAAGTTTGGAAAAAATCATAAAGATTAGCTTTATTAGTTTTCTACTTCTGCCAACTACTATTTGATTCCATAACTAAAACATGTACTACATAGAGTCTATTAAGATTTAAAATGCAACCTTACTATAAAATACAGGGTTCTAGGTAGAGTAATATGGAGTTTTTCATTTAAAATAAGTTATATTGTGCCCTGTGTGTGTTAAGGCCATAGAAGAAAAGAACTGAAAGACACAAAATAAATATGAAAGGTGAAGATAAATTCACAGAAAAATGTGAAAAAAAATGTAGATTAAAAATGTAAACAAACGTCACAATGCATTTACTCCCAACAGCTATAACACGGTGACACAAATGCTGTATAGAACAGTCTTATGGACTCTGTAGGAGAGGGAGAGGGTGGGAAGATTTGGGAGAATGGCATTGAAACATGTAAAATATCATGTATGAAACGAGTTGCCAGTCCAGGTTCGATGCACGATACTGGATGCTTGGGGCTGGTGCACTGGGACGACCCAGAGGGATGGAATGGGGAGGGAGGAGGGTTCAGGATGGGGAACACATGTATACCTCTGGCGGATTCATTTTGATATTTGGCAAAACTAATACAATTATGTAAAGTTTAAAAATAAAAAAAAAATCTTGAAATATAAAAAATGAGATCCAAAAAAAAAAAAAAAAACCACAAATAAAAATCAACATCATAAAAGCCGCCCTGCCATTTTCCCTAAAGCAGGATTTTCTTAATCTACATTGGCTAACTGTAAGCTGCGAGCTGCACAGGGCACTGCTGCTGGGAGAGCTCTGGGCCACACTGCTGCTGAGTATTCTGAGCTGCCAGCAGTGCTGACTAACGGCAGTGCCGGGTGCGCTGATCTCAGCACGACGGAGGCCCATACAGACCTAGGAGCGTCCCGGGGTCCAGCTTCTGTCCGTCCAGGGGGTTGGTGCCATACAGCAGTGAGTGATGTTCCGAATGAACAAGCTGTATTTCCTCCAGGCTGGCTTTTCGACCTTGAATTCGCTGAAAGAAAACAGCAGAAGTCTACCGTACTTCACTGACAACATTTAGGAGAAAATAAGACCCCAAGTCACATTTAAGATGATTAATAATGGGCTGAGTTTCATCATGGAGCAATGAGACATTGATTTGCGTAACAAAGGACCATAATAATACATGAAAAATGAGTGTATACAAAGTTCAGATCCCATGGATTGCTCAAGCCTAAATGGGCAACTGACATAAAACATATTCTTCTTTGGCATAAAAAGATACCTATAAATAGTTACTAGTTAATAAAAATTTGGTAATAATAGTTAACTCCTTTGTAAAAGTATGTAGTTAAAAACAGGAACTACTGCTTAGCTGAGAAGTAAATTCATTTGATTCTTACTTTACACTCACCCAAAGAAGCTGTTGAAACAGATTCCTTACTGTTTCTTAAAAGAACATAAAAACCAATACATTAGTATATTTGATCATTCCCCATACGCTGATCACGTCATGTGTATGCACCTCACAGCAGTGTTCATCTAGACCAATATCATTCAAAATATATAACATGGGAATTGATCACAGTTCAGGAACAGAATGGTGTGTGAGGAGGTCTACATAGACTTGGGAGTAAATATGGAGAAAATTTTATAGCAACCCCTGACAGAGTATTTTAAATGCCTGTTGAATCAGATACAATCATGCATGTCTTCAATTTTTATTTCATTATTGTAGTATCTCATTTTGAATGTATTTTATAGAAGCCTTAGTCTGTGACAGAATGGAAATTGAACAAAAACAATAACTCTTAATCAGAGATAATTTGAGATACTCTATACTCAATCAATATTTCTACATCCACGTTAGGCAGAAACTTGCATCTTAGCTAACAAAGAATGATTCTTCGACATAGACAAAACTGCACGTAAGTTGAGTCTCAGTCAATGGGAAAAGCGCTCTTCCCGGTCACATTTCTCAGTTGACAAATCTTTTAAACCAGTAAACACCGTGCTGGTGTATGAAGTTAATTAGCCTTATTTTTTAAATTGCTATATTTCCTAAAATTACCCAGATAGTGTTAATATTTTATTTAAAATATGTATCACAACAAGACACTTGTAAGGCAATCTATTAGCAGAGAACTACAGTACAATTCGAAGACAGTCTGTCCAGGGAATGCTGTCTTCTCATGTTCCTGACCATGAATTATCAGTTGACGTAAAATCATCAGGTGACGACAGCTGCTCTCAGGACCAAGAAAACCCCACGCTCAGTCTCCCTGGCTTCAGGTAATGCTGCTGCTGTCTGCTTCTCCAAGGGCGAAAGGTTCGGGGAAAAGAACCTTGATACACTGATACTTCCTAGAAGGTTATTGGCTGGTGGTGCTTGTCACTGAAAATAAATCATCATTTCACAGTGCGAAAGGAATAGCAGGGGACTTGAGAGGTAACAGGAAGGTAATAGGAATGATGTAAAACAGAAACTTTTTGACACTGTGCCATTATGTGCTGAATAAATAAACAAATGCTTATGGCATTTTCATTGCCAAAGCACTGAAGTTGCCTATACTTGACACCCCATTTACATTTCTAGAAAAATAAAAAAATATGCTCTGGAGACCTTATTCCCAGGTAGGTTTAAATGCTGAAATTAAACGAGGCAGGTAATGCTGAAGACTAGGGCAAATTTATGATGGCCATCTGGTCAGCCACTGCTCTCATCAATAAACAAACATGTTACTGACCTAGATGGCTCGCTGGTAAAATCACATTTGGAAATGTTTCTGGAAGACCAGAGCAATCAAAGAAACAGAATGACAAGTAATGAGAAAAGGAAAGTTCAGAGTCTCTATTAAAGGGAAACATTTTAAATGTGAGATTTCAGCTGGTGGAAAATCCCCCAAGATAAGCAGTGGTAACTCCATGGTCTGAGTCATCTAAAATTGGAACGAGCAGCACTGAACGTTTCAGCACTGAAACCAGACTGTGGCAACCAGTCCCAGTCTGGCAGAATAATGAACACCATGAAATAACAGGGCTTCCCGCTCTCATTTCTATGAGTCTATGAAATCCATAGCCACTAACATCTACACGCTGATACAGTCAGACATCCATATCTTAAACAAAGCCGGCTCTAGCTAACAATCAGACACACATTTGGGCTACTATCATAAAGCTCCATCCCCTTTCCCATAAAGACATTTTTCTACTCTACAACAAATTTTTGCCTCTGGTATAATGTTAAATACCATGAGCAATAAGTGCAGCTCTATGTTTTCACAAACTAGTCATATATATTCACATACCATACATTCCATGCATCTCCTAACTCCCTTCTCATTCTCCCACAACCCCACTAGGCTGAACGCTCAATCACAAACTTGAAAAATAATCTGCTAACAAGATTCAATTATTGACAGTAGCTCAAGTGCTGATAAATCTTAAGAGGACACCTGCTGCACCTCAGTCATTCCCTTGTGGAATATCAGTTAACTGACAGTAAGGGCAGAGCATCTGGCCCAGCCTGCTTCAGTCAGTCAGTTCAGTCACATCCAACTCTTTGCGACCCCAAGGACTGCAGCACGCCAGGCTTCTCTGTCCATCACCAACTCCCAGAGCCTATTCAATCTCATGTCCATCACATTGGTGATGCCATCCAACCATCTCATCCTCTGTCGTCCCCTTCTCCTCCCACCTTCAATCTTTCCCAGCATCAGGATCTTTTCCCATGAGTCGGTTCTTCGCATCATGTGGCCAAAGTATTGGAGTTTCAGATTCAACATCAGTCCTTCCAATGAATATTCAGGACTGATTTCCTTTAGGATGGACTGGTTGGATCTCCTGGTAGTCCACTTACTCTAAGAGTATTCCTCCCTGATTTATACCCTAGTCTCCCCTTCATCACTAAAATGTAACAAAGGGCACAAGTTTTCCCTCTGATTTCTTTCTCCTGCCACTCTATACTTCTTTTTGACTCCTAGGAAAAATTTTACACTGGCTCATTTTATTACTACAGAATGTGTTTTTTAAAAAATCCTTACACTATATATAAATAGCAATTCTTTGTTGTTGTTGATTGTTCTAGATTTTTTTTTTCCCTCCTGTGGCATGTGGGATCTTAGTTCCCCAACAGGGATTGAATTCTTGCCTCTTTCAGTGGAAGCATGGAATCTTAACCACTGGACCACCAGGGAAGTCCCAAGTTATAAGCACTAATTCTTTACAATCCTTTCTGCTTCTATGCCCACTGGAGAATAAGACCCACAAACAAGGTGTACATGTTTCTACAGAAAGAGGGCAGTAGAAATGAATTCAATATGAAAAACGGCTTCTACCTGGAGAAAGGATCTGGAGAAAACGCGTTCTAAGATTTATATCTCTAAGAGGCACTGCTATGGGAACTCTGTGAATGACTAAGCTAAAAATGCTGAAATAGCAGCAGCTCTCCTTTTTCCTTAAGACTGAGTACCTCCTGGAGTAGTTCGTTTTGCCTCACTATCATCAGATATCTTAAATTCATCATATTCTACTTTTCCTTTCAAACTGAAGTCTCCAACGGTTTTCATTTTCTGGTATCATCATCAGTAATTTATTAAGTGACGTGTTTATGCTTAAATATAGACTGTCCCGTTTAATCCCTTCCCATATTTTCAATTTCCTGTGTACCCTTTATTCCTTCAGCTTTCTCTCATGATGTGCTCTTGAGCCAAAGGTCAAGAGTATAATGAGTCACAAAATAGGATAAAGTGCTCTGATAATCGTAATGTGGGGAGATACTGATTTCTGTTCTCAGAGATATTTAGCTGGCAGTATGCCAACCTAAAGTCATCTATGATTCTGACCAAAAGAATTTTTGAGAATTCTGAGTATATGGACACTCAGTGCATATACGGGTTGACATGGGTATCCATCCAGGTATTTCTCACTAGAGAGCCTAACACAGATCTTAAATACCTTGCCAGTATGGGTCTAAGAAAGGAAACTTACAGCTCTCCCTTCTATTTCCTAGTAAAGACACCCTGTGATATAGGATGTAGGCTATCATTACTCTATTTCCATTCTCTGTGACCTGCACTCAAGTAGTCTCTTCCTATAGAGTAGGAAAGGAGCTCCTGTGCTAAGTGTCTACTCTGTGCCAAGCACCTGAGGACCAAGGTCTTCTTCATTAGATCAGCCCCCCAAACAGTGTACATTCAGGTTTGAAGTCCGACTAATGTTGTTCAAAACGACCGTATCATTGAGTCTCACAACACACCATGGCTCTTTCCTAAAGAAGTGGTCTTTCTGAATTAAAGCCTGTTACTGCAACCTGATTACAGAAGGAACATTCTGAACATGACCTACAAAGTCATATTGCAACAGGATAAAATGCAGCCTACCCACACCCACCCACACACAGAGTGCACACACGGTATAGATTCTTTTTTTTTTTTTTTTGCCAAGGAGCAGGGAGAAAAGGAAACAGTTCTATTCCTTCCCCTCCTGTGTTCAAAGCCTGGATTGAGGCCAGTGTACTAATCAGTTCTCATTGGCCCTGGAGGAATCAGAACCTTTTGTAAAATATAATAAAGGGCATAAAATCATGATAAAATGCATGAAAAAGCAGTGCCTTTGGTTAGGGAACTAGAAATAATTTAGCAGAACAGATGGATTGCATTGGTTTGGTATTACTGAGGACATAAAAGGGCTCATTTTGTGGCAGTTCCAAACTAAGAGAAAATGTCCAACTTATATTTGACAAGTCAAAGTACCTGCCTCTGCTGGGGGGAGACCCCATTTTCTTTAATCATTTTCAAAGCAGTGACATATTAGGCAAGAATTTCCATTGATATATCTCATTTTCTGAAAATATTTTATCCACTGTCCCTAAATATAGGGATGCATTCTTATTCTACACAGATCTGCAGGGCTGCAGGCTTAAAGAAAAGAATAATAAATGACTTATGAGTGGCAAAGTTACCTTCTGTTACAAAGCCTATACTTCATATTTAATGAATCAGTTCACACCTATTCATTATTGTGGATATACTTCTCTCTTAAGCAAAGCAAAAAATCTGATCTCACTGCTTATGCCCAAGCTTAGCAATGGAGATTTCACATGCTACAACCAATCACTTCTTTAAATGTTACAAAAAAAGAGTTTATATCTCCTCCCCCCAATACATTATCTCCTTCCATAGCTCCCTCATCATCTAATAACCTGTTCTCCTCGAGTTTTTATCCAGAAAGGAGTAGGGAAAGAAGAGTTAGGGAATTCCCTAGTGGTCCCGTGGTTCAGTTCAGTTCAGTCGCTCAGTCATGTTCGACTCTTTGCGACCCCATGAATCACAGCACACCAGACCTCCCTGTCCATCACCAACTCCCGGAGTCTACCCAAACTCATGTGCATCGAGTTGGTGATGCCATTCAGCCATCTCATCCTCTGTCGTCCCCTTCTCCTCCTGCCCCCAATCCTTCCCAGCATCAGGGTCTTTTCCAATGAGTCAATTCTTTGCATGAGGTGGCCAAAGTATTGGAGTTTCAGCTTCAGCATCATTCCCTCCAAAGAAATCCCAGGGCTGATGTCCTTCAAAATGGACTGGTTGGATCTCCTTGCAGTCCAAGGGACTCTCAGGAGTCTTCTCCAACAACAAAATTCAAAAGCATCAATTCTTCAGCACTCAGCTTTCTTCACAGTCCAACTCTCACATCCATACATGACCACTGGGAAAACCATAGCCTTGACTAGACGGACCTTTGTTGGCAAAGTAATGTCTCTGCTTTTGAATATACTCTCTCAGGTTGGTCATAACTGTCCTTCCAAGGAGTAAGTGTCTTTTAATTTCATGGCTTCAGTCACCATCTGCAGTGATTTGGGAGCCCAAAAAAATAAAGTCTGACACTGTTTCCACTGTTTCCCCATCTATTTCCCATGAAGTGATGGGGCCAGATGCCATGATCTTCGTTTTCTGAATGTTGAGCTTTAAGCCAACTTTTTCACTCTCCTCTTTCACTTTCATCAAGAGGCTTTTTAGTTCCTCTTCACTTTCTGCCATAAGGGTGGTGTCATCTGCATATCTGAGGTTATTGATATTTCTCTTCTCAATCTTGATTCCAGCTTGTGCTTCTTCCAGCCCAGTGTTTCTCATGATGTACTCTGCATATAAGTTAAATAAGCAGGATGACAATATACAGCCTTGATGTACTCCTTTTCCTATTTGGAGCCAGTCTGTTGTTCCATGTCCCATGCCGGAGGTCAGGGGCAGCGGCTGAGAGGAGCAACCCCATGTCCAAGGAGCAGCAGCTGCACAGATGCAGGAGGGCTGAAAGGAGCTACTCCACGTTCAAGGTCAAGATGGGCGACCTTGTCCAAGGTAAGGAGCAGCGGCTGCGCTTTGCTGGAGCAGCCATGAAGAGGTACCCAACGTCTAAGGTAAGAGAAACTCAAGTAAAACGGTAGGTATTGCGAGAGGGCATCAGAGGGCAGACACACTGAAACCACAATCACAGAAAACTAGCCAATCTGATCACACGGACCACAGCCTTGTCTAACTCAATGAAACTAAGCCATGCCATGTGGGGCCACCCAAGATGGACAGGTCATGGTGGAGAGGTCTGACAGAATGTGGTCCACTGGAGAAGGGGATGGCAAACCACTTCAGTATTCTTGCCTTGAGAACCCCATGAACAGTATGAAAAGGTCCCATGGTTAGGACTCTGCCACTTCCACTACCAAGGGCATGGGTTCAGCCCTGGTTGGGGAACTAAGATCCCACAAACCAAGAAGTGGAGAAAGAATTGGAGGGAGTGGAGAGGCAAGGGAAGGAAGGAAGTAAAGAAGGAAGGAAGAAGAGTAAAAGAATGAGAAGTAGGAAGGAGGCTACCAATAAGCAAGCAGGAAGCCCAACAGGCTCTTGGTCCTGTCAGCCATATGAAAATAGAGTGAATTTCAAGTTAGAAGCCGTAAGTTCTGGGTTCTGTTACGTGTCCATAACATGCCCACAGTCTGCTATCAGCTACCTTTCTGGAGCTTTGTTTCTTCATTTATAAACATACCGAGATTTAACTGATTACTTTTAGCCCTAAAATGGTGAGTAAAAATGGTAAGCCCTAAAATGGCTATGTGAATTACCTCATATACAACAAAAATTCAATAAACATCCTTTATTTTTATGTATAGCTTTGCCTCAGGCAAGCAAATATAATAACTGAAGTGATAAATTACCATGGTTGAAGCAAGAGAGGAGATCTCATTATGAAGGTTTTCAAAAAGATGCTACATGTATTCCTTGAAGTCCATTTTAAAAAATGCTTAATTGTATTTGAAAAATAAGAGGTTTTTTAGAACTCATATTCCTATCCCATGATAACCTCAAAATAATGGACATTTTTCCCAATTATAAATTTCATTTTGTTCATAATGCTTTTGAGTTAATGCCACCTTTGTTTCTCAGGTAAATGTTTACTTTGTTACTCTCTCACCTCCAAATATACAACTCTGTTCACTTCTCTGTCTCTACCTCATTAAGCTTATGTTAAACTGTTTTCTAATATTGGTTGAACCTTGGAAATCGGCTGTATAAATTTAAAGGTTATTAATGTCTGGGATCATATGTTCAGAGCTCCTGGTTAACTCCTGTCAGGTTACAACCTGGGCATCTAGGAACTTAGAACCACCCAGGGGATTTTAGTGGGCAACCTAAGTCAAGAATCTCATGTTAGAGGGAGCTGTCCATTCTTCCTGCTTATAAGCAAATTCAAGATACTGACCTTATACTAACCAACATTTGGGACTATGGAGTAGTTAAAATTAATGGTTGGCAGAGAGAAGGTTGAGAAGTTAAAAATAGTTTACATGACTTTCAAAATGACAAGTGCCATCTACTTCCATGTAATACTGCTTGATTCACTCTTTACAATCTATTTAAAAATATTTCATGGCATAGAACAATTTCAAATGTACTTTAGAAACAGCAAGCCCATTCAGTAACAAATGTCTGGGTGGTAAAAAGCATATGTACTATGTATTTTTTTTTCAGTTTTATGTCCACTAGTTTCATTATTATGAAATATGTCCACTTATTTTCATTAGAAAATAAGAATGTTATGCCTCAGTGTAACTGGTTCAATTTTCACAATTTTTATGCAATTGAGTCTCCTATGTTGTAATTATTTTTCAAACACTGTATGAACATTTTATTGATTTACACTAAAGCATTGATTTTTTTAAACAATAATCATGTATGAAATAAATCTGTCACCATAAATATTTTGTTACTTTAGCACTCCAATTTTTAGATGGTTCAAAACCATGTAACTAGTCAGTTTTTGCTAATAAATTTTAATGCTCCTGTTTAAAAAAAAAATCCTTATCACTTTCAAAACGGACTCAGAAGGCAGCCTGTCTTACTTCCTTTTATTGGTTGTTTTCCACACTAATTCTTCCCCATTTTTTGCAGAATTAAAATTCCAAATCATCTTAATTCTGATTATGGTTTGCACAAGTATTTTTTAATGTTATTTATCTGCCAGGGTCTATACTCTACTGGGTTCTGTAAATATTTCTCAGAGTAATGACACCTTGGTTTACTCACCACATCTAAATCACATGTACTTCTTTCCATAACCACCATATCCTTTAGAGACTATTCACAAGATTCCCTGTTTGAGTTTCTTATTGCTTTGTGGTTAGATTCTAAGACACAAATACACACACATTTTTTTTTTTCAAACTAAACAAAACAGTAAGCTGTTATATGCTGCCATCTAGTTAGATTACTCTATAAAACAAATGTTTAATTGAATTTCCATTAACTTGCAGTGTTTAGTGCTTTGTAACGTTGAAGTCAGAAAATATGCACATTTCAAAATTGTTTCTCAAAAGAGTATTCAATTTCTTTATTGTGATTTACAAAAGGTATTTAAAAAAATCACTTCTGTGTGCAGGCAAATGTGCTGGAGACTTTATCCCTGAGCTCCTTGGCATATTAAGATTTTACACTAAACCTGCTCTCTACTTTTCTCATTAGAGCTGCTGAGAAGTCCCAGAAGGGGCAACAGTAGCGTGGTTCTGTGTCCCAGAATTGTTTTGTAATTACTTTGTGTTGGCACTTGAATAAAGGAGTTAAACATTTCAGCACAGTATGTTGCTTATGGTTTGTACTTATGAATTAAGCGAAACAAAGTTATTCAATAGGAATCACAAAGAGGCAATGCAAATTCCACATAATGTGCAATCCAACAAAAGCATTATAAAATGTTATTATTCTCAAAACAAATGTGAGAGCAAGCAAATGTCTGTGGGTGGCTTGGTGGGGCTGAGAGTCCTGAGCACTTCTGGAAAAACAACTGCAAGTGCATTTCTAACAGATGATGGATCAACCCCTGCAATTTCTTCAGCACAGAAGAGCACATCTTTCTTCAGGGGCACACATGCTCCAGAGAGCTGGCTACCTAATCAAAGAGCTTAATCCCAAAGAAGACACCAAATGACCCCTCCATATCTGTTTCTTATGGTGACAAGAAAGCTGCTGGTTTGGATTTTCACTTCCAACAGAATCACTAAACTCAGTATGAATGATTCAACAGGGGAAACAAATTAAATGGTATTGGCGTGAGGGACTACTCACTACCTCAATTTTTAAAAAACAGTGCCACGTCATGCCAAAAGAAGTAAAGCCATGTAACCACTGCAATCTGATATAATGAGGACTCATGTTTTCTCTGGCTGCCAATCAGGACTGTAAGCACAGTCAATTTACACGATAGCTTACAAACTAAAAGCAAGATCAGATCAGATCAGTCGCTCAGTCGTGTCCGACTCTTTGCGACCCCATGAATCGCAGCACACCAGGCCTCCCTGTCCATCACCAACTCCTGGAGTTCACTCAGACTCATGTCCATCGAGTCAGTGATGCCATCCAGCCATCTCATCCTCTGTCGTCCCCTTCTCCTCTTGCCCCCAATCCCTCCCAGCATCAGAGTCTTTTCCAATGAGTCAACTCTTTGCATGAGGTGGCCAAAGTACTGGAGTTTCAGCTTTACCATCATTCCTTCCAAAGAAATCCCAGGGCTGATCTCCTTCAGAATGGAATGGTTGGATCTCCTTGCAGTCCAAGGGACTCTCAAGAGTCTTCTCCAACAACAGGGTTCAAAAGCATCAATTCTTCAGCACTCAGACAGTTCTAACTGTTGCTGCCTAACCTGCATGTAGGTTTCTCAAGAGGCAGGTCAGGTGGTCTGGTATTCCCATCTCTTGAAGAATTTTCCACAGTTCATTGTGATCCACACAGTCAAAGGCTTTGGCATAGTCAATAAAGCAGAAATAGATGTTTTTCTGGAACTCTCTTGCTTTTTCCATGATCCAGCGGATGTTGGCAATTTGATCTCTGGTTCCTCTGCCTTTTCCAAAACCAGCTTGAACATCAGGAAGTTCACGGTTCACATATTGCTGATGCCTGGCTTGGAGAATTTTAAGCATTACTTTACTAGCATGTGAGATGAGTGCGATTGTGCGGTAGTTTGATCATTCTTTGGCATTGCCTTTCTTTGGGATTGGAATGAAAACTGACCTTTTCCAGTCCTGTGGCCACTGCTGACTTTTCCAAATTTGCTGGCATATTGAGTGCAGCACTTTCACAGCATCATCTTTCAGGATTTGGAATAGCTCAACTGGAATTCTATCACCTCCACTAGCTTTGTTCATAGTGATGCTTTCTAAGGCCCACTTGACTTCACTTTCCAGGATGTCTGGCTCTAGGTCAGTGATCACACCATTGTGATTATCTGGGTCATGAAGATCTTTTTTGTACAGTTCTTCTGTGTATTCTTGCCATCTCTTATTAATATCTTCTGCTTCTGTTAGGTCCATACCATTTCTGTCCTTTATCGAGCCCATCTTTGCATGAAATGTTCCTTTGATATCTCTGATTTTCTTGAAGAGATCTCTAGTCTTTCCCATTCTGTTGTTTTCCTCTATTTCTTTGCATTGATTGCTGAAGAAGGCTTTCTTATCTCTTCTTGTTATTCTGTGGAACCCTGCATTCAGATGTTTTTATCTTTCCTTTTCTCCTTTGCTTTTCACTTTTCTTCTTTTCACAGCTATTTGTAAGGCCTCCCCAGACAGCCATTTTGCTTTTTTGCATTTCTTTTCCATGGGGATGGTCTTGATCCCTGTCTCCTGTACAATGTCACGAACCTCATTCCATAGCTCATCAGGCACTCCATCTATCAGATCTAGGCCCTTAAATCTATTTCTCACTTCCACTGTATAATCATAAGGGATTTGATTTAGGTCATACCTGAATGGTCTAGTGGTTTTCCCTACTTTCTTCAATTTAAGTCTGAATTTGGCAATAAGGAGTTCATGGTCTGAGCCACAGTCAGCGCCTGGTCTTGTTTTTGCTGACTGTATAGAGCTTCTCCATCTTTGGCTGCAAAGAATATAATCAATCTGGTTTTGGTGTTGACCATCTGGTGATGTCCATGTATAGAGTCTTCTCTTGTGTTGTTGGAAGTGGGTGTTTGTTATGACCAGTGCATTTTCTTGGCAAAACTCTATTAGTCTTTGCCCTGCTTCATTCCGTGCAAAAAGTTTACTAAAATTTTGTCTACCCTCAACCAAAGAGAGTGCTATATTCCAAATTAACTTCTCAGCCATCCAGTTTCAAGTGTTATTAGAACTGGTAGAGATCCTAGCCAATATCCTGCCTAACACCCTCATCTCACACATGGGAAAACCAAAGATCACTAAGGTTTAAATGATTTGACAAAAGTACACAGATAATTAATGGCAGGACTAAGGTCAACTCTAATGCTGAACAATAGCTTTGAAGGAATCCATTCTGATTAATTTTCTACCTTGATAAATGAAACAATACATAAGTTTGATTTGTGGATCAGACTGTCACTTAAAAATAAAGAACTCTCTTAACGTTTTCAGATTGCCAACTATTCTATCCTGTACACTGTTTAATTGCAAAATTGACTACTTCATTGGCTTGGGAAAGTGTGTTTGCTCTGTATGTCAGAGCAATTGAGACTCCCTACCTTCTGTCCCAGTGAAATTATAACCCTAGTTGACAAAGGAACTTAAATACAGTTTGATGGAGGGCAAGCCTATCTTAAGGTCTGATATACTTGCTCCTTTGTTCTCTAATATATAACGTTTCCTCCTCTATCTCTCGCTCAAAAGGCCTCTCTGATGTTGTCAGGATCATAGAGACAGCTGACCACAGCCTTTCTCCTTGTATTCCTTCCCATAGCTCAATCAACGAGTCTTTAAAATCACTGTCAGTATACAACTAGTGACTCGAAACCCCTTCAAAGTGTGCAGTGACATGTTTATTTGTGTGATCATTTGATTACCGTCTGATGATCTCACCAGACTGTAACAGCCTTGAGACATGGGTTCTATCTACTCAGTATTCTATCTCCAGCTCCAAACACAGGAGCCTGGGAAATGAAAATTCTTGATAAAGACTTCTGAAGGGATAGATCACTGTTCCCAAAGTGTGGTACCCAGATCAGCAATATCAGGATTGCACAGACACACTGAAGAAATACAAATTCTGGACTGCCCACGCCAGTAGCACCTCACTCCTGCTGAATCTGAAACTCTGGGGCTGGAGCCCAACAATCCGTATCTCAACATTCTCTCAGGTGATTCTGACATAAGCTAACATTTAAGCATCCCTAAAATCAATCAACAAATGCCACTGAGCTAGCCACAGGATGCTCCTCATGCTCAGCTCTATGTCCCCAGAGCTCTGTCTGAAGTATGGGTGGCTACACAAACGTGGCAGGAAAATGCTGAAAGATGGCAAACTGCTCTCAGGATACCGAGAAACAATATACTGACCCAGCTAATCTGTTATATTTCTAGTCTACATATCCTTTTCTATAAAATCTAAGAAACTTTCTCTCTTTTGAGACAACTAAGTTCTTGTTTTTCACAACTAAGAAATGAATTTGTCCACACTGCTAAGGAGAGAGCAGTGACCTACACACCAGGGCCAGTTCTGAAAGCCCTGGCATCCCGGACACAACAGTTTTCACTCTCAGGAATGCACGATTTAGACACAACCAAGGAACAGATCTGGATTTTAAATTCCTCTTAGTCCTACCTAGACAACTTAGAAAGGCCTGATTATCCTTATGTCCTTGGGCTATAAATATTCATTAACACTCAAGATAGAACCTAACTTCTCTTGGAGTTAATAAGTAACATCTAAGTAACACCTAATTAGCAGACACTTCTAATTGTTGGGACTTCCCTGGTAGCTTAGTGGCTAAGACTCCACACACTCAATGCAAGGGTCCCAGGTTTAATCCCTAGTCAGAGAACTAGATTCCACGTGCCATAACTAAAGATCCTACATACTGCAATTAAGAGTCAGTGCAGACAAATAAACAAACATGTTAAAAAAGAAACACATTGTCATTGGCCTTGATCACTTTAGAAGCCTCATAAACACTAACTAGGAAGCTTGTTAATACAGGAAACTTTCTGCCTCTTCAACCAGATAATGTACTCACAACAGATCCAACCAGGCTCCCGGGGTGGTGCAAGTGGTAAAAGAACGTGCTTACCAATGCAGGAGACATAAGAGACATGGGTCCGATCCCTAAGTCAGGAAGATCCCCTGGAGGAGGAAATGGCAACTCACTCCAGTGTTCTTGCCTGGAGAATCCCAGGGACAGAGGAATCTGGTGGGCCACAGTCCATGGGGTCGCAAAGAGTCAGACACGACTGAAGCGACTCAGCATGCGCACATGGGTCCAAGCACTTGCCAATTACAGTGTGCTTTTCTCCTGGCTTTTCAGAAACCGAGTGTAATAAGTTTTGCTGAATGGCTAAAAGGTTTGTTGTATGTCTGTTTGGGGTTGCCCCGCACACAGCATTGACATTTTCAAAATAATTTAGAGGGAAAGGCTAGCATCTTTGCAAGTAATATATTTTAAAATGTGTATATTATAATTAACTTGTCAAATCAAACTCTTTAAAAGAAAATCCACAACAAACATGCATCAATTATTTCAGCTGCAGTCACTGGGGACAGTACAGGCTAAGGAAATAGATGCTACTGTTTCCAAGTGAGCTAAAATAGCCTAGAACAACCTCTGTATGTTCCCTTTTTCCTCCCCCCTACTTCTCATAGAAACAATGAGGAAGAAAAAATAAGTCACGTTTCTTTTGGTTGTATGTATTATCAATTTTGTTACTGCTATACATGAAAGTCTCTAGAGAAAGGCTACATTATTTTACTTAATAATCATTTTTAAAATTCTACCTTGAATACTTCTCAAGTTATTCACACAAGCCAAAGGAATATTAAATTCCTAGGTGTCTTAAAGTTAGTAATGGGTTCTTAATGGCTTTAGAAATTCCACTGCACATTTTGGATTGGACCAGTTCAAGTCATAGATATTTTCATAACACAGGAGCAAATAATTACACATGGGCAACAACTACATCACTTCGGAAAGCAAACCCCTGACAAACTGCTCTTCAACTACGTTAGGAAAAGGGGCTTCTGTTTGCATTACTGAAGTTTTGGATGCGACTTTTGTGTTTGGTCTTCATTAAAAGCCAGTCTGCTGATCTGGGCCTTCAAGTACATTATTTGTTAATTGCATGATTGCTTGCTAGTATGCTGCGTGCCCACATGCTTGGTGTATCTGACTCTTTGGGACACCATGGACTGTAGCCTGCCAGTCTCCTCTGTACACAGGATTTCCTAGGCAAGAATACTGGAGTGGGTTGCCACTTCCTCTTCCAGGGGGACTTCTCGACCCAGGAGGGGATTGAACTCAGGGATTGAACCCATGTCCTGCATTGGCAGGCAGATTCTTTACTACTGAGACCTCAGGAAAGCCGTTGATTATTTGCTAGAGAGACACTTATTTAGCTGACTGAACTGGAATAGACCCACTCATTTTTGTCAACCATACAGTCTCTGAGCTTCCCTTATAGCTCAGCTGGTAAAGAATCTGCCTGCAATGCAGGAGACCTGGGTTTGATCCCTGGGTTGGGAAGATTCCTTGGAGAAGGGAAAGGCTACCCACTCCAGTATTCTGGCCTGGAGAATTTCATGGACTGTACAGTCCATGGGGTCACAGAGAGTCACAGTCCTTCTAATATTTCATCTTGGGTCTGACACACATCAGTTAGTGCTGTGTATAAGTTGAACTTCATGGTTTCAAATAATACAAGATCAAAAGAATGTGATGCACCAGGAACTGGAAAAAAAAGAAAGACTGATCAGAAACAGATAACAAACTTCTAAAATTTTAAGACCAGTATGAATCATATTACATCCCATTTACTTCTGTACTTTGCTGCTTTTATAAACAGTGTTCCTTCAGGTAAAAGGCTGAAGGACACCACAACCTCACGGCCCACTGAAGCTGTGACTGGGCGCTGCTTATCTGGAGTGGTGGAGGCTCGGCTTCAGGACATGACAAAGACTGGAAAGTGACAAAATGTACACAGCAGTGCCTCAGCTTACGAAAGCACAGAGAGACTGCCAAGCTAGAAAACATCTGTAATAGATGCAAAGGTGAGACACGAACGCTCTCATGAATAAACACCCATTAAGGCCAATCTACTACAAAGAAGTCTCCTGGATGGTTTACCTCACTGGCTTCATATTGGATTGTGCAGACTCTAATAGAGTGATCTGGCTTCCAACCTGCATTATCAAAAACAATGATATAACTCTAAAATTTACCAAAGAATATGAAGCTTTCTGCCGCATAACATGGGTGCTACTGGCAAAATAGGAATAATAGACTTTCACTCAAGAAAGAACCATAGAAATAAATCTAGCTGAAATTCTTTCACTTCTGAGTTTCTAGGTAAAGGATACACTTACTGAAAAGCAGAACTCTAAATATGAAGGGTATTTGATAATTCTATTACCAACATATAATAAAACTTGTGAAACTAAATCTGTATACACTACTCTGGTATATTCATTCACAATATCGAGACTGCTTAATGACCCATCAACATTATCTGTGTTTTGATGTAAAGAAAATGACCATTTAATTCCCCTGTAAGACAAGATACATAGTTCATCTCCAAAAGAGAAAAGTCAATAAAGAATTTATCCTTAGAAGTGAACACATTGAATGAATGAATGATTTTGCATCTTCCAAAGTCAGTTATTTTTGCCACTCTGAAGAGAAAAAAGATCATACAGAACTAACACTCGTTATCAAATAGAGTCAAGTGTACTTGACTTTGACATCTTTATTTCCACTGAAATATTTTACAGCTTCACTCTAAAGTAAATTGGCTTTGAATAGAATTTTCTTGACCACATTTTCGGGTATTAAAATCAATTAATTGAAAAGTAGTCACAGAGACTGTCTTTATCACTATTCACTATTTTAAGAATAGTGAATTTAATATGGTTTCAGTGTTATTAGTTTCCTCATGACATAACTATGGTCAAAATATTATCCACTTACATGTTTCCCAAATTGATGAGAACTAGAGTTCCTTCATTGCTGTTATAGAGAAGGGCAAAAGAACCAAATAGTAATACATAGGAACCAAATAGTAATATGTCAACTGATCAGACTGTAAGAATAGAGACCATGTTTGTCTAGTGAAATTCCATAATTCTAGTCCCTAGAACACATCTGGAACATAATATAGATGCAGGAAAAAGTGCTTTTGATCAATAAATGCTAAGGTAATGTAAAATAACACATAGAGGATATTTTTCTTCTAAAAAAGTTTAGACTCAAATATAGACTGTTATTGGATCTTAAGCAACAATGGACATTTATAGCAGCTAAATCAACCAACTGCTGGTTGTTACATATTTTACAAATTTGACAAAGGGAGCCTTTCTGACCTGATATCTTTTAAAAGGCTCAATAAGCCAGAATTTTCTAAACAAAAAATAAGACTCACAAGAATCTGCAGAAATGAATCTAAACACCAATAAAAAGAAGTGACTCTTTCTGGTAATCTTTTAAAACTTTAAAGAGACAGTTATCTTTTAAAACTATTCCATTTCCATGAGGTAAAATTGGCATATATGAGTTCAGAGAATTGCTTACTGTAAGAAAGAACAACTATGTAGCCCCTAACTGTTTGTGAAGAGCTTCTCAGAAAATTAACTCAATAAACAATACCTACTGGAAACAAGAAGAGTTCCATGTGTACAAAAAAAACCCCACAACACTACAGCAATGGCAACACACATCAGGCAGCAGCTCAGCCCGTGAGCGCAGCCTGAGTCCCCACTGTGTGCCCAGCCCAGGCAGGTTATATGTTACTGGTGTCCATGATGGTTCATCAATCATGGTGTTTGTGCTACAGAGTTAACATTTTTCTACAACCACCCAAATGAATACTGGCCTCTTTACATGATTTATTTAAGTAAGTAAAAGAGTGTGGCCAATTCAGGATTACCTCACATTTATTTAGCAGCCCAGTTTCTTGCAGCCGTGACCAGATGCTCTGTATTCGTCCAGCATGCTCAGGGTGGGTGGTGGAATTGCCACAAATGCACTGGTGTTTCAGCATCAAAGGATCATAGGCAATTCCTTTAGGACAAAGAAAACACAACACAAGATGAGTAATGAGCACAAGTTACATGACAATATGATTACTCAAAAAAGAGCATTCTTTTCCAAATAAATGTACAAATAGAGAAATAATACATATCCACAAGTTTCCTGGAAGCACATAAGAACTATTTAGTTCTATGGGTCTGGATATATATGCAAAAAAAAGTCAACTCATGAATTAGTCAGTATCAGACCCTAGGCTTACTAAGTAAATCTGTAAAGTAAAAAAGGTGATGATATTTGAGAAACTGCAGGTTAAAAACAAATACTGCAATTTTACCAGTATCTTAAATCACTATGGAGTATTTTTAGACAGATAATTCAATTCAGCAGAGGTTTCAATTTTATCAGTGAATCCACAAAATGAGCTCTTTAAAGTGTGACTTTATTTCACGAGTAAGTCTTGCCATATTTTAGGTCATGTTACATCTGTAACAAACTGGGTTTCCAACTACTTGCCTATTCATATGCTTATTAATTCCTTCAAAGTTGTGCAGAAAGAGTTTCTTTTCTGCTTACTGTGCTTCTCTCATAATTTATGTCAATCTGTAAGTAACACAGATACTATAGTTTTTAATGATGCTAAAGCTGAAACTCCAGTACTTTGGCCACCTCATGCGAAGAGTTGACTCATTGGAAAAGACTCTGATGCTGGGAAGGATTGGGGGCAGGAGAAGAAGGGGACGACAGAGGGTGAGATGGCTGGATGGCATCATTGACTCGATGGACGTGAGTTTGAGTAAACTCCGGGAGTTGGTGATGGACAGGGAGGCCTGGTATGCTGCGATTCATGGGGTCGCAGAGAGTTGGACACGACTGAGCAACTGAACTGAACTGATAGTTTTTATAATATTGTGGAACATTTGAAGTGTTTCTTTAAAAAAATAAGTCAGTAGCAATATCTTTAGTAGAAATCACATAGACACTACAAAATCTGCATTTAAATTATGATAAGTTAACACATTTCATGTTTCAGAGCCTCTGATGTGAAAGATTTCATACACATTTGATGAAATGAACTATTAGGCATATACAAGGTAGGGCTCTTTAAAGAAACAGATTAGATGATAATTATTATAAAAAGATTTCCACCCTTAACCCTATTCCTTGGGGGGAAAACATGTTATTTACAAAATTGCCTGATGTAAGAAATTATTTAACCAATGAAATATTCCAATAAATTACCATCAAAATACATTCTCTGGGGGCATAGAATGCAGAAGAGTCCATTACAATAACTTTCTAAATATCTATTCAAGAACAGATAAGTACAAGCAATTAGTGTTATAAAGTAGGTTCAATTAATGCATTTTATTCCCCCTTACATTATTGTGTTAGAGGGATGTTATTCAAGAGGGGAAAATATGTGTCCCTCAGTGTATTAAAATCATGCAGAATGACATGTGTATTTTGAAACCATGTGGCAAAAATTATGTCTAAGAAAAAAACTATTTCACTGGTCCAAATAATATCCACTTCTATTAATTGAAATATAGCTGACATATACAATATTACGTTAATTCAGGGGCACTACATAGTGATTTGACATTTTCATACACTGCAAAATGATCACCACAATAAGTCTAGTAAACATCTGTGCCCATACAAAGCTATTACAATTTTTTTGTTTGACCAAACCACACGGCATGTGGGACCCTAGTTCTCCAATCAGGGATCAAAGCTGTGCCCCGCGGAGTGCAAGTACGGTCTTAACCACTGGACCGCCAGGGAAGTCCCTATTACAGTTCTTTTACTGTATCCCTTGTACCTTGTTATTATGTCACCATGGCTTATTTATTTTATAACTGGAGGCCTGTATCTCTTAATGCCCTTCACCTATTTGGCCCAGCTCTCCAGCCCCCTTCCCTCTGGCATCTACACAATTGAGTACGCTGTCACTTGGCTTTGTTTTGTTTCTTAGATTCCAGATCTGACTATACAGATTTTAGTTAATACAGTATTTATCTTTGTCTGACTCATGATGCCCTCTAAGTATGTAATATTGATTCTTAAGACACAAATGGCTTCAGAATCCCTCCACATGCCCCCAAATCTCATATTTTCATCTTCAGGGCCGATCTCCCTCCTGAGCGGTATACTCTTGAACACTCATCTAAATTGCCCATCTAAAATCTCCATTTGGATGTCTCCTAGTTTTCATAAAATAGAAATATCATATTTGAGCTCATAATCTTAAGCTTCACATATTGTTTCTCATTTCAGTGAAGGATATCACCACCACTACTCACGTAAGAAATCTTACTGTCCTTTTGACACTCACTCTCCAATAAACCAACAAGTAATGCCTTTTCCCCTGGAAGATGCATACTCACTCTCTTATCTCCAATGCTGAAACCATACAATCCAAGGTACTATTATCTTTAATCTGAACTCCTGAGATAGCCCTGTAATGGCTATCTGACTTTCATTCTACTCTATTTGCCACTTAAGAGTTGCTAACTTTGCTTCAGTCCTTTGGTGACTTCAAAGATATGAAACGAGTCGCCTGTCCAGGTTCGATGCACAATACTGGATGCTTGGGGCTGGTGCACTGGGACGACCCAGAAGGATGGTACGGGGAGGGAGGAGGGAGGAGGGTTCAGGATGGGGAACACGTGTATACCTGTGGCAGATTCATGTTGATGTATGGCAAAACCAATACAATATTGTAAACTTAAAAAATAAAAAAAAATAAAAAATAAAAAGAAATTAAAAAAAAAAAAAAAAAGATGAGGTTAAATTTATCCAGGCAGCACAGACACACCTGTCCCCACCTCTCCAGCTTCATCTCATACTTCCCTGACTTGATCTTTATTTCTCCCACAAAGGTTTACTTTACCTTCTAGTTTTCAAAAAACTCAAAATCACACGTGCCTTGGGATCTTCATACATGCTGTTCCATCTATGCCAAAAATTCTGCCTTCTGGCCCCCTTCACTCAGATAATACCTACTCATTCTTCAAGATTGTCTCAATGTCACTTCCTCAATAAAGCATTGCTCGGTTCAGTTCAGTTGCTCAGTCATGTCCGACTCTTTGGGACCCCATGAATTGTGGCACGCCAGGCCTCCCTGTCCACCACCAACTCCCGGAGCCTACCCAAACTCATGTGCATCGAGTGGGTGATGCCATCCAGCCATCTCATCCTCTGTTGTCCCTGTCTCCTCTTGCCCTCAATCCCTCCCAGCATCAGGGTCCTTTCCAAAGAGTCAACTCTTCACATGACTTGTGATCTCTAAATTAGATCTCCGACTATATGTTCTCATAGCATCTTCTAGGTCTTCTTTGTAACATTTAGTAAAATTCTATAATTGGTGTATAATCTTGTTAATTGGTTATTTTCTTTACTATCTGTACAACACAGACTAGAGTTATATTGTTTACCTCTGAACTCTTAGTGTCTATAAATATGCTGGGAAAACAGCAGATTCTCAAGTGTAATTTTAATAAATGAGTGAAAAACATGAATAAATGAATTGATGGAATAACTAGGTCAGATACCTCCATCAATTATAAAAACCTTTCTTGATGAACCTACTTGGTGGACCTCATTGGTAGTTTTTATAGACTAATTTCTTTTGTATTACCTGCCTTATCTTCCTCCTAGTGAAAGTGAAGTGAGAGTGTTAGCCACTCAGTTGTGTCCTCTTCTTTGTGACCCCATGGACTGTGGCCCACCAGGCTCCTCTGTCCATGGAATTCTCCAGGCAAGAATACCGGAGTGGGTTGCCATTCCCTTCTCCAGGGGATCTTCCCCACCCAGGGGTCAAACCTGGGCCTCCTGCATTGCAGGCAAATTCTTTACCATCTGAGCCACAAGGACATCTTATCTTCCTACCGGTAGGTGCCTCTAACACAAGCATTTATTATACTCATTATATTTATACATGGAATTTTACACAAAAAAGAGATGAATAAATATTTTAAAATAAAGCCAAAAGAGAGAAAAGAGGAAGGCAGGAAAAAAAAAGTAAGCAGGCATAAAAAGCAACATTCACAATATGACAATACATTAAACACGTCTGCACAATTCAGATATATCAAGTATTTATGAGTTGCTATTACATAACAGGAACTGCAGAACATATTTTCTACCAGTTTTGTACTGCATAAAAGATATATTCATGATTAACATGGAAACATAAAATATAGCATTTCCCTCATTTTGAAAACATATTATTTAAGAATAGCAATTCTAATCATTAGGTTGCTTATTGTTTTCACTATTTCATCTCTTGACACATCTAACTTCATCTCCATAGTAATCATTTCTCTTAAAACAACAATTTCTCCATTAGCCACTGCCAAAAAAAATATGAAACAGGTTATGGCAGCTGAAAATTATTGCCAAGTATCTGGAGATTATAATACAAAGTCCAGGAGCTCTTGGAAAGACGTTCGAATTTAAGAGAAAATAAAGTCTGGAACCCAAACCTCCACCTACTCATCTTAATGATGTAGCAATAAAGAGTTAACAGGTAGACTGCAAGGTGAGACTTAACCTCATCCTTCATCTCCATTTCTTTCATCTTTTTTTTTTCCCTTTTTCCCCCTCAAAAACAGAAACTTATAGGGTGAGAAACAAGCCTGCTCTTCTCTTTGGGATTCACATCAAATTCCACTTTTCTTTGACCCTTTAGCCTGTCTAAAGACAGAGATCAACCTGTCTCTTAATCAATGGGACAAGAGTTAAAGCTAGGTTTTGAGAAAATAAATAAAGTACACAAAGAAGTCTTAACATAAACCTTTACCTGAATTTTAAACCCTAGTTGTTTATTTTCTGCTAAAAACAAAACAAAACAAAAAAACTCTTAAATTTTTTTGATTTTTTTTTATAGGCTTGGACTTTGTGCTTTCTATGGCTTTCAGTTTTATTAAATGAGGTAAGTATGTAAAGTACACAGTATAGCCTCTTTGCCTTTCCTTAATCATTGCACACAGTTTCTTTAGTTATAGAAAGCATTCATATCTTTAGGTTTATGCTCAGCCTAATATGATCTGTGGGGCTGAGTCCACACTGGTCTATTAGGAAAGCTGAGTTCAGAATCTTTCAACCTAAAACTCCTGATCCCAGCTTCTTAAAATTCAACTTCATATTGCTTTTCTGGTTAATGCCTGAGGTTCCACACCTTCCTAAGGATTTGCTCAATGACACATACTAAACATCTTGCAGGGCCAAAGGATAGAACCAAAGGCTAAAGCACAGTAAATAAATACACACACACACACACACACACACACACACACACACACACAGATATATAACATAATAACTTTCCTAAAGGATGCAGGTTCAGTAAACAGTCACTGAATGCTCTCAATGATCCAGGTATCAGAAACTTTAATTTATTACATTTAACTTATGACCTATCTGTAAAGGTAAGGCACTCACAAAGACAATTATATGACATGTATGTTTAAAACTCTGTATGGTAGGTAATTTGGCAAAACCAATACAATATTGTAAAGTTTAAAAATAAAATTAAATTAAAAAAAATAAAAATAAGAATTACAAAAAAAAGGAAATAAAAAAAATATGGGGCTGAGAAGTCAAAGATGACCTCTTAAGAGTTAAAAAAAAAACTTTAAAAAAATGGATTGCAATTGGTAGGATTACTAAAATGGATAGAAGGAGTTACTTTGAAGCAGGAGTCATTTCTAATAACCTCTAAATCATGTCCAGAACAGCTGTTATACTTTCCATCTATAAGAGAAATCTATCCATAAGGTTTAGAGTTCTAATCTATTTGTAAGGTTTATCTTGCCTAATTTTTTCCCCATAACTATACTCTTTATATTCTAACACCTGAATTATTTGTTATAATATCTTTTAACAGGAACACTTAAAGTACCAGCTATGACATTTTTAATTATGTGTAAAACTGGATTTATTCAGCAAGCAAATGAAATATACAAAAATAATTGTTTAAAACTTGCTAAATTGTACCTCTGAGTACACAAGGAGCATTTTCTAGACTTAGAGATCTGTTTGTTTATGTAAATCATTTCATCAGCAGCTAAAAAAAGGAAGTGGGTGGAAGAAATTTCACCATAGAGCTTCCAACTACACTATATGAAAGTCTATTAGAACCTGGGAATTAAATTAGGTGTTGCCATTCACTATATAACAGAGAAGGAGGTTCAGGTGGTATGCAAGTTGGCAAAAAGTGAAGTCAAACACAATTCACTACATATTTGCTGGTAAATATCTGCAAAGATGTTTCTATATTCAAGCTTTCAAGAATGAGTGAACACAAGGGAAACAATTAAAAAAAAAAACAAAACATGTACAGACTAGCAGAAAATATTTACAAATCATACAACCAACAAGGGAATAATTTCCAAAATATACATACAGCTCAATAACAACAACAACAAAAAACAATTTAAAAAATGGGCTGAACCCCTAAACAGACATTTCTATAAAGGAGGCATCCAGATGGCCAACAGGCATATGAAAAGATTCTCAACATCACTAACTAATAAAAAATGTAAACCAAAATTACAGAAAGGTATTACCTTCTATCAGTCAGAATGGCCATCATCAAAATGCCTACAAACGATAAATCCTGGAGAGGGTGTAGAGAAAAGAGAATCTACTATACGATTAGTGAGAATGTAAATTGCCGCAGCTACTATGAAAGTCAGTGTGGAGGTTCCTTAAAAAACAAGAGTAGAGTCACCATATGTTCCAGTAATTCCAGTCCCAGGCATGGACCTGGATAAAACTTTACTTTGAAAAGATACATGCACCCCAAATGGAAAAGGAAATGGCAACCCACTCCAGTATTCTTGCCTGAGAAATCCCATGGGCAGAGGAGCCCGGTGGGCTACAGTCCATGGGGTTGCAAAGAGTTGGGCACAACTGAGTGACTGAGCATGCATGCACTCCAATGTTCATAGCCGTGCTATTTACAATCACCAAGACACAGAAGCAATCTAAATGTTCATCAAGAGATAAATGGATAAAGAAGATGTACTGTATATATATGCAGATGACATCACCCTTATGGCAGAAAGTGAAGAGGAACTAAAAAGCCTCTTGATGAAAATGAAAGAGGAGAGTGAAAAAGTTGGCTTAAAGCTCAACATTCAGAAAACGAAGATCATGGCATCTGGTCCCATCACTTCATGGCAAATAGATGGGGAAACAGTGGAAATAGTGTCAGACTTTATTTTGGGGGGCTCCAAAATCACTGCAGATGCTGACTGCAGCCGTGAAATTAAAAGATGCTTACTCCTTGGACAGAAAGTTATGACCAACCTAGATAGCATACTCAAAAGCAGAGACATTACTTTGCCAACAAAGTCCATCTAGTCAAGGCTATGGTTTTTCCAGTCATGTATGGATGTGAGAGTTGGACTGTGAAGAAAGCTGAGGGCCGAAGAATTGATGCTTTTGAACTGTGGTGTTGGAGAAGACTCTTGAGAGTCCCTTGGTCTGCAAGGAGATCCAACCAGTGCATAAAGGAGATCAGCCCTGGGATTTTTTTGGAAGGACTGATGCTAAAGCTAAAACTCCAATACTTTGGCCACCTCATGCGAAGAGTTGACTCATTGGAAAAGACTCTGATGCTGGGAGGGATTGGGGGCAGGAGGAGAAGGGGACAACAGAGGATGAGATGGCTGGATGGCATCACTGACTCAATGGACATGAGTTTGGGTGAACCCTGGGAGTTGGTGATGGTCAGGGAGGCCTGGTGTGCTGCAATTCATGGGGTCACAAAGAGTCAGACACGACTGAGTGACTGAACTGAACTGTATATATAGACTTCCCAGGTGGCACAGTGATAAAGAATCGACCTACCTATGCAGGAAATGCAAGAGATGCAGGTTCAATCCCTGGGTCAGGAAGATCCCCTGGAGTAGGAAATAGCACACAACTCCAGAATTCTTGCCTGGAAAATTCCATGGACAGAGAAGCCTGGCAGGCTGCCAGCCCATGGACTGCAAAGAGTCAGGGACACAACTGAGCACACACACACACAGACAGTGTATAAATACATCATACAATTATTGCCCAGCCATAAAAAATAGGAAGGAAATAATGCCATTTGTGGCAACATGGATGAACTGAGAGATGGTCATCCTAACTGAAGTCAGACAAAGACAAATATCATATGTATCACTTATATGTGGAATCTAAAAATGGTACAAATGAACTTATTTACAAAACAGAAACATAGTCACAGACATAGAAAACAAATTTATCATTACTAAAGGGGAAAGATAGGAGGAGGGATAAATTAGGAGTCTGAGATTATTGGACACAAATTACTATATATAAAACAGCTGAAGTCCTACTGTACAGTAGAGAAAACTAAAATTCCATATCTTACAATAAACTCTAACAAAAAAAAAGTCAGAAAACATATAACTGAGTCACTTGGCTCTACACCATAAACTAACATAACACTGTAAATCAACTATACCTCAAAAAACTCTTTTTTAAAGTTTGAGTGAGGAGGAAAAAATAAATAAATAAAAACTGGGCCTATGAGAATATGCTACAGAAATATAAAGGGAAACATAATTCCTACTACTTAGCTCAGTGAATTTGATTTACTATCAGATCAGATCAGATCAGTCGCTCAGTCGTGTCCGACTCTTTGCGACCCCATGAATCGCAGCACGCCAGGCCTCCCTGTCCATCACCAACTCCCGGAGTTCACTCAGACTCATGTCCATCGAGTCAGTGATGCCATCCAGCCATCTCATCCTCTGTCGTCCCCTTCTCCTCCTTACCCCAATCCCTCCCAGCATCAGAGTCTTTTCCAACTATAGGAAGCAAAATAAGATTTTAGAAATTTGGGGGAATCCTCACATGTCAGAAGACATTGGTCCTATAAAATAGGAGCCAAGAGCTGAAAGGAGAGACCAAGGTAAATTAATGAGTAAAAAGATGCATAAGGTAAATGAGGATGGCAAGAGAACTAAAAACACAGTGGCAAAATTAAAGTCTACTTTGGAGGCAACAAAAGAAGAATTCAAATTTCATAAAAAACCAGATCAATGCCATTCAATAAAAATTTAGATATGTTCAGAAAGTATGGAGATCAAAGAATAGACAGTGATTGTTCTCAAGGAGGGGATCAGATTAATAGAATAATTGGAATAACTGAAAAATTTATCCATAATAGAAAGAGACATGTACATGAGTATGTAACTGCAAATGCTCATAAGAATGATTTTATTTTGGATTAGTAGGATGAAGACAACATGCTGTGAGGCACCAGAAAAGAATGAACAGGCTGCCCACAGAGGAACACATACGAAGGTGGTCCAGACTTCTCTTCATTGCTAAACTTAGACCTCTCCTTTTGATTATTAAATGCTTGAGCATTTAACCACATTTCCAGATTTTCAGACAAAAAAAAGTGTCCTAGTAAATCTGTGTCCAAGAATGTGTGAAAGTTGTAGGATGACTTTCTCAGGTATGAAAAAGCCAAAAAATTTTTTTCTTCAAAAAATATATATACATATACATATATGTATAACTAACATATATTAATATATATTTTAAAAATGTTATTATATAAGAAATAACTTATAATACAATGTATATGTGACCAAGTTGATTTAGTCTCCTAAATAAAAATAGATAGCTATCTGATCATCCTCAGTGAGAATTAGATAGGCAAACATTGGGGGAAATTTTCAGGAGAAATTTCAGGCACATATATTTGAGGACAGTAACTTTTATCTACCCAAATGAAATTAATCTCTGCATTCTAATGCAGGTGGTAACAATAGTTACTCTGAGATGTCTTAAAACACACACATAAACACACGCATACACAAACACACATATGTATTTACAGATGTACACACGCATGCAGACATGAACACAAACATATAACTTTCCTTCACTGTCAGAGAGAGGCACATAGAAGAGGAAAAATTACTGGAAATAAATGTGCATTTTACTTATGGTTTTCTCTGGTGACAGAGTAACAGGTGATTCTCCCCTTACAGTTTTCCAGACTTACGAAATTGCTTCCAATGAACATTTTTTAATTAAAAAATATAAATGTCACCTCCAAATTTCATCTAACATACAAATAACCTTTTTTTGTACAGCTGCATGTGATTCACGTCTCTTTACTCTCGTTTCACTTGCATATTCATTTATTGTACAGCAGGCATATACACTGAGCACCCTCCTTGGGCTAGTCAGGTACCACAGTGCTAGGGTCAGAGAGAAGAGGAAACACAATCTCTTCCCACACGGACAGCCCATTTTAACACAATCCCCAAAATAAATCAATTACAATCTTTGAGGGAAAAAAAATCCAGTTATGAGGGACCATAATTGATTTAATTTGGATTTAGCTGGCGAAACAAGGCTTTCTGAAGGAAGTAAGCTGTAAACTAAAACCTGGGGATTAACAAGAGCTTGCCTAACTTGGGAACATATCTTTATTAAAAGTAGAAACAAACAAAAAGACAGGGGAAGAGGCCACTTTTGCTATTCTCACACTTAGACATTCCAATGTATTTCACTTTCCGTTGTGATGTACCACCCTCTAAATGTCCACTTAAAAATTCTTTGAACTATTTGTAATGGCTTTCACAAACACTGCTTTAGTTCAAGTGCTACAATTCTACTTCTCATTAGACACTGGCTAAAAAACTGATGGTATAAAAAAAGAATTTTCACAGATTATGTAAAGGAACCTAGTGCTGGGAGAAAGAAGAGCTTAAATGGTACTGGGTGATGGGGAAGCTAAAAGTCAACCAAATTTATCTGCTACTAAATTCAGTATCACTGAATTCCACTTGGCATAAACTAGCAAATTGGCACAGTTGGCAAAGAATCCACCTGCCAATGCAGGAGACAAAAGAGATATAAGTTCGATCCCTGGGTCAGGAAGATCCCCTGGAGAGGGAATGGCAACCCACTCTGGTAGTCTTGCCTGGAGAATCCCATGGACAGAGGAGCCTGGTGGGCTACAGTTCATGCCTCGCAGAGTCAGACACAACTGGGTGTGCGTGCACACACACACAGCACAATTATATCATCTACTCTCAAAATCCTGTTGGGAGCCATGGCCAAGCCTCATTTCTCTCAGGAACAGCTGAGCAGAAAGGAAGACTATGGCAGAGAAAATGACAGGCATTGCCCTTTCCTTAGCCATTAGAATTCATACAAACACCATGCCTTGGCTTTAGACAGAATGAAAAAAGTACTCCTTAAATTCAATATGTAATAAACATTGAATATTATTATTTATGGGGCTTCCAAGGTGGCACTAGTGGTAAAGAGCCCGCCTGCCAATGCAGGAGACATAAGAGACATGGGCTCGATCCCTGGGTCAGGAAGATCCCCTGGAGGAGGGCATGGCAACCCACTCCAGATCTTGCCTGGAGAATCCCCATGGACAGTAGAGCCTGGTGGACTACAGTTCACGGGGTCACAGAGTCGAACACGACCAAAGCGACTGAGCGTGCATCCATTATTACTTATATTCCAAAATGACAAAATGCATTTGAATACGTGGTGTGTGCTCTACAACACACATTCTTCCTTGATGCTACAGAAGCTAAGTGATCTCCCTGGCCATCCAGAAATATCCTCAGCCAGGCTCTCCGTCGGGCCAGCAGGGAGGGGCTCCATCTTAGTCTGTTTCTTGGTCCATTCAAGTTCTCACAGGAAGCAGACTAGAGACTTCATCTTTCAACAACTGACTGAGCTCAGACAACATTTCCCCCTTGGACCACTGCTTTGTTCTTTAGAAATATTAGGGTGGTGTGACTATCCCTTTGGCTGTTGGAGATTACATGGATGGTAAAGGTTTGAATGGTGTGCCTTAAAAATTATGTGAGTTTAGTACAGAATAACTTCATAGTTGTTTCAAAATGTATAGCTGTTACAGAAGGAATTTAAGCAAACTACTTAACTTTATAATCTACTCTCTCTTCTTTAGTTTCTAGTGGAACAACCACTGAGTAAAGATTTATAACTTTCTTTGGGAAACAAAAGCTAAATATTCTCAAGGAACATGTGACTTCAAAGTGACTTAAATGTCACATTTTATTTTTATTTTTTGATGTATCTACAACAAATAGATATTAAAAAGCCAAAAGAAAGGTCCTTAAAACATAAAAAATTTGTTTTCAAACATATCACAAGTGAAAGCCTTAAGAGAGTTCTCCTCTAAAGTAAGAGATCATTAGAAATACTAAGATGAATTTTGAGATCATGTGGACTGTAAGAGTATGCATGTTACAGGGGAAATTTAAGTTTGGATTAAAGCCAGAATAATATTTGGAAGAGCAGAGTGAAGATAGTACATTTCATTTCCTTTGGATTTGGAAAAGCACTAAATGAAAGTCACTAACCAAATATATATTTTTAGTCCCAGTGATAGTGGAAGAGCTATTAACAGACACATAAATTACATACTTTGCACGTTTTTAAGAGAATATTTAGTATTTTTATCCTAAGAATTTAAGTGTCAGGATGCAACATTAAGGTAAATAAGACAATAAGGTTTTTTCCTACTGAAGTATGTAACTTTGGAATCACTTAGTGAATCCTTACAGAGCAGTAATTGCAAAGTAACTTTCACTTTCAGTGTTTTCAAATTTGAGCTGGTAAATTCCTAAGTGTTTATGATTTACATGTACACATTATGTATATATACTGCAAATTAATATTTGTCGATTCAAGTAAAATTTATTGAAAACTTACTAAGTATAAAATTCTGTATTTTTAAGAATATAAGTTTATATAACTTCTCATTTAAGCCGGAAATGTGCCTCATCAGGTACCTCAGTGGTAAAGAATTCAACTGCCAGTCCCAGAGATGCAGGAGATGTGGGTTTGATCCCTGTGTCTGCAAGATCCCCTGGAGCAGGGCATGGCAACCCACTCCAGCATTCCTGTCTGGAGAATCCCACAGATAGAGGAGCCTGGCGGGCTACAGTCCTCGAGGTCAGGAAGAGCGGGACACAACTGAGCATGCGTGAACATGCGCGTGTCTCATCACATACATTAAACATGAAAATAAACTCAACCTGATTTCCCTATTTGTGCTTGGAATATAACTTCTGATAAATACTAGGGTGTTGACATTATGGCAAAGAAACTAATCATGTGAAATGACCCAGTTTTCAGTTTGAAGCATTTGGTTATGTTTGTGTCATGCTTGCATTATCTGCTTTGCAATCCACTCTTTCACCTGATTTTTCCCCCTAATTTTTGTCTGTGCTGCATGGCATGTGGGATCTTAGTTCCCTAACCAGAAATTGAATCCATGCCCCCTGCAGTGGAGGCGCAGTGTCTTAACCACTGGACTGCTAGGGAAGTCCCTTCCTGATTCTTTTAAGACCTACAAACCCTGTTCATTTGCAAAAACATGTTTTTCTCAAACTAGTAGGATCATTCTAATATTCAGAGAACTTGTTTCATTCATATGGAGGGAACATATAAAAGTAGAGGAAACCACAACATGTCAGGGAAGGGTCACCTCTCTTAACCAAGGAAAGAAATTATCAGTAGGGTTACCATAGTAGACAGCCACACACATGACTATTGAAACAGCATCACAAAACTTGATAATCAAGCTTGCTTTTAAAGTAAGGAAATGATTTGGAGTGAATGTAAATGGCATTACAATAGGATGTCTGTGTCTCTGAAAGCTTATGGCTGAATACAAAACACTCTCAGTAAAAAGAACTGAGAAAGAACTGCTTCTTAAAGGCTACTGCTCTGACTACCTACAAAAAGTATTTCTCTACAGCATGTATCTGACTATGAGCAAAAATTCTCTTAAGAACAGGGATTGAACGAGGCATGACTGATCCAAGCAGCTTCCGCTGACCCTGGCTACAGTCCTGGGTTGCCTGGGATACCAGGACAGGTCTGTTTGTCCAAGAAATAGAGGGATCAGAAACAGTGGCTAACGTGGTGAGAGAAATATATCCAGATATATCCAGTCTGTAGCTCCGAGTACGGAATGCTGGCTCGCGGTGTAATACATTATAAAATGTAGCTCCTGAGCATACTTATCAAAGATGTCTGTCAAAGTTAAATAACCTGGTTGTTCCGTTCATTGACTTTTAAATAAAAGATGATATCAAGGCTTGGGAATGTGATTTTGGAAAAAGTATTTTAACTTTTCCAAGTACAAAGGGTTGCTTGAGGTCACAGAAGCCACAAAAACAAACCCTGAATCCTAAAAATTGAATCAAAAATAAATCAGATAACCTGTGAGAGACTCTAGCAGAAGGTACATCTGAATTCTCCCCTTGAGGCATGCATGTTCTGAGCCCTTAGGGCTAGAATATCTTTCATTTCATGGGCCACAGTTGAGAGCATAGACCAAGAATGGGGTCCAGCAGACATCAAGGAATATTTATCCACATGCATATTTATGGTACAGCTCCTTTGTGAGAGAATAGTGCCCTTTTTTGCGTGTGTTCCAGACCTGACCTTCCTTTGGCCTTGGAATTATCTGGTTTGTTTTCTTCTGTAGCCAGGTTCTGAAATATCAAACACAGCTGTAGGCAAAGGAAGAGGGTGGTCAGATAGCCCACCCATCGGTGCCATAATAAATGGAATTGGAACTGATGTGTGTAGAATTAAACAAGGTTTGCCTTGGCACCACTGTCTCCTATGAGTCATTTGAATGAAAAGCCAGAACAAAACACTGAAACAAACACAACAGCAAGAAAAACAAACTGGAAGGGGGCACTCTTTCGAGTTGAATGAAGTCAGCATCGTAAATTTCCTAGGGGCCACAACCACTAGAAGGAAGAGATAGTAAAGAATGTTGAAGGGCTCTCTGGTTCCAAAAGGGACCCATGCACCTGTTGATGTGTTTTCCAGGCCCCTGAATGATAACAATTTATGAGGCTATTAATACTAAGCCCAAGATTTATCAGATGTGCTGCTTTGTCTTGTGGCCAATACAACCTCATAAAATTTGGGTTGCATTGGGTTAAAACGGAGCGTTCTGCCCTTGGAGTTATTCTGAGCATTTAAATCGCTTAATCCTGCAAGAACGGTGCATTCAGCCTGCCTATTAGGGAGAGTCTTTTGGGATTCTCACCAGTTGCAGAGCCGGGCCGGAGGGGGCGGTCCATTGCTGGGTGAGGTAACGTGGAGGCTGCGGGGGAGGAGTGGGTCTTGGAGACCAGACGCTCTTTCTCTAATCCCTCCATGCCCACAGCAGCCAGCTGAGCCTGGCGCACCGAGACTGCACGTGTGTGCTGGGGCTCCAAGAAGGACTGCTGCCAAGAAAAGAGCACAGAATAGAGAAACATGAGGCCAGCACGCAGGGAGACACTGAGAGCGACATGTCAACAAATTAAGTTCATCAGGTCAGAGACATAATAAACGGTGTGAAGGAAAAAAAAAATAGAGAAAGGGAGAAAAAAAACACGATCTAGTCAATAAATCCATTCAACAGATGTTTTCGCACTGACGGCCAGGGCCTGCCTGCCTGGCTGAGGAGGAGGTGATGGCAGGAGGCCTGTCAGTTTGAACTGATTGAAAGAAACAGACCTTTAACCTCAAGAGGAACATCGACTTAGACTCATTTCCTACCTTGATACCAATGTTTTGAATACAGCCTGGAACTGTTACAATGGCAAAGTGGTAGAACAATTCAACTGTTTTCAAACCACCACCAAGACTCAATTTTGAAAACCCTATCCTGAATTCACTTCAAGTGATATTGTCAATGAAATTTTCAGGAGCCTAAATGATGCCAATTAAATGACTATATTTGACCACTTTCAGTCTTCATACAGGCTTCCCCAGTGGCTCAGATGGTAAAGAATCTGCCCTCCAGGCGGAAGACCTGAGTTCAGTCACTGGGTTGGGAAGATCCCCTGGAGAAGGGAATGGAGACCCACTCCAGTATTCTTGCCTGGGAAATCCCATGGACAGGGGATCCTGGTGAGCTGCATTCCATGGGGTCACAAAGAGTTGGATGTGACTGAGCGACTAACACACACATAGACAGTCTTTGTATAATCGTACAGAATGACTTTTTCATACGCTGATGATATAATCCCAATACTATAAAAAAAACTGTTTCCTTAAACAATGTTAAATACAGTCTCAGTATTTAACAATATTGTCATACTTCATATGTCTCAACTTATCAAAGAGCCAGAATTGGAAGCTCCTGAAAGATTCACTGGGCCTATTCCTCTGTCCCCCCAAAAAAGACCATCTCTAAAACAGAGACAGGCACTATCTCTGTTTAACTTAACTAAATTAAACTACAGTTTAACTATCAATATTACACCCTAATTAGGTCCTCTCTCCTCAGCATCAGGCAATTCATAACCTTTGTACTGATTTTTATGTTTCCTGCCTTTTCTATATTCCAAATAGACATGAAAAGCAGCTCAACAGTGATACAAAGATGATCACCTCTCATGCCACGGATAAGGAAACTAATACTCCAAAAGGTTAACAAAGCCTTCTAAACACAAGACCAATTTCTAGCATTTTCTACCTGCTCTTCTGCTTCTTCAAGCATGTACGGTTTCAAGACTGGAAGCAGATGTCACCTCTCCTTAGTAAAGCCCCAGCCCAACCTTCCTGTTAGAATGGTTGCTCCTCTAGTACAAGGCTGGGCACATCCTTTGAATCCAAAGTATTCATTTAATGAGCATGCTAACAAGTCTAACTACAATATGACTGTATTCAATGCATGTTACATGGCTTTATGTCATTGTGATTTTCTCTGTATGAGTTAATGCTGTACATACATGTGTTATGAATATGAATATATATTTAGTTATAGACCAAAGACAGATTTCCCAATTTGGAAAAAAGAATCATTAAAAATTAACTTTAAAATAAGTTCTAAGTAATGATGTGTATATGATGTTATTTCTGTTTTGCCCTGAAAAATAACTGAACCATCAATCAACTGGAAGGTATTTGTCACATCATCAGGCCCTGGGCATGTGCTTTGATGTTTAGAATGATTTGGCCAAGATCTAGTCCTAGTTAACAATAGTCGTAACACTTCTACTAAAGTCTCTAAATCCCTTGCTTTCTTGAGTATCTCCATGTGCAATTCCCTAAGGAAACAGCAGTAGGGTTGGCACAGTCTCTCCTCTCATGGAACTTACAGAGGACATGCAAATGTGCAATTAGGACTTTGGGAGTTTTCTATGGGAAAATGAGCTCTTCTGCATAGGATCTAAAGTGCCTGGGTACATATATACCTAGATGTTTGTAATGTCCATCCCTTCTGTTTCTATTACTGTACAATTCAAACTAATGCAAAAGGCCCTTGATTAACTATCCTAATTCAAAAATCAACCCATCCTATTCTTTCCTGCAAGAACTCTCTTCCTAAAGCCCTACTAATAAGCAAAAAGGTGACAGAAAGTCTGTGCAGGTAAAGGAAAGTTTGAAGAGCCTCCCCAGGCTGTCATCTAGGTTCTCACTGCATGCATGCGTGTTCAGTCACTTCAGTCGTGTCTGACTCTTTACGACCCCATGGACTGCAGCCCGCCAGGCTCCTCTGACCATGGGATTCCCCAGGCAAGAATACTGGAGTGAGTTGCCATGTCCTCCTCTAGGGGGTCTTTCTGACCCAGGGATTGAACCCATGTCTCTTACGCCTCCTGCATTGGCAGGCGGGTTCTTTACCACTCGTGCCCCCTGGGAAGCCCAGGTTCTCCCTGACCTGACACCAATTTGAATTTCAATGTTAGCTCTTCTATTCCTTCTTCAGGTTCTAGCTCAAATTCCTACCCACTGTTTAACAAATACCATCCTCAGGGTTGTATTCTTTCATGGGCTCTTTCCTCTATAAAAAATACTAAACATTGCCTTTTATGCTAAGATCAGCATACATTGGAATCATTATTATAATATCTATTTTTTCTTCTGATTAAAAACTAACATTTAAAATATTTTGTGGGTCCCTTAGAGTATCGTGGGTTCTGGGCACAGTGTCTGCTGTGTCTAATGGACATATTGGCCCTGATCGTCCGTGCTTCCAATCTTTTCTGTGTCACCTGCTCTGGGTGTGTCCATGAGGCTTCACATTCAGCAACCGTTCACCTCCTCTAAAGTCCATGTCAAATCTTATCGCAAACCTTTTAAACTCACATGTTATACATGCTTTTCCTCTCCACTCTATTTCTCTATTTCCTTGCCATCATCTTTTATGTATTAGAGTTACTGCATGCAGTAACTAGTTATTGAGCTCATACCCTGAGCCAGATACGTTGCTGGTGTGTTGAGCCTTTTTAATGTTTATCGTCTAATGAGGAGACAGATACTAAATATTTCTAAGTATAATGCAATTATAAATATGAGTGCTATATGGGAAAAAGAGAACCACGGAAAACTTTAAAGAAGAATATGATTTAGAGGTTGAGGGAACTTTCTTTAAGCAAGTCACATTTGATGTGAGATGTAAAGAATAAACTGAATTGGCCAGATGAATGGGACCAAGGATCTAGATATGTTTTGCGGGGGAGGGGGAAAAGAAATCAACCAGAGATTGGATTTAATCCATCTGTGAACTTATTTTCTGCTCCATTTTATGTCTTTTCTTATATTTCTTATATTTAGCCTTAAGGCTAAATATGTATTTGTGCATTGAAAATAGTAACACAAACTTGGCAGTTAGAGGCCGTGCTATTTTTTCAATAACATAACCATGTTTTAGATCACTGGAGTTACTAAATATTTTATCTCTTAAAGAATAGCTCAATACTCTAAGAGTTCATGTAAATACCACCACCTTCTTTGCTTCTTTCTTCGTAAAGCATACTCATTGCTTTACTTGGACTTCACAGGAACCTTTGAGATAATGGAATAATAATTTGATAACTCATAACTTCACTTTCACTTTTATGCATTGGAGAAGGAAATGGCAACCCACTCCTTTTTAATGTTTATCATCTAGTGAAGAGACAGATACTAAATATTTCTAAGTATAATGCAATTATAAATATGAGTGCTATATGGGAAAAAGAGTACCACGAAAAACTTTAAAGAAGAATATGATTTAGATTAAAAAGAACCAGGAAATGTTCTTGCCTGGAGAATCCCAGGGATGGGGGAGCCTGTTGAGCTGCCGTCTATGGGGTTGCACAGAGTCGGACACGACTGAAGCGACTTAGCAGCAGCAGTAGCAACTCATAACCATGATACAAATGTTATATCTCAGTATGGAACTTCACAACCAGGCAAGCAAAATCCTAGTTATCCAACTTCTACTATTAGGAAAATGGCAATATAAGTAAGAAACAAACTTGTTCAATAGTATTCATCACATATAAGAGTTCATCCAATATCTATTATGCATGACAGATGGGAAACAGACCCCATGATGGGGTGAAGAGTCAGGAAAGTGAATTAAACATGGCTCCTGATTTTATGGGTTGACACCCCAAATTCAAGTACTTTATCCATGATTAGTAAGTATCATAAGGATGTGAGCTTCACCCACTGACTCACGTATTTCCACATATACACTAGGTGTTAATAAATATATGTTGAATAAACACGTGAATAGAAAGGAGATACATAGCTATCCTTAAGATCTCACCATAAGGATAAAACAAGAAAGCATATTATAAGCAATCATAATATAAAAAGCCAAGGAATGGTTAATGGAAACATAAAAAAATAGAGAACAGACATAAGAATTATCAAATACAATTCTCTGAAGTTACTCAGTGATGGAGCCAAGAGCTGAGGGAAGGGACTGATTTGAGAATTATTTTTTTTTTCCTCTGTACTTTCATGTGGTTTCCAAATGTTATGCCTATCACCTATATTAAAACTTTAATTAAGAAAAATGGCAAATGTTAATTTAAAATAAATAGCTGAGCCTTTCAAACACTTCATTAGGACAGACTCATAATCACTGGTTCTAAGAGCAGCCGTGGGTCAAGAATTTTTGAACTTTCTGTCAAAAAAGGACTATAAAACAGAAACATTTATTCATTTTCAAAAGACTGGACTATAATTATATGCCCTTACAAATAAAGTATAGCTTTTAATGTACAGGATGAATTTTGACAATCCAGTAAAGCACAGTTTATTATGGTACATGCTGCTGCTAAGTCACTTCAGTCATGTCTGACCCTGTGCGACCCCATAGATGGCAGCCCACCAGGCTCCCCCGTCACTGGGATTCTCCAGGCAAGAACACTGGAATGGGTTGCCATTTCCTTCTCCAATGCATGAAAGTGAAAAGTGAAAGTGAAGTCGCTCAGTTGTGTCCAACTCTTTGCGACTCCATGGACTGCAGCCTGCCAGGCTCCTCCATCCATGGGAGTTTCCAGGCAAGACTACTGGAGTGGGGTGCCATTGCCTTCTCCGATTATGGTACATATTAGTGACCAAAACATTACAAAACAGTAGGCACTTTGATTTCAGACGCGTGTCACTTCTCACTCAGAGAAAACTTCCCTTCTCCATGAGACTGAAAACTGAGATAGCATTTTCATAGCTAAAATTGAAGTGTTTCATTAAACATTTTTTAAGGAGATATAATTTTGTTCATGGCTATTTTCCATACTTCCAAGTAAGGACAAAGATGCATGTTTTTCTCTTGCATCATCAGAAAAATAAAATGTCTAACAGTTTAGAACAGAGTGCTACTAAAAATTCTGTTGATATCGAAATCAATCTTTCATCTATTGAGTGCCTCTGGAAAACGTGTCATGCTCAATGAGGGAATAATAAAAATGCTCTCATCCCTCGAAAAAGCATTCTTGCTTAAAATATTTTTTTTAAATACGTGTATTATTTTCAGATTGTTTCTTATGCATATACAGACTTTGGTTCTTTCAGATGGTTTAACTATGAGCTTTGTTTTGATTGGTTATTTTACCAAACTGTAATTCAGGGACATTCTCTCAGGCTACCGAGATGTGTTATAAAATCTTTTCTCTATGAAGTAGCGTAAGGCCACTATACCTGAGCATCACCCGTCTCCCATCACTGATAAAGGCTTCCAATTACTTTCACAGAAGAGTTATTATGTGCCTATTTTATAAATTCTTCAGTGATGTAGCAAGACATCAATGTCATTAGGGCCTAGGCCTTTCTAAGCTGTGGTAAATAAACACCGCGATCTATTTGGAAAGAGGGTCCCCGTATAGAAGTCTGTATGGCAAGCACGCTGTTCTTGCTTAGAGCTGAGTCTCGGGGAGTGGCTTGCTAATGGAGATTATGAGGTGACAAAGCCCTGGGTTGAGGAGATTCAAGGTTCTAATTTTTGGTAACAGCAGTGATTTTTAAATTTTGTTTTTGTTTGGTTTATTCTGCTTTCTTGCTGCCACTGCTCAGGGACCTATTTTATGGCTTCTGGGTTTTCACTTTGTTCTGGACGGTTACATTTGCTTCCAGACATACTGCTCTTTGTTTGCTATAATCAATATCATCATGCCATTTTAGAAAAGCAAATACAAAAATCATATATTACAGTTTAATCTTTGAAATGATTAAAATTAAATATTTGAGTTGGTTTAATAAAAGATATGACCTAAAAACAAAAGAAAAAGATCATGGGAAAATAATTTTTAAAAATACTAAAATTCAGTTTTTAAAGACTTTTCTTTAAATCCTATATGTTATTCCTTGTTTGGCATGATGAGAAAATTCAATTTTCTTTTTGTTTTTCAGTGTTTTGAATTTAAGAAGTCTTGCTTTTACAGAATTAGAATCATAAATATCCCTAGAGCTTATCTTGTAAGATGCCAAGGGCAAGTGGGAATTTACATGTTCTAAAGTCTTTGCAGCCCTTGGACTGCGAGGAGATCCAACCAGTCCATTCTGAAGGAGATCAGTCCTGGGTGTTCTTTGGAAGGAATGATGCTAAAGCTGAAACTCCAGTACTTTGGCCACCTCACGCGAAGAGTTGACTCATTGGAAAAGACTCTGATGCTGGGAGGGATTGGGGGCAGGAGGAGAAGGGGACGGCAGAGGATGAGATGGCTGGATGGCATCACCGACTGGATAGATGTGAGTTTGAGTGAACTTCGGGAGCTGGTGATGGACAGGGAGGCCTGGCGTGCTGCAACTCATGGGGTTGCAAAGAGTCAGACACGATTGAGTGACTGAACTGAACTGAAAGTCTTTGTATTATTCAGTATGGGTGTAGAAATAGTGGTTAACTTTAGACTTTTAAAAACTAAACATGCATGTTAATAATTTAAAAGTAGCTATTAAATAAATAGAAATAATATGCATAACTTTAAAGTAGACAAACATTTTTGAGAAAGAGACAAAACCTAGAAGTAATCAGTCTAAAAAAAGTGGCGGAAAAAAATGAAGCATTGAAAAGGCTGTACAAATATAATTCACAAAATAAGATGCTAGAAATAAATTCCCACACATCACTAAACACAGTTGATGTGAATACTCAATTTACCAATTATTAATAAAACATGAAGACAGCCAAATTGAATCTCAAAAATAGAAAGGCTAAATTCTCTGGCAGACCAAGATCAAACTAAAGATTCTATGAAGTCATAGGGGCTTCCCTAGTAGTTCAGTTGGTAAAGAATCAGCCTGCAATGCAGGAGACCCAGGTTTGATTCCTGGGTCAGGAAGATCCACTGGTAAAGGGATAGGCTATCCACTCCAGTATTCTTGGTCTTCCCTGGTGGCTCAACTGATAAAGAATTTGCCTGCAATGTGAGGGACCTGGGTTTGATCCCTGGGTGGGGAAGATCCCCTGGAGAAGTGAAAGGCTACCCACTCAAGTATTCTGGCCTGGAGAATTCCATGAACTCTACTAGTTCATGGAGTCACAAAGACATGGGAAAATAATAACAGTAACAACAAAAAGTAGTAAAAGCCTTGAGCCACCATGTTAGAACCAGACAAAATAGATTTTTATGGGGAAAATACTAGAGATCACATAAGGGTGTAAAAAATAATACAAAAGTTCAATTAACCGAAAAATAATTCTAAACTAGTAACATGGGTCCAAACATAAAAAGTGTAAATTGGCAAAAGCACAAAGAAAAATCAGCATCATGGAAGATTATAGCAAATGGTAGCAAAATGAGTGGGGTTTCCTTGCTGAAATGGTGAAATACTGAATTGTGAAATGTTGAAATTTGCAGCCAATAAATACACATTCTTTCAAGCACACATGTTAACAATTGCAAAATTGACCAATACAATAAAGCAAGTGTCAACAAACTTAAAAGCATTAATATTTACAATGGAATAATATTCAGCTTTTAGAGGAAAGGGTTTCCCCTGATGGCTCAGAGGTTAAAGCATCTGCCTGCAATGCGGGAGACCTGGGTTCGATCCCTGGGTCGGGAAGATCCCTTGGAGAAGGAAATGGCAACCTACTCCAGAATTCTTGCTGGAGAATCCCATGGACGGAGGAGCCTGGTGGGCTACAGTCCACAGGGTCGCAAAGAGTTGGACACGACTGAGCGACTTCACTTTCACTTTCTTTAGAGGAAAGAAATTCTGACATATGCTATAACATGGATAAACCTTGAATACATCATGCAAAGAGAAATAAGGCAGTTACATAGGACAAATACTGTGCAGTTTCACTTATAGTTATACAATACACTACTAAATCTCTTCAGTCATGTCTGACTCTGTGTGACCCCATAGGCGGCAGCCCACCAGGCTCCCCCGTCCCTGGGATTCTCCAGGCAAGAATACTGGAGTGGGTTGCCATTTCCTTCTCCAATGCAGAAAAGTGAAAAGTGAAAGTGAAGTCACTCAGTCATGTCCGACTCTTAGCTGCTGCTAAGTCACTTCAGTCGTGTCCAACTCTGTGCGACCCCATAGACAGCAGCCCACCAGGCTCCCCCATCCCTGGGATTCTCCAGGCAAGAACACTGGAGTGGGTTGCCATTTCCTTCTCCAATGCAGGAAAGTGAAAAGTGAAAGTGAAGTCGCTCAGTTGTGTCCGACTCTTCACAACCCCATGGACTGCAGCCTACCAGGCTCCTCCATCCATGGGATTTTCCAGGCAAGAGTACTGGAGTGGCGTGCCATTGCCTTCTCCGCCGACTCTTAGCTAGAATAATTAAATCCATACAGACAGAAAGCAGGATGGTGGTTGCCAGGAGCTGGGAAGAAGAGAGTTACTGTTTAATGGGTACAGTTTCAATTTGGGAAGATGAAAACATTCTAGGATTCTAGAGGTGGCTGGGGATGATGGCTGAATAACAATGTGAATTTACTTGATGCCACTGAATCTTACATTAAAAAATGATTAAATGTTGAGTAATTTATTATATTTTACTGAAAAAAAGAGGAACTAATATTATTCAAATCATATATGTTGACCATATTAGTTAGAGATGTAAACTAGGTAGACGAAAAGATACACTATGTTCTGTGAAAAAATCATTATCATAAAGATACCAGTTTTTCCCAAATGAATTTATAATTTCTGGTATGTTTCAGATGATCCTAAATTTTGCATACAAGCACAAAGGCAGAGAAAAGCCAGCGAATTTTGAAAATAAAGAATAAGCTGGGGAGACAGACCCAGCTAGATATCAATACATACTAAAAGCTAAATTATTAAGACATATTTGCACAAGAACAAATTAATGGAACAGAATAGAGAGCCTATAAGCAGACCCATGAGTATATAGAAACTCGTCATATACAACAGAGATGATCTACAGAGTAGCAGGTAAACAAAGAATGTCAATCAACAAGTGATGTTGGGGACACAGGTTACCCATTAATGGAACAATGAATTTAGATAATTACCTAACACTACATGCAAAGAACTAAGAGTGGATTAAAAATTGAAATGCAAAATGCACAATTTTTAAAGTTTTATGAAAAAAGATGGAGAATACCTTTCTAAACTTATAGGAGGAAAGAAATTCAAATACTTCTGTTTTTTATGAGCCAGAAAAACACAAGCCAGAAATTGGATTAAAATCTTTGCAAAACATAGAATAAAGCAATGTTTAACATCTACAGTATGTATACAACAATAACCACTTTATGCTCATCAGACTGATGAGAAATTTAAAACTCTGATGATAACCAAACATCATTGAAAATACAGAGCAAGAGAAACTCACAGACTGCTTGTAGACGAATAGATTGTTATAACCACCTTAAAGAACAATGGGCTAATATTCAGAAACAGTGAAGATGGACAGCAAACCTACAGTATAATTGGTGAGTGAAAAAGCAAAAACTGTATATGAAGTCAATTATGTAAGTTTAAAAACATACAAATTAATATACATTGTTTAAATACATGTAAGTGTAATAAAAATATAAAGAAATGCACAAGAAAAACAAAAAGCAACTTCAGAAAAGAAGAAATGGGAGGGGGATGAAATAGGGAGGAGATATGAACTTTATATATATATTATTTTTACTTATCTCTGAAACTGGATGTTCATTATTATAATCATTATTTTTTCTGTATTAATAATACATCAAAAATAAACTTAAAATGCTTAATAAATGGGTACATATAAAACACCAATATTATAGTAACATAAAATTGGTTTTATTGGAAAGACTAAGATGTTTTAGGGAAGGAAAAAAGATTTATTGGAAAATACAAAAAAAAGTGAGAAAAAAGAAAAAGTAACAGTAGATGAGAAAATAAATATGAAAAACATTTTTTACTAAGTACACTTATTTACTTCTAGATCATATATTCATAAGATATCAATTAATTTGTACTACAGTGCACTGATAATATAAAATGTGTACATTTTAAGTATATTTTGTCTTTAGAATTTCAACATATTATCATTAAGTTCACCTCAATGAGGAAACAATGACACTGAAAGCACTGAGAAATTAGTCCTTTTACGAGCAAAATAATGTAACCTGGAAACATGAGATGACAATTCTGGAACCGAAGAAGAAACAAATTTAAATAGGCAAACAAAAACTACAGAAACATAAAGACACTTAGAAACAATTATTTCTACCTACTGATAATACAATTGATTTACTGTTATTTTCTTATTTGGGCTACCTTGTATTTTCCAAATTTTTGTCTTTATTTTTAAAGTTATTTTGAAATGTTATGCTTTACTCTGATACCAACATTGTAAGTGGTTAAATATGCTACAGGGATAAGAAAGGATATTGATTTGGATTTGGAATAAGAGAAACTACATGCCAGCTACCTGTGAACAGAAACCTGTCTGCACTTTCACACTCTTAGTCTCAAACCCTAGAGTCCAGCACACAGGGCTCACTAAATGTTGAGAATGTATGTATCACATAAATATAACTGCTTCTAGTCTAAGATTAGAAGGAAAACCTGACTCTCTAATTTATTTGACTGAGCAGATCAGTTTAGTTGCTCAGTCGTGTCCGACTCTTTGTGACCCCATGGACCACCGCACGCCAGGCCTCCCTGTCCATCACCAACTCCCGGAGTTTACCTAAACTCATGTCCATCGAGTTGGTGATGCCATTCAAATCCATCTATTTTTTTTCAATGTAATTTTTTTTTTCTTCTTCACATTGCATCAGAATACACTTTGGTAAACCCAAATCCATCAAGAACTCTAGGTCACTAAGATTTTTCTCAAGTGTTTTGTTTTTAACTCACTAGTAAAATAATCATTTTATCTTATCAGAATCATAGTTAGAACAGGGTGACTGAGATGAAGTTTCAGAGAAAATCTACTCTTCTGGAGATGTTATTGAGTATGTACCAGTAATTCAATATTACCTTGGGGCTTGAAGTAGGGGTGAGCCACTGGCTGATGACATTTGGCTAAAACCTGGTATAGTGCAGAATAGAACCCAAATATGGTACCTGAGAGCAGTGATCTCCAAATTTTGGCATAAACATGAATCCAGTGAGTGAAGAAGCTTTTACTCATATTTAATTTTTAAATAAAAACACAAGAAAGCAAATTAGATATAATAATATTGGATAAATGGATAGATTGTAGCATTTACACCTAGTCCCTGCATCAAGGATTATATAGCACAAACTCTGTCAGATATCCAAAGGCAGGGAGGAGAGTCTAATTTCAAACTTTAATACACAGTTAGGCAATGGCACCCCACTCCAGTACTCTTGCCTGGAAAATCCCATGGATGGAGGAGCCTGGTGGGCTGCAGTCCATGGGGTTGCTGAGGGTTGGACACGACTGAGTGACTTCACTTTCACTTTCACTTTATAGTAATCAAAGTGGTATGCATAAGGATAGACATCTAGAATTGGAATTGAGTTGAAAATCCTGAAATAAACTCTTATATTTATGGTCAACTGATTTTCACCAAGGGTGCCAAGAAAATTCAAAAGGGAAAGTAGAATCTTTCAACAAACAGAGCTGGGACAACTATGAATCTATGAGCAAAAGAATGCATCTGAACCCCTTCCTCACACCAAACACAAAATGTCCAAATGGATCACAGGATATAAGAGCTAAAACTATAAAATTATTAGAGGAAATACAGAAGTAAATCTTCTTAGAAATAAGAAGTGATCCTCCCCCAAACAGATAAACTCATAAGTAAAAACTGTTGTGCTTCAATGGACACCAGTTGTCCGACAAAAATTTATACATGTTGATAGCAGCACCATTCACAACAGCCCAAAGAAACCACCCAAACACCCATTAAGTGAAGAATGGATAAATACAGCATATATATGCAATGAAATTCTATCCAGCCATAAAAAAGGCTTTTGTTTTCTTTTGTTTTTCTCTCATTCACAAAATCACAATCATATTTGCTATTTTTAAGGGAAAACTTAGCATTAAATGAAAGCTCATAAAACCTTAAAAAGTATATTCTCCCAGAATACATTTTTTAAATTAAGTCTTAAAAAAGAAAAAAGACAAGCCTATGTATTATGTCGGAGTCATAGATCAAACAAGGGCAAGCAGCTCCCCACCCCAAGGCCAAAGAGGGCCACTGTCCTCCTGGAGCTCCACTGAGAATAACTGGTCTGCTGGTGGTTAAAATGTGTTCTATAGAAAAGCCTGTTATAAAATGTTAAAGCCAAACCCTTAACATGCAACAGACCTTAGGGAGAAGCGGACGTGAGTCCTAGGTTCTGGAGAACTTGATGAATCAGTAAAGAAAAGAGGACACGGACACAAGTCTCCAGAAGCATTTGAAATGAGTCGGGCAAGAACCTCTAACCTACCTGCAGGCCACCGGAGCGATCAGGAAGAAGCTAAGAGCGCCTCATCCCGGCCAGGCCCCACGACAGGTGAGCAATCTGTTCTGGAAGCATGCGGAGACAAGTTTTTCAAGGAGTCCATCAGAGGCTGGGGAGAGGCACAGGAGCCCGGGGGATGGGAGGGATGCACCCAAACTTCTGCCTCCCTTTCCAGGATGTAACAGGTCTTTCCAAAATGGAGCACACTTGTGGGCTTTTCTAAAAAGTTAAAACACTGGGTGGTCTATGGACACTGGGAAAGAATACAAACGTCTCTTGCCTGGAAAATACAAATTGAGAAGCCTTGACTCTTGCTGCAAGCCTGGGGTGGAGGAGGCTGGCTGTGAAGGCGGCCAGACCTCGGAGCAGAGGCCGGGAGTAGAAAGGTGGAGGCCGCCGCAGAGAGGAGCCGGCTGGAGAGAAACTGGGGAGCCTGGCCGCCGACCAGGACCCCGGCCCAGGGGCAGGGGGCTGCGGCAACTGCCTCCCAGGGTGACCCAGGCTGTACGGCAGCATGTAAGCAGCACCCAGACGTCCTCCTTGAACGAGCTTCGGCCCGGGCTTCGTTGTGAAAAGCTAAGCAGACGCCCCCACGTGGATGCCCCGCCAGCAGGGCAGACGTATGCGGCCTCATGCGGCTGGTCCCGCAGCTCCACCTGCTTTTCAGAGGCAGAAAAGTACTCACACCTGGGTCTCTAGCTTAATCCTCAAATGCTGGCTTCCCGTGGCCAAGCTTCCCGACATGGTGGTTCGCTGCATCTTAATAAATACAATATTTCTTTGGCTGTTAGCCCTAGATACAATATATCTTTGACTGTTAGCCCTGTGCTGCTTCCATATTTGGAGCCTTTCTTCCAAAATCCTGCTTTTCTCTCCAGAGAGTCTGTCATACTGTTGCGAAGCACGCAAAAACTCGGCCTGGTCTCCATGCCCCTCGTTGCCCCACCTTCCAGCCCTCTCACCTAGTGGACGCCACCGCCGGAGCGCCCCTTCCCCGCCGCTAAAGTGCGCGGTACGCATCGCACCGCACCTGTGACCTTTTGCCGCCTTGTTCCCTGACTTAGTCCCTTGCAGGTTTCACTAGTGAGGTTAAATTCCCCATCCTTCCTCTCCTGCTGCTGCTGCTGCTGCTGGTGGTGGTGGTGTAGTCGCTAAGTCATGTCCGACCCTTGTAACCCCATAGGCAGATTCTCCAGGCAAGAATACTGGAGTGTGGTGCCATTTCCTTCTCCCCTTCCTCTGCTAGGCCTTTGTTAATGACCAGCTTTCCGCGTCTCAGATTCGTTCACGCGCCCCAAACAGGTGCACTCGCTTTGGATTAAGCAGGCACCTCCCCCTCCGGATGCCTCCTTGTCTGAGTCCTTGTACGAAAAGTACAGGAAGAATTGCAGGCCCCCTCAGAGCTTATGCTGGATGGCGCGGAAGTAATGTGCCTGCTAATATGGATGGGCTGCCTGACGGTGGGATAAAAACGGGAACCGGTGCTGCTGCGACTGCCCACGTCCCCCTACCCGGGCTCCCAGTAGGCCTTTCGCCACCTGCGCGGCAGCTGGGAGTAATTTTCCTTCAGGATCCTGTCACTAGCGAGCTCTGCCCCAGCCACCAATACACGTAGGTGGTTGGCAACGGGGAGGCAAAGGTGGTCAAAAGGAATAAACTTCCACTTATAATATAAATGAGTCCCAGGGATATAATTACTATACGGCATGGTGACTACAGTTAATGATACTGTATTGCCTATTTGAAGGAAAAAAAAAAAATACCGTGATCACTCACCAAGAGCCAGACATCCTGGAATGTGAAGTCAAGTGGGCCTTAGAACACTAGGAACAAAGCTAGTGGAGGTGATGGAATTCCAGTTGAGCTATTTCAAATCCTAAAAGATGATGCTGTGAAAGTGCTGCACTCAATATGCCAGCAAATTTGGAAAACTCAGCAGTGGCCACAGGACTGGAAAAGGTCAGTTTTCATTCCAATCCCAAAGAAAGGCAAGGTCAAAGAATGCTCAAACTACCGCACAATTGCACTCATCTCACACGCTAGTAAAGTAATGCTCAAAATTCTCCAAACCAGGCTTCAGCAATACGTGAACCATGAACTTCCAGATGTTCAAGCTGATTTAGAAAAGGCAGAGGAACCAGAGATCAAATTGCTAACATCCACTGGATCATTGAAAAAGCAAGACAGTTCCAGAAAAACATCTATTTCTGCTTTATTGACTATGCCAAAGCCTTTGACTGTGTGGATCACAATAAACTGTGGAAAATTCTGAAAGAGATGGGAATACCAGACCACCTGACCTGCGTCTTGAGAAACCTGTATGCAGGTCAGGAAGCAATAGTTAGAACTGGACATGGAACAACAGACTGGTTCCAAATAGGAAAAGGAGTACATCAAGGCTGTATATTGTCACCCTGCTTATTTAATTTATATGCAGAGTACATCATGAGAAATGCTGGGCTGGAAGAAGCACAAGCTGGAATCAAGATTGCCAGGAGAAATATCAATAACCTCAGATATGCAGATGACACCACTCTTATGGCAAAAAGAGAAGAGGAACTCAAAAGCCTCTTGATGAAAGTGAAAACGGAGAGTGAAAAAGTTGGCCTAAAACTCAACATTCAGAAAACGAAGATCATGGCATCTGGTCCCATCACTTCATGGCAAATAGATGGGGAAACAGTATCAGACTTTGTTTTTTGGGTCTCCAAAATCACTGCAGATGGTGATTGCAGCCATGAAATTAAAAGACGCTTACTCTTTGGAAGGAAAGTATGACCAACCTAGATAGCATATTGAAAAGCAGAGACATTACTTTCCCAACAAAGGTCCACCTAGTCAAGGCTATGGTTTATCCAGTGGTCATGTATGGATGTGAGAGTTGGACTATGAAGAAAGCTGAGCGCTGAAGAATTGATACTTTTGAACTGTGGTATTGGAGAAGACTCTTGAGAGTCCCTTGGACTGCAAGGAAATCCAACCAGTCCATCCTAAAGGAGACCACTCCTGGGTATTCATTGGAAGGACTGATGCTGAGGCTGAAACTCCAATACTTTGGCCACCTCATGTGAAGAGTTGACTCATTGGAAAAGACCCTGATGTTGGGAGGGATTGGGGGCAGGAGGAGAAGGGGACGACAGAGGATGAGATGGCTGGATGGCATCACCGACTTGATGCACATGAGTTTGGGTGAACTCCAGGAGTTGGTGATGGACAGGGAGGCCTGGCGTGCTATGATTCATGGGGTCGCAAAGAGTCAGACACGACTGAGTGACTGAACTGAACTGCACTGATGCATGCTACAGCATGGATGCACCTTGAAAACATTATGCTAAGTGAAAGAAGACAGTCACAGAAGACCACGTATTGTACAATTCCATTTATGTAAATGTCCAGAATAGACAAATTTATGGAGAGAGTAGATTCCTGGGTCCCTAGAGTTGAGCCAGGGGGCAGGGGCAAATTTTTGCTAATGGGCACAGAGTTTCTTTGCAGGGTCGGGGGGGGAGGTGGGGGGGTGATGAAACTGTTCTAAAATTAACTGTACTGAATGTTGCACAATTGTGTGAATATACTAAAAGCCACTGAATTCTACACTGAAATGAGTCAACCATTTGGTCTGTGAATTATCTCAATAAAGTTGTTAAAAATAACACTTTTTTTTATCATAGTATAAAACCCTACCTCATAAAATGACATGTATTTACAAATCATATTTAATTTTTAATTACACCTTAATTTCTATTTTTGTGTATACTTTGTAATATATAATACACTGATGTAGTGGTATATTTATATAATTCATTAATATTCTGTATTCATTTGTGTATATATATATAAGTACATGCTAAAACATTTTTAATCGCTGTGATAAAAAAGTTTATAGACCTATGCATACAAGTTGGAAGGGAAAGAGTTCCTTTTTCATTACTGAAAAATTTGATGAGCATAGGAAGCCTTTAAAAAAATACATGAGACCTTTATTATTGCCCCTCTCCTGTGACAATGGGCAGGATTTCTGAATTCTGGTATGCAGGAGTGGCACACTGTCCAGGAGAAGCTGGATTAATAGGTTGCTGCTCAGTATTTCTCTACCGACCTTCCTTCCAGTGCTAAGTGGTGGCCCCTGCAGCAGAGGTCAGGCTCAAAGTAGATGAATCATTGTTCCCATGTACTCACTGGTTTCTTCCACTGAGGTCAGACCAATCCCACTCCCTTCTTCTGAGGTTCTTCTTCCAAATAAGAGTCTTTGTCTACTATGTATTCCATGCCAGCAAGCAATTATACAAAAAAGCATGAAGGAAAGGTAAAATTTTGCATGTTAAATAATATCCTCATTTTCAAATCTTGAGGAGTCGATAGATAACAATCTGACTCACAAGGCAGGGCTGAGAGCAGCTAAGTACTGCTACAAAGCTTTCAGCTAATGCATCAGCAGCAGAACCAGGGAGGGGGATTTCAAGTGTAACCAAAGTTTATATACAGGCACAGTGGGAGTGTGTGTGGTGTGTAGTTAACCGTGATTCTGGATTGGGATTTAAAGGTTTATTCAAATACTGCCATTGACCTGTTGTGAAGTCCAACCTATTTAACACTTTTTATCACCTGAGTAGAATGTTGGTAAAAGTGACTACCTGTGTACAGAGTATATAAATAGCTTCAGATGCATCTATAGATATCCTCAGGTAGAAGAATTTCAGCAGAAAATAAATTGCTAATTCAGTTGTATTATGCATTCATATCTGTGGAAGGGTGGTTGCTTTAGATATGTTTAAGACCCAGCCACTTTGGAGCAATCTTGGAAAATGGCCATTGTAAATCAGTGGGGGTTTTACTCTACTACAGAACACAAAAGAAACCACATTTGAATTTTGAAATTAAATAAGTAACTAGTTCATAATGAGTAATCTTTCACAATAAAAAAGTAAACAAGTTATATTTTTCTTATTTTGCTTTCCAGCTTTTATATTTTTACAATTGCCTGTAAAAAAAAAATGCTCAAGAGAGTAGGTTGAAATTATTTTAATTACATAACAGCCCAGAGGAAGATGAAATTGTGCAATGACTAGACTAGTATCCTCTGTCTGGTTGGCAGCCAATGAATAGGACAGCGTGAACAATAGAGCTCTGCTCTAGAAATAATAGCCTGAAGATAAAGAAAAAGCAGAGGGAGGTTTCTTTTGACCACGATGAATCTCTTGAGAATTTCTTTATTCCTCCCCTTTTATACTTAGAGTCCAGATATAAAACAAATCTTAAGGAGAGATGACAAACAGTATAAATATAGCTACTTAAGACACATGAATTAGATGGATTTATCTTGAATAGGTGTTCTTAGTCTAGAATCTCTGGAAGAATTCTACCGGAAATAAACCCCTGAAATTGTGTGCAAAGTTGTATGAGTATGTGCATGTGTGAATTTTCTGGAGACATGGCCATAGCTTTCATCAAAGAGGTTCTTAATGTTAAAAAAAAATGTTGCAAATCACAGCTTTAAGAAGAAAAATGCAGTAAGTGCCAAAATAATATCTTACTAATTACAACTTTTAGGTGTCTCTATTAATAAACCAGTTTAAACACTATGTTCTGAATGGATTTTTTTTAAACCCTTGGATTCAAGCATATCACAAGTTGATTCAAGTGAGTAGGGCAGGCGGAATCAGGCATTAAAGTTTTATTTCCTCACCTCTCAGCCCAAGAAAGCATCTTACTGAACTCAACATTAAGAGAATCACCCTATTTCACCACCAGTCTCAAGATTCAATTACTTGTGTGCAAATTACAAACTTGTCAAATCCCAGAAAACGTGTAGCTTTATGTACATTTCACTGTTTCTCCCAAAGCAAGCATGGGTCAAAGGCAAGGTATTCCAACCTCAAATCGCTGAAGCCAGTTAGTGGCAGTTCCCGCTAAAATGGTTGGCTAACATTTGGCTAACGGAAAGAGAAGGAATACTCTTTAACGTGTACTCTTTCTGGCATTTAACCACATGCATCTTCTTAAAGAAGAAAGTTTTCTGCTTAAAATAGACAAATGTTGAAGGAAGCACACAGCTCAGATCAGATCAGTCGCTCAGTCCTGTCCGACTCTTTGCGACCCCATGAATCGCAGCACGCCAGGCCTCCCTGTCCATCACCAACTCCTGGAGTTCACTCAGACTCACGTCCATCGAGTCAGTGATGCCATCCAGCCATCTCATCCTCTGTAAAAAAGCCTCTCAAATAGAATAAATACTTGTCACTGTAGGCTAGCGTTGAAAATTGCTGTTTCTTTCACAGCCAGACATTTAACAATAATCACAGGGTAAATTTGCTAAGATGAATAAAACACAGTATACCTCCAAATTTGATGTCTAATTTTTGAAAGGAATGCCTTTGAAAATATTTCCTCAAACCTAAAAACAAATATCACAAAAAGGGCATTGGAATTAAAAAAAAAAAATTCTTGAATCATTTCTTGACTTTGGTGGAATTTAATAAATTCATTCATTCATTCATCCACTATAATAGAAGTCTACCACAGATAGACTGTTAGGCACTGTGCCAGATATTAGAAGATACAGTGGTGAACAAAACAGATACAGTCACTCCCCTGTGGAGTTTATAGTCTAGTCACGGAGACAAATAGTCATCCAAGTTCTGCACAAAGAAATCAAAAGAGCAACAAGGTAAGGCCTATGAAAGATGGTGGTTGTTGTTTAGTCGCCAAGTCCTATCCGACTCTTTTCTAACCCCATGGACTGTAGGCCACCAGTCTCCTCTGTCCATGGGATTTCCCAGGCAAGAATACTGGAGTGGGTCGCCATTTCCTTCTCCAGGGGATCTTCCCAACATAGGGATTGAACCTGTGCCTCCTGCTTGGCTAGTGGAATCTTTACCACTGAGCCACCAGGGAAACCGATGAAACTTAGTGATTGAAAGGGAAAGTCTTAGGCCCTCAGTGATGTCTGACTCTTTGAGACCCCATGGACTGTAGCCTGCCAGGCTCCTCTGTCTATGTTATTTTTCAGGCAAGAATACTGGAGTGGGTTGCCATTTCCTTCTCCAATAAAATAGTATAGAGTCCTAATTTAAGAGTTAAGAAAAGTGCCAAGTAAGGAATATTTGTGCCAAAAGATGAAGGGTGAGAAGGCTTTAAGTGGGCAAAGAGAGAACGAAGAATGTTCTACATAAGGAAGGGACAGCCTGTTCAGAGTGGTCCTGGAGGTGGGGTACCTGGTAAATACCATGAAATAGATACCGGGCAGCATGGCTATTAATGGGCTTCCGTGGTGGCTCAGACGGTAAAGAATCCGCCTAAAATGCAGGATACCTAGATTTGATCCCTGGGTTGGTGAGATCCCCTGGAGGAGGGCATGGCAACCCCCTCCAATATTCTTGCCTGGAGAATCCCCATGGACAGAGGAGACTCATGGGCTACAGTCCTTGGGGTCGCAAAGAGTCAGACATAATTGAGCAACTAAGCACACAAGCACATGTTATTAGTAATCAGAGGAGGCTGCTGAAGCGGAAGGAGTCCATAGGGTGAGACCCTGCAGAATCTGCCTTTTATCTAAAAAGGCTGAATCTTAATCCCAAGAGCAATGGCAAGCAATGAATAGTTATAAGCTCCCAAGGATTTAGGCCTGGAGACTGGGCACTTAGTGGAGTTTGTTTGTAAGAACAGATCCATATTTTGGAATGATAATTCTAGCAGAATAATAACCTGTATTTTATTCATGATAGATAATTTTTAAGCACCTTCCTTAGCAAACTAAAGTTCGTAAAAAGAGCCTGGGATTCGGAGTAAATGTACAGATTTTATAATGGTGTCCAGCATATACTGAACACTCTGTAATGTTAGAGGCGCGTGTGTGTGTAAGTTGGTCAGTCATGTATGACCATTTGTGACGCCATGGACTGAAGCCCGCCAGGCTCCTCTGTCCAATGGTTTCTCCAAGAAAGAATACTAGAGCGGGTTGCCATTCCCTTCTCCAGGGGAATCTTCCCAACCAGGGATCCAACCTGGTCTCCTTGTTGCAGGCAGATTCTTTACCACCCGAGCCATCCGGGAAGCCCCAGTGTTAGGTGCAGCTTACATTAACATGGTTTGGTCAGTTTCACCAGAGCATATCAGCAGTATCAGAAATTATTTGGGATTAATTCTTGAACCTTGTAATGTGAAATTAATAAGTAGGGCAGTGCTTGTTAATAACGTTCTAATGGTATATAAGAAGACGTAGCTATTTGCAGTCTGAAATAACAAATTAGTACTTGGGCACAATGTTCTCATTGCCTGTGTAAGAATTTTCTGTTTATATGACAAATATCATATATTAACACATGTACATGAAATCTAGAAAAATTGGAACTGAAGAACTTATTTGCAGGGCATGAATATAGGACTCAGACACAGAGAACAGACTTGTGGACACAGTCGGGGAAGGACAGGGTGGGGTAGCCGTGAAATATAAACATCACCATATGTAAAGCAGATAGTAATGGGAAGTTGCTGCATAACACAAGGAGCTCAACCTGGAGCTCGGTGACAACCTAGAGGGGTAGGGTGGAGTGGGAGGTGGGACGGAGGGTCAAGAGGGAGGGGACATATGTGTACCTATGGCTGATTTATGTTGACGTTTGACAGAAACCAACACAACATTGTTAGGAAATTATCCTCCAATTAAAAAAAATTTTTTTAAGGATTTTTTTTGTTTATATGAGAAATGATGATTTTCATAAAATTTAAAAGCAAAATGATAATGCTTCTCAATTCCAAAAAGTTTCCCAGTTTTTTTTTTACTCTAAATCTTCAGTGATTCTGTTCCCTGAGATTTTTTTCATTTGTATCACTTTACTACATTTTAAATGCGAATTGATCTGCATTTATCCATTCCTACTTCTATGAATACAGAACAATAGATTCCTTTTTAAAATTCAAAAGGAGATACAGCTATAAATATGAGCTAAAGAACCTTAAAACACCTACAAATAATAAATGGATAATATAACATTAGACAATGGTTAACAATTTAGTTTAAAATCTTGCCTGTTAATTTGGCTTTAGTTTAATGGAATCAGTTCTAAATAGAATGAGCAGAGGCAAAGTATATTACATTAATATAAATTCTTGGCTTATGTGAATAAACTCTTTGATTTAAAAGTTATTTTACCTTTCTGAAAAAATAAAATTATATTATGATTATTCATATTTATACAGGTTGTCCCTGGTGACTCAGATGGTAAAGAATCTGGCTGCAATGCAGGAGACCAGGGTTCTATCTCTGGGTGGGGAACTTCCCCTGGAGAAGGGAAGGGCAACCCACTCCAGTATTCTTGCCTGGAGAATTCCATGGACGGAGGAGCCAGGAGGGATACAGTCCTTTGGGTCACAACGAGTTGGACATAACTAGGGGACTAACACGTATTTATACACATATATTCAAAGTATTATCAGAGAAGGTAATGGCAACCCACTCCAGTACTCTTGCCTGGAAAATCCCATGGACAGAGGAGCCTGATAGGCTGCAGTCCATGGGGTCAACGAAGAGTTGGACACTACTGAGTGACTTCACTTTCACTTTTCACTTTCATGCATTGGAGAAGGAAATGGCAACCCACTCCTGTGTTCTTGCCTGGAGAATCCTAGGGACGGGGAAGCCTGGTGGGCTGCTGTCTATGGGGTCGCACAGAGTCAGACACGACTGAAGCAACTTAGCAGCAGCATTCAAAGTATTAAAATTGCTACATAAAAACTGTATTTATATTATAAACTTTAAAATATGCATAAATGTGAGATATTAAATGCAGTTACAGTTAATTATTACCAAATTTATTATATTTGATTTATGTCAATTAACCTGCAATACCCAATGTTTACCAGTGTTATTTTTCATCAGCTTGATTCTTCAGCCAAAAAATTAATAATGTTATTATTTGTTCACAAAGTTAGAACAGTTTTCATTATTATTAGATGGTAAATTTATTATTAGTTGTACCTGGAGGTTTAAAATCCTGCTTTTCATAAATATAATAGTATCTATTTTTAAATGGACAAAGAAAGAGGCATCATTTTAAATTTGCAGAATAGGTAAATATTGTGTTCTGCAATAGCTCCATGGACTATTAACCTTTTCTGAAATGATTCCACCTGCCATAGTCCAGTCTTTCTCTAGAACATGGGTTTTGAAGTAAGGTTGTTCTAGAAGGTTGCAACAGCTGAGGGAGAAGAATATTGAAAGTGTCTGGTTAATGAAAAACACTGCTAATCATTTTAAGGAATTTTAACTTCATTCTGAAGACAATAAGCATTCACTGATATATTTTAATCAGCAGAAGAGCATAATACCTGCATCTAAGGAGGACTTAATGTTTCTGTTTGGTTGAATGGGGATTCAAAAACTGGCCATCGGCTGAACTGATGAGCCATGACCAGTGGGCGCTGGGTAAACCACACGGCCTCCACCCACCACTGTCCCGTGTGCTCACTGGACATTGGCACTGGTTGATATGAGTTTGCTTTGTGTTTGTTTGGTGAGGAATTCTGGTGAGATCTGAGAGAAAAGATGGGAAAAGTTTAGGAACAGAGAGGCGCAAACCAGTCTTCTCTGTGTCTGGCCCTGCTGCTGCTGCATCACTTCAGTCGTGTCCGACTCTGTGCGACCCCATAGACGGCAGCCCACCAGGCTCCCCCGTCCCTGGGATTCTCCAGGCAAGAACGCTGGAGTGGGTTGCCATTTTCTTCTCCAATGCATGAAAGTGAAGAGTGAAAGTGAAGTCGCTCAGGCATGTCCAACTCTTCGTGACCCCACGGACTGCAGCCCACCAGGCTCCTCTGTCCATGGGATTTTCCAGGCAAGAGTACTGGAGTGGGGTGTCATTGCCTTCTCTGGTGTCTGGCCCTAGTGGGTGGTTATTATAGCTCCAGGTCAGGCTTTCAGGTAAAACTGAATGGGCTGTTTCTCTATGAGATTTAGGGCACAAACGCTATTCTTTGGGGCTTTCTGTGGCGAAGCGGGTCATAGTTTGAAGAAGGGCATTGTCCTCTTTTCTGACTGAAGATATCATTGAGGACTAATGGCAAGGAAGAGCAATTTTGCACTCTGAGGATTACAAAGCTTTGAGGACATGAGAAAGTGCAAGTGAAGAGTGAAAGTGTTCATCCCTCCATGGGATTCTCCAGGCAAGAATACTGGAGCAGGTTGCCATTCCCTTCTCCAGGGTATGTTCCCCAGACCAGAACCCTGGTCTCCTGCATTGCAGGCAGATTCTTTATCGTCTGAGCCACCAGGGAGGACCTGAGAGGTAGCAACCAATGTGTAGGTGACAGTGGTAAGCATGGCAGCATTAGTGGTTCTCAAGTGAGCAATGACTCATTCCCGAACAACGTGAGACTTACTCAAAGAATCCCAGAAGTACTTGAGAAGCAATGAGTCAGGCTCCTCCCAGAATTACGGTGCTGGGAACTATCATGAAAGCAGAAGCTGTGTGCATGTGTGCTCATTTGCTTAGTCCTGTCTGACTCTTTGCAATCCCATGGACTGTAGTGGGCCAGGCTCTTCTGTCCATGGAATTTTTCATGCAAAAATACTCGAGTGGGTATCCAGTCCCTTCGCCAGGGGATCTTCCCTACCCAGGGATTGAACCCACGTCTCCTGCAGCTCCATTGGCATGAGGATTCTTTACCATCTGGGAAGCCCACAGAAGGTGGGTAATTGATGCTAACGTGACCTAATTTGTAACCACTGGCAGCCACATGGGTTACAAATGAACCCAAGGAATCAGACTACCAGAGATAGGCAGTCATCTTTTTGAATGTGGTCAGAGCCAGGTTGCAGCACTGGGTTGAAAAGAAGATGACAGATTCATGAAATATTCAGATGACAGAATCCACTTAACTTGATAAATTGGGAAGATGATCCCTACTTGGTTGGGGGTGGGTTATGGGAGCAGGGATGAAGAGCATGGGCTCTGAAATGAGACTGCTTTGGGTTTATCACTCACCAGATGTGTGATGTTAGGTAACTTACTTAACTTTTTGAAATCTCAATTGTCTCATTTTTTGAACTTGTAAATTTTGAATAAAAATAGTAGCTACTTCATAGAGATGTTTGTCACAGTAAAATGAGATGATCCACTAAAAATATTCAGCACAGTGCTTGGCACATTCTGGGCACTCAGAACATATTAACAACTATTATTATATCTTTGAGATGAATCAAATTACAAGTAAATAAAACTGTTAATTTCAGGAAGTTCATTTGTATACAAATGTGAAATGTATGTTTTGATGCGAAGAGCTGACTCATTAAAGACCTTGATGCCTGGAAAGACTGAGGCAGGAGGAGAAGAGCATGACAGAGGATGAGATGGTTGAATGGCATCACTGATTCAATGCACATGAGTTTGAGCAAATGCTGGGAGATGGTGAAGGACAGGGAAGCCTGGAGTCCATGGGATCGTAAACAGTCAGACATGACTGAGGGACTGAACAACAACAACAATGCTATTTACAAGTGTTAGTTTAAAATCATATTTATTTATATTAATAAATATATATATAACACATGTAGTTACATATGTATAACTGGCTAACTTTACCACTGAATAGTTCAGCAATAAAATGTGCTACATGGGCTTTTTTCTCTGTTCTCTGTGCTCTTTGTTGCTGATTAAACTCAGCGGCTTTCCTTGTTAGAGGCATGCCTTATAATTTTTCACTTTACTTAGCTCATCAAAGAGCATTTGATGTACTTTCAACTCCTAGGTATGAATCTAGTCACCTGTCAGATGAATAAATGTATTTAGACAATATCTCTAACATGCTGACTGATGGTGGTGGCGGTTTAGTCACTAAGTCATGTCTGACTTTTGTGACCCCATGGACTGTAGCCCACCAGGCTCCTCTGTCCATGGGATTTCCCAGGCAACAATACTGGAGTGAGTTGCCATTTACTTTTCCAGGGGATCTTCCTGACCTAGGGTTTAAACCTGCGTATCCTGAGTTGCAGGAGGATTCTTTACCACGGAACGACCAGGGAAACCCAATATGCTGACTACTGATGGGTTAATATTCTGAATATCTAACCTCTTTTAGGTCTTAATTATACATTAAGCTTTTCCTCCAAGAATATACATGTATGTGTATATGTGTGTATGCATATACATGTTGATGTGTTTGTATATGTTTTTGCACATGCCTGTTTGTATAGACATGTGAAAACAGCAGATTAGAAGTGAGATTGTAAACTTGCATTCAGGATTTCAAATGATCAAATAGATATAAAAGTAAAATAAGAGGAAACATTAACAAATTGTGATCACAAATATCCAAAATCCTTTATCCCTAATAGTTCTGAGGAGACATCTGTGTCTAGGAAGGCCCTGACAGGACCCTGACATAAGTCTTGGGATGTGGTAAGGAACAGAATCATAGAACAAGGCAGGTGCCCTGTTATGTGTATGATAAACCCTTAAATTCCCCCATTTGCTTCTAAACCTGTGAGGGAGAAGAGTCCATCTGTTTCGCTCCCTCATATATTCTCCAATCACAGATATAAGTATATTGTAGTGCTCAAGAAATATAATGTGAATTAAACCATAGTATCTGGAATTTCCAAAACTGAGCTATATTTTTAAATGTTTACCTAATTCTTAAAACAAAACAAAACAAAACAAAACTTGAATAGATCTAACCCACCTTAACCCATTTTACCAGTAAGAGAATTGTTTTCTAACGTGAAATTGACTTGTTATGATATAGAGCAATTAAGCATGTGGAACTGAAACAAGATCCAGTATTCTTTTTGCTTGGTGTGTAGTTCTAACATCTATGCTATTTTCTCAGTAATATTTCAAATTATATGCACACGTGTGTGTGCCTGTGTGTATGTGTAGAGAGATGGGCAGAGAGAGAAAGGAGAGAGAGAGAATTTTAATCTACATTAAATTTTTGTTTGATTGCGTATGCATTTCTGCCTTTCACATATGAGTAGAAGTTGTTTTCACTGTCCAGTAAGCATTGTAGCTGGGAGAGTCCACAGAGACACCAGCTGACCTCCACTCTCACCTCCACTTAGTAATCTTTCATCCCCAAAATCTTACCTCCTGACATCCCATTCGTAGCCCAACCTCCTATTATTCAAGTTCTCTCACTCTCTGTCTCCCCTTCCTTCATTTGTAGGTTTCATTGTGACCTCCATTCCCTACAGCTCTCTTCTGACTTGATTTCTGTCTCTTTATTTCCAGCATAAATTCTATTGTTTATCCCGCCAAGCACTCAAAATAATGGTGTTTCTGCAGGGCCTCCCCTTACATCTACAACCATCTGATCAGCCTCACTATTTGTTTTATTAATTTTAAATGAATGTTGCCGAGTGCGGCTAGAGAATGCCATATGCTTACAGAAATAGGCGCCCTTCATTCCAAACTCAGTCTCAGCCTCAGCTGGCCTTTCAAGTCAATCTGTGTGTCCCAAGTCCCTTGCCTCCCTCCTGTCCCCCCCACTCCCAGCAGCCCTTCCAAATCCCCATCATTCTCCATAAACCCTTGACCCCACTCAGCAAATGACCTCACCTTCTACTTCACAAAGGAAATAGAAGCCAGCAGACAGCAACTCCCTCAGCTTCCTGCCCCCCTCCTCTACATGCTTATCAGCACCCACATCCATCCTTACCTCTTTTCCTCATTTTTCAGTTGAGGCGATGTCTCTCCTCCTAGCAAAGACTAATCCCACCACCTGTGATCTGGCTTCTATCCCCTCCCGCTCCCTCAGGGACGCGCTCCATCAATCATCCATGCTCCTGGATCTTCAGCCTCTCGAGGTGCGCTGCCTCTCTCCCCTCAACAGACAAAAACACTCTTCTTGCTTCCAAGTCAAACACACACACACACACGCATACACACTCCTTAACTCTCCCGCTATGCTCTTCAAGTTTCTGTCCAGACTTTCTCTTCTTTCTCAGCCCAAGCTTCTTAAAAAACGTCTTCCTTTGATTTGAAAAGGAATCAAACTCATTTTAGAATATTTCGAAAATAAAGATTTTCAAAGAAAATAATAATTACCCATAATATTCACCACCCAGGGACGACAACTGTTAATACTGTTGTTTTGTTTCTTTATTTATTTTCTACTGCCTATTAAAAAAAAAAAGGTGGGGCATCATACTGCAGAAAGGTTTGCATCTTTTTTTTTTCACTTTTGTGACGATTTTTCCATAGTCCTAAATACGCCTCACAAACATGTCTGTTAGTGGCTGTATATTATTGCATTATATTTGTAACAATTTAAATGCCTTCTTTATCGGACTGTTAGACTGGTTTCAATTTTTCTCTTCTATAAATAATCATAAACATGCTTCCTGAGACAAATCCATACTTTCTCCTCTCATTCACTTCTCTGCCTAAGATAATCTGTCTTCTACTTCCTTCCCTTGAGATCTTGCTCATTAAACTTACCAATGACTTTTTACCAATGTTAAAGAGACTTTTCTGGTTTATCTCACTCAGCCACTCTGAGGGACGTGACACTGTCCGTGGTTCTCTTCTCAAAACCATCTTCTATCTGGCGCTCATTTCTCTCGGAAGGAAACCACCTTCCTGCTTTCCACCCTCCTGGCTCCTCTGTCACTCCCCTTTGCGTGTTTTTCTTCCTGGCCTTGCCTTTGAAAGTTTGCTTCCTTGGAGCTCCACCCCTCCGTCTTGACTCTACCACCACACTTTCTTCCTGAGGGTAACCAGCGTGTCTCCCTTGGCTCTCATATGCTGCTCCCATCCAGCCTTGCTCGTCTCCTCTGAGAAGCCTTTCCATGTCTTAGCCATGCGTCCTGCATTGGTTTCCTTTTCCAGGCTCTTACAGAATCCCATACCTAACTGTAACATGGCATATATCACTTTTAAACTGTTCGGTGACTTGCCCTTTTCTTTTCAGCGTTTCTCAACCTCAGCACTATTGACATTTTAGAGCCAAATAATCCCGTGTCATGGGCCTCTGTCCTGGGTCCTTCACCTCTCTCACTTCGATGTCAGTAGCCACCTACCCCCTTCATGTTGTCAAAATGAAAAATGTCTGAATTACCCTGGTATATAATGCCCTCAGGTTAGAACCACTGTTAGACTGTGAGTTTTGCAAGGCTAGAACCTGTGTATTCATCATTTTGGTCATCCCTCACTCCAGTGTCCAGCAGAGAAATGATTCAATTTTTTATTCACCCATCAAGCTGAAATTATGTTACTAACAGTTTCCTTAGTTCATGGAGTCCTTAACCTCAAGAAGCTTATAATTTTGGAGGAAAGAAATAAGTCTAACATGCAATCAGCATGTATATGGAAATGAAACTATACAAATAAAATGCTTAGGTTTGCTGTGGCGATTTGGAGATTTTTATCACACATGGATTATAGCCCTGTGCTGGGAAAATCCCTTGGAGGAGGGAATGGCGACCCACTCCAGTAATCTTGCCTGGAGAATCCTATGGCCAGAGGAGCCTGGTGGGCTATAGTCCATAGGGTCACAAAGAGCCAGACACAACTGAAGCTACTTAGGGAGAGGAAAGGAAAACTTTCAGAGGAGCTAGACCTTTTACCGCATGTGAGCAAAAGACCTGGTTGGCACAAAGGCAAGAGGGATGGGGTCATTTCCAATCATACGGGAAAGACTGGGGAATGGTTTCAACAGAGGGATTAGGAATGAGGTCCTCAAAGATACAAGGCTGCCCAGACATTAATGAGATTATCCCTTTCAACTGCAGCATTAATTATAAGTAATGAGTGTAGGTTCACGTTGTGCTCCAGTGAAATACATTATAATGCCTAGAGGTCTAAAATGCTTTAAATTAATTCAGTTAATAAGTGTGGATATGTAAGTTCAGTTAATCATTGGAATACAAGAAGCAGACCTATTTAGACAATCAGATGTGAGCAAACGAGAAGAATCATACACCACATAGTTCAGTTGTTTGTGACAGGGGAGTGAATTTTGCAACCCAAAGAACATTTAACAAGGTCTAGAAATATTCTTGGTTGTCCGGGCTGGTGAGGGGATGGCATCCATTACTTTTGCCTAGAAAATCCCATGGATGGAAGAGCCTGGTAGGCTGCAGTCCATGGGGTCGTTAGAGTCGGACACGACTGAGCAACTTCACTTTCACTTTTCACTTTCATACATTGGAGAAGAAAATGGCAACCCACTCCTGTGTTCTTGCCTGGAGAATCCCAGGGACGGGGGAGCCTGGTGGACTGCCGTCTATGGGGTCTCACGGAGTCGGACACGACTGAAGTGACTTAGCAGCAGCAGCAGCAGAAATATTTTTGGTTGTCCTGGCTGGTGAAGGGATAGGGAAGAGGTGCTTCTGGCATCCAGTTGGTAGAAGTGAGAGATACTGCTAAAATACTATAATGCGTAGGATAGCTCCCCACAACAAAGAATTACTGGATTGACATTTTGGAATGTCAGTAGTGCCTAGGTTGTGAAACTCTGTTCTACCCTATACTTAAGGATCCACAACACCAGTCAGCATGTTAAAGGACCTGGATCCTGGACTTCTGCAGTTAGATAAATAAACAGACAGGTAGGAAGGGAAGGAGGGAGGTAGGTAGATATTTGGATAGATAGGTAGATAGTAAATATTGATTTATGGTTGAAATATAGGATCACACCAAGTTATTCTATCATGAAACAATATATTAAATATACTGGATAAAATACATTGAAAGTGAAAGGTGCTCAGTCGTGTCCAACTCTTTGCGACCCCATGAACTATACAGTCCTTGGAATTCTCCAGGCCAGAATATTGGAGTGGGTAGCCTTTCCCTTCTCCAGGGGATCTTCCCAACCCAAGGATCAAACCCAAGTCTCCCGCGTTGCAGGCATAAAATACATATATATTCTTAAAAACAATTTTACCTTTTTCTTTTTACTGTGACTACTAGAAAATATAAAATCACATTTGTGGCTTCCATTATATTTCCATTGCATGGCACTGGTATGTCCATTTCTTCATATTAATTAAAAAGCATTCCATTATCTATAAAATGTTGAAAGCCTTTTTACACCAGTGGAAATTGATATTTTGCTTCTCTTTATCCCTCTATCTTATTACACTGTATTTAGTAATTAATTGCTAGTCATAGGTAGGTATGTATGTATACTAAGTCGTTTCAGTCATGTCTGACTTTTTGGGACCCCGTGGACTATAGCCTGCCAGGCTCCTCTATCCATGAGATTCTTCAGGCAAGAATACTGGAGTGTGTTGCTGTGCCTTCCTCCAGGGGATCTTCTCAACCCAGGGACTGAGCCCCTGTCTCTATGTCTCCTGCATTGGCAGGCAGGTTCTTTACCACTAGTGCCATTAACTGCCAGTAATAGGTAGGTATATGTAGTATTAAAAATTATTATCTAGTCTTGTATATGCAAGAGAAAATGCCTCCTATTGCTGAGATATATAAAGTCAAAGTTAGAGTGTTTCAGCAGCCATTCAAATCACTGACATGTTTAGACTTTAAGCAAATTCTTAACTTTCTACCTGTTCCAAATTTGAATTTTTGGTCTTATTTTTGAGTAGTTAGAAGGAATAGAACACCATGTCGAAGCAGATGGGAAAGTCATTTGAGACTGTCCAACTGTCACCCAAGGATGAGGCTGTCATTGAGAATGTGTCAGTCATTCAAGGAGAATCGGGACCTACAAATACAATTAAGTAGTTAGACTGTCTTCTTAAAATTTCAGATCAAAAATAAATTGCAATAAGGCTTGCATATAGTAGATGGGAAAATGGTAAATCTTTAAAGTCACAAAAGGTAAGGTTGTGACTCCTAGTATTTTTAAACAAGGGAAGCCCCAAATTTTCCAAAGTCATCAAGTCATGGTGGAAGAGAGTATGAGCAAAGTAGGGGCAGCATAAGAGCCTGCCTTTGTGCACCTAAGACTCTCTTTGGCTATGTGTGGTGAGTTCAGTCTTGCTAAGGCAGTGTTTGCAGGCAGGCTAAGCAGAGCTCCCAGGAGCCACGGGTCTAGTTGCAGTAAGGACACTTCTGGCCCTGGAGAAGATGTAACTGGTGATACGTGCATGGTAGCATGGTATGCTTCTAGGTTTAAAGGGCTGTTGTTGATACTGTTTCTCTCCAGCCCACCCCTCCTCCCCTAGCCCAGGAGTGGAAGGTTTGCCACATGAGTGTCAGGCCGTGGCCTGGGGTCTGCTTGGGGGAGTCTGTAAAAGGAAGTGGCTAAAATTGGTAATGGATTGAATGTGTGCCTGTGTTGTGGATGAGATGCAACTCCAGCTCACATCTAAATTGTTCTCTGAGTGGAGGAAGAAGTGAGAATATAACTCTGCCCGAGGGGAGGGGAAGTGGGTGGACATCACAGTGTTCCCATGTTTTGTTTTCAGAATGGTCTGCTAATCTCATTGCATTGTTTTCTTTTCAACTCTTCCACTCCGGAATCCTTTGTAAATATACTTAAGTATTTTATGCATTGGGTTTCCCAGGTGGTGCTAGTGGTAAAGAACCCGTCTGCCAGTGCAGGCGACACAAGAGATGTGGGTTTGATCCCTGGGTCGGGAAGATCCCCTGGCGAAGGAAATGGCAACCCACTCCAGTACTCTTGCCTGGAAGATTCCCATGAACAGAGGAGCCTGGTGGGCTACAGTCTATGGGGTCGCAAAGAGTTGGACACAACTGAAGCGACTTGGCATGCACATTTCATACATTAGCTCAGTGTGACTTGAAAAAAAAATGGATAATACTAAAAAGATGGAATTCGGCACATACCAGTGTGTGCCTCTATGTAGAGAAGTGGGCAAGAAATTCAGACAAAGAAATGGCAACACAGACTTGGTCTATCATATTTTTTTTTGTCTTCTTAAAGAGCTCTTACTAATTTGCACAGCTGGACAACTAACAATGTTCTTTTACCCTTATTGTAACTTTTGATGTATTTTATTTAATTTCAAAATTAATTATTTGGGGAAGCTGTGCATCCTAATATATGAATACCCATAGCAATGTGATGCAAAAAGGAAGTCAGGGATATTATTACATTAAAGCTTACAAAATATCATAATTCCTTTAATTGTTGGTTCTCTAGGAGCTTCTGTTCCCACAAAATAATCTCAAGTTTGTTTTATGGTGAGTGAACACTAGAAAATCAGAATTGTGGTGTTTTAATTAAGGAAAAAATCTAATATATTCAGAGTATATGGTTTTCTTTGATTTAGTTTAGAGAGTTTTAAGAAAAAATAAAATTAAAAATATTTTGAAGAAGAGGTTATTGAAACAGATGTTATCTACCATAAAACATGTAGTGATTTCTTGAATTCTTAAAGCATTTGTGATTCAAATGGGTAAGTGCAGGATTCATATAGGATGTGTGGATTTCAAAATATGGGATTGTCATTCAAATGGAATTATTTTGGGATTCAAATGGGAGGTGAGGATTTCAAACGATGTAACTTTACTCTTGAAGTAGGAAGTGCGTTATCTTACAAATCGACCTTTAAAGTTAGGCAACAGTTTACTAAATGCTTGGACAAAACCACATTTGTTGTTGCGAAAAGTAAAATGCGGGCAGAGCTTTTCGATAAATGTCAGAGTGAAATGTTAATTCTGATGGTTCCCCTGAGCTGTCCTTGATCTGTGACAGGCCTGTTAGGACGCAGATTTCCGAGCTGCCACTGCCCAGACAGGAATTTCACCTCCTGAAGTTCCCCAGATACACCCCCTTCTCCATCTCACCTCTTTCTTCCTAATTAGCTTGTCCCTGGGTTCTCTCAGGGTAGCACTATGGTTGTCCTGAGTGTTTTTGATTCTGACCCACTGACAAATTAAGCCATCCAATGTTTAGCGAAAACACAAATTTAAGCCCCAGAAATGGTAAAGCCTTGCAGGCAGCATCTCAGACTGTCACTGACTCTCATCCTGTTCACCACCCCCCACCTTCCCCGGCCTGGTCCACTTTCTGGAGGTGTGGCCAGCACCCCTGTAACCATTAACTTCCTTAAGGCTTTGTCTGATGTGTTTTCAGTTCTCATTTTAGCCCCAGAGTGCCTCTTCCTGGAGCAATAATAGCACTAGGGCAGGCAGAGCTAGCTGGTTAGCAGTATGCAACAAATTTTAGCAGATCCCTGAAAAAGCAGACATGGGAAAAGTGGAAGGAGGAGGAAACAGCCATGGAAAGATGGGTCTGGCCCCGGCGCAGACAGCCCATCCCTTGACTCAGGCCAGAATCATTCAGACTAACACAGAATCATGCTCCCAGTATCCTCCTTTGCTCCCCAAAAGCCTAACATGCAGCTTAACAGGAAGGTTTCAACTGTTTTCAGTAGATGGAGTCAATGAATAGCAAAAAGAAAGAAAAGGTGAAAAAAAGGAGAAAGTGAAAAAAAGTGAAGTCGCTCAGTTATGTCCGACTCTGCGACCCCATGGACTGAAGCCTACCAGGCTCCTCCATCCACAGAATTTTCCAGGCAAGAGTACTGGAGTGGGTTGCCATTTCCTTCTCCAGGGGATCTTCCCAAATCAGGGATAGAACCCAGGTCTCCTGCATTGTAGGTAGACGCCTTACCATCTGAGCCACAAGGGAAGTTGAAAAAACAAAAAAAACAAAAGGAGGGGGAAAGGCAACTAACATCGAATATTTCTATGAACCCTTTGAATTGCCACCTATTTAACTCCACATCATCCCAGTGGAAACACAGAAAATTAAGGGAGTTTGCTCAAGGTTACAGCTGTAACTAACAGAGCCAGAATTCTAACTCAAATCTCTTGCCAGTACGCATGCTCCTTCTTCTGCACTCTTTCCACGTGGATGCAGGGAAATTGTATCAACAGGCTATCACAGATCTGTGGGGATCTAGAATGTTTCTGGACATCTAATGGATGTTCCCTATTGATTGCATATATGAACTAGACATGTTATTGAAAGATGCCTCTATCTACAAATTACCCAGGGTTCTGTCTTCCCTGATGGCTCAGATGGTAAAGAATCTTCCTGCAATGCAGGAGACCCAGGCTGCATCCCTGGTCAGGAAGATCCCCTGGAGAAGGGAATGGCAACCCACTCCAGTATTCTTGCCTAGAGAATTTCATGGACAGAGGAGCCTGGCGGGCTACCACTCTATGGCAAAGAGTCTTATATGACTGAGTGACCTCACACATACACACTATCTTCCCAAGATGAGAAGATTGTTTGTAATTGATTCTAATAAAGAAAAATTACAATTTTGAAAGAGCACCGCATTTTCTATTAGTAAACATACACACACTCTCGCTCTCTCGCTCTCACACACACACACACATATGTGAGATGGTAATAAAATAATTTATCCTTAAGAAACCGCCTTCATCTAAAACTATGTAAATACTAATGAGTGGAGTTTCATAGTAGTAGCGTATAGTAAATTTTTATTTTTTAAACAGATGGCATAACAGGATAAATTTCTGTTTATTTAAGAAATGTAAAAATGTCTTCCTGCTATGCCAGATCACAGTTGTGTTAAAACACAGGCATTTGTTATTCTCCTAAATATCTCAAATGACTAGAATGCCAGGGCGAAGCTAGGAGAAAGTCTAATTCTCTCACAGGGTCAGGTTTTTTCTTTTCTTTTGCTTTGCTTTGTTTTTGCTTAAAGAGAAAAACACCATGTCATTTATCTCTTTTTTCAAAAACAAGTTTCTATATATTCAAGCATATTGACCCTAATGTGACTTTGCAGAAACATAAATGTAACAAGTATTAATAATTTAAAATTAGGTCCCTATTTGTCTAATTGAAATGAATTTTAGTTTTTAGGGAGATAGTGTGATTGAAAACTGTTCCTAAGTCACAGAGTTAAGAGACAGCCTCACTCCTCATCCTGATGAACAGATTAGCTGTCTCAGTTCATTTCAGGAAACAAAATTCTAGAAAGACCATCCCACTGTCACCAGTCTTTATGCCAAAGGCTACAGGGGACAGGGAGAAGCTTCAGAGAGCGTCAAGTTAAAACGGTAAGGATGAGGCAGTTCATTCATAAGATACTGCACAAATACTCTGTGTGTGTGCCTGTCTCCTGCCTGTTACCCGTCTCTCTCTCACATACACACGTGGCTGTGCAAGTAAAGGAAATCCAAATCCCCTAATTGCCCCAAGGTCTCAAATGTTCAGAACTGTTACTTCTTCAAAAAGGAGACACTTTTGCTTCTCTTGTAGCTTCTAATGCCAAGACAATCTTGCTTTTACTCTATCACCATTATCTGTGAGACTTATCAATATTTTCTTAAACAGGTATTCCAGAAAAACATGATTTTGAAGAATATTTAGTAACATGAAACAATACAAAAGTGGATACAGAAAAAAACCCACTTTATAAGATTGTACATTTAATATGAATTTAATTATATATTATATATGCTGCTGCTGCATATATAAGTCGCTGCTGCTAAGTTGCTTCAGTCGTGTCCGACTCTGTGCAACCCCATAGACGGCAGCCCACCAGGCTCCCCCGTCCCTGGGATTCTCCAGGCAAGAACACTGGAGCGGGTTGCTATTTCCTTTTCCAATGCATGAAAGTGAAAAGTGAAAGTGAAGTCGCTCAGTCGTGCCCGACTCTTAGCAACACCATGGACTGCAGCCTACCAGGCTCCTCCGTCCATGGGATTTTCCAGGCAAGAGTACTGGAGTAGGGTGCCATTGTCTTCTCTGATATATTATATACAGATTTTTTAATATATAAAATAGGAAAAAATAAAGATTTTAAAGAAAAATACAACCAGATAGTAAGGGACTTCATGGAATTATAGGTTATTTTTTTCTAGTTTTAATCCTCCGTAACATTAAAATATATATAAAATAGAAAATAAATTAGCATAAACTGGAAATCAATGAGGGGCTATCCATATGTACAAAATAAATCTTCTAAGGACCATTGGGGGGGGGGGAATTAAGAAATTTAAATCAAATTCTATATCATGGATATTTCAAGGGATGAGTTGATGTTCATTATAGTAGTAAAAGCATGTGCAGGTTTTGTATAAATAAATAGACTTGTAGATGAAATTGCATGCCATACAAGTATGTATAAATTTGTAATCAGTACTTTGTAATCATGTTCTTCTATAATGATTTTTAAAAGATACACGTTTCTTACTTGTGTTAAGAATTCCATACTGGAAACCTGTCAAACCCTTTCATAGTTACTAGTATCCTGTACTATTTCTATCCCTCTCCTACCCCATTTCTCTCTCAAGATTATCATGCACAGAAAAGGTAAGAAATTATTTGAGAATAACTCTCTCAATTATTGGAATGTTTGGAAATGTTATCCATTTCCCAGGCTTCCAGTCTAAGCCAGTACCCTAGAAATACATTCATGCAGTCCCCCAGTGCCAATAGACACAAAAGACTTAAAACATAATGATGTTGAGAAACACAATTTTAAGATAGGGCATGGATCAGAAGTCCTGGGTTTCAATGGCTTCCCCAGTTGACAGAGTTACCTGACAGAATCTGCAGGTTTCCAATTCCTCAATTTCTCAATTCGATGCATTTTTAAATGTTTCTTAGATTCCGTAGAGTACAGATTCTAAGATGAATTCACATGCATTATCAAAAAGTAACCTTCCCCAAAGGTGCAAATGGGAAGTTTAGTTTTTTCCAACAGCTCGGATGACTTTATGAGACCTGTTGCTAATCTTTTCAGCCTCACTACAGGGTAGACACTTTCTTGCTGAAATATTTTGCAAATGAAAAGTGACTTGGATTTTTAACAACTAAAGTGATACAAGAATAATGAATATTGTAACACACAAAAAAACACAGAAATCAGAGTGGCCTCCTCCTTAAATGTAATATCCACTTATTACTGACCACTGTGACCTTTCTGGGAAAAGTCACTTCCATTGGGCAGGGCAGTGGCCGCAAGGCAGCGAAACACCACTCAGAGTAATTCTTTACAGATGCCAGGAACCGGAAGTTTCAAGGGGAAAAATGAAAGCCATTCACTCTTGCAATGACATAGGCCTTTGATACTGCCAAGCCATTTGGTCTGAGAGCTCCAAGGTCAGGAAGGCACGTAAAGATTGGTGATTAGAGAAATACTATATCAGCAAAGTGTGGCAAGCTATTAAAAGAAACTATAGCTTTTATGATTGTGTCGCTGAAGCTCCCCAGGGCTATTTGTATTAGATATTGAGTTAAGCATAACTTATTTAGTCCCAGCATTCCAGAAAACATTTTGATGTCAGCTACTGCAGGAAAGTAAACACAAAGCAAAGGAGGAAACAGAGCTGATCTCTAACAGATAAAAATGGCGTAATTTAATTTTCTGAACCCGGGCGCTTTAGAGCATTAAGAATGAGGAATTTTAGAAGGTCCTTTCAACTTGCAAAATAAAGTTTATTTAGGCATTCACTGGAGGGGAAGAGGGGGAACACAGGGCTTATATTATCAACCCATTGAGCATATATTAACTTCTGATCAAAAAATACTTTTGATGTATTTACTGAAATGTTCCCAGGGTTATAACCTGTATTTATGAAAATGGATGAGCTTCTCTCCTGCTTCCATGATTTAATTATCACATAAATGTTGTGTGTCTTTTCCTAGTGGCTCTAATTTTAGCATTATTCATGAGGCTCACGAGGTGTTTAGGGTTCATCCATTTCCATGACTACCATTAAGATTCTCTTTTTTTAAGACTAGGCTTTAACACCAGCCACACTCGCCATGTGCTATCCACTCATAAAATGAAAACGTTGGCAGCGATGAGCATATCCCAAAAATCTGTTTACTTCCATCTTGAACCAGAGAAAGGAATGCTTAAACTCTGAACCTTGGCTTATGTCAAGATCCCCAAGAGGAATTTCCTCACAGGTCTTATGAAGATTGAGCAAAACTTGGTAACTCTGACCCAGGGACAGATAACAGACAAGTGAATATTTTAGGGATATCAGTGTCTAAAAGCCACTTTAAACAGTCTCACCGTGGGTGACATTGCAAATGAAAGGGGTTAGAAGGGGACAATGCACATAGGCGTGCTGAGTTGCTTCAGTCATGTCAGAGTCTTTGTAACCCTATGGACAATAGCCCGCCAGGCTCCTGTCCATGGGATTCTTCATGCAAGAATACTAGAGTGGGTTGCCATGTCCTCCTCCAAGGGATCTTCCTGACTCAGGGATCAAACTCGCATCACGTCTCCTGCATTGGCAGGCAGGTTCTTTAAGACTAGCACCACCTGGGAAGCTCCAGAAAGGTACAATATTTTTTACCTAAAACTCTGGATGTGACCCAAAGAAAGAACTACATGCCATCTTTGCCAAACAATGAGGTAAACAGAGAGAAAAAGAGAGAGAGAGAAACACACACAAAAAATATTAAAGTTGCCTGCCTCTGAATAGTGGGATTAGAGGTCATTTTTCACCTGCTTTTTATACTTGTCTGTTTTTGCTAATTTTTCTGCAAAGATTACGTGCTCTTTCTGAATAAAGAAATGAAAGAGGAGGAAAATACACAAATGATTAGTAAAGGACATAGGCCCTTTTAATGTAAAAGGCATGCCAGTGATCCCATTTCTCGTAGGCTATGCTTGGCCATGATGAACAACTGCCTTGACGTACTTGACATAATCTCAGAGAAGCTGCTTCAGGACTTTCTGGCTGCTGAAGACAGATTGCCAGGCCATTCTGAGAAGGATATTGTTCCATGTTCAGTATTTGGGATTTGAATGAACACGTACCTCAGGTAGTCTTTTAATACATCTCTGCATGCGCAGTAAGTTGCTTCAGTCATGTCTGACTCTCTGTGACCCCATGGACTGTAGCCCGCCAGGCTCCTCTGTCCATGGGATTCTCCAGGCAAGAACACTGGAGGGGGTTGCTGTGCCCTCCTCCAGGGGATGTCCCCAAACCAGGGATCAAATCTGCATCTCTTACCTTCTCCTGCATTGGCAGATGGGTTTTGTTTTGTTTTGTTTTTTTGTTTTTTACCTCTAGTGCCATCTGGGAAGCCCAAAGATCTTGCATTTGCGTCTTCATTAGCAAAAGAACTCTCCCAGTTTCCATTATTTGTCCTGAAAAAGTTATTTTTGTTTGTTTGTGGGAAGAATAACAACTCCAGCAATATTTTGTAGTCATATCTGCCCAAGACTGGAGATGTTCAATGAACACGTGTGATTATTACTGCTCCTATCCATTTGGTTTGATCACCGCCCATGACAAATGGTTGTTAAGTGTTGTGAATACCACCTGGAATTATACAACCCTCATTTGGGTAGTAATAAGAAAGACCTCAGGTTAATCATCATAATGGTTATATAATTATAAAATAACCATATAACATATGTTTTATTCTGCTATGTAATAATTACAATGCACAATTATATAAATATGCAACTATTATACAGTGCTATATTTTGTGATGATTTAAAATAATTAAATTATAATTCCACAGCCAATCTATTTCAATGATTAGTTTGAAATAAAAGTCTGTTTGGCTGAAAGTAGTTATCATTTTGGAATACTGTGTACATACATCCAAGGAATGGTCACTACCTGGTTGAACAGACAAAAGTGATATAAAAGCTAAAGCATCTTGTTACAATTTAACTATATTATTTTTTAAGCAGTATATGGGCTTTCCTGGTGGCTCAGGCAGTAAAGAATCTGCCTACAATGCAGAGGACCTGGGTTTGATCCCTGGATCAGGAAGATCCCCTGGAGAGGGAATGGCAACCCACTCCAGTATTCTTTCTTGCCTAGAGGAGAATCCCCATGGACTGAGAAGCCTGGTGGGCTACAGTCCACGGGGTAGCAAAGAGTGGGACATGACTGAGCATGTAACACTTTCAAAGCAGTGTAGTGTTGGGAGAAAAGATATTAAAGATTCTAACTTTCAAAAATAAAGTAACAGTTTGAGTCCACTCAGCAAAATAGTCATGTGAAATATTCACAGAAACATTTTACACCTAGGTACAACATATGTGAAACACTAGCCAGAAAATAAATATAAATGTGAGAGAAAACTGAGATGTTATTTTTTAGATAAAGCTATTTTTCTCAAGAAAAGGAACAATTCTTAAGGTTGTGGGGTGGTTTTTTGTTTTGTTTTGTTTTTGGTTGTTGTTAAAGTTCAGGTGAGGACAAGCTTCTCTTACACAGTCATAAACCTCCCATTCATTCCAAATTCAGAACACTAAGGAACAGGGATCTGACATCAAGGTAAAAAATAAATCCTGTATCTCTGAGGTTGGCAACATATTGAAAACACCAGAGAGATTATCGAGCAAACACTATTCATTCTTTCGCCATTGCTCTCAAAGTCCCATTCTGGTTATTGAAAGTGTCACTGGACTGTGTAACAAGCTCTTTCTGTGCATCTCAAGGGAAACATACACCCTTTCAAAATCAATCTGCTAAAACGTCGCATAAACACAGACTGAGTCGTGCAAACACAATCCTCATCTATTGAAATTTTTATGTTGGTATTATTTGGGAAATGGCATGGCAGAAAAGATAGGGAAATACAATCTCCCCCGTGATTCCAATATTTCCTCCTTGTCTATTACCTTATGTTCCTTCCCCAAGGAGTCCGTGTACAGACATAATTCATTTCTACCTAGAGTGGTGGCCCAAGGTATATCTGCAAATGTCATTGCTGATGCTGCCCTCATTTTTTCTCTCTCACCCTAAGAACACTTGTTAAGCTGCAAAACCAAATTTCCTCCAGTCATCTTGGTTCAAGAGACCCAGACTCATGACTCTAAAGCATGTGACTTCTTTCCTTTAGAATAATCCTTACGCCTCATTTGGAAAGTTAAAGTGGTAGCCACTCAGTGTGTCCGCCTCTTTGCTACCTCATGGATGTAGCCCGCCAGGCTCCTCTGTCCATGAAATTCTCCAGGCAAGAATACTGGAGTGGGTAGCCATTCCCTTCTCCAGGGAATCTTCCTGACCCAGTGATGGAACCCAGGTCTATCCACATTGCAGGGAGATTTTTACTGTCTGTGCCAACAAGGAAACCCCATAAGCTAATTCAATATAGCAATCTTCAAACTAAATACAATTTGACCATCTTAGATAAAACATCAAGAAAACTTTGGATTTAAAAGAAAAAATAAAAACAAAATGTCACCCCTATGCCTATGTAAATTAGTGAAAACAAGGAGTAGAAGAAGGGAGGAAATATCGAACACATTTTATTAATACTCTTAAATAGCAGAGACTCTCCCAAGGGTATGGCCTCTTTGAAGATAAAGTTCCATTTGCATAAACTGGATGGCCTCTTTAATGCAGTTTTCATTATCTTGACTCCAAAGTGACTGATGTCAAGATCAAGGGAGTCATCAGGGCAGATACACTCCAGGACACCAGGGAGAAATAAATCAGCCCATCCTCTCCACCAGGAGAGTCCGTCTCCTCCAAGGGGATTTGCCAATCTCCTTTCAGAAGCAGGAGGCCAAGTTCCATTATTGTGAGGACTGACCCTCGTCCCTTAGAAGTCTCCCATTCCTCTCGTTAATTGGGTCCCCTGCATTGGTTATCTAACGGACTAATGAACTTTGGAGATAAACCAGTTCTTGACCACTTCTTGCCCTCTGGACACTAACCCTGTTTGGCCTTTTATCTCACTATGTTAAAGAGAGAAAATTAAGTCCGAAGAAAGTGAGATAACAGTCCCTTGGGTATTAAGTGAAGTGGTTTGGGTCTTCTGGTGAGGAGAACTCATCACATTCATTAGATCATATGTGACAATTAACCCTTTGCACACCTCAGCCATTTCCTTTCACTTACAGTTGCATTTTGGCCTTGCCCTTTTCTTTACTCCTCCTTGTTTATCCAATTGATTCCATGATACCTCAGGTCTCCCCACTCGTCATAGTTGCGGAGGAATTTAAAATGTCATTCTGGGGTCTTTATTTCACAAGTTTGACTTAGTGCTGTTTTCACTTGCAAAATACAAATGTGAAAACTGTAATTTATTATGGTTCTAGCAATTCAAGATGTTTTGCTTGGAGCCCACGTCCACAATCGGTTACCAACATTCCAGCCTGTTTTGCTTTCATTGGCTACTGGTTTACTACCCTCCATTTCATCCTCTAAATCTGTTTAAAAACAATTTAACAACACTCTGATTCTTTTTGGAAATGCAGTCATGAGTTCCCTCACTAACGCACAGCGACATTTTAAACGTGGTGTGTAAAATGACATTTTAGGGCAGATGACAAGCTGCAAGTGGCTTATTTAATGATTCTCTAATTTTACACATACTATTTCATTTGAGTAGTTATCAGAGGGTCACTGCAGGAGTATGTGAAGAGGTTATTTCAAATACAGACATTGGCATGGCCTTGAAATCCCATCCTCCCTGAAGCCCTGAAACATGTAGCCTGAAGCATCAGCCTTCCTGCTCTGTGAGCAGCCCCTACTGGACAACGGATCGACTTGAGCTGCTGCGAGGCTAAGAGCATCTGTTCTTTCTCCTTTCTGTCCCCCTCTCTCCTTCCAGTGGGGGTGAGGGAGAGGCATTTTTTTACTTTTCCCTTTGAAAATAAATTATGTGACTTTCTTTTCTAATATAGAATATTTAGTTTAGACAAATGCATCACATAATCCTAAGAAAACATGTTGACCTTCTTGATATAAATAGTTTCATATTTACTTAATAATTCAATTAAAAGTCTTAAATCTATTCTCCCATCCAAGGGTATTTTCTGTACACAATAATCAAAGAACGTGGTAGGTTTTTATACAGGCAGCTCGGAATTCTAATAATATTAGGAAAATGCTGCAATGGAGTAAATAGAAAAATAAAGATATTTTTGTCTGATTTGGTTGTCTGGTTGTCTCTCCTTTCAACAGATAAGTCTTAGATATGAACTTTATAACAATTTATTGTTTCTTATGGATTCCAAGGCTTAAATAATACCTAAGTTGATCTAGTTTATCTTCTGCCATTTAAAAATAAATTACTTTATATATTTTGTCACAATAACAAATTAAAAAGCCAAAAAAATTAGCAGACAAGACATCACACTGAAATTGTATTTATCACCAGCTAGTCAATGTGGCTATTTTCTTTCACTGTAAGCAGTTAACTATAAAGTAGAAATTTTTTTCTCCAAACCATGGTAGGACAAAAATAATTATGTACTAGTACTCAAATGATGGCTGGGTTGGGAGTTTCCCTGGAGAAGGGAATGGCAACCCACTCCAGTATTCTTGCCTGGAGAATTCCATGGACAGAGGAGCCTGGCTGGCTACAGTCCATGGGGTTGCACAGAGTCGGACAGGACTGGGTGACTAACACAAGTACTCAAATGAGGCACTTCCTTTTTAACGATAAAATATAAATAGGTACTTTTATAAACCGCTTGCAAAAGATACTAGAGTGTCAGCTCTGGATGCTTTATGTGCCCTTTTTATAAAGAGAATCAGCAAACAACCAAACTTAGTCACACCCTTCTGAGAAAGTATTATATAGTAACCAGATCTCCATTTGTTTTCTTGGGTCCCACAAAGTCTCTTTAAAGAGATTAAAAAAGAATGCCAAAGTGGTCTTAGATAAATGGTGTGCATGCATGCTAAGTTGCCTCAGTCTCGTCTGACTCTTTCCAACAATATAGATTGTAGCCCGCCAGGCTCCTCTGTCCATGGGATTCTCCAGGCAAGAATACTGGAGTGGGTTGCCATGCCCTCCTTCAGGGGATCTTCTTGACCTAGGGATCGAACCTGCATGTCATATGTCTCCTGCATTGACAGGGGAGTTCTTTATCACTACCATCACCTGAGAAGCCCCAAGATAAATGGACTCAGATCCAGATCTTTTTCCCACATGCCACTAGAAAGTAAAGAGAGGTGGTTTCTTAGAGGTTACATTTCACTTCAGTACTAGGTTACCTAAACACAACTTCCCTGGTGGCTCAGATGGTAAAGCATCTTGCTTACAATGTGGGAGACCTGGGTTCGATCCTTGGGTCGGGAAGATCCTCTGGAGAAGGAAATGGCAACCCACTCCAGTACTCTTGCCTGGAAAATCCCATGGATGGAAGAGCATGGTAGGCTACAGTCCATGGCGTTGCAAAGAGTAGGACACGATTGAGCGACTTCACTTCACTTCACTTCAAACACTGGGATGGGAGGAGCTAATGCCCCAGGTCAGTGTTTCAAAAAGTATTTTCAGTTGAACAGTAACTTTGAAAAATATCATGGTCATATTTTTTTCAATGTCAGATTAAAAACATGAATAAATTGCTTTGTTGCAGGACTTATCAGAGCCATTAATTTTCTGAAGTATATTGAGTATCTCTGAAAAGCTTACATCAAATGTAGAGTTTCAAAAATTCTCCTTGGACTGATATTTCATAAAACACAGTTTGGAAAATTACCCCTGAAGTCATCCAGCCTTCCCACTTCCGTGCGCTCTTAAGGAATGTGATACTTCATTCATTCCCAACCTGGACTTTACTACCTGAGCACCAGTGTGATAAACCTGTGTGGTAAGTTGAGGTAAGTGTGGTAACCTGAGTTCATATTTTGTGAATGAGCCTGAAATATGCTGTCTCATCTAAAGCTTACAGGTGATGGATGCTGTCCGCTCCATCTCAGAGAGGAGGAACTCCCATGGAGAGTTTACTAGTTCTGAGGACAATGGAGCGACAAAGCCAGGACTCACACACAAGACGTGCTCACTGCAAAGGTTTCCGTCCTTCCTTTACACTATGTTGCAAAAACTGTTCGCTTTGGGGGAAACTCTTCAGTGGCTTCTCTGGTGTGGTTAAGTCGTGTAACCTTATTATGATGGAGATGGTTTCCCCTGCACTGGCTATTCTAATAGCCAATGGTTTGAGCTTTTACCACCTCAGACTATGCTAACTTGAATCCTCTCCAGCATGGAAACATTAGCACATGTGATGATAATTTTACTTCCACCTTCTCAAAGACTGCAATGTATAATTTCCACAGAGTAAGATGTAGAATGCATACATGTCAAAATACTAATCAAAGAGAACTTCGGAAATAACCAAAATAAATTTGTGTTAGCAGTTGGAAGTGAGCATTCATGTCAGCGGTGGTCGACGTTTTCCTCTCCTTTACCTACAAATGAAATACTACCAAGCGAGAGACCACCAAGTAACTCTTTCTTTCTCAAAGTAACAACATATTAATATCTCATGGAGAAATCAACGTATAATTTAGTTTCTGTTCACATCTGTGCCTCTACTCTTTGGTGCTAAAATGGATATAAAACAATACAAAGTGATTAACAAACCCCTCAGAAAAGTTTGGGGACATGTCAAATTCTTATGTTGCAGATATTTTTTTTCCTACTAGGATATAAACTATAACCCTCACATACAGAAAATGAGTTTGACTCTACAAATTGATCTGAACAGTTTGCCATTTCTCAAATTCTACTTGGTCACTTATTCTCCACCATTTATTATGTAGGTCCTACTCACAGATAAGAAAAGACTTTCTACACTTGTGTAAGTATTGTAAACCAAATAAAATTAGCATATTTTTTCAGGATTCTCCAACAGGAGAATTTCACGTCATTCATAAATAAATATGGATTAAACAAATTCTGGTAATATCATTAATTTTTAAAATATCCCCTATAATTCCTCTAGTGGAAAACTATCATCACAGAGCACCAAATAGTGTAGAAATATGCCCTTTTTTGTGAGTGAGAACATGCAAATTTCCTAAAGGACATTAAACAACTTTATTATCAAAGCTGATGTATCTTTTACTAGGAAAAAAAAAAAGGCACAATGTCAAAATATGCTCGTTGCATATACTAGGTCTTATGCGAAATTATTTGTATTACCCAACCTTTGTGCAACTTAAAAGGCCAATTTCTCTCTGAATAATTACAATTGTCTTTTCTCCAGGATGAAATTAATGCATAATATATGTTATAGCAACATTTTTTTTTTTGCATGACTGATACTTCAGTGATTTGACTCTGGTGAAAACAGAAAGAGGGCTCCTTGCTTTCCAAACAGCAGCAACACCCCATAATGACCTCTGAGTGAGAAAGAGCACAGGGACATAGTCTTCAAAGTGAAAAGGAAAGGTCCTGGTAGTCCTGTTCTACAATCTAGGAGCAGCTGCGGGATATGATTTGCAAATGTCCGAGTTTCATAAAATTGCAAACTGAAGCCAGTCAGTGCATCTTGGCGTATTATTTTTAGTGATGTCTCTGTGCTACATTTACCCAAAAGCTAAAATGCACTTCAGTTCACATCTAGCCATCCTGAATATGAAGTATGAATAAAAATTCCTCCTTTACCATCAGATAAGGGGGCTCTTGCAAACAAAAGGAGATGAGAAACAGCCATGCTCTGGAAACGAACTCACAGGGTTCCTTGTCAAGTGGTGCCTCATTCCAGTCACTGCCTCTGTGCTTTTCTCAAGGACGTTCAGGCCGTTTGATGAAATACTACTGTTTGATGTCAATAAATCTTGATTGAAGGTGGTAAAATTACCCACGGAAGAATGCCTTAAACACATCTTCATGGAATTTGCATCCTCCTTTCTGTGATATGTGCGAGAATGTAATTCCTTTTCTTAATATCATTTGCACAATTCGGATTATTCCCTCTCCCTAGATATAGTTGGCAAGTACGTGAAAAATGCTTATTTGAAGTCAGCCATAGCCACAGAAAAACACACACTCACCAAACCAGCGATATCCTGTTTAAATCAAAGGAAACTAGGCTGCTCATGATTCTAACGACCATAAACAAAACACTGACCATAAATCCATCATGCTAAGCACTGGTCTTTACTGCTACCATGGTTGCACACAATTGGCTAGGACCATCACTGCACTAAACCCATAAACCAACAAAAGCTTTACTCTCAGTGTGAAAACCTCTCCAAGAATATCAGGCACTATCCTCTGGTTAAACATTTTCAATACATTTCTAAAACACTTCTGATGGGATTCGTCAATTCTTGTTTTTCTTCCTTTCTAAATTTCAATCATTCTACCCTAACCATTTAGATTTTCTGCAACAATTACCACTGACCCTTGTGAAACAGCTTCTCAGTCATACCCTATTAGAAAAAAGCCTACTCATGACCTCAAAATTTGGGGATTTTGAACACTGTGATGGAGGCCATGGTCTCTGGAGTCTCTCAGCTGCCCCCCATGTCTTAGTTCACCTCATTATTTATTCCAGAGTGAAAGAGGAAAATATGTTTATTGGGAACTTGCTACAGTGTTAGAAAACTCCCCAAATCAAAATTGAGGATTCCTTTCTTGATGTTCAAGCAGGCTTTAGTAACAAATGTTTATGCATTAATGGTATTTATGTATGTAAGTTATTTCTCAATGTAAAACATAGTTTGCATTAAACCCTACTTTTTATTTAGCTGTTCCTACATATTAGTTTTAAACTATGAGAAAGAATGCAGATTTAGAAGCAATAAAATGAAATCTCTTTTAAAGTAGTCTATAAATGAGACTTCCCTTAAGTTAGACTACCTTCCCCTAATATTTTCTAAGTCGGGGACGTTTTAATTTATTTCAATGGAAAATGGTATGTGCCAGGTAGCTAACAAAAGTCCAAGTGTCTCATGGAAAGATATTTTCTTGTCTTAACTTTTCCTTGCAATTGTTAGGGTCCTTGTCATTTGACTTCCTTTCAGCTAGTGACCTCTGCCCCATTCCAATTTAAAGATAAACGAAAAGACATTTTCCCTTGGATGTGCCCTTCTTCTAGTTTTTTGGTGGAAGCAGTTGGATCCAGTTGTCTAACCAATCACCTCCTATTTGAAAAGATTTGTGGGGTGTGTATTTGTGTATTGGGAGAAGAAAATTAAGAATGAAGTAAACAGGAAAAAAAAGGATGTGCCAAGTCTAAGAAGTGAGCCCAAATCCAATACCAAAATAAGAAAAAAGGAAAACCATAAGAGATAATCAACCAGAAATCTTTCAGGGCTTATCTTTTATCATTAGTATATGTAGGTATGTGATAATATTTCTAAAATGATTTAAATGTGTGACTGGAATTGGAGTTAAGCAAATCACCTTTTGTGCACTTACATTGTATTCATAAAATTTGTCTGTAAATACACTAGAAATGGAGCATTTATTATTTAGAAGGTTACAGGATAGCATTTCCTGTGTCACTGGTAGCTTTATACAATAGCATTTTCCCTCAGTCATTTTTTGCTCTCTGAGAATATGATATCCTTTGGTATTGCTTTTGAAATTCTACCATTTATTCCCCTTTTTGATAACAAACTTAAGGAAATAATAATAAAATAATATCAAAGCAAGGATTAGAAAAAGAAAATTACTCTAAATAGTATACACACAATCTACAGATAATGTGTGTGCATATGGATGTTGTATACATAGTCATTTTTATTCAATTTTCAGGTTATACTAGGCTGTTTGTGGGGTTTCCCTGGATGTGGTTAGCTTAAAGGGAGATCTGATAACTACCTCATTCCTTCACACATTACATTATGGAAAAACTCTATAAAGTCAAGAGTATCTAGACAGATTTTATAGTAGATAATAGGGGAAATTTATTGGGTAAAAACTAAAATGATGTTTATTACAAGAGACCACACCTCAACATGTCATGGAGCAAAATGTCTCCCTTGTGAGAAAACATAATAAAATACGTCCATCTAACTAGCTGTGAAACCCTGAAGAAATACACAGCTTCCCCTCTTCCTCCCTTTTTGAATTCCTTTTTATTTTGAGTCAGGCTATCTTAGGCCACTAATTAACCTTTGGGCCCTTGAGGTCACCTCTTTGGATCCGTTCTCCATGTACTGAAAAGTTTTATTTCTCAGTGAGTATTAAAGATACCTGAAATATGGCCTAGGCTGCCAAAATAATGATTTATTACATCTGCTAAAATGCCTTGAGCTGTAAAAATAAAAAAATACACAATTCATTAAAGTAATTTTGAATAGCACAGGTATATTTACCTCAATATAGAAATTTCTTTCTCATCAGTGGGGAAAAGACTATCTAGATAGTATCAATTATACCTTAAAAATATTGTCATAATTAATTCTTACATCTTTGAATATCTGTTGTTTCAAGAATCTTAAACTAGTCTGTGGCTCCGAATGCAAATATACACAAAGGGAACTAGCAAGACTGGTGACTTGAGTTTGGAAGGTTTATAGGTTTATGTAAATTATACCTACTTAAAGCAATTAAGCTAAGACTACTTACTAGCTCCAACCCTGAAGAGCTTACTGCCTGTGCTAAAAAGTGTGTTGACCTAGGAAATGCGTACACATACAAATAACACTGACAAAGCTAAATTAAGAATTTTGATGGGACTGGAAAGCATAAACATATGTTAAGTATTTATATTAAATCAGAGGGCATTTGGAAAAGTCAATCTCTAACAGTTACATTATAAACAGATGAACTCCCAAAGTTCTACTATATCTGTACCTATCGTCTACACCCAACTCCTTTTATCTATTAATATTTGTATATGATATGTATCTGCCTCCCACCAGATTATAAGCTTATTGGAGCCAGGGAGGATCATATACAATGCTTAAACAATGTCCTATACATTATGGATGCATGATAAGGAATTAACAAATAAAGGAATAAAGATTTAAACTAGCTTAGTTAACATTGTTTTATGGGTATTTTTACATGTAAAAGAGAGAAGATCCAACCTTTCCTTTAAACCTAATGTTTCAAAATTATGAACAAGAGAGAGGGAATGATTTTGTATAAATGTTGGTGGGCAGAGTTGAGACTGCATAATCTCCTGGACAGGTTAAGGATATTTGAGGCAACTACAAATAACTTATGCCAAGTTAAGTATTTAAGTTTTTCTTTTGCATTTATATTGAGGCAAAGGGATTAAACATATATGGTGAATCAAAAACAAATTTGCTAAGTAATGTGAATCTCACATTGAGTATGAAAAGTAAGCACTAAAGATTTCAGAATTCCCAGAATGACATTTTGCAGTGTCTTCCAAGCCATGACCACTAGGACTTATGAAGTAGAGTTAAATATTAATAGAAAAATTATAAGATAATAAGCAATATACTTAGCATGAAGAAGAAAAGCAGGGCTACAACTGTGAAGCCACTCATACAATGACATCCTGACTATAATTAATTTTCATTTTTCACCTTCAACTTTTCTTTCTACAAGTGCTAGCATATTCTCATTAAAATGACTGGGAGCAATTAGAAAGACTTGGCTGAAAATTCAGTGTAGTAGTAAGTAGCTTTCTGATTATGCAGCTGAAGAAATTATGGGTTGAATTTATTCAATGATCTGTGCATCAGATCTCAGTCTCTGTTAAGTTACTACAAATTAGCTATGAGACACTATAGCATCACTCAACCTCTCTGGATTTGGACTGGGGTTGAAATCTGAGCTCTATCATTTTCTAGATGTACGAGTTTAGGCAACTATGTCACTGCTCTGAAGCCTATATTTCATTATCTATAAATAAGAGATGATGATTAAATGATATATGTAAACTGCTGGGCCAGGTGACAGGCATTTAATTAATTCTCAAACATACTACCTTTCCTTGCTGTTATTTTCATTATCTAACATCCTTGCCAATAATATTTTGTTATTCTGTATATATTTTATATTATATAACATATAAATATTTTCTATTTCTTTCTATCAAACTTTAAATACTGGCATACACTGTTTTTGCATATATTTTAGGACTAATTTAGTTGGGCTATTTTCATTCATGAGGAATATAAAAGCTCTGTCAGCATAGAAGGTGCTTCTTCCATTGTCTCTCCTTTAGTCTATTTGTCAATTCTGGTTCAAAAAGAGTAAATCAGAATTTATTTGCTTTTTCTTTTTAAAAAATATTCAACAAGCCTTTAGGAAAAAAAGAAAAGGAAATTATATGAAGTAAAAGAGAATAAGAAAAGAGATATTTAAAACACATATAATGAACTGAATTGCCACGCTGTGCACCTGAAACATGGAAAGTCAACTATACTTCAATAAAATAAATGTACTTTTAAAAAAGTAAAAAAAAGAGACAGAAAATAAAATATCTAAAAATATATATATAATGGACATTCAATATGGTCTACCTGCCTGATAGTTGTCAATAAACATGTAAATATTTTTCATCTTTATTTGTCAGAGTGGGTTACATATATACACACACATATATATATATACAGACACATAGACATACATAACTATGTTAAAGTGTACAAATATATGTATTTATGTATCAGATTATTTTATACACCAATTGTCCTCTGGGAAGGAAATAAGATTCCAAAGCCCAATGAAGAGTAACCAATCCAATCGCTTTTAGAACCTTAAGAAAGACATTTAAAAACTGGATAACTTAGTCAAATGAAAAGCACAATTACTAGTACATAGTTCAAAAGATGCCTTTAAATCACCTAAAAAGTATTAACTGCTGGGTTAATCAAGGTGCTTTCAATAACTCATTATAGCTTTCATAAAAGTACTTGGTTGGCACTAAAATTTATCAAAATTGATTTTTTGATCTTCGCAAGAGAATATTGCTTACCTTCTTATTTTAGAGTAAACAAAACTTGAAAAGTTTTTTTTTTTAAAGTTCCACAATCACAGGCAATAGATGTAAAAAATACTCATACTGGACTACATCAAACTTAAAAACTTCTATGCAGCAATGGAAATAATCAACAGGGTGAAAAGGCAATCTGTAGGGGAAAATATTTGCAAATCATACATCCAACAAGAAACTTAACATATAAATATATGAAGAATTCTTACAACTCAACAATAATAAAACAACCTGAATAAAAAATTTGCAAATGACTTGACTAGACATATCTCCAAAGAAATATGGCCAAAAAGCATATGAAAAGATGTTCACATTATTTATTATTAGGGAAATGCAGATCAAAGCCACATGAGACATCACATCATACCCAACAAAATGGCTACTATCAAATCAAACAAACAAATAAACATAAAGTAACAAATTCTGGCAAAGATATGGAGAAATTGGAACTCTGGTGCACTATAAGGAGGAATGTAAAATGGCACATCCACTATGGAAAATAATATGAAACTTCCTCAAAAGAAAAAAAAAAAAGAATTATGACATGATCCAGCAATTCTACTTCTTAGTATACATCCCAAAACACTGGAAATAGGATCTCAAAGATATAACTGTACACCCATGATCACTGAAGCATTGTTCATAATAGCCAAGGGGTGGAAGCAACCTAAATGCCCATCAATGAATGAATGGATAAAGAAAAATGTGATGTAATATTATCCGACTCTAAAAAAGACGGAAATGAAATCCTGCCATATGGATGGAAATCCTGTCAGGGTGGATGAACCTTGATGGCATTATGCTAAGTGGAATTAACTAGTCACAAGAGATAAATACATATATGCAGTATGTAAAACAGTAGTCAAGATCACAGAAACAAAGTAGAGTGTGGTTATCAGGGACTGGAGGGTATGGGGAATTGAATTCTTCAGTGGATATAGACTTTCAATTCTGAAGCATAAAATAACTCTAGAGAGTTGCTGTACAATGATGTGCATATCATTAACACTACTGTACTACATGCTCAAAAATGGTTAACAGGCTAAATTTTATGTTTTTTGACAATAAAAATGTTCCATACATGGAAGCATACTTACATATGCTCATACTTAATTGCACTTAGAAAACTCAACCCCTATATATTGGCTCAGATTTTGATAACTACAGCTTGTAACAAGTAGAGTTGAAATATAACAGTTAAAAATGTAATTTCTGCCTGAAATATTCTCTCATTTTAATGAACCAGTGAAAAAATACAAAAGCCCTCTCAATCTTAAAGGAAATAGGTAATCTCTTTGATAAATCTTCTCCACTGTCATATAACAAACAAAAGTATCAACTCATAATTATCGGTGGAAGCTATTTTTTGGAGTAATTCAGTGTACAGAATAGCGTGGGAACCTCAAGCTTCTCCCTATGGTCTTAAGGATGTCCAAGGGACAAGATGCCAAATGCTTTGCTGACCTCTGAGTTCTACTCACAGGTAGCAATGGCTGTTGGAAAGAACAAGAACAGTTGATGTGGATTTTGGTCATAGTTCAGCAAGTTAGAGGTATAAGACTTTTATCAAGACCTGTAAGAAATTTTGGGGCTTCCCTGGGGGCTCAGTGGTAAAGAACCCACCTGCCAATGCAGGAGATGTGGGTTCGATCCCTGGGTAGAGAAGATCCTCTGGAGAAGGAAATGGCAACCCACTCCATTATTCGTGCCTGGGAAATCCCATAGGAAGAGGAGCCTGGCAGGCTACAGTCCATGGAGTCTCAAAGAGTTGGATGTGACTGAGCACATATGCAGATTTTGTACTTTATTTCTGTTTTTGCAATAGTGGCACAAACGACAATGTAATTTATTTTTCTGTCCATTTCTCTACGGAACTGTAAATTTAGAAGTCTCTATGGGTACCTATCTTGGTATTCTATACTCATCTTCTCAGTACCTGGCTCAAGTCCCAGGCACATGTAGCTGTTCAGTACACACTTATTGAATTGGCCTGAACTACTACAGTTTATTAGGCTGAAGTGAAGTGAAGTTGCTCAGTCGTGTCCGACTCTTTGCAACCCCATGGACTGTAGCCTACGAGGCTCCTCTGTCCATAGAATTTTCCAGGCAAGAGTACTGGAGTGGGTTGCCATATCCTCCTCCAAGGGATCTTCCTGACCCAGGGATCAAACCCAGATCTCCTGCATTGCAGGCAGACGCTTTACCATCTGAGCCACCAGGGAAGCCCTTATTAGGCTGAATGGTAATTAAAAATAAAAAAGAGATGAAGGACATTAGGCAATTTACACATATCACACACTTGAAAGTGTGCATGATTAAAACTTTAGGCTGATGTGCAAAGAAACTTTGGATTAATGTTTGCTACAAGTGCAATTAACTCCTAAGCTTAATTAAAAACCCTCTGACACAGCTTGTTTTTTTTCCCTAAATATCTATATGAAATTGCATAATTACCCTCACCATGTTTATTCATTTTTTTTTGGTAAAAAATATTAGAATTTTTCAATGGTTATATTTTCTAGATGAAACCAACTTGTACCAGATTGTACCTATATTCAAGAGTCTTTGTTTAAGTTAATAACAAATACAGTTTCCTTAGAAAATATTAAACAGATCTGTATATCTGAGTTAACTGTCACTTCCTTGCTAATTTCATTTCAAACCTCAGTCATGTTATACTCAACAACATTTATAAACTAATACAGTTATGTAAAGTTTAAAAATAAAATAAAATTAAAAAAAAATACTACTACAGTATATCTAGTTCTATGGAAGATGTGCAGAAGAAGATAGGAAAAAAATATTAACAGGTGTTATCTCTCAGGTACAGAGAGATTTTGGATGGTTTTACTTTATTGCCTATACTTTTTCTGTTTCTCATATTTTTTTCAGTAAGTGTATACTACTTTTACAATCAGAAGAAAACAATAAATAATATTTTAAACAAGAAGAAAAAAAAACATCAATATTGAAAAATAGAGCTTCATAAAGAATAACTGTATTTCTGTCCTAAGTTTATTTTTCTGTAGACAATATGAGTGTTTCTCAATAATAAAAATATATTCATTCTTAAAAAGTTACCAGCAACGTGAATTCTCTTGAATGGATACTACTTCATTCTCCAATCAGTGTGTGGTGGTATGTGTGTGCCCTCAGAAAATCACCTTTAGGTTGTGCTAGTCGCCTGCCAACGCAGGAGATGTAAGAGATGCAGGTTTGATCCCTGAGTCTGGAAGGAGGGCATGGCAACCCACTCCAGTATTCTTGCCTGGAGAATCCCCATGGACAGAGGAGCCTGGCAGGCTGCAGTGCACAGGGTTGCACAGAGTCCGACATGACTGAAGTGAGTTAGCACACACAAACATAGACCTTTTTAAAAAATGAAGTGAAAAATTAGTCTTTATAAAGAACAATAGGATACAATAATGAATGTGAAAACAGATACAATTTTGAATATTTAAGTACAATTACACTGAAGAACTGCTTATGAAGAGCTACAAGAGATAAAAAACACACAGCTCTCACTTTACTGTGGAAGTTTGCTTGCCCTTAAACAAAACTCAAAATCCTTGTAGCTCATAGGTCCCTAACACCTTGCATGAGTGGTGGGACCCATATTAACTATGAGGCCATCATATATGTCTGTATTATAAATGTAAATTGTAAGAATCATGGTGGTTAAGAGGATTTACATATTTAGGTTTTAATTCTCCTTTCTTTACCACTTAACTTGTCTTTTAATTAAAAAATGAATTAAAGATAAGGATCTTGTTTGCAAATTCTATCAAAATAAACTCTGCAATAAATTTTGTCAAAAATTCCCAGTCTACTCAAATGAAACAGACTTATTAGCTTTAGAACAAAGGTATTTCCTTTGAGACTGATGGTCATGTATCCAATACAGGTCCCTTGCGTTGGTCCAAAGGCCAAGTGATGTCAGAGGGTGGGGCTGAGGTACCTGGGACAGGAGTACACCCTGCGTAGGTGCTCCATGTGGTGTAACTGAACTGTGAATGTATCTAAAGTAATTAAGACTCAAATCTTGGACACCTAATTTTAAAATGGGGATATTCAGATGTGTTTATTACCTTGGACAAGTCATTTTGACTCCTGGAAGTTGCTTAATTTAGCTGGAAATTTAGGCAAAAGTCCTCATTGCAAATCAGTTTCAGAATATAATTTTAAATCTTCTGTTTTTTCAAGTATTCTTCACTAACTTTAAAGTTTGAAGAAATTAGGAATATAACTGAGACTAAAGTATAATTAAGGAGAATTGTTAAAATTTGAACACATTAATTAAAAAATGTAAAAAATATCTTTGACCTTGAAAGAAAGGCTAAAATATTGGGAACAAGTCTTGAAGTGATTGAATGTTTTAACCATTGTCTTCCTGTGAAACCAAAAGTAAACTAAAATATGCTTGTACAAAGTATCAAATGAAATATTTTCTTCTTTGGCAATAAATTCACACTGTAAGATTTAGTGATTCGGCAAGATTGAAGAAAATCACATTAAACACATTCATGAACAAAAAAGAAAAAAAGGCTTGATTTAAAATGACAGTTTGTCACCTAAGTTAGGGTTAAAATAATTCAATAATAATTGTCTTGAGTTTCTACTAACAAAATAGTAACAAACTAAAATTTTCTGATCAGAAAATGATAAGATTTTCAACCCAATATTAAACCATGAAGAACAGCAGCTCTTCTTCATAGCCTCTATATTTCTTTTTCTTCTTCCTAAGGCCAAAATGTCATCATTTTTTTTTTTTTTAAGAAAATCAAAGCCAAATGGTAAAAATGCGAAGATTTGGTTAAACAAACAGTCAGAATTTCAGTGGTTTTATCTGCAGCATGCAGAGCAACCAAACAAAGCCAAGATATTGTCCATCTCTTTGATAGACAAAGAGCCTCAGAGGTCCAGAGTGACATGCCCGAAGGCTGGCACGTGATTTGGCTAATTAAATTAAATAGCAGGAAACAGCTTTTCCATATGCCACTGCCTGGCCACACACAAACTGTAACAGTAAATCTTTTATACTAGTCAAGGAAAACATAACCATTAAACAATATACAGTATCAACACACCATCCAAGAATCATAAGTTGCATATCCACCTAAACTCCCTGGGCCTGGACTTTAACGCCAAATGCCTAAAAACTTCCTAATTCACTTTAGGAGCTACTGAAAAGCCCATGATAATTAAAGGGAATGAAAAAGAAACTCCCCTAAGGTTTACCAACACTTTAACTTAAGCCAAAATTCTGTTTTAAGGACATATTTCTATACAAAATTAAATCAAAACCTCAATACTTCTGAATCAGAGTTAAAATTAAATCTATCACTCATTTACCATCAATTTTACATCCTCCCTCCCCATAATTGATCAAAAATAAAGAGATCTATTGAAAAAAAGGAATAAAGCTTATGGAATCTCTTGAGAAAATTCTTCTTCCATGTTCTCTATAATTTCTCATCCAATTACATAATCTTCTCTAAGTCAGCCACTAAGTTCTAGTCTTTTGATTAAGACACCATGATTTTCAACATATCTATACTTTCAAGTTTCTAGAAGAATTTCTCTGGTAGGTGTTATTCTTTTTTATCAATCATGATTTTCATTAGCACTGATTTCTAATGTAAAGAACACAAACTATGAAATAGCAATTGTGTCTTACATAAAGAAGTATGGTGATGGAAAACTAAAGGCAAGAAAACTACTTCATAGGAATCCTAAATTAGAAGATGGTAAGATAATTTTAACTTAAAGACACAGAAAATTAACTATCAGTAAAGATCATGTCTCTGTTTAAATAGAAATATTAAATATGTGGTAAAATATACAAAAGCAAGTAGTACTCAGTATTTTTTTGGTAAAATTTTCTTTTTACCATGGTAGCCAGTATTCAGATGTTCTAAGCATTTCATTATTTATGCTTTTCATACTTGAACTTAATAATTTTCATTAGATTTATGATTTTTTACTATAAATATATGAAAGAGTTTACTGAATTGATGAACAATAATCTAATAAGATTACGGTATATTCTTTAACTACAAAAATATGCTCAATTTACTGGGATTCAATATTACTCAGAAAATAAAAGGAGGGGATTAGTTGGGGAGAGGGAAGGACAGAGAAAGAAAGAAAGGAAGGAGGGAGGGAGGAAATCAGAGAGGGAGAGAGTGGTGGAATCTAACTCTTCAAACTGGTTTGAACTGTTTTTGAAAATTTGCTGGCATTGCTGTTTTTAACTTGGTTTATTCTATATAATTGTAGGATGCCAAAAGGTCATCTAATACAGACAGGTTAGCGATGCCCATTCAGTCTATGTGTGTGCATGCCAGAAATCAATAAGAAACTATTAACCTTTGTTCCCTTCATCTATGCCTTCAGAATTAATGCATGCGTGTGCTAAGTGGCTTCAACTGTGTCTGACTCTGCGACTTTATGGACTGTAGCCCACCAGGGCTCCTCTGTCCATGGACTTCTCCAGGCAAGAGTACTGGAGTGGGTTGCTTTTTCCGTCTCCAGGGGATCTTCCTGACCCTCAAACCCTGGTCTCCTGCATTGCAGGCAGATTCTTTACCATCTGAGTCACTGGGGAAGCTGAATGTAAAGTTAACTAAAAATCCAAGAAATTTAAAGCCTAGGGGAAAATAGTCAAGCCATAAGGAAGAACTGAGTTGGTAGAAGCCTGTTAGTGACCAGCTTTGAAAGTGAAGCTAGGCCTAACAGTGAGCTAAACTAGCTCCTTCCTCCTCCCCAAAATATTGTATTAGTCTCTTTATACTTTACTGAATCCCATCTTCCCCTTTCCATCATCAACCCTGCCCCAGGGCGCAAGGCTAAGAATTGTTAACTCTCTAGGATCATCTCAGACTGTTCAGTAGAGGCCCAGAGAGTTCACCACTTAGAGAGAAAAACCAGAGTTAGAGTCAAGAATACTATAGACTTGCTCTAACAAAATTTAAAGACAAGTCTTGAAAAAGCTAAAGTGATCAATATTCTTTAAAGAAAGATAATTGATTTATTAAATTATCTGACATCTAATGAAAATTTACCACAGTGAAAGGAGTAGTAAGACAAGAACAATATCTTAAGAGCAAAATTAAGGAGTAGTAGCCAACACAAAAATGACAGAAAATACAAAAGCAGAAATAGACTTAAATATAAATATGCTGAAGGATTTAAAGGAAAATATGAATATAATGAAGACATAAATGGAAATTATATACAAGAACCGAATGGAACTTCTAGACCTGAAAAATATAACACCTTAAAAGAAGTTTTCACTAGGAAGAAAAGATGAGTACAGTAATATAAACTACACAAACTGAAATAGAATTAAGCGTAATAAAAAATGCAGAGATTTACAGACTTGTGAGACAGTATCAGGTGGTCTGACCTAGGTGTAACTGGAGTCTCCAAAGAGAGTGAAAATATTAGAATGAACAATGCTTGACATTTCCCCAAATTTTAAAAAGTGCAAAGCCACAAATACAAGAAGCTCAGTGAACAAAAGCAGGATGCAAACAAAGAAAATGGCATAGAGGTAAGTTATAATGAAGTTGTATGTGTAAAATCTTAGAAACAAGCAGAATAAAATACATTATCTGATTTCAAGACTTGCTATAAAGCAATGTTAATCCAGATTCTGTGGCTTTGGTGTAGATGTGCTTCCCAGGTGGTGCTAGTGGTCAAGACCTCGCCTGCTAATGCAAGTGATGTAAGGAAACGCGGATTACATCCCTGGGTAGGGAAGATCCTCCGGAGGTGGGCGTCGGAAACCCACTCCAGTATTCTTGCCTGGAGAATCCCATGCACAGAGGAGCCTGGAGGGCCACAGTCCATAGTTCGCAAAGAGTCGGACACGACTGAAGTGACTTAGCATGCAGCATGTAGACATATAGATCAATGGAATAAAGGAAAGAGTTCATAAATTTGCTCACACACATAAGTTCAATTGATTCCTACAACACCAAAATAATTCAAAGGAACTAGTATAATCCTTACAAAAACTGGTGCTGAAAACTTTGGCTACCTAGGTAAGAAAATGATCTTCAGCCTTCCTTCAGTTCGTACACAAAATTATATGACTCAAAATGGCTCTTTGCCTTAAACTTAAAAATAAACTAAAAGGAGAGAATATAAAAGCAAATATTTCTTGGATAGGACACTAAAGCACTAATCTTAGAAGAAAAAAGTGACAGATTGGGACATACTAAAATTCAAACATTCTACTCTTCAAAATAAAAGACAGGCTATAGGTTTAGGTGAAAATATTTGCAACACATACATACATCTAGAAATGGACTGTATCCTAAATATATGTTACTCCTATACCCAATAATAAAGAGATATGCCTCAATAAAAAATCATGCAACATAGCTGAATTGACAATTTACCAAAGAAGATCTACAAATGGCCAATAAGTACATAAAAAGTAAGTCAAATCATAAGACAGCAGGGAAACACAAAATCACGAGAATCCACTACACATCCACTAGAATATATAAAGTTAAAAAATATCTGAAAATACCAAGTGCTGGGAACAGAAATTCTCAGACATAGCTGATGACACTGTAAAATATCCAACCACAAATATTTTTGCAGCTTTTTAAAATAAAGCTAAACATACACTTAACATACAAATCAATAATACTATTTATTCAAAGAAATAAAGGCAATTGTCTACTAATACTTGAATACAATATTCACTGCAGCTTTATTCATAACTGTCCATACTTGGAAATAACTTACATGCCCATCAATGCCACAAGCAAATCGTGGCATACTGATATAATGGACTACTATTCGGCAATTAAAAAAAAGACCATTTTACTTGTATGCACATGGATGGATGTCAGAAGCATTTTTGACTAAAAGAAAAGACTGAAAATATCACAGACTTTTTATGTGATTTATTTATATGAAATTCTAGAAAAATCAAAATTAATGTGCAGTGACTGGAAACAGATGGTTTGCCAGCAGCCCAGTAGACTGGGGGTGGGGGATTGATTAAAAAGGAGCAGGAGAGAACTCTTTTAGAGTGTATAAACATTCTACATCTAGATCGTGATGTATATATTTGTCAAAATTCACCAAGTGTACATACATATAAGCAGATTTTTGTATGTAAATTATACTTTAAGAAAAGTAGATTAAAAAACCAATATGGTTTAGGCTGTTAAAGTAACCAAAGTGAAATCTCATTTCAAAAATTTAATCCTAATTATGATGAGGGAAAAAAATCCAGAACTTTAAAAATTGAACATTTTTTAAATCTTCAGGAGAGCTCCTTTCTAGGGAAAAATATCCCAGCTTTTTAAATCTGCTTCTCTATTTAATTATGTTGAGGTACAACAAACTACTGCACATACATAAAGCTATAGGATATACAAAAATACTTAAAATATGTATCAGGTAAGGAAAATTAAAAAAAATAATAGAATCAAGTTGGATATTTTCACAAGTTCGTCAGGCAATTCAAGCAATGAAGTAAAAATCAAATCATTTTAAATGTATACCAGAAAACTAACTGCTAAATTTAACTCATGAAGTATAAAGAAAAAAAAGGAATTTGATAGCACCACTACCACGACCAGAACATATCTAAAATACTAAAAATACAGTGTGAAATAAGTTTCTTTATCATGTTGCTGCTGCTGCTGCTAAGTCGCTTCAGTCCTGTCCGACTCTGTGCGACCCCATAGATGGCAGCCCACTAGGCTGCGCCCTCCCTGGGATTCTCCAGGCAAGAATACTGGAGTGGGTCTTTATCATGTTAAGTGAAAGCAATAGAGAGGACAGAATAGAGAGACTATTCAAACTCAGTAAGCAATTCACTTTACATCAAGAAATCATTGCAAGATTTCTTGTTTCAAGATGCAAAGACTTAGCAAACCAAACCAGAGATAACAGAGCTCCCACTTTGCACACTATCCCAAAAGAATACCCCTCAGAGCATTTTCTTAAGAAACAAAGACAGAAATTTCAGTACTCATTTATTTCACTCTGTTTTGAAAAACAGCCCAATGCAAATATGAGAAGAAAATCTGTCATGTAGGCTCCTAGGCAAGGCAGATTTTCAGAGTTTTGCTTCTTGATCCTGTAATAGGGTGGGAAGAACTGAGTATCAACAGCTTATCTGAAGACCCTCCCTAAAATCAATGTATTTTCCTAATCTACTCTTTGGAACTAAGATCATGTGCATCATTTATACCTAGAGTTGACTTAAATTTGGTGAATCCTTAGTTGAAATATGATGAAATAAATCTGGAGTTCTATTTATGGGAAGTAAAAGGAGACAGATGGAAAAGGAATGAGAAGAAGAGAGGAGACAGGTACTCACAGGGTCTCCCAAAGAACAATCCAACTAGGGTAGTGCCCCTCGAGTCATGAAAGGGCTGCAGTTCAACTGATTCTAGACTGCTTACTCGCAGTCCTTGGGACAGGGAGGAACAGTGAAGCAGCCTCCTGCAGGGACCCATGCTGTGTATCTATTCCCATTTTCTGAGTGAGCTGGGACATGGAAAAGATGGGAAAGCGCTGTTCTATGGTTTCTTTAGTTACTGAAGGGAAAGTTATTCATTATTATAAAGTGAAATTGAGTGTGAGCTAGGTTCCAGCCAAGAAGAAAAAAGAAAGTTACTAAAGTTTCAAGAAGTTCCTAAATGAATAACATTTGATAATTTTTTACTCAGCATCAATTTTGCTAGCATGCATTGGTATTACTCAAATAAATCCATTTACGTTTTATAAATCCCCGATAAAAATAAAAATTGTTAACCTCATTTTATAAACCAGCAAACTGAGGCTCAGCAGAATTAAGTAATTTGGAGGTAGAGTTGCTGGCAGATGCAGTTAAGAGCTGGAGCTTCAGTCCAACTAAAGAATTAGCATTGCATCACTAGGCAGTTGCGCCTATAACACAGTTCCACACACGAATCTCAAGGACAGTGCCGCTTTCAAGTTTGTGGTATACACAGTCAAAACAACACATAATTTCTAGGTTCAGAAATAGTTTTCCTTAATTAAATATGCATAAAAGTAAGGTTGATTCATTCTCTTAGTACGAATAATTTTGTCTTCTTCCCAAGCTCCAAGTTCCAAAAATTATATAGACTATATGGACATAGAAAAACTAATTCAGGCATACCTCATTTTATTGTGCTTCACTTTACTGCACTTTGAAGATACTATGTTTTTTTTTACAAACGGAAGGTTTTGGGCAAACCTGCCTCAAGTATCTATTGGTGCCATTTTCCCCACAGCTTTATTTTCAAATTAAGATATGTGTACATTTTTTGACATACTGCTATTGCACACTTAATAGACTATAGTATAAACATAACTTTTACATGCACTGGGAAACTAAAAAGTTAGTGTGACTCACTTTATAGCAGTGGTCTGGAACTAAATTCACAATATCTCTGAGATACCTGTACTATAAAGAGGCTATGAAAATTAAGATACTGTATTTTTATCTAAAAATTTCCATCAGATATTATAACTGAATAATGATTAATACAGAACACAAATTAAGAAAATAAACTCATAAGTTCTGGGTAGTAGCAAATAAATTCATCAAGAAAAAATTTCTATCATTTACACTTAGCTGAAAATGTAACAGTAACTATTATTACTAGAGCCAGCTTAAGGAAAATGTTACTAATGCAGACATTCAGCACAATAAGTAGTCCAACAAGTAAAAATTGAATCTACATTTCACATCAGAAAACAAAAGTGAACCTGTAATCATGACATGGAAGAAAATATCCTTTAACCATTAAGAAATCTGAATAAGAGAAATGTAAAACAAAAATCATTCAAATAGGATTTAATTGAGCACTTCAGAAATTCCTTCTGTGGTTCCAGGAGCACTGAATATTTTCCCTTGCTTTATAAGGCAAAAGGATATGATGACAGAAAGGTAATAATAAAAGAAAAAAACTACGTGGTAAGTCCTATGGAATTGATTCTAAGTTGACAGAATAGTGTGGGTGGGTTAGAAAAATCAGAGAAAGAGAAAATTTTGAAAAAGGAAGTTAAGGACTTTTCAGAGAGTGAAAAAGTTTGCTGAAACTCATGCAATTAGAACTCCAAATTGGAAATTTGCTTCGCATGGAAACTGATTAAGTTAAATTGGAAGGGATAAGTTACCACTCCGAATATAAAGGTTGAATTATGAGGACTGAAACTGGATGACAGCCTTTCAATAAAGAGATTAGGGAGACCTTACTGTAGGTTATGCCTTAGAGAATGGAAAAGTGGTATTGTAACTTGACAGTAAGTTAACTGAATTAGTAAAAGAGGACACTGATAATGAAAGGAAGCTCTTGCAATGCTTTGTTTTTAGAAAGGAATTTGTTTAGTATTAATTGTGGTAGTGACTCGGAGAAGGCAATGGCACCCCACCCCAGTACTCTTGCCTGGAAAATCCCATGGATGGAGGAGCCTGGTGGGCTGTAGTCCATGGGGTTGCTAAGAGTCGGACATGACTGAGCAACTTCCCTTTCACTTTTCACTTTCATGCATTGGAGGAGGAAATGGCAACCCACTCCAGTGTTCTTGCCTGGAGAATCCCAAGGACGGGGGAACCTGGTGGGCTTCCGTCTATGGGGTCGCATAGAATCGGACACGACTGAAGCAGCTTAGCAGTATGGTAGTGACTGGGAAAAGCAGAGCCAAAGACAGAGCAAAGAAATATGATGGCAAGGAAACCAGAAATAGGAGTACCAACTGCTTATAAGAGATAAAGAAGGTTAACTGTTAGCACAGGGAACTATAGTCAATATCTTGTAATAATCTATAATGGAAAATAATCTCAAGAATAATATATGTATATACATAAAACTGAATCACCTTGCTATGTACCTGAAACACTATAAGTCAACTATACTTCACTATAATATATATTTTCAGAAAAAAATTAAGAGATAAAGGAGATGATCAAAGGTGACTTGATAATCCATCCCAGTGTCTCAATGGTGGTTTGAGAGACAGAAATGGAAGAGTGAGAAGAAGCAGTACACTTTCAGGAGATAAACATACCAACTGAGATGAGAGTGGAGCAGTGAGTGAACTGTCTTTAAGACTGACACTATTAATAAAACACATTGATGGACTTTGAGTTGTCTTTAAGGTAAAGAGTAAAGAGATCCTTAAACCCTTAAGGTGCCACAGATCTCATTAACACATTTTATACCTATTTATTAGACTAAATAACAGCAATAGAAAGATATTGGCAAGAGCAAATATTCATTTGTTCAGATTTTATATCCAACTATTTCCAAAATGAGGTAGTGAGATCCATCTATTAACATGAGAAGAAGATGATCCAAGAGCAGTGTTGTATACTAACAGAATGCAGATCACAAATGCAAGCTACATATACAATCTTAAATACTCTAACAGCCACATTAAAGGGGGAAAATAAAGCAAGAAACATAAATTTTAATAATGTTATATAACCTAATACATTAAGAATACTATTTTTTAATATGTAATCAATATATGTCTTCGTTGTTGTTTTAGTTGCTGTCATGCCTGACTCTTTTGTGACCCCATGGATTGTAGCCCACTCGGCTCCTCTGTCCATGGGAGTCTCTAGGCAAGAGTACTGGAGTGGGTTGTCATTTCCTTCTCCAAAGGATCTTCCCGACCCAGAGGCTGAACACAGGTCTCCTGCATTGTCAGGTGGTTCTTTACCACTGAGCCACCAGGGAAGGCAGTATGACATCATTACTTAGGTATTAATAAATATATTTTTATACTATGTCTGTGAAATCTGATGTTTTATTAAATCAAATCTCAATTCATATCAGTCACATTTTAAATTTTCATAGCTACATGTGGCTACCAGTTCGGAAATACAAATATAGGATTCTTTGCAGAACTTCCATTAACAGAACAAAAGGCAGACTTGAACATAATAACTTCATCACAAAATTTAAGTGCAATGCAGACATAAGTAAAAATGAGTAACACCAAGATAGAATTTTCAAGTTATATAAATGAAGAACAATAAATTTGATTTAGTTTTTAAAGATCACAAGGAAATAAGCATTTCTTAAAGGAAAAATACAGAACATTCTCCAGTTTATATTAGATATAATAAACATCAAGATTATAGCATTTAATTGACAAGAAAAAAAAAAAGGAAGCACCATGGAAATCTTGGAAGCAACAGAGACTACCAGGATAGTGGAAAAGCAAGACCAGATCAACCAGAAATGAGGAAAATGGAGATGATGCAAGAGCAAGTGGAGCTCAACAATCAGTAAATTCACATCTCTTTAAAAAATAACACAAAGCAGGGAGAAATAAAAACAATGTATATAACTCAAAACAGATCAAAGACCTAAAAGTAAGTTATAAAATTATAAAATGCTTAGAAGGAAACATAGGTACAAATCTTTGTCACATTAAGCAACATATTCATAACAAGATAAAAAATAGATGAATAGACTTCAATAAAGTTTAAAATGTTTGTGCATCAAAAGACACTGTCGGGAAGATGAGAAGACTATCCATGGAATGGGAGAAAATATTTGCAACTCATATACATGATAATGGTCTAGCATCCAGGTGGCAGTAGTGGTAAAAACCTGCCTGCCAATATAGGAGACATAAGAGAGTGGGTTCCATAGCTATGTAGGGAAGATTCCCTGGAGGTGGAAGGGCCTGGCAACCCACTCCAGTATTCTTGCCTGAAGAATCCCATGGACAGAGGAGTCTGGCAGGCTACAGTCCACAGGGTTGCAAAGAGTCAGACACAACTGAAGCAACTTAGCATGCACTTTCAGAATATATTTAAAATCTCTTATGACTCAACAGAAAAGACAGGGCAATTAAAAAATGGGCAAAAGCAGGGGAAGGAGAGCGTGGGACAAACTGAGAGAGTAGCTTTAAAACATATATATTACCCTATGTACAATAGATAGCTAATGGGAAGTTGCTGTACAACATGAGGAGCTCGGCCCAGTGCTCTCTGACAACCTGGCGGGGGGTGGGGGGGAGAGGATGGGGGGGGAGGATGGGGAGGGAGGTGGAGTTGCAGGGGAGGTTCAAGAGGGAGGAGACGTATGTATACTTACAGCTGATTCACATTCACGTTGTTGTATGGCAGAAGTCAACACAATATTGTAAAGCAATTATCCTCCAATTAAAATAAATTTTAAAAATCATAAGGCCAGAAAGCCTTTTCTGCCTGCCCTAGTTCACTTGGTGAGATTGTACTAAAGATGCTGAGAGAGGTTTAAATGTTTAAAAAAAAAAAAAAATGGGCAAAAGACCTAACTAGGCATTTCTCCAAAGAAGATAAGCAAATAGTAACTAAATGAAAAAAATGTTCAACTTCATTAGTCATTAGTGAAATAGAAATCAAAATAACAATGAACAAACATTTCACATCCACTAGGGTGACAACAATAAAAAAAAAAAAAGGAAAAAAGAAAATAACAAATGTAAGAGAGGATGTGGAGAAAATGGAACTCCCCATGCATTGCTAGTGGGAATATAAAATAGTTTAGCCACTGTGGAAAACAATTCAGCAGCTCCTTAAAACTTAAACAGAGTTACCAGATGACCCAGTAATTTCACTCCTAGATCTATATATCATCAAACACTGAAAACATGTTAGAACAAAAATTTGTACACAAATGTTCACAGCAGCATTACTTATAAAAGCCAAAAAGTGAAAGCAATCCAAATATCCATCAACTGATTAAGAAATAAACAAAACAATGGCACCCTACTCCAGTACTCTTGCCTGGAAAATCCCATGGACGCAGGAGCCTGGTGGGCCTCAGTCCATGGGGTCGCTAAGAGTCGGACAAGACTCAGCGACTTCACTTTCACTTTTCACTTTCATGCATTGGAAAAGGAAATGGCAACCCACTCCAGTGTTCTTGCCTGGAGAATCCCAGGGACGGGGGAGCCTGGTGGGCTGCCGTCTATGGGGTCGCACAGAGTCGGACATGACTGAAGCAACTTAGCTTAGCATAGCATAGCATAGCATTAGGGCCCCTGGCAGCCTCCAGAGCACTGTTTCTGAGTCAGACTCTCACAAAGGGCTTGAAAAACATAGATTCCTGCACTCTTAGGACAGAATCAGAACCTCTGTGGGGTGTGGTCAGAATACCAACGGTCAACAGATTCCCTCAAGACAATCTCTATGCTGCTTTCAATAGGAAAACCACTTAGGAGGTCTAGAACTCAAGACAAACATCCTTGTTTTTCCTTTTTACAATATCTACATTGACTTTTGTGGGCTTCCCTGGTGGCTCAGCAGTAAAGAATCCACCTGCCAATGCAGGAGATGCGTGTTTGATCCCTGGGTTGGAAAGATCTCCTGGTGAAGTAAATGGTAACTCTCTCCAGTATTCTTGCCTGGAAAATCCCAAAGACAGAAAAGCCTGATGGTCTACAGTCCATGGGGTTGCAAAGAGTCAGACATGACTTAGCAACTGAACAACAACGATCTCTTTACTTACAGCAGTAACCGAAAGAGGAAACTGATTCAAAACAGTTTGGAAATGCTGATGGGCAAAGAGAGAGAGAGGAAAGTGTTAATGATTTCATAAACTTGGACATGAAAGGAGAGTTGTTGCACAAATACCGCTCAGTGGTACAGGCTGAGAACAAGGGCTGGTGTGGGATTGCCGAGGTTCAAACTGGAGCCAGACTGCCACTGACTGGGTGACCTTGACCTAATTTGACTTATTCTGTGTCCCAGGGCCCTCATCTCTACAATGGGACAATAATACCGACCCTGTAAGGCTGTTGTGAGGACTAATGTGTTAACAGGTGTAAAGTGTTTATAACAATACCCAGTACATAATATACTTGCAACAGTAAAAAATAAAAGTCTTCTTGTAAATCAAATGGTCTTCCAAAGTTGCATTGTCTAAACTCTACCATCTACAAGCCTTAAAGAAATTATTATAAAGTGAGAACAGACAACTTTTAAAACATAAATAAAGTCTGAAAAGTCACATTTCTCATATCCTGTTTCATTTGTCTGAGTTCTTTGATTGCCCCCTACCCATACTTTCCCTTTAAAACCCAGCTGGAGGAATGATAAATAATAAAGGGAATGGTAATCTACCCCTCAAACTCTTTCTCTTGTGTATATGTATATATATATATATATAAGATTCTAATTGGTTATAATATAATTGGTTATAATTTGTAAACCTGGATTATTTATCATTGTTAACCCATCATTATATATCCACAATTGTATATTTCTGTTAGTGGAAAAAGTCACAAATGAATGCCAAATTAAAAAAAAAAATACTGTTGTCCACCTATATATCTGTTGAGTAGTACGTTTCAAAAAAATGTTTAGTATCTTATTCCTTTTTAACATACTTTAGAAAAAAATAAGTATGAAGAAACATAATTTTTTTTAAAAAAGCTGTCTTTCTCAAAACTATATAAAGTAGCAGTCTCCATTTCAGCAGTCCCCTTCACCAAGAAGGCAGGCCTTGACGAGAGGAAGAAATGTAAATGGTTATTCACTGCTGGCAAAACCTATTTTCTGAAGAAAATAGAAGAGCTTCTAACATTGATACATACTGAAACAGTCCCTTTACACTTGTGAAAGCAAACATATAGTATAAAATCATTATCTAATTGATTTCTCCAGCTTTTTAAGGATCTCTAGAGAAGGCGATGGCATCCCACTCCAGTACTCTTGCCTGGAAAATCCCATGGACGCAGTAGCCTGGTAGGCTGCAGTCCATGGGGTCGCGAAGAATCGGCGGACACGACTAAGCGACTTCACTTTCACTTTTCACTTTCACACATTGGAGAAGGAAATGGCAACCCACTCCAGTGTTCTTGCCTGGAGAATCCCAGGGACGGGGGAGCCTGGTGGGCTGCCGTCTATGGGGTCGCACAGAGTCGGACACGACTGAAGCAACTTAGCAGCAGCAGAAGCAAGTAATCTTATGATTTTATAGTCCAAAGGCAGTTTTCAGAAAATTATGACTAGCATCAGTGATATTTCCCACAAGTCTGACCAAATTATCAAATTTACAGGCTTACAGAATGATAATCCATTTTGTAATAGTAAATGATATTAGCTACAGAATTAGAGTAGTTTAACTCATGTGACACTACTGAAGTTTAGATTACGGGACTCAAAGAATATAAGACAAATATTTTTAACTTATTGAACCAAATACACATAATAACAGATTATGAAGTAATGTTTTGCTTGCAACTGAGCAGAAGAGGAGCAATGAGCATGGCTCCTGGATGTGTATGGTCCAGGCCCCTTCACCTGACTCAGGCTCCTTGTTCTTCATCCTACTATTATAACAAATGTTTCCATATAAAGGGAGGTCATTTAATTACTCTTTTCTTTATATACTGTCGCTTTGCACTTGTAGGTCAGGTTCTTACTGTAATAGATATAACTATTATGATACAGAAAATTATTCATTTTAATATTTATTGAGTGTTTGTTATATTCAAGGGATTATATTAACCTTTTTAAAAAGAATTTTTAAAGTGACTGATACCTATTTATATAAAATTTTATATTTAGAAGTTGACATCAAAGATGATAACATATGAAATAGGCCACGCAGGGAAAATAAAACTGCAACAAATTTTACGTATATCTGTTATCTGATAATGGCTGCTGTAAATTGGTTAAAGTGACTATTGTTGGATTTATTATTTTTAATGGCATTAGAAGTGACTGCTCAAAATATCTTTATTTTCTCGTTTCAACAAAGAATGGCAATATATTTTGGTATACGAGACCTACTGCATGAGTTTCAAATTCAATTAAATATATCAAGTTTACACAAAGCCATATGTATAAAGGGGATCTTTTAAAAAAAACTTTATTTGAGAAAGGAAGAGACTTATAACAGAAGGCAAGAAGAGAAACATACAAACAATATATTTACAACACAAAACAAGAGATCACCTTCAAGGGTGTAAATTATAATAAATACAGTAGATTTTAAAAGAGACAATTATCAATTAGTTCTAAGATTATTTAAGTCCAGCTTTCCTTTTCACTGGTTCCAGGTAGTTTCTTGATTAAATTCAAAGACTATCAAATTCAAACAATTAATGTCCACCAACTGTACTGATGAAGCTCTCTCAAATGACACTATAAAAAATAGGTTTTTTTTGTTTGTGATTACATATCTTTGCAGTAATATTATACAAAAGCCTGCTCAGCCACATGTTCCTCCCCAAATAAAATGTATTTTAAAAGATGCACTATCCCTTTTTTATGAGATTGCAAAAAGATTTTAAATAAAATGTATATTTATGAGATGGAAAAAATATAAAATTTTATCTTAGGAATGCCATATTTTTAATGCAAAACAACTGACAAAAAGTCATTTTAATCTGAAGGAATATACTAACCAAAATATATTGGTAGTAGGAAGTGTTGCCTATTATAGCTATTTGTCAAATTATCGAAGGACTTTCATTATATGGAAAAGTTTTAAACTTTCTAACTTCTAGTTATGTTACTTTACTTTGAATGGAAACTTTTTAAAAAAGGATAATGTATCTTTAGCAGTAACCTTTTTTAAGAAATATTTTTAAATGTCACAGCAAAATGTAAACAACACGTGCCAGTAACATACAGTTATACAAGGTCTACATTTGGCAAAACTGCTATATCTCCTTTGAAACAGGATACTACACCTTAAAATACCTCGGATTTAGAAATATAAATATTTTAATAGAAAAAAACCTCACAAAGATTCTAGGTCATTTGGATTATCCATATTAAAGGGGTCTTAATACAACGAATCTTTAACTAGCTTAACAAAAGTAAACCTATAAAACAAGGTAAACATATCAAAAGAGAGTATGAAGGAAATGTTCCAGTGAAAAGCTTCCTTAACAATTTCCCTACTTGCGGTGTTATTTTCTTAGACAATAAATCAATTCATAGAGTGCCCTTTAAAAACAGACAGAGTAAAACACTATCCTCCGTTTTTTTTCCCTACATTCCTCAGTACATGAATCACTTGGACTTCCTGTTTCCACAAGGCATTTCCTGTTCAGCCTCATAGAAACAGTTTTCTGTAGAACAGCAGGAACCTGACAAAGAACTGACTTAAATAAACAGTCTTCTGTTGCCTTCAAAGTTGTTTGCATTTCATAGCATCAAAGGACATAGTCCTTCTGAAGGTGCATTATGTACAAGTAGATTCTTTTGTTAAACCTAACTTTCCTAATTTTTTATTTGCCAAAATAGTATGGTATACATTGTGTCATTATGGAATTATACTGAAGAGATCCTAGTGATAATGATGATCAAACATGACACATCTTCTTCTTTTAAACATGATTTTTGACTTCAGATCAGATAATAATCATACTGTTACTATTTTTTCCACAGCTGGAGATACAATGTTGTATCTGATTGGACCATAAAGCAGCACGTTAGTTCTTGCCAACATTTGCATCTGCTTCATTTGATCTTTTTCAATAAACAATGTCATCAAATAACACAGGATAAAAATGAAATGAGCAGTACTAGGTGAGACATAATGTGATATTTAAAATAGTGCTGTACTTTGCATCTATATATTTAGAACCACCTCTATTCCTAATATTTTCAACTGCAATCTATACAATAACCTAGGACTACTGGCATAGTAACCAGAACATTTCACTTAACAAAAAAAGATAGAGGAAGGAAGGGGCTGACTAACTTTAATAGGGTTCAAGACTGTAGTATGATACATTATGTACAACAATGTGAAAATTGAATTCTACATATCAAAAAAAAATCAGTAACTAATAAAATGTTTCATTGATCAGACTGGAAAACTATCCAGCAGTCACTGACCTCAACAGATAAACTAAAACCAACAGTGAGTTCGTTTTCCTTAGAAGTAATTGGTGGGTCAGGCTTTGGGATGAATTAAAAGCCTATTAATCACTTGGATACTGATGTAGTCTAAGTTTAGTGTAACAGGTATTTCCTTAACAGTAGAGTTTCAAGAAACCTTGCTATCTATATAGAGATCAGTATATAGAAAGATCTATATATAGATATATCTGCATTAATCAGAATCCTTAAACACTAAAGTCAAATCATTCAGAGATATAAACGGATAGGAAATAATATCCATTTACCAAAACCAGCAATGCATTTCATATTCAGATAATGACTTTAATTACAAATCCTGGGGCTAAATCTTTGCCTATTACCTGTTGCATAAAAGCAGCCTGCTCCCCAGATTCCATTTCCTGGATCTGAGCATCTTCATCACTGTCCACGGGTTCCTCCTTGACCTTCACAGCACCAGCTTGTCCCAATGTGTCATCCACACAAGCACTGCGGTCACGCCTAGTGCTGTTGCCACTAGAGGGCGCTCTGTCTTCCTGCATCGCTTGGTCCCCCTGAAGCTCTTCCTCCGCTTCCTCGAGGTGACTGCCTGGTTGCTTCAGTTGTTCAATAGATTTCGAAAGCAGCTAGAAGAGAGTGTTCAGGGGTTCAATATTCAGTGGTTCTTGGCGGTAACACAGCAGTAATATACACTTTGATTTCCTATAATTCTACTTCAGTACACCTTGATTTCTAATCTCTGAGGATCATTTTCTGAATGAATCTGTATGCAATGAAATTCTTCAGTAATACTAAATCTGAAGCAGTCCCACCAATTCCATACTGTATTGGTGTCCTAGGCAGGGAATAAGGTCTTTAAATGTCTTTTTTAAAAAAATAGTTCACTGTTTAACCGACTTAAAAAATGGTGGGAAAAGGGCAAATAATGAACTTTTCCTTTGGAAACCATGAAACTGTCACAAAGGACAGGTTGTAATGAATCAATTTAATCCAGGCAAACCTGAGAATTTTTTTTTTTGCTAAAAGAAGAAGTATAACAGAAATAATAGAAAGGTAATGAAAAACTTCCCCAATCTCATTTTCCAATAAATGGCAACCAGGTATAAGACAGAAGCACAAATTCTAAGAGTGTTTCTTGTCTGTTAATTTTCCTATACCTAAATGGTCAAATGATAAAGGACCTATGTATACTTCTGAAAAATGGAAATATTGACTTTGATATCTTGAACTTCAAAAAGATGCAGAATTTAGTGATAGCACAAAATTTTTTATTAATATCCAAATATAAATTAAAGAATACGAACATAACAAGGAATCATTTTTGAATTTGAAAATTACTATTTTGACATTTTATTTTGTAAATTAAATCATATTTAATCTCTAGAAGTGTATGAATTATAATTTAAAAAGATAATTGGCAATACACCTAAATTGAACAATAGCAAAATGCCATGGTATAAAAACTTGTTACATGGGGAAAAATTCTCAAGATGATTTCATCTCACACAGGCCTTTTGTTTCATTTAACAAGGAGCCTACTGACTGGTTATCTCCAGATCCTGAACTGTGTTTCAAAGAGTGGTTAGAATTTCCTGCTGAGTCGGTGCCCATTTAAGCAACATACCAACTATTATGATGAGCAGCACGCTTAGAATACCAACACAAAAATCATGAATACAGACTTTTCTATTAAAAAATTCAAATTTATCTCCCACTCACACCTATGTTTTTCAAAACTAGACACATCCTGTAGGTTTAGAATATATAAGGACTCAAATTTTGAAGGGTGTCTTAACCTCAGACTTTCCTCCTCTGCTCACAACCTCAAATGGCCTTGCATATGCTGACAAAGCCCTTCAATTTCACTGTAGTAAGAATTATACTGGGAGTTTTCATTCATTTGTTCAGCAAGTATTTATTGAGTGCCCACTATGTTTCAGACACCCTGCTAGGCACTGGGGAAAAAGCCAGTGCCCTGCCCTCAGGGAGCTTTCAGTTTCGAGTGTTAGAAAGGCACCAAACAGATGCACAAATTTATTCTTATTTTCAAGTATGGTAAATGAAAAAGGGAGCAATACAGAGTGTTATAAGAATATACACTAGCTGAAACAGGAGGGAGACGATTAGGAAAGTTTCACAGAGGAGGCTGAGACATCAGAGATGAAGGATGGACAGGAGGAGTTGGATGTGTGTGAGGAGTGGAAATCAGGGGAGGGAGCACTTCTGGCAAAAGGCACAGTGTATGGACTGGAGGAGAGCCCAGTGTGTCTGAGCAACTGAAAGGTCAATGCGGTTTGAGCACAGGAAGACAGGGAGAGAATGCTGGAAGATGATTCTGGAAAGAGTGACCCAGTTTATAATATATTTGAGCTGTGAATAAGATTCTAGAGAAATAAAATATAACTTAGGATAAAACATACATAAGACTGAGATTTTGGAGAAAAGAGACAATGTATTATTCCTGAATTCTGACTATACAATTCACTTAATTGGCTAGAAAAAGAACATGTAACACCATAGAAAAGAAGCAGGGTTTTAACTGAAAAGCTCCAGGTTTATCTGGGACACCAGGGATAAGAACATTCAGTGACAAACATCCACTCATTCTTCAAGAGAGAGGTGGACAGACACAAATAAAGAGATCACCAGCCAGGCTTGCTAGCTTGACCTCATCACTCACGTAAGACAACATTAAGAGCAGGTTAGAGGATTTTGTAGGGAGAAGACATTAAATTAGAAAACATATCAGTCAGGTGAAGGAGACTGCAAGAGTCCCTTCGAGACACTATCTTCCAGAAGATTGTTGCAATTTGTCTTCTGGATGTATGCTTGCTGAGCTGTGGAAATTCCCCCTCTTGATACCCAGTTTAGCTGGAAAAGTTCATGGGAGCTAGTTCATCAGGGCTGATGAGCCAACGATACTGGTGGGTCAAACAGATGCCTTTACAAGGCGGTCAAAAGATCCTCCCCGTAAGAGCCTCTGGGAGGGCAAGAGGATAAAAAAGCAAAACTCTATGGATGTGTGGCTATAGGACAGGAACTAAGGGCCATTCATGAAGGTCAGCCAGGGAGCACGTGTGACCAGTGTCCAGGAAATGCCACGTCAAAAGTTCCTGCTTCCTAGGGGTGACTGCATCTTGTCTAGCTTCTGGATGTCTGACCACAGGGAGTATTTAATAACCAAGAGGAAGTCACAGATACCACCTGCTAAGTAAAAAGACTTTTCTGTTGCTATTTCTCTCCTCAGCTTCAGTTCCAGCATGGCCTCTCAGTGTCCTGACCTTGTAACCGCCAATGGTCTTATCCTCCACTCTACTTCCGCTCCCAGTGGCCTGGCCTTTGTTGGTGGCTGTACATGCTCTTAAACCTCAGTTTCGGACATCATTTGTTTCCTCGGGCTCATCCTCAGAATATTTTGACCCCGACCACTCCTCACCTCTGCAGGGTTCTCCAAGCTATTGAACCTACCACATTTTCCCTGCCTGTCACCCCCACCACCCTTGTTCTTCAACTTCCCTCCTTGCTAGACTGGGTTCCATTCTTCACCATTAAAAATCACTCCCTTATTACTATCTTAAACTCCCTTGCCCTTTTCAATATGGATTTTCCTGTATGAGTAAGACTTCCAACCTTGGTTAATATTAAATCTCTGCCAAACCCAAGCAGCTGAGTAAGCTAGGAAACAAATAAACAAATTACAATCACGCTGAGTGTTTTGCTTCATATCCGTGATCATAACCCTCAAATGGACCCTCAGTGCTGACTGGAAATAACTACATTTCTCTAGCTAATTTTCTCTCACTCTCTCAATGACTACTTCAAAGTTCCTCCTTTCTCCTCAAACTCCTACTATCTAGACCTTTTACTCACTCCTGCTATTTTTGCTTATTTCAGTGAGAAAACAGACATTTAAAAATAGAGAAATTCAAAATTCTGCTACCAAGCTGTCCCACTCACCCTTACTCACATGATAGTGGAAGAAAGGTCTGCATCCCTATCTTAGTCCAGCCCTCAGCTTAATGCTCTGGGTCCTGTCCATCCCTGCAATTTTCCACCCTGCTCTCCATCACTCATTTCCCATCTCTGCTGGAGTACTTCCACTTGGACACCTTCAGTCTTACTATCCGTCTTAAATGTAACCTCCCTTGGTCCCACCCTCACCCTCTCACAAAAACAAAACAAAACAAAAAACACATTATGTACCTTCCTTCACAGTAAATCTCCTTGAATTATTTCTCTTCATTGTCTTCATTTTTCTTCTCACAGTCTCTTTAGAATTCACTCAAACTAGGCTTTCATCCCGGAAAAGGCAAGGGCACCCCACTCCAGTACTCTTGCCTGGAAAATCACATGGACGGAGGAGCCTGGTGGGCTGCAGTCCATGGGGTCGCTAAGAGTCAGACACGACTGAGGGACTTCACTTTCACTTTTCACTTTCATGCATTGGAGAAGGAAATGGCAACCCACTCCAATGTTCTTGCCTGGAGTATCCCAGGGACGGCGGAGCCTGGTGGGCTGCCGTCTATGGGGTCGCACAGAGACGCACATGACTGAAGCGACTTAGCAGCAGCAGCAGGCTTTCAGCCACACTGCGTGTGTGCTTAGCTGTTTCAGTCAGGTCTGACTCTTTGCAACCCTATGGACTGTGGCCTGACAGGCTCCTCTGTCCATGGGATTCTCCAGGCAAGAATACTGGAGTGGGTTGTCATGCCCTCCTCCAGGGGATCTTCCCGACCCAGGGATCAAATCTGTATCGCCTGTGATTCCTGCATTGCAGGCAGATTCTTTACTGCTGAGCCACTGGGGAAACCCTAATTGACTGAAATCTCTTTTGTTAAAGTCAGTAATGGCTGCATAAATACCAAATCCAGTGGCACTTGAAATCAGATATTAACAGGAGCAGTCAGGATGAAGCACTTTTGAAAAGAAAACATGACAAAATTAAAGCATCTTTGAAAGTAAGATTTGTATTACTAATGGTGGTGCAGTCAAAGAATAGACAAGATGTATGTGAATTTACTGAAATACAATTTCCCATAGATAGAAAATATGTCAAAGAAAACCTTTAATACTGACAAAATGCTGAGTGTTCACAGAATATTTCATATGTTCATTTAAACTGAAAACCTTTAACAGAAAATCTAATCTGTTAATGTACTCCTGAAGTCACTGGAGTACCCAGAAATCACATCATTTAGTCCACGAATCAAATTTGATCAGTATTTACCACCTCGTTGACACAGCGACACACACAAAAGTGTGTATAACGATTTCCAGCGTGCAACGCAGAAACAGTGCTGTTTGTTCCAGTGCCTCTGGCTTCATCTACACTTCTGCTGGACTTGAAATACGAGAGAAGTAAGTGCCAGCATGGATAATGCTGTGATAACTGGATGAGAAGGCCAGATGGCAAAACAATTTTCTTCCAAGGGCAGAATTCCTTAATGGTTTGTAAAAGAAACATTTCTTGATACAAAACAGTGACTTATGAGTGGAGATCATATAGATATAAAATGTTGGAGTAGAAAATTTTCTAACAACATTCTTCAAATTCTTATTTTATACAGAACGGATTTCATGCCCCCCAAAAGCCAAATCATCTCCAGAAAAGACACCTAGAACATTTTATACCTTCCATTCTGAAACAGCTATATTCCAACGACAACTGAATTCATATAAACAATTCCAATGTCTCCCCTCAACTCCAAACTTACATAATTCAGCTGCTTGCCTAATGTTATCCCTTAGATCTGTATAGAACAGTCTTATGGACTCGGTTGGAGAGGGAGAGGGTGGGAAGATTTGGGAGAATTGCATTGAAACATGTGTAATATCAGGTATGAAACGAGTTGCCAGTCCAGGTTCAATGCACGATACTGGATGCTTGGGGCTGGTGCACTGGGAGGACCCAGAGGGATGGTGTGGGGAGGGAGGAGGGAGGAGGGTTCAGGATGGGGAGCATAGGTATACCTGTGGCGGATTCATTTTGATGTTTGGCAAAACTAATACAGTGTTTCAGGTTTAAAAATAAAATAAAATAAAAAATAAAATCTCCAATAGGTATCAAAAACTTTAAGTAGCTCAAAGATAACCTTTATTCCATTTGTACCCAAATGTATTGATCACCAAATTTTCCTTCTTTGAGTAAACACCATAACCCAGTTGCACAAATCAAAAATCTAGAATTTATCCTTGTTTCTCTATCACTTGTCTTCATAAATATCTGAAAACTTAATTTGTACTTAGCAATAAAACTTTGACACGTTCCGCCCCTGCCCCCTGCCCAGGTTATAAAGTGAATGCCAACATCCACATGAATAATAACTACGTATTTTTCACCATTTCTGGAATAAAGTGTGCTCTTTGTGAAGTTTCTAAAAATACAAAAGAAATAAATGGGATCTACTGGAGACAATTTTGCAAACTACAAATGCATAGAGGGAGTTAATCTAAACTTCTTATTTTATTTGAGGTATCTGACTCAAGCTGATTTTGCTTAAATAGTCAAATTTGCTGAGTGGAAAAATTAGCAATTAACATCAAGAAAATATGCAAACAAAAGACTCAGAAGATCCACCTGCCAGGTTTGACTTATTTTGGATTTTAAAAATAAAGAGTTACTTGATGTGATTTGCAAGTTTCTGACTATTTACGAGGAAATCCAGTGTTTGGACTATGCTGTGCTCTATGTGTTTTTGAACTACAACTATGACCATTACCAAGAAGGTATGGGTTAACCCTTTTCTAATTCATATTGTCGCTCAGAGGCCCCAGCTACAGGGAGGAGCTGTCTGCTGACTCTCAGTGGGGTAGCAGGGTCTCTTTTTGGTTGAACATCTGGAGGTGATCCCCCAGCAAAGCCAAGCCGTTGCCTTGCTGGCTAGAAAACACAAGAAGAAACATCTGTGTGACAGATAAATGTGTACGCCTGTGTAATCTCGGCTGAGGCTCCATCTGTAAAACACACCCTGTGTCATTCGTCTGACACCAGGTGAGTTACTCTGGTGGGGAGCCCAGCTGAGATGAAGAAGATGAAGGCTGAGCTGCTGCTTCTGCTCCTTTTATCTTTGCTCATTCTCACCCGTCAGTGTGGCTCTGTATTCGCCATGCTGTGTGTGCATGCTCAGGCGCTTCAGTCGTGTCCGACTCTTTACCACACTATGGACTGCAGCCTGTCAGGCTCCTCTTTCCATGGAATTCTCCAGGCAAGAATACTGGAGTGGGTTGTCATGCCCTCCTCTAGGGGATCTTCCATGCCACTGTATAGCAAGTGTCAGTTCAGTTCAATCACTCAGTCATGTCTGACTCTTTGCGACCCCATGGACTGCAGCACGCCAGGCCTCCCTGTCCATCACCAACTCCCGGAGTTCACTCAGACTCATGCTCATCGAGTCGATGATGCCATCCAACCATCTCATCCTCTGTCATCCCCTTCTCCTCCCACCTTCAATCTTTCCCAGCATCAGGGTTTTTTCAAATGAGTCAGTTCAGTACAGAAAGTGTATCGAACACTAAGAAGGCTGCAGGCGGTCCATGACCATTCTGCATTTGTAGCACACACATACAGGCTCACAATGGAGATTTTACAGACCAGACAGCATGATCATTTATCCAAATCTCTAATACCTTCAAGTATTACAACTTGATTCTTCAATTCTTATCAATCCCTGCCAGGGTAATAAATATAGCAAGTCCATAATTTCAATGTTTTATATTCCATGTTGAACACTCTATATTCTATTAGCAAATGGTGTAAAATTCGTTAAATAATATTTAAAGATTGTGCTGCTAATCTTTACACCTTAAGCCATTTAATTCAATGTGTAAGGTACATTGTTTGATATAAGTCTAGAAGCTAACATAAGCATAGTGTTTTTGAATAAAATATCTTTAAACATTTTTTATTTTTAAATTTAGCCACAGAAATCCCTCATGTCCCCACAAATATTTTCAGAAATGAATATCAAACTAAGCACAGAAGTATATAAGGAGTAAATCTGTTTCGGATAGACATCTGATTTTCTGAAATTGTCAACAAATCATTCAGCACAAGTGTTTGAATTAAACTATGCAAAATGACCTTTGACCGTACTCATCACTTTTTTATTTTGCCTCAGATTTTAAGACAGATTTTCTTGGGGAATGGCAACAGGACAAGCATTTTTTTTTCTTTTAAATACATGTACAATCCTTCTTTCGGAAAATAAAACCTTTCTCTTAAGCTCCAAGGAAACTAGATTTAAAAATAATGATAAAATTCTGTCTCAACTCACAAATAGACTAGGTTATGTACCAACTGTTCTCAGAAACAACATGCAGAGTTTGGAGGGCTTTCAAATCGAGAGGCCTACTTAGAGAAGAACTCTGACTTAAGACAAAATACTCCATGTCATTCTGTGCACTTTAAGGAAGAAATCAGAAGAATAAAAGTTAACTAACAAGAGAGAAAAACTTTCTAAGTACTGGTCCATTATTCACATTAATTAAAGGTCTAAACTGAAAAACATCCTTTCTTGCCAATACTGAAGAGACATAAAATTGATCTAGGGTCCAAGTGAATTCTTAATGAAAGTGTATTCATTTTTATAACTTTAATTGACTGTCCAAAACAATGCCTGCAATTAAAATACCCTTCATTTGGCTCTTAAAACATCCTAATATTCCATAACTGTTCACTTCTGGAAAGGAGACTAAAAAATTTCCTCCTCCCAGCTAGTTAAAGTTACCCATTTTTTTATTCCTTCAACAAATCTTTATTGAGCACTTGCTATATATGCCAGGCCCTGGGAAGAGAGTGGTCAGTTAGGCAAGATCCTGTCTCAAGGAGGCTCTTTAGTTCTTCACTTTCTGCCATAACGGTGGTGTCATCTGTATATCTGAGGTTACTGATATTTCTCCTGGCAATCTTGATTTCAGCTTGTGCTTCCTCCAGCCCAGCGATTCTCATAATGTACTCTGCATATAAGTTAAATAAGCAGGGTGACAATATACAGCCTTGATTTACTCCTTTTCCTATTTGGAACCAGTCTGTTGTTCCACGTCCAGCTCTAACTGTTGCTCCCTGACCTGCATACAGGTTTGAGTGAAGAAGAACTAAAGAGCCTCTTGATGAAAGTGAAAGAGGAGAGTGAAAAAGCTTAAAGCTCAATATACAGAAAACTAGGATCATGACATCTGGTCCCATCACTTCATGGCAGATAGATGGGGAAACAGTGGAAACAGTGGCTGACTTTATTTTTCTGGGCTCCAAAATTACTGCAGATGGCGATTGCAACAATGACATTAGAAGACGCTTACTCCATGGAAGGAAAGTTATGACCAATCTAGACAGCATATTAAAAAGCAGAGACATTACTTTGCCAACAAAGGTCCGTCTAGTCAAGGCTATGGTTTTTCCAGTGGTCATGTATGGATGTGAGAGTTGGACTATAAAGAAAGCTGAGCGTCAAAGAATTGATGCTTTTGAACTGTGGTGTTGGAGAAGACTGTTGAGAGTCCCTTGGACTGCAAGGAAATCCAACCAGTTCATCCTAAAGGAGATCAGTCCTGGGTGTTCATTGGAAGGACTGATGTTGAGGCTGAAACACCAATATTTTGGCCACCTCATGCGAAGAGTTGACTCATTGGAAAAGACCCTGATGCTGGGAAAGATTGAAGGCAGGAGGAGAAGGGGACGACAGAGGGTGAGATGGTTGGATGGCAGCATCGACTCAATGGACATGGGTTTGGGTGGACTCCAGGAGTTGGTGAGGGACAGGGAGGCCTGGTGTGCTGCAATTCATGGGGTCGCAAAGAGTTAGACATGAATGAGTGACTGAACTGAACTAAACTGTCTAAAGGAGAAATAAAAAATAAACAACTGAAGAGTGGAACTTAATGTGACAGGAACAGAGGGGAAGGAGTGAGTGTGCCTAATCTGCATGAGCAAGGAAGGACCCTCTGAAGAGGTGAGGTTTGAGCTGAGTATTAAGAATACCTGGAGGTTAAACATTCCACCAGAACTGTGACTAGCAGTTCGTTTCATGAGATGGAAGGAGACTGACTGCCCACACACCAGACAGGAGGCCAATGTGGTGGGAGCTCAGCGGGTACGGGAAGGGAGTTGGGAAATAAAGTCAATGAGGGGGCAAGAGCCTTGTGGGCCTCTGCAAAGATATATGGATTTTATCCTACAAACTATAAGGAACAAAACTGGGGACTTTTAAGCAAGTGCTTGACACAGCGTGATTTGCATTTGTAAAGGACTGCTCTGGAAGCTACCTAAGGTTGGATTTAGGTGGGCAAAAGTGGAAACACACAGACTGACTTTTGAGAACATAAAATCCGCAGCCAGACTATTGGGGGCATTTCTTAACTACAACACAGATGAACTATTTTTCCTTCTGTTACATCACTGGGTAATTTTATGCCCTTTCATATTACATAATAGGATTTTTCCCCTGATAACCTCCTTCCTGATCTTCAGTTGACAGTACACTTTGAAAGTTTTCTTTTTTTCCTTTATTTAAGGGTAATGAATAGTGGCACAGTGAGGAGAGGCATGCTAGGTTCCTTCGCTCACCCTTTGATTACTGTTTTTGGACTGTGTCTCAGAATAGACAAGGTCTCAGAGCCAGGGAGCTTCTGATCACTTGACTGGTAAACAGCTCGCTTTCTCCCTATTCATCAGTCCCTTGCTGTGGTAAACTGGGAAACAGTACCAGTCCTCTTTAAAAAAGACAACCAAGAAGAAACCCCGACAATAAATGTCATGTGAAAAATGCCATGGGCTCAGTGTAGCCAGACTTTTCAATTTTTCATCAATGCCAGAAATCTAGATTTGTATCTGAAATCTTTCTTTAAAGATTGAGTGCTTTTTAAGACACTAGGCAGCCCAAAGACATCAGTTCAACGGAATGGATCCAGTCCATAGACTATGAGCTTCTGACCTCGGCAAAGATTCCCTTATGTCTCTTCTTGCTTGAACATTTTATGGTTTAGATCATTTAGGGCTGATGTCTACATGCTCTTAAAACACACCATCCTTTCTCTTTCTAAATTACTTCACTCCGTATATTAGGCTCTAGGTTTATCCACTTCATTTAGTTCAGTTCAGTCGCTCAGTCGTGTCCGACTCTTTGCGACCCCATGAACCGCAGCACACCAGGCCTCCCTGTCCATCAACAACTTCCGGAGTTCACCCAAACTCATGTGCATCGAGTCGGTGATGCCATCCAGCCATCTCATCCTCTGTCGTCCCCTTCTCCTCCTGCCCCCAATCCTTCCCAGCATCAGAGTCTTTTCCAATGAGTCAACTCTTCGTATGAGGTTAGGACTACTCAAATATGTGTGTGTGTGTTTAATCTGAGCAATATTCTGTTGTGTATATGTACCACAATTTCTGTATTCATTCATGAGTCAATGGGCATCTAGGTTGCTTCCATGTCCTAGCTGTTGTAAAAAGTGCTGCAGCAAACATTGAGGCACATGCCTATCTTTCAACTATGGTTTTCTCAGAGTATATGCCCAGTAGTGGGATGGTTGGGTCATATGGTAGTTCTATTCCTAGTCTTTTAACAGAATCTCCATACTGTTCTCCATAGCGGCTCTACCAACTTGCATTCCCACCAACAGTGCAAGAGGATTCCCTTCTCCATATTCTTTCCAGAATTAATTGTTTGTAGATTTTTTAAATGACGGCCATTCTGACCTGTGTGAGGTGACACCTCATTGTAGTTTTGATTTGCATTTCTCTAATGAGTGATGTTTTGGAGAAGGTGATGGCACCCCACTCCAGTACTCTTGCCTGGAAAATCCCATGGACGGAGGAGCCTGGTAGGCTGCAGTCCATGGGGTCGCAAAGAGTCGGACACGACTGAGCGACTTCACTTTCACTTTTCACTTTCATGCATTGGAGAAGGAAATGGCAACCCACTCCAGTGTTCTTGCCTGGAGAATCCCAGGGATGGGGGAGCCTGGTGGGCTGCTGTCTATGAGGTCACACAGAGTTGGACACGACTGAAGTGACTTAGCAGCAGCAGCAGCAGCAATGAGTGATGTTTAGCACCTTTACCTGTATTTTTTGGCCGTTTGTATGTCTTTACAAATTCTTTGGATAAATGTCTGTTTAGGTCTTTGGCCCATTTTTTGATTGAGTTGTTTGTTTTTCTGGTGTTGAGCTGTATGAGCTGCTTGCATATTTTGGACATTTGCTGCGTGACATACGGAACTCAACCCAGTGCTGTGTGAAAACCCAGAGAGAGGGGTGAGGAGGGAGATGGGAGGGGTGTTCAAGAGGGAGGGGACATACATATCCTTGTGGCTGATACAAGTTGAGGTATGGCAGAAACCAATAAAACATTGTAAAGCAATTATCCTCCAATTAAAAAAAAATTTAAGGTATAACAAAGAAAAAACAATATACCATCCTTCATACTTTTGATTTATTTTATGTTCCCTAAATGGTCAAAATTTTTACTTTGCCAAGGGTTGGAAGTAAGAGTATGGACTGACTACAAAGGAGAACACAGGGCTATTTTGGAAGTTGAGGGAATAGTTCTATATCTTGATTGTGGTGATTATGTGATGATGTGCATTTGTCAAAAATCATTCAACTACACAGCAAAAGGAAAATAAATTACAGTGTGTGAATTATACCTCAATAAAAAATTCAATAACTCATTGTAAAGAACAGACTTTTGGACTCTGGGAGAAAGCAAGGGTGGGATGATTTGAGAGAATAACATTGAAACATGTATATTATCATATATGAAATAGATCGCCAGTCCAGGTTCGATGCATGAGACAGGATGCTCAGGGCTGGTGCACTGGGATGACGTTGAGGGATCGGATGGGGAGGGAAGTGAGAGGGAGGTTCAGGATGGGGAACACACGTACACCCAGAGCTGATTCATGTCAATGTATGGCAAAAACCACCACTATATTTTAAAGTAATTAGCTTCTAATTAAAATAAATTTTAAAAATTCAATAACTAACATAATATTGTTTCAAAGAGAAAAACAAGGTCAGCTTCATGATGAATACAAAGATACAAGAGATAGCTGGAACAAAATTTAGTGGTCTGGTTTACAACAAAGTAGCTTGATGCAATACTGAGGGAAGTGAGAAATGTGTGTCTTAGAAATATCCTACTACTTCCAGAGAGCTACTTTCATTAACAGAATGAGGAAAATAGAACTTGGTGCTATCAGTTCAGTTCAGTTCAGTCGCTCAGGCGTGTCCGACTCTTTGCAACCCCATGAATCACAGCACGCCAGGCCTCCCTGTCCATCACCAACTCCCAGAGTTCACTCAAACTCACGTCCATCAAGTCGGTGATGCCATCCAGCCATCTCATCCTCTGTCATCCCCTTCTCCTCCTGCTCCCAATCCCTCTCAGCATCAGAGTCTTTTCCAATGAGTCAACTCTTCGCATGAGGTGGCCAAAGTACTGGAGTTTCAGCTTTAGCATCATTCCTTCCAAAGAACACCCAGGGCTGATCTCCTTTAGAATGGACTGGTTGGATCCCCTTGCAGTCCAAGGGACTCTCAAGAGTCTTCTCTAACACCACAGTTCAAAAGCATCAATTCTTCAGCGCTCAGCTTTCTTCACAGTCCAACTCTCACATCCATACATGACCACTGGAAAAACCATAGCCTTGACTAGACATACCTTTGTCGGCAAAGTAACGTCTCTGCTTTTGAATATGCTATCTAGGTTGGTCATAATTTTCTTCCAAGGAGCAAGTGTCTTTTAATTTCATGGCTGCAGTCACCATGTGAAGTGATTTTGGAGCCCCAAAAAATAAAGTCTGACACTGTTTCCACTGTTTCCCCATCTATTTCCCAAGAAGTGATGGGACCGGATGCCATGATCTTACTTGGTGCTATAAAGAATATAAATACTGCGTTAAATGTAAGGATTTCTTACTATGTTTACAAAGCACTTTCAGAACATCTTCTCATGTAGTTCTCACTAAAAACCTCTAAAATGTATAGATCAGAGCATTGGAGGACAAAGAGGGTACAGTTTGGCCATAATGGCAAAACAAACAAATAATTGTGCAGGGCATCAGAAACTTCTGTTGCAAAGGCTACCCAGCATTCTAGACTTTGCAATTCATAGGAACTATGTTTTCTGTAGACCTATCTTTGATTAGAATTATCTACTTGCAAGTCTATGAGCCATTCGAGGGGAAAAACATGCCTTTATTTTAATTTCTAGGATGCAACGTAATGGTTGCTAGTAAATCTTTTTGGAACATCAATTATTCCATGCCAGGAAATTATTTTTTAGAAGTGAGTTTTTATTGCTGGTTGATATAACTAAGCTGATAGCAAGAGAGTAGTGGTATATTTAGGATATGAGAGCATAGCCCTGGAGTCAATTCTGCCTGAAGGATGGGAATACTCCAGGCCGTATGACATTTCAGGGTCACTGTAATCCCTTAGTTTTCATAAATATTTAGAGAAAGAGAAGAAAGATACAGAGGGGAAAAAAAAAAAACCCTAAAATTAAGAACTTACAAGCATCCAAAATCTGTAACAAAGCGACTGCTACACATTCGTGGTTTTTACGTCCACAAATCACTTAGTTATATTAAAAATTCCTTAGTAAGACTTAATTATTTCATTCTGTCAAATGAAACTATTTGTCAAGGTTGGGAAACAACCAAATTATTTAGTTTCCCTCTCCTTTTAAACTCCTGGAATCAACATCAGTCAAAGCACTCACATGGTCCAATTCCCCAGATAGTTTTCTTCCCCCTATTTTCTTACCTCATAGTCATGTCCAACTATTGTTTTTCTCCTTCAATAAAAGCATCTCTGACTAGATTAACAGCGCAGAGTGAAAAGGAAAGGTCGAGGTCCTTCCCTTGGTCTTCAAGTTATGAAAGCAGTACTGGGAACATTTATGAATGTTACACATTAATCCACTGAAATGGTCATTTAGTTTCTTTTCCAAACACAGGATTTCATCACATCTAATAATAAAGCAACAAGCCATTTTCTGTATATTTTAAACCATGGACTTGTAATTATATGAAAAGCTTCTATATGGATTCTCTGTGATGATGTAAGCTGGTACTGCAGCATAAGTGGGTTTTTTTGAAGCTCAGTACATACCTACCAGGATCTATTTACATTGGGCTAATCATGTCAAAATAGCATCTATTTGAGAGTAAAGTCAAAGTTTCTTTTATAAACCTCTATAGATAGATAAATAATCTAGGAGGCTTTTTATAGTTATAAAATTAAGACTGCTTTTCAATGCCTGCTAAAGTTTTTGGACATACTATCCATCTAATGGGCAAAATGTAATCCTAAATTGGTGATTAAAGACTCTGCATAAAAACAAGCTGTCATGTGGATAGAGAGAAATTAAACCTGACAACAGTAATGCTGACTTTCCTAAATGAAAGCCCAGTTCAAGTTTCTACTCATCCATTTTTCAAAACTTAAAAAAAGACATTTTCCAACCACTCATAGATGAGATGCCAACATTTGCATTTCAGTTGAACCTGATGAAGTCAGTTGATTTTTCAGCTTTAGGCTTGCTCAGAACTCCTGTCAGAAAATGTCTGCCCATCTAAAAAACATAGCAATGTTACAACACAGGAGAAAGGAATGAAGCATGCCTGGCTGTAGTATTTCTCTACTGTAGCTGGTTCTCTACTGCGTTCACACCCCACCACTGGAAACCCAAGAGAACATCTGGAAGGACCACCACTGGGTCCATATAAAGACACTTCCAAGGGAGTAACTGGATGGAGGGCAATGCGTAGAGAACTAGGAATCAAGGTCAGGAAATGGGATTTCTTCATCCTGGCAAATCCAAACCAATACCTAAAAAATAAGATGACCTTCCTTTTTTGTTGGTTTGTTTGCCATGTTTTTCATTGTAAGTTTCCTACTTTGGGCAAAAATAAAATTAGGAAAATCTTGTCTCCTTGGTGATAAAAAGCAACACTGAAAATCACTGGCCCAAGTTTAGGTTAAGGACAGGATTTTTTGTCAGACAACCTATGCTGGCATCCCAGCTCTGTCCACTACTAATCTGGTCATCTTGGTCAACTTAGTTACAAAAGAACTAAGAAGAAAATTAACTTTCTTCATAGCAAAAAAAAAAAAAGTGTATTATAGTTTGAGGAGATGATATACATAAGAATGCTGGCATGGTGTCCCAGCTCATGGAAGAGCCTATACAGAGAAGAGAGCTGGCACTACTTAAAGGAACCTATCCCTAAAGATCCTTTGGGAAACTTCCTGGAGAGATGCAAGTTGTGTAAAAGATTGGGAGGAAAAGACACACTAGGAGAAACAGGTGTAGCAAAAAAGCAAAAATTGGTACATGGTCCTTATGTAATTATTCGCAAAATTTTCATCTTACAAGTAAGGCATGGATAGAATTCACCTTATTAAAATAAACTAATATGAAAATAAAATAAAATAAAATGAATTACTATGAAGTGTGACTTCAAAATATGTAAACTTTTGGGATTGTAAATGTCTATGTAATTGTTGTTCAAATTAATCTCCTTGGGAAAATATACACTTCGCTCAAAATTTAGACATGTTTTTAGGGACACTTTATAAGAAGAAATATATGCACACACACAAAACCATGCTATGTTTCTATGTGACTACAGGCATGAAAGAATATTCTCCTCTAGGCTGTTCTGGATGGATTACTGGGGACAAGAAATGCGTATGAATCATGAGGAGTTAAGGAGGAAATGTAACATCTATGCTAGAAAATTATGTCAAGAAAAGGAATACAATAGATACTACTCAAATAAAGGGTCAAATTCTCTTCCAAACCTGATGAACGCTCCCCATTAGCTCTGTACCAGCATTTGAGCTTAATTATATTCATGCCTTGCTTGTCAGACATAAAATCTACCTGTTTTAATAAGGGCAACGCAGGACATCTGCTCAGCCTCCCCTTTACTGCTCTTGTCTTAGATATATTTTTATTATGATAAAATAGCACTCATGTCAAAATGCCTAAGTATCATAGTAACAAATATATAATAAATACTTATATCTAGAGTGAAACTTGACATGTATAAGATATCATCTCATGATTTGTGTGGGCTTTTTTTTTAAGTGTTGGCTGATATCCAGTCATAGGAATGCATAAGATATTTATCACAGAGCATTTTACAAAGAAAGAAAGAGAGAAGGAGTAAGGGAGGGAGAGAAAGAGAGAGCGAGGGAAAGACAGAGCGAAAGAGACAGAAAGAGAGACAGAGACAGAGAGAAGGGAGAGGAAAACATATAAACAGCACACAATAATCCTGAGAGAAACTAAACAAGTCTGAAACTTGTTTCCTCAAAGAAAACAATTTTCTTCCTCATGTCCTCTATCCCAATACTTACTATATTGTATTGCTATTTACTGGAATATTTCAGTCCCCTGCTGCCCATATGTTAAGTTCCATGAGGATGCTGAGTGCTGTTTTCTGACTGCCTAAAATTGTGTCTGGTACTAATCAAGTAAGAATTCAGTAATGATTTGCTAAGTGGATACTTACATAGATTCGTGTTATGCTTAGTTACTCAGTCATGTCAGGCTCTTTGCGACCCCATGGACTGTAGCCCACCAGGCTCCTCTGTCCGTGGGGATTCTCCAGGCAAGAATACTGGAGTGGGTTGCCATTCACTCCTAGAGGGCATCGTCCCAACCCAGGGATAGAACCCTGGTCTCCCACATTTCAGGAGGACTCTTTACCATCTGAGCCACTAGGGAAGTCCGTGAATACTGGAGTGGGTAGCCTATTCCTTCTCTAGGGGATCTTCCCTAGGATCTTCCCCAGGATATTCCTGACCCAGGAATCAAACCGGGGTCTCCTGCATTTCAGGCGGATTCTTTACCAGCTGAGCCACCAGGGAAGCCCCTTGCATAGATTATGTCATTCAAATTAGTACTGAAATAAGAAATAATTTTCTTAAAATTTCTTCTCATACAGATTTGACAAGATGAATATGAAAAACATAGGTATTAGAAAAGATATAAAATTTTAGTTAAAATAGAAACAATTAGACAGTAATAGTGCTATTAATACTATAACTAAGAAATAATTCAAAGAACAATGTTGTCATTTGGAAGGGGGACAGAGATCTATGTCAAATTTTCTCACCATAAAGATGCCTGAATATACTTTGGAAAATTTCTGTGTATCATTCAGAGAGTGATGTGACTCGACATTTGCCCTACTATTAATCAGGCAGTGGTCACAGTACTCCTTCAAAAATCATAAAAATGTCCAAGCAACTGTGGTATTTTGTTTTCATCAGTCATAGTTTTTACCAGAAAATCTGTGGCAATATTTAAACTTGAAAAGGGTTCAGAAGAAAACTACCAGTACTCTCCTATATTTTTGTTTGCTATTTTGTATTTACAAGGAAAATTTTATTTTAGAAAACCACTTTTTTCCAATAAAAAAAATTAAAAGATACTGGCAAGAGTAACAGTCTTCTTTGATCCTCATATTAAAAGCCTTTTCTTTAACATTTTTTTAAACATGAAGGTACTATATATTAGCGATAAAATTGTTTAGAGGCATTTCTGAATTTTTTAAATGTTTTTTTAAAAAAAAAACAAGAGAACAAATGTTGTAAGCCATGATTTTCTTACGGTTAAGCTTCTTAAAATGCTTTCAGTGAAAACAAAATATACAAACTTATAAGCAAAGATAAAACAATCTGACATTTTCCACTCATTTTTTTTTTAGCTTGTCCAATTTTTTTCTGGTAGATAAAGCAATACAAATACTATACAAACCCATTCTAGGGATAGTTCTGCTAAGCTAGTAGCACTTAAAGCATACTTACATGAGCTTTAGCATCTTATGACACACAAATTTCCATGTAAATGTCATTTAAGTAGTAGGTAGCAGGTAGGCAAATTGTTTAGTATGCTTAATAACATTTACATTGTATGGTTATAACAAATATGACTGACTGCTTTCATAAATGCATTCAAATAACAGCAAGATATGAGAAAGTCTTTAAAATTTAGTAAGTTGATCACTGTACAAACTGCTCTGAAAAAGTATACTGTTGCTTCTAATTCTTCTAAAGATTATTAGCAATTCAAATCAGTCATTAAAATTTTCATACCAGGAAGGCTAATCATATTTAATATGATGTAAATTTAGAGATAAATCTGCTTATTTTTTCTTTCTTCTCACTCCATTTTTCCTCAAAGTTCCTAAATTCCTCAAAAAAGAACCATAAAGCAAATTGGAGGGAATAAAAGGAAAAGACATATAAAATACGTCATCTATACACTTATATCTGCATATGTGCCTATATTTCCTGCTGTAATAAATATCACAGGAGAGTAAGGACTATGTGTTTATGATGCCAACTATTTGGCTGTTTGATAAGTCACTAAAGATTTGTCCATGATAACAGAAGGGAGAAAAGATATAAACTAAAGTTTCTGTGGTTATTTCCCATTAATGGTTATTCTACATGATACCCATAAATATATTATTATGCAGAAACCTGTTCTCTTTTGGCATATAAGTTTGCCTTCTCCTGACATGAAATAAATGTTTTCATTACCTCATGGAAAAGGTGAACAGTAGCGATTCACTCATTAGTGGTTCTATTATTGTGAATACCATAGAATGGGATGGAGTTCAATATTTATTTAAGAAAATTCCTCTCTATTCCCTTAGACAATTGAGGACAGGTGAAATATTTTCAAAATCTGGAGAATACCCAGTGTGCATATGCCATCTTGATTCTTGATTAAACATATGGAATACATACAAGGAGAAAAGCCAAGGAGAGACCTGCTTGAGTAATCTAAACACCCAAGTTGAGAGAGGTTAATATATAAAGATCAGCTTTGTACTTTGAAGTTTTCTGGGCTTCATTTTGCCTAATTAAGACAAGATTTAATAATCAAACCACTGTACAAACATGTAGTATAGGTTTGTTTCTAATTTTGGAAGGAATTCTTAACAGAGTCCAAAGAATCAGCTCCACATGGAAGAAGGTCTCTGATAAGATTTGCTTTTCTCATTTCTGAAATGCAAATGCCTGCTTTCCATCTTAGTTTCTTTCATGTGACTGAGCTTAGCATCTGCCTGTCAAAATCTTGAGTGTGATACTAAAATACAATAATTCCGTCCAATATTAACATACCACTTGAGTTTGAAGTAGTGGGAACTCTAGATCATAAAAAAATGCATTCCAAAATATTCTTAAAGGTATTCATAGAAATCATCTGTAGATGGTGATTTCAAAGGGATCAATTTACCTCATATACCTGTAAGAGAATACATCTCCATATAGTTCTAGGAAATAGAACCGAGTAGCAGAAAGTGCATTCACAATCAGATGTTACTTTTCTTCCCACAGACAGAGAAGCCTGGCAGGCTACAGTCTGTGAGGTTGCAAAAGAATCGGACATGACTTAGCAATTAAATAACAACAACTACTACTTTTCTAAATGAATCTAATTCTAGAGCAAAATATTGTGAGGTGAACAGTAAGAATTCCCAGCCTTTCCTTTCATACTGGATCATGTTTCAAGAATACCTGGTAATTTTAAGCTGTGCTAATATGCCACAAAAGAAACAAATCAACATAACTCTACCATAATACAGTAAATGTACAGAATGACATTGAGGACAAGGAGTAATATGCCATTATACAAGGAGAAAAATCAGTTCTCCTCTGACAAGACTCATTTTATTTAAGATAATTTGATAAATTTAGAGAAATACTGAAGCAGTAAGATAGGCATTAACCTGATGATATACTAATAGAAAGAGTCTGAAATATAGTGTAATACAATCTGCAGTGCAGCAAATGACGACTGGAGAGGCAGCTGGCACTCCCAGCCACCCTCACCCCAATATACACACATACATGTCATTTGTGAACACTGCAAAGGGTTGGGCTGGGGGAATTTGTGTTCAGTATCGTGCTCTTCAGTCCATGCTACCTTCATGTATCTGCCTTGTTAAGATAGAGGCCAAAGATGAGAAAACATCTCTAATCCCACCTGCAATAAGGTGAGCACATGATCAAGATCCCCTTCTCTTACTATCAGAAAGATGATTAGACCTTTGCCTATGAGGTTTTGTTTCATTTATGCTCAGTCGCTTCAGTTGTGTCCGACTTTGTGCAACACCAGGGACTGTAGCCCACCAGGCTCCTCTGTCCATGGGATTCTCCAGGCAAGAATCCTGGAGTGGGTTGTCATCTTATCCACCAGGGGATCTTCCTGACCCAGGGATCAAACTCCCATCTCTTATGTCTCCTGCAATGGCAAGTGGGTTCTTTACCACTAGTACCACCTGGGAAGCCCTGTTTTGCTTATATCGGAATATGACAGCACACTTACATACTAAGCCAATTTTTAGCTATCCAATTATCAGTAAACAGGACATTGTTTCTCAATATAATGCCTCTATCAGATAATTGTAAGTAATATAGAAACAAAGGAGAAAGGATAGAATTTTGATATTCAGGACCTTTCATTTTCCAGGAATGAAAGGATTCTCCTTTGTAAGGCTACCATGGCAGAGAGCAGTGGCTAAACACTGTGCAGACCAGTTTTGCTTACAGATTCATTGAAAATGCTCTCCTGGCCTGTGTGACACATTATATTAGAATGACTGTCTGTGGCTGCCTCAGTAGGAGAGCTCCAGAGGATGTGCTGTGACTCAGGCCTCTGCTGTCCATTTCCGACACAGACAGACTACCACAAACTGCCGAGAAACTGCTTCAGCACTGATTGGACTAAAATTTGGACGTATTAAAAAACAAATGTAACATGCTTACATACAAGTTGCAGAGAAACGCCTAACTGGCTAACCTTTCCACAGCTGCCAACACCTGTGCAAACCTCAACTCTGCCTCAAACCTTTACTGCAGTAACAAAACACGGGGCTCTGCACACGCATTTCTGTATGTGCTGCTGCATTCAGATATGTACTCAGTCAGAAAAGACTTTCCAATCTAGGACCTCGATTTTGCTACCAATCTAGGACCTCAATTTTGCTACAAATGTCCTATGCATGCAGTGATGGAGAAGACAGTGGTATTGTGATGGTGTCCTTGAGCCCTGACAGCAGGGCCAGGAGGGCAGTCTCCAGGTCATTGTGATGGACACCAACATTCTCTCTTGTATGCCCATATCAGTGACGAGAACCCCAGATTCCACACTGGTGGCTGTGGTGTGTTGACATCGCTTGGGAACTTACCTTGTTCATGTGGATCTGCTGCTGGTATTGCTTCTGCTTCTCCAAGAACTGCTGGTGCTGCTGCTGAATGACCAGCTGAGCCAAGGTGCTCTGAGGCAAAGGTGCAGACTGGGTTCGATTCAGGGGTCTGTGTCGGGGTAATTTGTGGGTACCTCTAATGCCGGGTGAAATTCTCTCTTTTGTTGCCAAGGGAGACTGAGGATGTAAGGGAACTCCACCTGGAAAGAAAAAAAAAAAAAATATATATATATATATATATATATAGGTACTTACGGAGACACATACACAATTTAAGAAAAGACAAGAAACTACAGAAGATAGCTATGGGATAAGTTTTATGAAAAGCAGTATACTATTGGCCATATATCAGAAGAAGGCTAGGTTGGGTGTGTTAGTCACTCAGTCTTGTCCAACTCTGTGACCCCACGGAACGTAGCCCGCCAGCCTCCTCTGTCCATGGGATTCTCCAGACAAGAATACTAGAGTGGGTTGCCATGCCCTTCTCCAGGGGATCTTCCAGACCCAGGGATCGAACCTGGGTTTCCTGCATGGCAGGCAGGCTCTTAACCATCTGAGCCACTAGGGATGCCCAGATTGGGTAGGGTGGAGGCAAAAATGCCAGCGCATTGGGCAGATACACATCTGATCAATGACTCATCTACAGTCCACTCTGGTATATCTGAAGGTTAAAGAAGGTGAGTTTTTTCCCAGAGATCTAGAGGAATAAATACAGGTAATAGTCTTTTCCACAGTACTAGGTATCAGGGAAACCTCTGCATGACAATGTGAATTTTTACTAGGTCTTGAGGCAAAGAGACATTATGTTGGCTTGCTGATAAAAACAAAAGCCCTCATATAACCTACAAACGATGCCATTATAAATTACCAGCCACAAGAAGTTTTTGCTGTCGCATTTGTTCTTTCAATAATAGATGCTGCAGGAGAGCCTGGTGGCTGCTGTTGGGCTTTCCCTCCAAAGTAACGTGGGGATGGCTTGAAGACGCTGGGATGCTGCCCCCGTATTGCCCAGGCAGAGGAACACCTTGCCTGAGTGTCTGGGTCTCACACTTCTGTTTTTCCTTGAGTGAATTTGAAGCCTGTGTCAAGAAATAATAAAGATGTTAATCCGCTTTCATCCATATGCGTCATTAGGTCTGTAAATCATTAGACTGGTTTCTCATTCCATAATTTCCCCTGCCACCAAAAAGCCTTATCTTACTCAATGGCTGAGTAGGGAAAATGGACAACAGTATGTCTTTTGAACTAAGTGAATGAACATAGGAGAAAAAAAAACAAAGCTGGAGCACTGGAGACAGTTTAGTATTGCGTATTATTGTACTGAAGCCCAAATAAAACTTTTCCTAAAAGATTAAAAATTATTTTAGGCTTAATAACTGGGAAGTTTATTTCTAAAATATTTTAACATATTGCTTAAGTAAAAGGTATATTAGAAAAGTAAAATTTATTCAGATTGCTAAACTCATGACTATACAATAGTGATTAAAAGCTGGAAATAAAATGGTCTGTAATTCGGGAGTTTCAAGCAGGAGAAACAATTCACTCTTTATATGTCCTCTAATACATTCACAGAGCTGTGGGTGTCCAATATTTAATTTTTAAAATAAAATTCTTGAGATAAGTCAATGAAAGATTATATAAAATATGAAGAAATTTTATTTAAATGTGTATTTTATATTAATTTATAACAGAGTCTCAAATCTCTAAATATTGAAAATGACACTCAGATACTTTTGTTTAATAAAATAAACTACAAGTGAAATTAGATATCACCTAAAATTGCTATTAAGAACTTGAAATATATGATAACATAGTAATAAGGCAATAATAATTATATTATCAATGGTAATAATGAATTCTCCTAGTCAAAGAACTTAATGAATGGTGGTCATTTTGGTATTACAAAAGCAGAGGTCTAATACCTTAAAATTATGTGGCATGTTTCTTTTCAAAACTCATGTTTCATCTTTCAAAATTGCTGTGTGCCAGGGAAGCAAAGCAATTTTCAGTGATGGGGAAATTGAAGGATGAAGAGGTAAATGGTTTGTCTTAGTCACACAACAAGTCGATGCAATGTTTAATCTAGAAGTGATTCCTTCTCCTGGCTTCTTCTCCTTAAAGTTTCCCACTACTCAGTGGGGAAATAGAATATTAGAGATCCCTTTGCCAAAGCAATGCCAACCTTGAAAAATTAATTATGATAGCCTCATACACACCAAAATGGAAGCAAAGAAAAATGAAACTTCAATCCAAACCACACTGGTTTATTCATCCAAAGGTACCAAATGGTATTATCATTGAAACATTTAATAGTCTGGCTTTTAGTACTTGGTCCTTTGGGGAAAAATTCTCCCTGACCACATTAAAAGTAGTGCGTTTGTGTTAGCTGGTAGGAGTGACTTAGAACATACGAAAAAAAGTAGAAAACTTACATGTTGTAAGTTTTTGTGTTAGTATTTGCTCATCACCAGAAGAAACAGAAAAAATAGGAACAGAAGAATATAACTTTTTTTGAAAATAATTTTTATAAGTGAAGATTTGAAAATATCATCCATAAATATTTGTTTTATTTAATCCCCAATTTCTTTTTCCTTTTCACTAGTCAATTGTTTACAAATGCTTCACGTAGGATTTCAAGGGCATAGCTGAATTCAGTGTTTTTTTTAAGTCTGTCTTCTTTAATCCCCAGATATAAAACAACATCCAAACTTTGCTTTTTCCTCACTGGTGTAAGATTACTGTATCACCTAAGATAACATTCTACTTTATTACAAAGATCAAATATAACAAATTATTGCTTAGATAGATTTGTAATATGTATTGAACATAATCATAAAATTTATCATTTAAAAATGTCGCCATAAGCATGATTGTGCATAAACTAGCATACCATAGGATAGGGTTCATATTCTGCAAACAGTCACAAAACGGTCAACTCTTTATAATTTCCCATGTGGGCATATTGTAAAAGATATTAATTTGACAAGATGGACTCAGTGGAAGACTTGCCAGACTCTTGAAGCCATTTAAAAATTGGTAAAATTGGTGCCAAGGGTTGGAACAGATTTCTCTTTAAACTGAATGTATCATATGACCTCTGCCTAATTTAGTAACCTCTCACAGATAAATTATTCAAGTTTAAAATTTTTTTACTATGACTAACATTTATATTATTTTAGAGAATATGTGTGAAATATAATTATTGCTGTCTTCTGCTAGCTGGACAATTACCTCCAAAAAATCCTACTTCAGTTGTTGAGACTTTTAAAGTAATTGATTCACTCTGAATTTCCAAGGAAGAGTTTAATATTGTTCTCACAGAGGTTTCCCAGATATATATTCTTCAGTACCACAGAGTCAGGGACCTAAATTCTCAAAATAAAGTCATTCACAAAATAAACCCTTTAAACATGCCGCTGTGCTTCAGACACTGCCCTCACAGCACTGGCCTGAGTTGAGGTCCAGGTCTGCTACTTGCTGGGCTTGTGATCCTGGACTTTTATGCATTCCAAGTCTCGGCTGCTTCTTCTGTTAAAACGTGGTCTGTAATCTGTTTCAGGGGATGGTTGTGTGGAGCTAGCAAAACAATATACCTGAAGACTGCTTTCTTTTTTAAAAACTACAAAGCATTATACAAATATTAGTTATTATTTTTATATATTATTATGGGAATCAATATGAATCTTTAATGTGAGGTCAAACTGAGTTTCTTTCAACAACTCGGTAAATAGTGAAGGAGAAGTAGACTACCGAGTTTCCCTGAAGTCTAAATATACAAGTAAAGAATGAGAGGTCCCCTAGGAAAACAGTCCTCGGGCTGGGTTAGGCCAATGCAGGGAAATGACTTACATTGAGTTGGGTTGACACTGCTGGAAGACCCAGGGTGATGTTGGGCAAAGACGGAGAGGTATAAAGACTGAGCAGGTTCATGGAATCTTCGTGAATTAGAATGCGTTGCTGTGAAACCATTTTCTATTCAAAAAAAAAAAAAAAAAAAAAGTGAAAGGGGAGTCCCACAATATTATATCACAAAGTTTACTGTAATGTTCACATTTCAGAAAATAGGTTTTATATTATAATCTGTCAAAACATTAAAGTATTTTAATGAAGAATTCACAAGTATTTTATGACTTCTGTGTCCAAAAAAGTTAAATGCAATAATTAAATTAAAATTTTCTTTACCAGATATAATTGTAATATCTGAAGAAGACCTTCTATTTCATTTTGAAAAAATTAATTTTTAAATTTCTACTTTTATGGAATATAATCAGTGTGTTTGTCATCAATTGGTAATACACAACAATTAAATTGAGTAATCTTTATGAGTATAAATAGATTTTTGTGTTACTGAGTGATGAATATGTATGTAATGCCATTATAATCATTATTTTCATATGGATTAAATATCATTTTACTGATGGGAAAACACACAGAAGAAAATCTTAGATTAAATATTGCCTTATAGGACTTCTATACTAACTAATCATATCATTGTTTAAAATTTGTGCATAGACAACTCTGTGTGCTGTTTTTTAAGTCATTCATATTCAGAAACTAAAGTAAATGTGAAAATGTTATGAGTTCCCTGGGCCTCACTAGTCTTCATTTACACTGGAATACCTTGAACATTTTGGCATCATGGTCCTTTTTTACAACAAATAACCTTTTTTTTTTTTTAAATCCAATACCAAGAGTCATGTTTTCCCACATGTGGCCTAATATGGTTGCTTGAATTACATTTTCTGTTTAACTCTTGCTTCCCTCCCAGAACTCTTATACAATAAGAGTTACAAAGGTCTTATTCGACTAAGGAACTCTGGCCTGATATGGTCCCCAAGGGAACAACATCCTTGAAAAAGAATACTCCATGTAACAGTATGACACAGTGACTGCTTTCTTCCCAAACAAAAAGCATATGGGACTCCAATAAGAGACCACCTCCAAGAGGGATATTGCACACACGGGCTTTGACTAAAGTAAATATAATAACTTGTCAAGTATGTTTGGGGGAGCTGTAGATTTTCCCCTGGACAAACCTGGGATATCAATTAACTGGGGAAAATATCATGTGCTAATACAATGCAACCTCAGAATGTCACTGAAGAGTGATGCACCACCAAAACACAGGATGTTATTCCAAAACATCACCTCAATCATACGTTTGTTTGGAGATGAGTCGTAGTCTTAACATAATAAGAGCAGAAGGCTAAAGGTGGACTCTTCTCATTGCAACTTGGAATTCCAAACTAACTCAGAGTTTGTTTTTTCTTAAAAGAACAAGTCAGATATTTGTTCATGAAAAGCAAGAAATGCAATGAAACTTTTAACATTACATTGAGTTTATATGCAAGCCTTTACAAAATTAAAGTTGGTGAAAACCCATGAAGATTGTTGGAAAAGATTTTATCATTACAATGTATGATATTGCAATTTTATTTAGGGAGATACCAACAATGGTTGTATATTTGCTCTAATTTAAAAAGCCAAGATTCATAAGACTGATTTTGCTTATACTATATGCTTTTACCATAAATTTAAAGTATAGAATATATACCTGAATGCAAATTAAAAAGTATATGAGGAAGCAAAAATACTTTAACCAGCTTATTGGCAGCAACCAGTCATTTATAATAAAAGGGTATTTCATCTGCTTATCTGTATTCATGGAAGAGAAATAAATGCAGGAAAACAATTACTTTAAATCATGTACAATACTCATTCAATGTTCTACCTGTGTCCCACAGCAGAGACTTGACATGCACTATGGGAATGACCAAAAGTTACCACAACCTCACAAAACAGGTCATCTTTGTTTCCCAGACAGAATTTGTGTGACATCTTCCCACATCATAGGAAGCAAATCTATACTGAAGTGAGAAAAAAGTTTCTTCTCACGTGTAATAACTGCAGTAGCACATTGGCTGCTCACAGGAGCTTTTGGCTAAAGTGAAGGGACTAGGGAACGTTCATACTGTGAGATTTCAGACCCCTGTGGTTTCATGCTGTTTCCTAGGACAGCACCTACCATGTTTCAAGGCCTATGCCAGGGAGTTCTAGGGCATCAACCATAGTCCTCACATGCACTCTCCAGCACACCTTATATTCTCGTTATGGATGAACAAAGTGAGTGATTGCCCTAATTCTGGTTCCCAGTGGGATCAGCAATAAAACTTTTACAGCGATCAAGGCTGGATGATTTGTTGTCAGGTACTGCTCCAGAAGCTATGCACTGCTCTGGAGCCATTATTGCAGGACAAGGGAACCACAAAAATGTATGGAGAAGGAGGAAACTTCAGAGAAAAAGAGGAGGCACAGTTAGTCGTGGGGCTTACGGTAAAGAATAAAAGTGTCCAACTGGGAGCCAGTGAGCCTCATGTGAGAAGAAAGTAGAAGCCCTGATGACTTGGTAGACGTAAGGATTTCCAAGTCATGAAGACAATTCCTGAGGAATAAGTGAAGTCCGAAGTCCCTAAGTTCACTAGGTAGAGTTGGCTCTTCCCACAGAGATTAACTGGTATATATCACATCATGGAACTTCAGAGACTTGGACATAATTTGTTTCCTTCAATTTACTGACAAGAAACAAGCACAGCATGTACATAAACTTCCAATGGATAAAATCACAAATGACTCAACAGAACTGAAATAATGTTTTTCTCAAATTATCTTCTTTAATAACTTTCCTTGATTTGACTTTTTGATAGAAGCAGGCTATCTGTTTCAGGTTAATATTTCTTAACAGGAAACTGGAGCTGTACTGTACAATGCTAAAAGAGCGCAGACACACTTGAAAGTCAGAGAAACAGACGGTGAGAGGGGCCATTTCACTGAGTCAGTGAAGGATCCTGACCAGCATTCTTGCAAGGCTGGAAGGTTACCCCACCTTAGCACTGCGGTGAACTTACAAGTATTTCCAGGCAAGGCCAGGGCTTTTCCAGGAAGTAGTTTTGAAACTGATCCAGCCCTTCAAACAGGGCTATGCTAATATACCAACACTTCACATCTTAGAACACAGGGAAGATGGTTTTAATCTAAAAATTTTTCAGAGTCAGAAACTATTGCTGTGGTCAGATAAAATGGAAATATTTAATGTACAATGGCTATCACCTAACATGCACAAAAAAATGAATTACAATTAAGTTAGATTAACAGGGTGGTATTGGAGAAGAAAATGGCAACCCACTCCAGTATTCTTGCCTGGAGAATCCTATGGACAGAGGGGCCCAGCGGGCTACAGTCCATGGGGTCGCAAAGAGTCAGACACGACTGAGCAACACACACAATGCAACAACAGGGTGGTATAGGGTGGGAAGGGTACAAAGAAGCCCTAGACCGCACAAGTGCAAAGGAAAGTGGAGAACTGGCTCTAATGACCTGTGCTGCTGCTGCTGCTAAGTCGCTTCAGTCGTGTCCGACTCTGTGCGACCCCACAGATGGCAGCCCACCAGGCTCCCCCATCCCGGGGATTCTCCAGGCAAGAACACTGGAGTGGGTTGCCATTTCCTTCTCCAATGCATGAAAGTGAAAAGTGAAAGTGAAGTCGCTCAGTCGTGTCCGACCCTCAGCGACCCCATGGACTACAGCCCACCAGGCTCCTCCGTCCGTGGGATTTTCCAGGCAAGAGTACTGGGGTGGGGTGCCATTGCCTTCTCCGTCAATGGCACAGAGCAGGTTGTCAATTTTAAACTAGGCTCTGATGGATAACCAGCATTTCACCAGAAAGAGCATGATATTGGAAAGAGGGGTATGACTGAATTGAGTGTTGGGGCAGGGGAGGCCTATCCATATTTTAATAATGACCTTCAAGTTTTAATTACTTTTCTCACCATCATGGCAACTGGAACAATATCTTATGGATAATACTGAAATAAAATTAATATTTTATTAATATAAAATACCCATATACTGAAAAATCACATGTATCTCACTAGATCTATTTATTTAGCCATTGAAATCAAGAAGACATTAGTTTCAATCAAAAGATTCAACTTCTTTTATGAAGTGGACACTGGCAAAAATTAGAAAAATAGACAATGTTAAATGTTCAAGGGATCTAAGAAAGCAAAATCCATCACACATTACTGGTGAGACTGTGGACTGGCATAGCTATTCTGGAGAACATTTCAGCACTGTACACTATGACCCAGAGATTCTTCTGCTCTTCAAGAAATAATCATTTAGTTACAAGGTGATGCGTATACATATACACAGGAGCATTTTTTGGTGGTGTGAGAACTGGAGGTCACTGGGGCATCCAATTGGAGAATAGGTAGGTAAAATGGAGCGGTGCTCGCCATGGATTACTACAGTGATTAAAAGCAAATTATTAGGTATATGTATCCATTATATGACTGGGTATAACAAGACATGCTTAGTCATAAAAATAAGAAATGAAAAGAGACTGATGGCACCAAACTATTTATACCCATTAAAATTCATGAGCTCAAAAAAAAGATACATGTTTCATGTAAGAAGCCATACAAACAAACAAGAAAACAGGAGAAAATGACTTCCTATAGGGGCAAGGAAAATGGAAGTAGGGATAGGAGGTAAGGAGGGAGGGAGGAAGGGAGGAAGTAGAAAGGAAGGGTGGGAAAGAGGGAGGGAAGGGACTACGTTTCTTACTCTTAAGACAAAGAAGTCAACAGATGATCCTTGACAGAACACTAATTATGTCATCACCTACTTTTTAACAAGCTCATAGAAAAAGTGGATGCAAAAATTTTAAGTTGCTGCATGTTCAAAATTATATACAATTAGCATAAGCATTAGAAAAGGAATATAAATATAAGGCTTTGGTGAGCAGCAGTCTGGACTAGTGTACAACAGAGTGGTCGAAGTATCCTACACTCAAGGGTCACTGCTCCGTGGCTTTTGACTCAGGGCAGCTCCTAAGATGGGAGCAGCTGACTAGATCTACCAGGTAATGTCTGTTCTCTTAGAGTGGCATCTGGGAAGACACGCTTGTAAGCCTCAAACTGTTTTGTCTTTAATAAAAGGTTCCAAATCCCTAAATCTAGTCTATCTAAATAAAAAGAACCACATTAAAAAACAAACAAGTAAATGATGAAAAATTTTTAAAGTTCTTAATCATTTAATGTTTGCCTATGGCTTTCATGGTATTTTTCAGGATGGTATTTATTTTCTCTTCTCATTTCAGACAGCTGATAGAAAATTAAAATCGCCATGTGATAAATAAATTTTTTTAGGCAGTAAAAATCTCTAAGTTTTCATTTTTACTGGACACTCTAGGGAATGGCAACCCACTCCAGTATTCTTGCCCAAAGAATCCCATGGAGAGAGGAGCCTGGTGGATTACAGTCCATAGGGTATCAAAGAATTGGAGGCAACTAAGCAACTAACACTCACTTTCACTTGGTTTTCAAGAATGTATTACTATAAAATGGTTTGGAGACAAAAAAATTATTTGACAGGGGCTTCCTCTGTATTTTTTTTTTTCGTTTCATACATGATATTTTACATGTTTCAATGCCATTCTCCCAAATCTAAAAGTCACTGATGTTTTGTTAAAAGTCTTGGTTTACAATATTGACTCATGTTATTCCTCATAAATGAGTCTTTTGTCATAGCAACCTCTTTTCCCTTGGGGGATTGGATGAGGAGTGTCTTATTTGCAGTCATCTAAAACCGAAGCTCTACACCCACTCAGAAGGGAGCATAACATTTACAGCAAATGTCACAACTATTATGAAACAATCGGCAGATGAGTCATGTGAGATTGAGGCAAAACAAGTGCCAGTTCAAATGATTTTAGAGTGCTTAACCTTGTTATTAGGATCCATTTTTAAAATCATTTGTATCTGCTGGAAAAAATTATTTTAAAAATCGCAGAGCAGAGCCAGCCACTAATGTTCAACTAGAAATAAACCAGCTGCTTGGCTACTGTTAAAATAGCTATCAAATAAATCTACCGAGCCTAAAATAATGGTGCTGATATTCATGGAAACATATTTGAACCCACAGGCCTACAGTATTAACAATAAAGTAACTAGATAGGTAAAGACATCTCTGACTGGAGTTGGAAATAGAAACTCCTGAGGTTTCAGCACCCCAACCAAGTTTACAAATGGGGAAACCAAGTAGCTTCAGCGATGCCGACTTTAGGACAGGGCATGTATAGGAAACTAGAGAAATAGAACAAAAGTGGCCAGAGCATATGGAAGCTCATTCTCACATGAGATTTGCTGGCTTGCAGACAAACGTTCTAATGAGTTTTCCCTACCAGGAGTCAGTATTAATAACAACAAAAAAATGAACTTGTTCCACAATTTCCCACCTGCCTTCCAAATACTGATTCTCTACAACAAAGCTGCTGGGGTAGGTATTATTAATACTATATTTATTAGATGAATAATCTAAGATTCAGGACAAGTTTAGCGACTTAACCAATGGCAACCAAGTAGTTGGTTTTGCAGCCACGTTACTTGGTAGCCCTCTGAATGCAAGACTGGAATATCTGAATTCACGGTACTGTTTCTTCAGCCTGGACTTAAAAGTAAATTCTCCTCTTGCTTCTGTCTTAACCTTTATCTAAATTACACAGAACAGATGAATTATAAGAGGGAAAATTTCCTTTTCACCTAAGCCTCAAGAACAGCCTGAAATACAGTTTTACTTTCCTATTTCCTAAACAGCAAAAAGGGAGTAGAATCCCACTCATCTACATGGGATCTGAGAGAATTATGTGACATGCTTTTCTAATTTCAGGTCACAGAATAGAGAGTTGATTCAAATGTACACTGTTATACTATTTTAAAAATGAAAACTCACCTGCTTTGCAAAACTTTGCTACTTAAGCAAAGATGGTAGAATAAGCTTATTTTATAAATGGTAAAGTATGCAACTAATATAATTTTTGAAAGTGTAATGATGTAAATTTTTCATACCCCCAAATATTTCTTTTGATATGAAGTTATATGTTATTATTAATCTTAGAGGGTGTCTATAAATATCACACAATTCAAAATGATCATTAATCAAAAACTGGTTGAAAAACATTTTTTTCCACTTTAGTTTAGGTGGAAAGATTTGGTGATACAAAGCTAGGATATTAATTTGCTGACAGTTTCAGTCTGAATTCTGCTGTCTCCTCACCTCCCCAGTATGAATTATGCTATAGAACTCTGTAAATGCAATGCAGCAGAAAAGCACATGTTAGTCATCAGGGCTGAATTTTTTTGTTCTGGGCCATGGAGAGGCTACCCATCAGTGCATAAAGGTCTGCCCACCTGGCCTTTTGGATCATAGTTCAGGCACACAATTAATTCATTATGAAGTAAGTCACTGCTTGCTTTTGAACTAGTCTTCCCAGCTTTGGAGGTGAATGTCCTGTCACTGACCTGAAGAAATACCTCCACTCTTTCAAACTCCATTAAATCACATTTCCTTCTGTTTTTTTTTTTTTTTTTTTTTTTTTTAACTGGTGGCGGTAGAAGGAAAGAATATGTTCAACAATTAGCTGAAAAGCTAACTGTTGGGCATATAAACAGATATTTGTGTTTAGGTATCAGTAAAGGTTTTAGAAGTATAAAACAGATTAAAATAATACAAGCAAATTCCTTTAATTTACAGTCTTCATTGTACATATTTTTGAAATTTAATTATAGGGTCACACAATGTGAGCTACTTAACAGGTTTTAAAAATCTTGAAGTAAAGAGAAAATCTCATCGTTTCCATTTATTTCAAGTCTTATGAATATGTATTTCTTTGTTATACTAAGTACTGCATGCATATATTTGTATTTATAATGAAGGTATATATGTATCTTCATTTTTTGTAGCAAACCATGTCCCCTCCACTGTCTTTCTCCTTCCTGAGAGGTAACCATCATGCTAAATTTTGTGTTCATTACACCCTTGATTTTTTACATTCTTTTGATTTTTTGAAAAATATACTGTTACCTACATATGTTTTCCTGAACAAAACATTGAACTGCTGTTTCTAATCTTCACAAAATACCATCAAGCTATAAGTGGTCTTCTGTACCTTTTAACAATGCCTTCTGAAAAATCATAAATGCTGTTGAATGAATGTAGTTTAGTGTGTTTTCATTTCCTAAGAACATAGAATTCATCCACAAACATTTTAGAATCCAGATCCTTTAGTGTTTGTGCTACCGAATCACATTCTTTAAGCTGAGAGGAAATGGAAATCTAAAGTTTTTTAGAAATATTTATGACCAGCTTGTACTTTCTCTGAAAATTCATTTAAGGGTTGCAGAAAACTAACTGATGTTGAGATATAATTTATAATCGCACTAACAGAAATACAACACCTATAACCAATAGTCTTAAGAATCTTACATCAATGGTCACAAATATATGTGAAATATTTATTTCCTCTGGTGTCATGTTTAGAAAGAAAAATGAAAAGCAAAGGGACAATGGGATGGTAAGAAACAAGAAATAGATGGAGGACTGGAGAAAATGTAGTGGCTTGAATTGTATTCTTCACATGCCTGAAAGATGGTCACAAGTAAGAGAGTTTCCTATCTATTCTGCTCATTTTCCTTGGAAAATGAGAGAAAATTTTAAAGCCTAAAATGAATGTGAGAGGTTTCCCTGGTGGTCCAGTGGTTAAGAATCTACCTTGCAATGCAAGAGACACCAGCTTGATACCTGGCCCAGGAAGATCTCACATGCCTCGGAGCAACTAAGCCTGTGTGTCAGAGCTACTGAGCCTTTGCTCAAGAGCCCACGAGACGCAACTAATGAGCCCATGTGCTGCGGTTACTGAAGTCTGCACACCTAGAGCCCATGCTCCACAACAAGAGAGGCCACCACGAGGAGGAGCCCACACATCACAACTAGAGAGTAGCCTCTACTCGCCACAGCTAGAGACAGCCCACGTGCAGCAATGAAGACCCACCAGAGCCAAAAATAAAACCAATAACAAATAAGTAAATCTTTAAAAAACAAGTAAAACAAAATGAATGTGTATTCATCTAGAAAGGATTTACATTTGTTTTTTCCAGATACCTAGGGAACTAAAAATCTGCGGCAGTTTAAATTAAATTAACAATTTGAAGTTATAAAAATCTGGGCTACAGCCTTATATATTCTGGTTATAACTCCGCAAGGAGAGAGCGCGCCCCTGCCCTGGTCTACATCAAGACATCTCTGGGGGTGGGGATGAGGGACACACCAATGTAGCGTAAATATGGGTCATGGGTTGGATGGTCTCCTATTAGATCATCTTCTTTGGTCAGTACAGGGGTTTGCCTTCTCTCTTCTGAAAACCAAAACTCAAGACTCAAATACACAAATGTCCTCACAGAAGTGACTTTACTGATTCCAGTTCTTTCCCTATCATGGATAACCTCTGGGTGTCTGCTTTCAATTAGCCAGATAATTTATGACTTATAAATAATTTATTATACATTTATGTTTGTATGAAATTATACATATATTTTGGCATAATATACAGAAGATACTTTTTATCAGTCAAGCTGACTGTCCAAAATCAACTAGATTGCATGAAGAAACAGTGAAGTGAGTTCCCTTTGAATAAGAGTGCTCCAGTGGAAGTCGGATAATCACATATAAGAAAAGCAGATGATTCAAGAATCAGAGATTCAATCAATCTCTTTCAGCTCCAAAGTATCATGACTCTATACAGTACAATGGAAGATGCATGCCACAGTTATATATGAAAAGTTACTATACCAGCTTTCTCCTGTAGTGAGCAATGCATGATAAGGAGGCATTATAATGACAGAGAAGGAAAACTCAGAATTTTAGTCAATGATGGTGACTTCAAAACAGCTGATTCCATACGAGTGGCTGTTTGTTGCCTTTGCTTAGCCTGATATGGAAACTATATACATAGTCAATTGGGTTGTTCAGTCGCCAAGATGTGCCCAAGTCTTTGCGACCCCATGCACAAGCTCCTCTATCCTCCACTATCTCTGCTCAAACTCATGTCCATTGAGTTGGTGATGCTATCTCATCCTCTGCCGCCCTCTTCACCTTTTGCCTTCAATCTTTCCCAGCATCAAGGTCTTTTCCAATGAGTCAGCTCTTCGCATCAGCTGGGCAAAGTATTGGAGTTTCAGCTTCAGCATCAGTCCTTTCAATGAATATTCAGGATCAATTTCCTTTAGGATTGACTGGTTTGATCTCCTTGCTCTCCAAGGGACTCTCAAGAGTCTTTTCCAGCACCACAGTTTGAAAGCACCAATTTTTCGGTGCTCAGCCTTCTTTGTGGTTCAACTGTCACATTCGTACATGACTCCTGGAAAAACCATAGCTTTGACTAGATGGACCTTTGTTGGCAAAGTGATGTCTCTGCTTTTTAATACACTGTCTAGGTTTCTCATAGCTGTTCTTCCAAGGAGTAAGCATCTTTTAATTTCATGGCTGCGGTCACTGTCCACAGTGATTTTGGAGCCCAGAAAATAAAATCTGCTACTGTTTCCACTTTCCTCCTTTCTATTTGCCATGAAGTGATTGGACCAGATGCCATGATCCTAGTTTTCTGAATGTTGAGTTTTAAGCCAGCTTTTTACTCTCCTCTTTCACCTCATCAAGAGGCTCTTTACTCCCTCTTGGCTTTTGGTATCAGAGTGGTAGTGTCTGCACATCTGAGGTTGTTGATATTTCTCCCAGAAGTCTTGATTCCTGCTTAGGATTCATCCAGCATGGCATTTCGCATGGGGTACTCTGCATATAAGTTAAATAAGCAAGGTGACAATATACAGCCTTGACATTCTCCTTTCCTGATTTGGAATCAGCCTGTTCCATGTCCAATTCTAACTGTTGCTTCTTTTCCTGCATACAGGTTTCTCAGGAGGCGGGTAAGGTGGTCTGGTATTTCTATCTCTTGAAGAATTTTCCATAGTTTATTGTAATCCACACAATCAAAGGCTTTATTTATTTATTTATTTATTTTTTTTTTTTGTGGAATAAAGTTTTATTAAAGTATAAAGGAGATAGAGAAAGCTTCTGACATAGGCATCAGAAGGGGGCAGAAAGAGTACCCGCTTGCTAGTGTTAACAATGAAGTTATATAAGCCAAAGAATGTCTGGAGGTTGCAAAGACCTCATCAGACCCACTCCCATAATTTACATCTTAGGCTTTAGCATAGTCAATGAAGCAGATGTTTTTCTGGTATACCTTTGTATTTTCTATGATCCAATGGGTGTTGACAATTTGAGCTCTGGTTCCTCTGCCTTTTCTAAAGCCAGATTGTACATCTGGAAGTTCTCAGTTCACATACTGTTGAAGTCTAGCTTGAAGGATTTTGAGTATTACCTTGCTAGCATTTGAAATGAGCACTATAGTATGGTAGTTTGAACATTCTTTGTCATCGCCCTTCTCTGGGATTGGAAGGAAAACTGACCTTTTCTAGTCCTGTGGCCACTGCCAAGTTTTTCAAATTTGCTGGCATATTGATTGCAGCACTTTAACAGCATCATTATTAAAGATCTGAAATAGCTCAGCTGGAATTCCATCATCTCCACTAGCTTTATTTGTTGTAATGCTTCTTAAGGCCCACCTGACTTCCCACTCCAGATGTCTGGTGCTAGGTGAGTGACCACACTATCGTGGTTGTCTGGGTCATTAAGACCTTTTTTGTTTTGTTCTTCTATGTATTCTTGCTACCTCTTCTTAATCTCTTCTGCTTCTGTTAGATTCTTGCCATTTCTGTCCTTTCTGTCCTTTATTGTGCCCATCTTTGCATGAAATGTTCCCTTTGTATCTCCAATTTTATTGAAGAGATCTCTAGTCTTTCCCATTCTTTTGTCTATACACACAGACAAATTCTTGTTGACTCCCAAATTTACTGTTTTCTATTCTTATATCACTGGCTTCAACAAATCATGTGTTATTTCAGACCCATTTTCTTGAATTTTTTGTTTTTCAAGGACAGAGTTCATAGATCATTTATCTGTCTATCCTCACTGCCAGGCAAAATGAATAGCATATAGAAGGTCCTCAACACATTGCTTAGTGGAACTCTGCTCCTCAATTATGATACTACAACTATTTTCATTACTCTTTGGGTCAAATGTATAAAACCTACTTTTCTGGGCAACTGTTCTTCTGAAAGGTTTGCATGAAGTTGTTTTCATTTACTGATGTGTCTACTCACAGCAGAATAACCAAGAGCCATGAAGAAGGACTTCAGGGTTGTATAGCTACTGGGCAGTGAGTGTATACTCAGCATAACTAAAGAATGTGTGTGGTTTTTTTTTTTTTTTTTTTGAAGATTAAATTTCAGCATTTTCAAACCTGTGATTATCATCCAAACATTGTAAATAAAATCACATTTACTTAGTTCCACACATTATAAACCTATCAGAAAAGTAACTAAGGTCAGGTGGCTTTAAACTTCAGTTCAGAAATATCACTGAGTTTTAGGGGGCTAATCAAAGATTTAACTTTCAAAACAACCAAAATAATAAGAGCCTTACCTCAGCATGAGGAGTAGGTGGCAAAACTGAAGTCTCATTTTCAGTAATATTTCCAGTTGGACCATTGTTTGGTGAACTGGGACCAGATCCTGGGGAACTGCTACTGACTGAAGATTCTGAAAAATAATGGGAAGTACAAATACACTCATGAAAAACATACAGAGAGGAACTGTAGTTATACTCTAAGTAACATACAGCAACAGACACCGTTTTTTGCCCCCAGCATGAATGACAAGCACCATGTCACTAAATAAAAAGAACCCTGAAAAAATTTGGAAGATTTCTGAATTTTCGTATCACTTTTCTCCCCTTCTTTTCACTACTAAAAATACAACATAGTATTCAATAATTTTAGAGAAGATATTCAGTTAGAGAGGATTATAGAAGCTTTTGATTAGGAAAAAAAATAAAGAAAGTAATCTTATAATACTTCCTCTTGTGCTATCAAAAAAAAAAAAAAAACTCTAATAGACTTGTATAGTTCATAAAAACATGCCATCAGCATATGAGGCCTGGAACCATTTCCATGGTATGTGGAAAAAATGCTTATATTCTATGTTATAAATAGCTCTTTATTTAATATACTAAGGCTATACCTTATTACAGCACATCTTAGTCAAAGTTATATGAAGAAAATACAGTAGAAGATAAAATCTCAGTGTTACACTGATCGCCTTGTACAACATTGTTTAATCTTAACTCTACCCAACTTATTTTCCAGAAGATGAGACGCTGCCTAAATTTAATATGTTCAATTTTAAAGACCAATATAACAAGAAATTCATTTACCAAAAGTTAAATAACAACACTATAGATCATCTCTGTCATCTTCAGATATAAAATTCAAACGCATTTCAATTTATGACTGAGGTAGTTCACTTACTAAAATATCTAATTAATGAAATATAAACTTCCAGATCCTAGAAATATAGCTAAGAGAGGCCACCTTATCAAGCTTTGGCAAGTTATCTGTTGAGCTCTAATCAATTCCCTATTACCTTCCACAGTTCTTTCATTTCAGCATTTTTCTAGGTGTCTCATCCTTCGTCTACTCAGCTCTGGACAAATGATCGTGATTCATGCTTCTTGGAGACTGACAACTTCTAAATGATTTCCATCAGTAATTTTTCTTTCTACCTCATGATTTTGTTATATACACTCTCCTTGCCCACATCAAAGTGAAAACATTTCTCTTCTGCTCCCTGCTCCAATACTGTCACATACACTTTCACCCATGGCCCCACCCCCGAACATCTGCTTTAAGATTTTGCTCCATCAATTATTTTGAACCTTCATGCTGTCCTTTTCCACTGGAATTGTCCTTCTAGCCTGAAAGCATGCTAGTAACTCGTAATAAGTGATGTGCTCATTCCTTTAAGAGCTGGCCCTCTAGCTTAACTCATTGTGGACAGCAATTGATCTCTCAAAATACCAAATTTGAACAGTTTTGACAAAACAGTTCTCATTCTCCTCATCCTTTCTACAATAAAATTCTCTACCTCCATGTTTGTTTTTCCATCTCTCTGGCTTTTCCTCCTTCAATCAATTTCTATTCACCAAAGTTTGTAGCCTTATCCTATTTCTATTTCCCTTGTCAAAACAATTCAAAGTTATGACACCAACTATCATCTTTAGGCAGAATCCTTGCATTCAGTTCAGTTCAGTTCAGTCGCTCAGTCATGTCCGACTCTTTGTGACCCCATGGACCGCAGCACACCAGGCCTCCCTGCCCATCATTGCCTCCCTGCCCATCACCAACCCCCGGAGTTTACCCAAATTCATGTCTATTGAGTTGGTGATGCCATCCAACCATCTCATCCTCTGTCGTCCCCTTCTCCTTCTGCCCTCAATATTTCCTCCCATAAAAGCTGTATTTCTTGTTGTTCCTTCTCAGAATTTCCAGTCTGAATCCTTTTGGAATGCTGGACATTGTTTATCTCTCTTTAATGTATATCGAATTCAGTGTATTTTAATATTAAACGTGCCCTGCTTATTTCTGTTTATAGTCATCCTTAGATTCATTCTCATTCCCTTCCTTACTCCAAATCTAATCAATTACTGGGTCAGTTTGTTTTGTTCTTTCCATTATTTTTCATCTTCTTCTGACTACAAAGATTTCAGTTTAATCTCTCAGCCCTCATTGTCCTCTCATGGACTACAGAAAATATCTTCTAGCATTTCTGAGTTGCTACAGCAGTCCTTCCAAACTTTCCTTAAACAGCTGCCAGATGGATCAGAGTGAGACAACTTTCACTATGTTCCTCTGCTCCAAAATGGAGCCTGACATTATTTCCTACTATTGCCCTTTCTGAACTCTGCACTCAGTCAAATTTAAATTGCCTACTCCCCGTATGTGCCACTTTCCCATTTCAGGCTTTTTTATGTTCTTATCTCTCAACCTACTTCATCACAGGGTCAATCCCACCTCTATGTTCAAAGCCTGGCTCATATACCATCTGTCCCCTGTAAATGGGAGTGCCCAAGTCGCAGGCTATGGTTGCTTGCCCTCCCTTGGAACCCTTACAACATTCAACTTTCTATTATAAACATTTCTCTACTCAGAAGTGTATCACCAATGGAAAGAATGCGAGACTGATGACAGAATTCTGATCATGCCACCTACTTACTATGGGATTTCAAGTCACTGGTATCATAAAGTTCCTAAATATATTTCGCTCACTGCCTTTCAGTCTATATATCTTGCTTACATTTTGATTAATCTACTTTTTATATGTGTCTCTTTCTTATTTATTTTTCTTTTAAGAAAGAAAATGAAAATTAAAAAAAATCCATCAAGAATATGTTTCCCCTGGACTCCTAACTCTTGTCTTTCTTGTATGACTAAATACTGATTTCTCATTAAAGTCCCATTCTGCATTCTGTCTTTAAAAAAAAAAAGAAAAAGAAAACTATTTTAAAATGTCTTGTCAATTTAAAAGTATATTATTTATATTATTTTATGTGATATTCATACAGAAGTGTTACCTTATGTATTGAATAGAAATCACTATGGCAGATACTAGAATGTAAGACGATAGATTCTACCACAGGATTCTACAAGATCACACTGGACATGGTCTGGGAGAAGAGGTAGCAACTGATTTTCTGGGAACACTGAGAAAAATCTCTAAGTAGAAGTAATATCACAACTGGGGCTTGAAGACGAGAAACTCATGAAAAGTGGGCAGTGGAGAAGGGGAGAGCGGAGAAGACATTATAGGCACAGGAATGTGCCAGGACCTAGAATTTTAAAATAGCATGGCTTTGTAGAGGGAAGAGCAGAAGACCCTTGAATTTGAAAAAGGGGACGATGACACGTGGCTCTCATGTCAACTACTGGGAGGAGAGAGGTAGCATGGGTTTGGAAAAAAGCAAACAGCTGAACCTATGAAACAGGGAAGAGAGAGGCTAGAGGTGAGACATGAACAGCAGTGGCAATTCAACTGCTATGATGCTATGGTGGTCTCTGACTGGACAGCAAAAATAATTAGTACTAAGATCCAAACAGAGCTCATCCTAATCACATGAAAGCTGACAGAGAAAGAGGATGTAGAGGTGCAGAAAACCTTGTGTCCAGTAGTTCAAATTCTCCAAAAACACTTAGATTAACTGCAACATAAAGTTAAGATATCAGTTATAACACACCAGTTTTACATACAGTTAAAAATATCAACCAAAGCATCCATAAGTCCCATCTCACTGATCAGAAATGTGTGTCTAGTCTCTTCAAATACAAGTTTTTTTCCCTCAGTTGAAAAGGGGCATTATTATCTCACAAAATGAGAGAAAATTATGATATTTCACAAGAACCTGAACAGAACTCTAGCAAATCATAACCCTTATAAATGAGAATTAATTATTACTCAGTTAAGTAGTGAGCTAAATTCCACTGAAATTTGGTAAGAAAGAAAAAGTGACCATGTGGGGAAAAGTTATGATCATGAAAAAGATTAACAGGAAAATAGAAAAGGACATTGCAATAAATATATAAAACCTTAATAAGATTTTAAAGAAACAAAAAAGAAATATACATGTGTTTCTATTTTCTTTAAGTTTTTCTGTTATGAGAGAACCTACTATCTCCCATCAGAAAAATGACCTATAGGTCATTACATTAGACAATTGATATGTTCATTATTCTTTAGTTTCATTAATACAGATTCACTCTACAGATTCATCCCCAACCCCATCAAGGACTTCTATTATGAAAACTTACTTAAGATTTTCACTTAATGAAATACAAATAGGTTTATTGGGGGAAAAAGTCTGTAACTCTAAATTCATTATTGAATTGGTCTAAACTAGTGATTGTATTTGATACTGGAAAATAAACTCTAGTAAAATAATTATTTACTTAATACTTATAATCCCTTAAGAAAAAAATTTTCACCAATACTTTTCCTCAGATAAACATATTAATCTGTCAGCACTGAATAGGAGACTAAACATTTTTTTTCTCCCTAGTAATCTGTCAAAATACTCCCTAATTGGTAGTCTACACTTTTCCACCTCTTCCTCCACAATCTTCATGTCTCCCTAAACTAGACACTATCATGGCCAAAGAAGATACAGAAAAGAAACAATTTTTTAAAAAAACTTTCTAAGAATAAAATTCTATCCTAGAGAAATAATGCCAACTGACTACTTTGATATAAGCACCATTTCCCTTGAGAATGGACAAACATGGCTCTAGATTTCCATTTCTATATTGATGCAACCAAAGGAAATGGTCACATACAATGCATAGCTCTAAGTAGTTACTCAATAAACAATAGTTGGTTTTGTTATTTTGGCTAGCCTTTTTGGTTCTTCTATCCCTATGTCTTCTCAGACCAGGTACAAATGGGACTAGAGGGCTTTGTAAGACATCAGGCTGAATTTCCTAACCTGTTCACCCCACTACTAACCAGGCAGCTAAAAAACTAAGAACTCTTCCATTTGAGACTAGTGAAAATGACAGTTTCTTTCCCTTCATAAAAGGCAATAATATATCCCCTCCTGCCACAAGTCCCAGTTCACTAGTAAACACATAATGTCATTTATGAGTTCTGTAAATTTGTTGAAAAGTGAAGGCTTTGCTGTTTCACATAGTTTAATTTTCCCAGATGTATTCTGTACATTAATGTTTGAGTATGGGGGAAGTATTCTTCTTGAACCTCCCTCTGCTCATTTCTGATCAAATTTCATTAAAAGTTATATTCTCTGGCTTGGCATTCCCAAAACGGACTGCTTGTTTCTGAAAAGATTAAGGTGAGCTCTGACATTCCCTAGTTATGCCTATTGACATATAGTTCTGTTTTTCATTCATTTCCTGTTTAACACAGCTGGTGAATGCATGGCAAGGTTTACTGAACTACTTGTGAGTTTTCAATATAACTTCCTTTCAAGAAATGTTTCTCTTCAAAATAAATTTTAATATACAGCAGGTATATTTATTCTAAGCTAATTTTGTTTCATTCCTACTGGCAGCAGTTTTTTTTTTCCTCCAGTGTGTATCTACCCAGTCCTCAATTACCTGTCACCTCAAACATTCGCTTCTTGAATGAAGTGACAACATTTCCATCCTTCCGCCTGAGTAAGGGGCTGCTTCTCCTCTCTGCCACTTTCTGTTTTAACCTGGACCGCACCTTCAAGTTGGGCTCAGAGGCTGGGAATTGAGACAAAGAAAATAGATAAAAATTAAAAAATGGAGAGCCAATTGCTCCTGTGTAAAAAAAAAAAAAAGAAAAAAAAAGGCTCACCCTCTTCTTGGTCCCTTCTCATGTCAAATTAAAACCCAAGCATATAAATAAGGCATTGATTATAAATTAATTAAACAGATAAATGTCATAATTATTTTTATGAAATGTGTGAAATATTATTCTACATCTCTAAATGTAAAGTGAAAAGAGAGTAAAAATATGCTTTCTACCTATTATCTAGTAGAATTGGAATTGTTAATGGGAAGTTCAATGACTGAGAGTGTTTGGGTCAGAATAAGATTTATTATACTTTACTGTCAGTTCTTTAAATTCTCTCAAGGGTGAAACTCAAGAACCACTAAAAACAGTACCCTAATGTGATTTTAGAGACTCTTGGCTGACTTCTGGTCAGACACTTCTGGAAGACACCTCTGCAGAAAATAATTTATGTCTAATTCTGACTCCTGAAATATTTCAATGTCAGTAGTTTCTAACCTGAAATCCTGGGAAAATACACTTGGTATAATAACACAAACCAAGTAGAATCACTATGAGTAAACCCTCGTATACAGTGAATACACAGTCAATTAGAAAGGAAGGGTGGCCAAGTCTTATAGATAAAGTTCTGAGTTAGGTTATATATTCCAAAATACAAAATACATTATTCATACATATGTGTTTCTTTGGTTATATTATTCTAAAGAGTGATGCTCTATAATTTATCTTCATGCATTAAGTTTTGAAGTGATTGTACTTCAGAAGAATGGAAACATTGGATTGATTCTGTAGTAGAAATCAATGATGATGGAGGTTGTGGTGATGATGATAATTAGGAAAACAATGCTTCTGAAGACAACTAACATTTATATAGTGATCACTATGTTCCACTGGAGAAGGCAATGGCACCCCACTCCAGTACTCTTGCCTGGAAAATCCCATGGACAGAGGACCCTGGTGGGCCGCAGTCCATGGGGTTGCTGGGAGTCGGACACGACTGAGTGACTTCACTTTGACTTTTCACTTTCATGCATTGGAGAAGGAAATGGCAACCCACTCCAGTGTTCTTGCCTGGAGAGTCCCAGGGACGGGGGAGACTAGTGGGCTGCTGTCTATGGGGTCACACAGAGTCGGACACAACTGAAGCGACTAAGCAGCAGCAGCAGCATGTTCCACTACTGTCCTGAAATCTTTGTCAATATTACCTTCTTTAACCACAGAAAATCTAATTGGACAGAGTCTACTTACACTTTGATTGTATCAGTGAGGAAACCAAAACATGGAGATGTAAGTAACTTGCCCAAAGTCATCAAAGTAAAAAGGGATGATGAAGCCAGCATCTGTACCCAGATAACCTAGCTCACGTGTAATCTTCTAACACTGAAAATACTGCTCTTCAACCTTTCTTTATGTAGGAACAGCAGAACAAATATAGAACTGATTTTCCAAAGCATTACTAATCACCTATATCAGGAACAATGTTATAATGTAGCTAGAATTCTGGAGCAGATAAAATGATTTCTTTGAAGGAATTTTATAGTTCTGCCCAACTACAGAGGATATCAAAAGTAGAATTTACAATCTTCTATTACTCATTTATTTATTTTTGGTATCAAATACTTTAGTTTCCTCTTTGTTCTTCTCTCACTCACCCCTCTTTATTTAGATCTACCTTGGACTGAGAATCCTAGATTTTCTTGGAACTGGCTAGAGAAAATTAAAAAGTTAAATTGAGGGGGGGGGAGGTTTACAGCTGATTTTATGCCCCCAAACACTAAAAATGTAAAAAAAAAAAAATGGGGACCTGGAAATATTGTAAAAGTAGAAAATGGACAGGAGATAAGGGTAGAAATTAGGAGTGAGTACAAGAAGCTCAGTGACTAGAGACCACAAAGGTCTTACTTCCTGGGCCTCCCACCTTGAAGCAAAGTAGGGTAATAGTTTGGGGGAAGGATTAAAGTTCTTGCCAGACTTTCCAGGAGTGCAGACTTTCCTTAACCCACTTGATTTTAGCAAATAAGACTGAATCTGAATTACTAGCATGCAACATGCCTGCGAATAAAGGGGAAAAGATGGAACTATATACTATTTCAATTAGATCCCCACCCTGGGCTTCCCTGGTGGCTCAGATGGAAAAGAATCCGCCTACAATGCAGGAGACCCAGGTTTGATTCCTGGGTTGGGAAGATTCCCCTGGAGTAGGGAATGGCTACCCACTCCAGTATCCTTGCCTGGAGAATTCCATGGACAGAGGAGCCAGGCGGGCTACAGACCATGGGGTCGCAAAGAGTCGGACACGACTGAGTGACTAACATACACACACCCACCCCCATATATTTATTTTTAAATGCCTTTAAAAACACCAATTTTGTCTCCGATAAGTTGTAGGTTAATAAATATATTCCATTTCAAATAAAAAAAATGAATTCCTACATGCTAACTATTAATATATTGGCATCTGCTGTTATCTTGTTTATAAGCCTAGGATAAAAATCACAGATTCTTAGATCTTGATCTAGACATGACTTTATGATGAAGTCTAATGGATTCAGATGTTACAGACTGGCTCTCCAGAGGGAGTAAACTAATTGATTCATTACTTCAAAGATGGAGTAGAAAAAGCACCATGTTTCAGCAGGAATATGTGGAATCGGGACCACACATCCCACATATGAGATTTTCAGTGTGATTTTTAGCACTTTCTGAGCCTGGCTCTACATTTATGGGTTCAAATGTGAAACTCTAACTTCTTCCTTATTTCACAGAACTTTGGCCACAGGATTAGATACTTAAGAATAACTATGAAGATCTGGGTGAATGCCAAAGGGAAGAAAAAGGTTTTGGTTCAATTCAGTTGCTCAGTCGTGTTCAACTCTTTGCGACCCCATGGACTGTAGCACGCCAGGCTTCCCTGTCCATCACCAACTCCTGGAGCTTGCTCAAACTCACGTCCATTGAGTCGGTGATACCAACCAACCATCTCATCCTCTGTTATCCCCTTCTCCTCCTACCTTCAATCTTTCCCAGCATCTGGGTCTTTTCCAATGAGTCAGTTCTTCACATCAGGTGGCCAAAGTATTGGAGTTTCAGCTTCAGCATCAGTCCTTCCGATGAATATTCAGGACTGATTTCCTTTAGGATGGACTGGTTGGATCTCCTTGCGGTCCAAGAGACTCTCAAAAGTCTTTTCCAACACCACCAATTCTTCGGTGCTCAGCTTTCTTTATAGTCCAATTCTCACATCCATACATGACCACTGGAAAAACCATAGCCTTGACTAGATGGACCTTTGTTGGCAAAGTAGTGTCTCTGCTTTTTAATATGCCATCTAGGTAGGTCATAGCTTTTCTTCCAAGGAGCAAGCGTCTTTTAATCTCATGGCTGCAGTCACCATCTGCAGTGATTTTGGTTTAGGTAATTTTTATTATTGCTGCTACTGCCAGGGTAGGAATGACAGAGCCGGGACTGAGCCCCAAATTCCCTGATACCCAGTCTAGTCTTCTTCTCCTCACACATTGCACTAGCTGGGGGGGAATATCTGCAGTAAAGATGAAAATGTGACAACAGCTTGGTAAACCAGGATGTGCCACTTAAACATTCTACAGGAAACCTAGAATTCCATAAGCTTTTCAGAAAATGACTTCACAGGTCAGCAGAAAGCTTTTGTTCCTATGTATCTATTTGAGAATAAGCTGGATATTCATCTTTTAAATAGCTTTCTATAGTCAACATTAAAAAAAAAAGTGGACATCAGAGAAGGTATGAAAACGGGATTTTGGTTTCGCATCTACCATCTACTATCAGTCTGCTCATTCATGAAAGTTGGCTATGAAGATACCATTGTAGTTTATGGAGTGAAATAGATGTGCTTCAAAGTGCCTGTTTATGCATTTGGTATTTGACTTTGGATGAATTACTTTATATCTTTAAATCTCAGTTTCTCATGTTAAAATGGAGATAGTTTGTTTTTCCTTCTTTTTTCCTCCATATGTCCCAATAGATTGCACTTTCCTTCTTTCTCTGAGATCACAAGACCAAATCCTGGGGTTGCATCACCCCATTCCTTTGCTGGTTGGGTCTTGTTTGGACTCAGCCTACTGGTAAGACTGGCCAGTGATCGAAGAATTAAGGAGTTCGAGATCAGGTATCCTATGCTCTCTCTGCTATAGTGCTGCATCATGTGGTTTAGCTTTGTCTCTTCCTGATTTCATCTCCCTCTTGAAGGCTCCGTTCCATGGTTCCAGCTTTCCCAGCACTCTAGCAGCCTTATTTCTTCTCTGTGCTTCTTCAGCACTAGGGGTGGGAATGGCTTCCTGCTGTAGCTATTTTCTGGGTGCCTCAACATTCCCAAGCTGTTGTAAGCAGTCCCTTCATAAAAGCCTATGACCCACATCATGTGAGTTCTGTTACTTGCCAAAACTCTGAGTAACACAGTTGTACATATTTTGCAAAGTTATCGTGGAGTCAAACAAAATAATATCTAGAAGATAAACCAGTGGTTCTCAGTTGGCAAAGATATTGACACCAGGGACGTCTGGCAATGTCTGGAGATACTCTGATTGTCAGTATGGGGAGTTGCTACAGGAATGTAGTGGGTGGAGCCCAGGGATGTTGCTAAACATCCTACTATGCACAGGACAGCCCCACAACAAAGAATTATCTGGACCCAAATGGTATGGCCAAGTGTGAAAACTCTGGGGTAAGTAATCAGGAAACGGAGGATGTTAATAATTGTTCTACACAGAGAGAAATAAAGGGGATAATGATATCTTGGAGATTCTCAAAGAGGATGTAGGAGAGTATCAGAAGAAAAAATGATTATCAGAAACCAGGGAGTGCTACAGGTAGCTTAAAATAATAAATATTTCAATATATTTTAAATTTAGAATTTTATTTTAAAACGTTCAAATCAAAGCTAGTTAACTTCCATTGGCTATGAAAATGTGCAGAAAAAGTCTGAATTCCAGTTCTCAACAGGGTAACATTTGAGACATAGTGATATATTTATCAATTGAGGACATAGGCTTGTAAAAACTAGCAATCACGGATATTCTATAAAGTGCAACATAAATTTATTTTCTCAAAATATACAAACACAACTTTTCTAAGTAAAAGGCCAAGTCTATGGGTTTCAGCAAAAACTTTCGCCTGTATTTCACTTCTGATTTTGAGTCACCAGAAGTATTAGTTCTTGGTGGTGAAGGCCAAGGTTGGAATGATAAATAACCATCATTTAGTCCTCATAATGCTTTATAAACTCACTCCTAACATTTCAGAAGCCCACACACCGAACTCAGCATGACATATACCCAGGAAGTAGAATTAATAACCTATTGTGCTGACTCAGTTTGCAGTTAAGAGTTAATTCCATTTGCAATGCTCTGGTCTCCCCAAAGACTGAAGATTTCTATTCCAGTGACTTACTAATGGGATGAAAATCCTCAAGAGCCGAGAAAGAGATCACTAACTGGGGAGACATTTTGCTTGTATTTGAATGTATTTCATGCCTAGTTGCACTAATTGCCTTTCTATTTTTGCCCAACACCTATCACTCTCTACATCTCAATTAATCACAAAAACATAAGGCAAACTTTTAGTGTGTGCGCCCACTGAATGTATTTGTTTGCTGAGATGAAAACACTGCATGAAAAATTATCATTATTTAAATGAAAAAATATTAAAGATGAGAGAACTAAAACTTTTTTCTCTTTTTGCTTAAAAAACAAGTGAACAAAGGAAACAGAAAATATGTGAAAAATGCCTCACGAGTTAAATGTATTTGAAATCTTTTCTTCTCATACAGATCTCCCTATTTCAAAATGAACTTAGGTGTCAAAGGGTGTGAAAATAATGAGAAAAGCAGTAAAGTTAGGTAGCAGACACAAAGGTTAAAAAATTAAGATTCTAAAGCACAGTAAGTCATAAGGTCCAGACTTGTCATTTCACTACGAGATTGATGTGTGGAGTGCGTCTGTGAGTGTGGGAGTGTCACTTCGCATATGTACACACATACAAACACAGAAGCTATCTTTTGTAGAGGCAAACAGGTCTCTGACACAGACAGACGGTAGACTCAGATTTCAGTGCTAACTAGTTCACGTACTAACACCCAGCAATCCTGGGTGAGTTTTGGGATCTCCATGAGCTATTTTGTCATCTATTGGAGATGATATATATAGATACACTATGGTGGAAGATTAAAGGGGTTGAATGAAGTTCCTAGTTCAACTGACTGGCCATCACAAAAAAGTTGGTCAATAGATAGATGTTGAATAAATGAATGCATAATTCTGTACATATATAAGACTAAGAATGAATAAAATTAAAAGATAAGCAGCTTAGCATGCATGCACAAAGACAGAAGGCTACAAGTGGTTTATTCCTTTTGCCTAGGGCAGAATTATCTATAATAACAACAAAAGTAACAGTGGTCCTTTTCTGATCTTCCACTCAGTATATTTAAAATACTTTATGTTTACTGATTGACCTTTTCCATTTTCCTCACTTCTTTTATTTCCCTGTTTATAATTTCTACTCAATTTACTGTGTGTCTTAAATATACTACCATTTACTAAGAATGATTACCTACTTTGTGCATCTTGTCTTTATTCATTTTTAATCCTAATTTGTGAATATTCTTTACACCAACAGTTTAGAAAAAAATTCAATAAACACATATCATGGTGTAAAGAAGTTCTTAATTCTCATAAGAGAGGTGATCATAGGAGAAAAGATTTTTCATTGAGTAATGGATACTGATATTACTAATTAAAATTACTAATGATTTATCAAGATTAAGTACTAGATTAAGAAATGCACCTTTATATTAATGAATATTGGGGATATTCAACTATTTCACCTGCACATTTAATACCACAATCATAGGGGAAATTTTGGGCTCCATTGTGAGTGTCACATCCCTTCTCTGACACTGTCTATTCTTCTTTGCAGGACTAGATATTTGTCAGCTTATCCACCTAACCCCCCTCTCCCCAGATTTCACCTGCTATTTCCCACCCAGAGGCCTATCTTGGCATTTCTGTATTATGACATTCTGTCACTTGGAACCAAGCAGGCATAATCTATCACTCATTCACTCTATTTGGAATGTCCTTTCTGAAGATTAGCTTTCCTGGAATAGTTTCTACCCAAGTCATTTCTCTCTTTTATGCTAACACTGTAGCATGCCTAGTCACATGTGAACTGTTCAACCAAACAGTCATTACAATTATGAACTGACACTCTGGGGACATGTGTAAATTCTCTAAAGTTGATCTAAAAATATAGGTTACTCTAATTAAAAAATATTATAATTAAACCAAGCCTACGGATTTTTAAAATTAGCATTCAGAACACGACATTATATCTAACACAACTTATGCTTCTTGAGGGGCTTCGATAACATGAATATTTAATGTTATGAATCAGATTTTATGCATTTTGATATCAAGGGACAAAATTTCTAGTCTAAATCTTTTTAATTACAACCAGTTTTATATATTTCATATGTAAAAGTTTTTTAAAAAATCATTTATTGGGAAATTTTAGCTTTTAATAGCTAGCCACATTTATGGCAATATATAAATGCAATTTCCTGGAAAAACTATAATAGTATTCAGAAATACTAATGTAGACATCCATTCATTCTCTTATTGACAACATATCAATTATGACACTATTTGTTTAAAGAGAATTATTCTTTTTCAAAAAGTACACTGGTAAATATTAATCAATTTATAGTGTATTTATTTTATAATGACATTTATTGCTTTCTTCTAATTTTGTGAATCATACATACATCTCAAAATTTCATACATGTTTGAAATTTTTGGAAATGGGATGCATTTTGGAAATAGGAAATGAGTATACCCTACTATAATGTTTCTTTTGTGTTATATATATAAAAGTATTTGAAAATGAGATCCTGTTTCTTCACTTAATGCATTATGAGTTTTTCTCCAGTAATTATATAGTCTTTAAAATGGTTATTTATTCCACTTTCATTTAAAATTTTATCATGAATCTTTTCCAATTATATATTCTTCTAAAAATACATTATGAGGATATGCCATGTATTACTTAGCCACCTATACATGTGAGTGCGTACCATTTTATTTAAGCCTTTGATAACATTGGTCACTTAGGTGATCTACAATGTTTTACTTTCAAAGACAGAACAGTGGGACACATCACTGTGAAGCCATGTGTATATTTCTGAGTATTTCCTCCCATTAATGGAAATATTCTTAGGTTCCTCACATATGAAAACAACAATGACACGTTCTTATGATTAGGGGGGAAAATCAATCACCATAAAGGGCAAGGAGTATTACAGAGACCTGGGAAGCAGGTCTCAGAGAGGCATGTGAGAACAATATGGAGGTTGAGCTTTCCTGGTGGCTCAGATGGTAAAGAATCTGCCCATGATGTGGGAGACCCAGGTTGGATCCCTGGGTCAGGAAGATCTCCTGCAGAAGAGAATGGCTACCAACTCCAGTATTCCTGCCTGGAGAATTCCATGGACTGAGGAGGCTGGTGGGCTACAGTCCATGGGGTCACAAAGAGTCAGACACAACTGAGCAACTAACACTTTCATTTTTCACTTTTTCTGGGAAACAGAAGCTCAGCCTAGAACAGAAGGGTTATTAGCTCTTGCTGGCATTCTCCCTTAGCATCTATGAATGCTTCAACTCCTGAGCCAGAGCAGGCACCTCTAAAGCTGAAAGCCCATGACAGAGCCCTGAGCTTCCTCAATCCAAGAGCAGCACTTTGTGTTGAACTCTGTTTCCTTTTCCTTGCAGTTTTCTCCACAGTGCCTAATGCTCAGCTGGCGTAGGCAGCACCCTGAAAAACTCTACTGAGTGATGGATACACAAACTGCTTACTCAGTGCTGGGGTTTGTTTTTGTGCTTAATACTAGGACAGAAGAACAAATAATTATTTCAAAAATTTTTATGACATTTAAAGCACAAATTACCATTTTTAACAGATAAAATATTTTAATCAAATACTGTGATTCTGGATAGAAACAAATAATAATAAATGATGAGATAATTCATCACTTTTATAGTTAAATTCAACATTCTGTTCAGTTGGTTTCATTGTTTATTTAGTTAAGAGTTATTAAATAATACTGAGAACCAAAGTTGCAAAGTTCTGTGAGGAGTGGGACCATATCTAGCTATGTTTCCACTGTTTATTCAGCACTTATACAGTGCCTACTACATAGGTCAAATTCATTAGTTATTTACTGAACAAACGAATCAATGAATGGGAAAAGGGGTGTGGATAAGTGCTGAGGCAACTTCTCAAAAGATAGACTAGAGAGATTTTTCCTACCGGGCATTCATGGCCTAGCAAGAACAAATAACACACTAAATGTGATCACTGCCACATGACAGGTGTAAGAGGAGCCTTGGAGCTGGGAGGCAGGGATTCCTTTCCCTGGAGGGTAAGTCCTGGGGATTGAGGGAGATTCTGACAGGTAGAGGTGGGAGGGAAGCTCAGTTCCAGGCAGAGGAAGCAACCCTGTCCAGGGGAAGATATTCGCAAATTCAAGGGATGGAGATTAAATACACTAGCCAGGTTGGGGGGGGAGGGGAGGAGGAAGCGATACTAAATGAAGATAAGGCTTCAAAAATAAATGTCAAGCAAAATTTAGCTAAATTAGGCAATTATACCAACATAACTCAATATGCTAACAGAGGTTATTCAATCTGTATCTTTACACTCCCTCTTATGTTGGCTTTCTTCTTAGCATGTAGACATGCTAAGATCTTTTCCCATTCAAATAAAAATAAGCCCCCCTGAGATACAGATATTATTAGCTACTCTCTGCATTTATACTTTAATTCACAGTAAAGTTTTTTGTTTTTTTTTTTTTTTTTTTTTTTTTAAGTAGCCTTACACTTGCCACTGGTTGGGGCATAGACTTGGATGCCCCAACCAGTAACGCTGAAGAAGCTGAACAGTTCTATGAAGATCTATAAGACCTTTTAGAACTAACACCCCAAAAAGATGTCCTATTCATTATAGGGGACTGGAATGCAAAAGTAGGAAGTCAAGAAACACCTGGAGCAACAGGCAAATTTGGCCTTGGAATACGGAATGAAGCAGGGCAAGAAAATGCACTTTGCCAAGAAAATGCACTGGTCATAACAAACACCCTCTTCCAACACACAAGAGAAGACTCTATACATGGACATCACCAGATGGTCAACACTGAAATCAGATTGATTGTATTCTTTGCAGCCAAATATGGAGAAGCTCTATACAGTCAACAAAAACAAGACCAAGAGCTGACTGTGGCTCAGACCATGAACTCCTTCCTTATTGCCAAATTCAGATTAAATTGAAGAAAGTAGGGAAGACCACTGGACCATTCAGGTATGACCTAAATCAAATCCCTTATGATTATACAGTGGAAGTGAGAAATAGATTTAAGGGTCTAGGTCTGATGGAGTGCCTGATGAGCTATGGAATGAGGTTCGTGACATTGTACAGGAGACAGGGATCAAGACCATCCCCATGGGAAAGAAATGCAAGAAAGCAAAATGGCTGTCTGGGGAGGCCTTACAAATAGCTGTGAAAAGAAGAGAAGCGAAAAGCAAAGGAGAAAAGCAAAGATATAAACATCTGAATGCAGAGTTCCAAAGAATAGCAAGAAGAGATAAGAAAGCCTTCCTCAGCAATCAATGCAAAGAAATAGAGGAAAACAACAGAATGGGAAAGACTAGAGATCTCTTCAAGAAAATCAGAGATACCAAAGGAACATTTCATGCAAAGATGGGCTCGATAAAGGACAGAAATGGTATGGACCTAACAGAAGCAGAAGATATTAAGAAGAGATGGCAAGAATACACAGAAGAACTGTACAAAAAAGATCTTCACGACCCAGATAATCATGATGGTGTGATCACTGACCTAGAGCCAGACATCCTGGAATGTGAAGTCAAGTGGGCCTTAGAAAGTATCACTACGAACAAAGCTAGCGGAGGTGATAGAATTCCAGTTGAGCTATTCCAAATCCTGAAAGATGATGCTGTGAAAGTGCTGCACTCAATATGCCAGCAAAATTGGAAACCTCAGCAGTGGCCACAGGACTGGAAAAGGTCAGTTTTCATTCCAATCCCAAAGAAGGCAATGCCAAAGAATGATCAAACTACTGCACTATTGCCCTCATCTAACACGCTAGTAAAGTAATGCTCAAAATTCTCCAAGCCAGGCTTCAGCAATATGTGAACCATGAACTTCCAGATGTTCAAGCTGGTTTTAGAAAAGGCAGAGGAACTAGAGATCAAATTGCCGACATCTGCTGGATCATAGAAAAAGCAAGAGAGTTCTAGAAAAGTATCTATTTCTGCTTTATTGACTATGCCAAAGCCCTTGACTGTGTGGATCACAATAAACTGTGGAAAATTCTGAAAGAGATGGGAATACTAGACCACCTGATCTGCCTCTTGAGAAATTTGTATGCAGGTCAGGAAGCAACAGTTAGAACTGGACATGGAACAACAGACTGGTTCCAAATAGGAAAAGGAGTTCATCAAGGCTGTATATTGTCACCCTGTTTATTTAACTTATATGCAGAGTACATCATGAGAAACGCTGGACTGGAAGAAGCACAAGCTGGAATCAAGATTGCCGGGAGAAATATCAATAACCTCAGATATGCAGATGACACCACCCTTATGGCAGAAAGTGAAGAGGAACTAAAAAGCCTCTTGATGAAAGTGAAAGTGCAGAGTGAAAAAGTTGGCTTAAAGCTCAACATTCAGAAAACGAAGATCATGGCATCCAGTCCCACCACTTCATGGGAAATAGATGGGGAAACAGTGGAAACAGTGTCAGACTTTTATTTTTCTGGGCTCCAAAATCACTGCAGATGGTGACTGCAACCATGAAATTAAAAGACGCTTACTCCTTGGAAGGAAAGTTATGACCAACCTAGATAGCATATTCAAAAGCAGAGACATTACTTTGCCAACAAAGGTCCGTCTAGTCAAGGCTATGGTTTTTCCTGTGGTCATGTATGGATGTGAGAGTTGGACTGTGAAGGAGGCTGAGTGCCGAAGAATTGATGCTTTTGAACTGTGGTGTTGGAGAAGACTCTTGAGAGTCCCTTCGACTGCAAGGAGATCCAACCAGTCCATTCTGAAGGAGATCAGCCCTGGGATTTCTTTGGAAGGAATGATGCTAAAGCTGAAAGTCCATTACTTTGGCCACCTCATGTGACGAGTTGACTCATTGGAAAAGATGCTGGGAGGGATTGGGGGCAGGAGGAGAAGGGGACGACAGAGGATGAGATGGCTGGATGGCATCACTGACTCGATGGACGTGAGTCTGAGTGAACTCCAGGAGTTGGTGATGGACAGGGAGGCCTGGCGTGCTGTGATTCATGGGGTCGCAAAGAGTTGGACACGACTGAGCGACTGATCTGATCTGATCTGATCTGACACTTGCCACCACCATTTTCTAACTTCAAGCCACTGCAATATGGCTTTAACATTTTTTCACTGAAACTACTCTACCACACATATCACCTGGGACAGCAAATGCATTAATTAATTTTGTGTCTTCTCTCAGCACCGAACAATGACATAGATTCATGGTGTGTCTTTATAGTTGTTGAATGAAAAAAAGAAATGTTCCCATATATTCAAACATGAAAGGAAACTTCGAGTAAAAGACTGGGTTTTAAATGTTGTTGAGATGAGAACTAGCTGAACTTCAGCTTTTCTAATTTGTAAGAATTTCTTGATGTTGAACTGCATGGCAAGAGGCCTTATAGATCAGCTGTGGAATGCCAGAGGAATTTCATTTGTCTGGCAAGCATCAAAAATACCATGTTTGGAGTCAAGGAAATCCACATCACATACAAAATACCTTTCTATGTTAATTCCCTTATATGCTTTATTTTTTCAAATGTAAGAAATTTTATTTACGTAAAAGCAGAAATAAATTTTGAAAATCTGTATTCTGAAAATAAAGCAAAATTTTGAATTATCACTTCAATAAAACAAACTAGACTAGGGGCATGTTTCTAAAAGTCCTCTTGAGTTCTAAAATTTCATACTTAAAATTCAAAATTAATTACTTATGCTATTAATCTTCTTTCAGTAATAAACTAATTAGTTTAGTTAGAAGCTTGTCACAAATAGAGGAAAGCTCACACAGCACAACCCCAAATAAATAAATAAAAAAATAAATAATAGAAGACTCAGCACTGCCCTAAATAAATAAACACATAATTAAAAAATAATACATCTAGTATAGGAGACAAATAAAACTGTGAAGTATGCAGTGTAATATTTCATGCATATTTCATAGTTTTATTTATCTCCTATAGATCTGCACTGGGGTGACCCTATATTTGATGGGGGCACATGGTAGAACAGCACATAATTCTTTCCAGAAACTCTGACAGTCAGGATTGTATGGTTGGAAAACTAATACCAATCTTCTGATAACTACTTGAGTATCACCATAAATCTAAACTTTATTGTATACATTTGTGCTATCAGCATTAACTTACCTTGTTTATACTCCTAAGAGTCTGGAGCTATTTTCAAGTCTTGACTGTGATAATAACTATGTGACTTGGGTCAAGTTTTATTATTATCCAATGTCTCTGTGCCTCAATTTTCCTGCCTGAAAATATGGACAATAATATCCATTCTTCTGACTTTAAAGAGTTTAAGAGTATTGATTAAAATAGTAAACAGAGTAAATCACCATCAAATTTTAGACGCTGTACAACCTACTTTCTTCAAATATATGACTTTGAAATTTTTGTCTCTGATGTTATCTGAAAATTTTTAGCTCACTCCCATAAAACTGTACCATCATTCTCTAGCTTTTATTTCATGTGTTTACTTCATTTTCTTCTGACTTGTCCAGTTATAACCATGTAAAAGCAGTCACCCAAAGGACCTGTACTCTGAAAACTCTAAGACAGTAATGAAAGAAATTGGAGACAACACTAATGGAAAGATATATGATGTTCTTGGATTGGAAGAATCAATACTGTGAAAATGACTATATTAACCAAAGCAATCTACAGACTCAAAGCAATTCCTACCAAATTACCTATGGCATTTTTCACAGAACTAGAATAAGAAAATCTTAAAATTTGCACAGTGACACGAAAGACCCCGAATAGCCAAAGTAATTTTGAGAAAGAAAAGCAGAGCTGGAAGAATCAGGCTCCCTAACTTCATACTATACTACAAAGTTCCAGTCTTGAAACTAGTATGGTACTAGGAAAAAAAATAGAAATATGGATCAATGAAATAGGATAGAAAGTCCAGAAATAAAGTCACACACCTATGGTGAATCAATCTATGACAAAGAATGCAAGACTATACAATGGAGCAAAGACAATCTTTTCAAAAAATGGTGCTGGGAAAACTGGATGTGTAAATATGTAAAAAATGAATTTAGAACACTATTTAACATCATACACAAAAATAAACTCAAAATTGATTAAGACCTAAATGTAAGACTGCTGCTGCTGCTGCTAAGTCTCTTCAGTCATGTCTGACTTTGTGAGGCCCCATAGATGACAGCCCACCAGGCTTTGCCATGCCTAGGATTCTCCAGGCAAGAACACTGGAGTGGGTTGCCATTTCCTTCTCCAATGCATGAAAGTGAAAAGTGAAAGTGAAGTCGCTCAGTCATGTCCGACTCTTCATGACCCCATGGACTGCAGCCTGCCAGGCGCCTCCATCCATGGGATTTTCCAGGCAAGAGTACTGGAGTGGGGTGCCATTGCCTTCTCCGAAACGTAAGACTGGATATCATCAAATTCTTAGAGGAAAACACAGGCAGAACTCTCTCTGAAAATAAATCACAACAGCATCTTTGTTAATCGGTCTCCCAGAGTAATAGAAATAAAAACAAAAATAAACCAAGGAGACCTAATTAAACTCAAAAGCTTTTGCACAGCAAAGGAAACCATAAGTAAAACAAACAAACAAAAAAGACAACCCACAGAACAGGAGAAAATATTTGCAAATGATGCAACCAACAAGCAGCTCATGTAGCTCAATATCATAAAAACAAACAGCCCAATCAAAAAACGGGCAGAAGACCTAAATAGACATTTCTCCAAAGAAGACATACAGATGGCTGAGAGGCCCATGAAAAGATGCCCAACACTGCTAATTATTAGAGAAATGCAAATCAAAACTGCCAGGAGATAACACCTTATACCAGTCAAAATGGCCATCAACAAAAAATTTACAAACAATAAATGCTGGAGTTGTGTTAGGCAGAATAATGTTCCCAGGGCAAAGAAGTCTATGTCCTACTTCCCAGAACTTGTGACTATCACATTACAAGGTAAAAAGATATTAAGATTGCAAATGGATTTAAGATTGCTAATCAGCAAGTTTAAAGATGAGATTATCCTGGATTTTTCAGGTGGGCTAATATAACTGTGGTGTTGGAGAAGACTCTTGAGAGTCCCTTGGACTGCAAGGAGATCCAACCAGTTCATTCTAAAGGAGATCAGTCCTGGGTGTTCTTTGGAAGGACTGATGTGAAAGCTAAAACTCCAATACTTTGGCCACCTCATGCGAAGAGCTGACTCATTGGAAAAGACTCTGATGCTGGGATTGGGGGCAGGAGGAGAAGAGGACGACACAGGATGAGATGGCTGGATGGCATCACCGACTCGATGGACGTGAGTTTGAGTGAACTCTGGGAGTTGGTGATGGACAGGGAGGCCTGGCCTGCTGCGATTCATGGGGTCGCAAAGAGTCAGACACGACTGAGCGACTGAACTGAACTAAACTGAATATAATCACAAGGGTTCTCTGAAAATATGGAAAAGGCAGAAGTATCAGAGTGATACACTGCAACAAAGACCAACTAGTCATTGATGGATTTGAAGATGGAGAGGGGGCCAGAAGCCAGAGAGTGTGGGCAACCTCCAGAAACTGGAAAAAGCAAGGAGACAGACTTGCTCCAAGTACAGTAAGATAATAAATATGTGTTGTTTTAAGTAACTAAGTTTGTGCTAATTTATTACAGGAGCCATAAGAAGTCAATAGAGCAGTCTAAAGGATCCCAAACCTGGCACTACTTTGGAATTCTGAATATTCTGAAATACTGGTTCTGACTAGATCAGATTTCACTGTGCTATATATATATTCTATATATATATGTATGTGCTATATATATATATGTATGTGCTATATATATATAGTTTGTTTGTTTTAGGTAAGAAAGTAGAATATTAAAGAAAACTATTAATGATATATGCCCATCATTTAGCAGAAATACCAAGAAAATAATTTGCTTAAAATTAATATTTAACACTATATCAGATATCATTTTTATACAAAGGTAAGATTTTAATTAATATATTTACTTATTTGTAAAATAATCCAACAAAGAAAGCAAAAGAGAAAAATGTAACTTATCTCTTTAAAATTTTTCTGTTAATCTTCCGTAAGGGTGTAAGTTAAGGATCATTTATTTTAACCCCCAAATGCTGAGTACTTTCTATATTCTAAATAGCTTCAAAAGCAATCAATTTCCAAAACTCATTCAAGTGGGAACATTTTTTTTTTTAAGGCAGATTCCTTTGAGATATTAAGTTATTAAGCTCAATAACAACTGTATAAAGCCCATTGCTAAGAACAATTTCCCCTTTTGGTGCAATGTAAATAATAGAAGGGGGGGGGAAACAGTTTAAATCTCTAATTAGTCACTTTCAAAATATACTTAATTAAAATATTTTTTACTTTTATATATGATCTTTATGGTAAGAGATACAATTCTACTCTCCTACAACTTAATCAGCTAAATATAAAATGTAACCTTCCATCTGGTAAATCAATTTAACAGACATAATTGTGCCCTACCATAACTCAATAAGACACTGAGGAAAACCATTGAAATGCTATTTCCTTTTCTTTAGAAGAGAATTATGTACAATTTCAGCATGCTTTGCATTTCTAAAAGTTAAAGTCAACAGGGAGGTATCACTCTCCTTTACATGAGTTTCCCATGAGAAAATCAAAAGCAAAGTATAAAGCTTGTGCTGTTATTCATGAAACACTCCTTAATACTAACTTGGCTTTAACCAGAATATATTATTTGGCAGCTAAAACCTTTAATTAGAGTTGTGGTTTGAGCAGATTTTCACTGAATTTATGTTCTATAAGCACTCAAAGAACAGCACTGTTTTTTTAACCAGCAGATTCGAATTCAGGTCATTTAAATGTTGTACTTGAGCTACGGGTGGAAAAAAAGAGAATGTTGCTCTGATTCTCATTTTATTGACTTTAATTATGATTCAACATTTCTGAACAAGTACTAACAACAGATAGACAAGAAAGAGAATGAGATGCTCCCTCTAACAAAAATATCTTGAGCATTTGCTATGTGGAAAGCTGTATATACTAGATACTATGAAAAGAAAGAATACTTATCAGAAAAGATGATTCCTACACTAAAAAAGAGAAAGAACTGGTGGGGGAAAGCTTTTAACTCAGGGATGGATTGGACAACAGGAGAGAGAAGATGATGGAGCCAAAGTGGAAAACAAAAGTCAAACCTGCATAATTAGGGGAGAGGTATTAGCAGAACTGAGAAAAATCAGGGTGATAAGCAAGTTTTGAGGTGGAGGATGTTGTTCAGTCGCTCAGCTGTGTCCAATTCTTTGCGATCCCATGGACTGCAGCAGGCCAGGCTTCCATGTCCTTCACTATCTCCCGGAGATTGCTCAAACTCATGTCCATTGAGTCGATGATGCCATCCAACCATCTCATCCTCTGTTGCCCCTTCTCCTCCTGCCCTCAATGTTTCCCAGTACCAGGGAAAGTGAGTCAGCTCTTCGCATTAGATGGCCAAAGTATTGGAGCTTCAGCTTCAGCATCACTTCTTCCAATGAATATTCAGAGTTGATTTCCCTTAGTATTGACTGGTTTGATCTCCTTGCTGTCCAAGGGACTCTCAACAGAGTCTTCTTCAGCACCATAGTTGGAAAGAATCCATTCTTCGGCACTAAACCTTCTTTGCGGTTCAACTCTCACATCCATACATGACTACTGGAAAAACCATAGTTTTGATTATATGTGGAAGATGGGAGGTCAACTTTTAAACCTGGTTCAGTTCAGTTCAGTTCAGTCACTCAGTTGTGTCCGACTGTCTGGTAGGTTAAACTAACTGCAGCACATCTTGGAAATGTCAGCCTGGAATCCACTAAAGGGTTCAGAGTTACAGATGTGGGTTTAGATAACAAATGAAAGAACTTAAAAAATGTCAAGATGGCTTTGATCAGTCTGTTCACTGTAGGAATGAGAAAGCTGGGGTAAGCTCTACCATCAGAGATACCTATTGATTAGAATGAATAGGAACTAGAATTAAAGCCTTTAGGGGAGTGATGGTAATTAAAACATGGGGAAATTAAAACAATGGAACAACATGCAGAGAAGAGACAACTGGACTATAGAAATCCCAAGTTTTCTGGCATTAAAATATGAAGGATATAGTTATGAAAATAGAGAGTCCAGATGAACGGAAGTACAGCATATAAAATTAACATTTAAAGGAGGAACAGTTGGTCAGTGAGGCTTAAAGTCACAAAAAATAAAAAGGAAATCTGAGAAAAATCCATTTACTTGGAGATTTATAATCATTGGTGTTCTTTAAAATACTGATACAGAAGTGAAAGTGAAGTGAAAGTGAAAATCACTCAGGCGTATCCGACTCTTTAGGACCCTATGGACTATACAGCCCATGGAATTCTTCAGACCAGAATACTGGAGTGGGTAGCCTTTCCCTTCTCCAGGGAATCTTCCCAACCCAGGGATGGAACCCAGGTCTACCCGCATTGCAGGTGGATTCTTTACCAGCTGAGCCACAAGGGAAGCCCGATACAGAAGAGAAATAGAGCTGAATCAGATGATATATTCATTTCTATAACATCATAACCTAAGAGAATAACTAATAATATCATTATTCTGACCTCATTTACATAGATGATGAAATAAGTTCAAATTTTGACAACAAAAGAAGGATGGAAAAAACAAGAATAATTTATTTAAATTTTTACTTTTTTTAAAAAATCATTTTTTAGACGAAGGACTGATTTTGAGTGTTGGAACATTATAGAAGGGGCTTGTTAATCAGAAGACAGAAGATGCTTGCCTTAGGGGGATAATCACTAAGTCTCTTGGCTCCTTGAAAGCAACCACAGTCTCATAATCAGAGAGTCTCATATCAGTGCTCTCATAATCAGAGCAGTTTTGGGCCCAGAATCAGTGCTGAATAAGTTACTTTCTTCTCTCACCTCATTCAGAAAAACTGAAAGGGACACCTTTAAAAACTACCTTTTCTTTGGAACATATAAATTAGAAGATTGCTATTGAAACTGAAAATGACAAAATATAAGAACTAATCTTCCCAGTATTCTGCATCCTTTGCAATCTTCTTACTGTGATGTAGCAGAAAAGCGACTATATTCAGTGTCAGAGGAAGATGTCTCCCGGACCATCCACTTCAATCACTAAATTCCTATTCAACTCTACCCATCTTTAATTTCCTTCTAATGATACATTTAGCATACACTAACCTTTTAAACTATATATTTTAATATAATTTCTACCAAAACGTTTCAAAATGACTTCCTTCCTATCAACCTAAAATTTCAACCTTTAATACTGAGATTTTTTTTAAATTCAAAAGTTCACTGTAATCATAAATTTCCTGATTTTTTATCTTTTACATTTTCCTTAATAGAGAAGAAACCTTAATAATCATGGTCTTGCCTCATGTGGCAATATCTCCTTTCCTTTCTCTGATGGAGTATTTTCCTGTGTTTGCACGTCATTCAATGCTAGGATTAACCCTACTGACGCTGAATTGTATAATTCACTTAATTACTTATTTCTATCCAAATGAAAGGTAAGATGATGTTTCCAATACCTATCACTGAACTAACCAAAATGTCATTGCTCTTCTTACCTTCTTAGCAGAGCTCTTCATCTTTGAATTCCCTACCTCCTTAACTTTTTCCTACCCTGCAGCTCTCCCTGAGGCTTCCCCCTAATTTGCTAAACATTCATAGTCATATCCTCCCTCCCTCTCTGCTTCTCTGCTTCTCTCTCTCTATCAAACACACACACACACACACAAACTTTTTTCTTCTAAAGGGGTCCAAATTTCAAAATCTTACTAAGTTTTCTAGTAAGTGATCCAAGAAAACTCCAACTTTCAATCAGTGAACTTTAATTTCATTTCGTATGTTATATTCCCACCTCAATATAATAATAATAAAAAAATTCATCAACTTTCTTCTCAAGCCAGAAGGAATGACCTTCCGCAACATCTTTACACTGTTGTCTTTATCATCCTTTCCATCTCCAGTGAAATCTACAGTGCTTGCTAATACCTATATATTTTGGTGTCAGAAAGACTGGAATTAGAATTCTACCTTTGTTGTTTCCTTTCTCTGTGAACTTGGATACATTTATAAGCTGAGTTGTATTTTTTACAAAAGTTAGTTGGCTAACCTCTGTGCTTTTATTCTCTCCTTTTATTCAGATCAGCACACAATAGCCAACACATATCTCTCTCTAAAGGTTTTATTGTTTCATGTTAATCTCACACATAAAAATGTACTGCACTGACTTCTTGTGCTTCAAGGGACAGTGAATTACTGCAAACTGTGTCTCACATGGGCTTCCAGGATCTGGCATGACACAATTAGCAGAAGTCTCTCTCTGTGCTGTCTAAAATAGATATTCCACCTTAAGATGTTCACTCCTCAGAGCTATGCCTTTTCTGTTTTTCCCTAATTCTCCACCTAAACATTGTTGAGGTTATATTGTGGAACCACCTCTGCACTAAGGTTTCCCTATCTGCTTCTAAAACTCTATAAATAACTTTAGTAACATTAACTACATCATGATCTTAATGATATATATCCAGTATAATGAAATATTTTGGAGAATAAAATCGCTGATGATTATAAAACAAATACATAAACACACATGTCTTCCATTTGTATTTATCCTATGTGTTTTCACAAATAGTCCAGTTATCTTAAAGGCAGAAAACAGTTTAACTTATCATCTGAATCAAAAGAAGCATAATAATGAGCTATAAAAGAAATGGAGAAAACATTTCTAGAGATTTTTAAGTATAAATTTTATACATTTACAAATTATAAAATCTTTGAATTTCACAATTCATCCTTAGAACATCTCTTTTATAACATTTGTCCACTCAAGAAATGTCATATATGCCCATTATTTCAGGTTTTTTCCCCAATTCTGCTAAAATGGCTATGCAATCTTGTAACTTAGTTATTTATGTTATGCCACTGTTAGAGAAATTTTAAGATGCTTTCAAGAAATGGTATACATTAAACTAGCTTTTGAAAAAAATAATGTCACCTGGGATAGGCTAATGTCCAAGGATACAGACATTTTCATTCACTTCAGTTAGGGGTGAGAAGTTAAACAATTCTCATTGAGTAGATAGAGTCTGAATCACAACACATACTGCTAGAAATCTACCCTGTAGAGTTAATAAGCTATTTGCCCAAAGAAGAACTTGTATAACATTTACTTCAAAATTATTTTAAATAGCAATATTGGAAATACTTTAAATGTCCAACATTAGAGGACTGTATATAAAATATAGTATAGTTGTATAATAAATTGTAATTATTTGCCAACTAAAATGACATTGGAAACTCATACTTGAAATTAAAAGACATCAAAAAGGAATGTTATAGTGCCAACAAAGAAATTACAGGTGCTTCTATTTCATTGATTTGTATTATATTTCTACAATTAATATAGATTTATTTGTAATAAAAGTAAAGTGTATATTATAATAAGTCAAATACACAAGTAAGGAAAATCTCTGCATAGGCTAAGGATAGCAACTTCACTGAACAAACTGAATAGCTTAGTTTCTGATAGAGAAAAAGGAGAAATACAAAGAATATATAGTTGCAGTAAGTACATTAATTATTCAAGAAAGACAAACATGATCCTGGTAATAGACCCAAAAGAAAGTTATTATGCACATACATGTATATGCAATGGTAATGGAAAACATAATGGATGTCTTTTATACATATATGTATACGTAGAGAAAACACTAGACCATTCAGGTATGACCTAAATCAAATTCCTTACGATTATACAGTGGAAGTGAAAAATAGATTGAAGGGATTAGGTCTGATAGACAGAGTACCTGAAGAACTATGGACGGAGGTTTGTGACGTTGTACAGGAGGTAGTGATCAAGACCATCCCCAAGAAAAAGAAATGCAAAATGGTTGTCTGAGAAGCCTTACAAATAGCTGAGAAAAGAAGAGAAGCTAAAGACAAAGGAGAAAAGGAAAGATATACCCATTTGAATGCAGAGTTCCAAAGAACAACAAGGAGAGATAAGAAAGTCTTCCTCAGTGATCAATCCAAAAAGTAGAGCAAACAATAGAACTGGAAAGACTAGAGATTTCTTCAGGAAAATTAGAGATACCAACAGAACATTTCATGCAAAGATGGGCCCAATAAAGGACAGAAATGGTATGGACCTAACAGAAGCAGAAGATATTAAGAAGAGGTGGCAAGAATACACAGAAGAACTATACAAAAATGATCTTCATGACCCAGATAATCATGATGGTGTGATCATTCACCTTGAGCCAAACATCCTAGAATGCAAAGCCAAGTGGGCCTTAGGAAGCATCACTACGAACAAATCTAGTGGAGGTGATGGAATTCCAGTTGAGCTCTTTCAAATCCTAAAAGACGATGCTGTGAAAGCGCTGCACTCAATATGCCAGCAAATTTGGAAACCTCAGCAGTAGCCACAGGACTGGAAAAGGTCAGTTTTCATTCCAATCCCAAAGAAAGGCAATGCCAAAGAATGCTCAAACTACCGCACAATTGCATTCTTCTCACACACTACTAAAGTAACGCTCAAAATTCTCTAAGCCAGGCTTCAACAATATGTGAACAGGGAACTTCCAGATGTTCAAGCTAGTTTTAGGAAAGGCAGAGGAACCACAGACCAAACTGTCAACATCTGCTGGATCATCGAAAAAGCAAGAGAGTTCCAGAAAAACATCTACTTCTGCTTTATTGACTATGCCAAAGCCTTTGACTGTGTGGATCAGAATAAACTGTGGAAAATTCTTCAAGAGGTGGGAATACCAGACCACCTTACCCATCTTCCGAGAAATCTGTATTCAGGTCAAGAAGCAGCAGTTAAAACTGGACATGGAACAACAGACTGGTTCCAAATCGGGAAAGGAGTATGTCAAGGCTATCTATTGTCATCCTTCTTATTTAAATTATATGCAGAGTATATCATACAAAATACTGGGCTGGATGAAGCACAAGCTAGAATCAAGATTGCTGGGAGAAATATCAATAACCACAGATATACAGATGACACCACCCTTACGGCAGAAAGTGACAAAGAACTAAAGAGCCTCTTGATGAAAGTGAAAGAGGAGAGTGAAAAAAGCTGGCTTAAAACTCAACATTCAAAAAACGAAGATCATGGCATCTGGTTCCATCACTTCATGGCAAATAGATGGGGAAACAATGGAAACAGTGACAGACTATATTTTTGGGGGGCTCCAAAATCATTGCAGGTGGTGACTGCAGCCATGAAATTAAAAGATGCTTGCTCCTTGGAAGAAAAGTTATGACCAACCTAGAGAGCATATTAAAAAGCAGAGACATTACTTTGTCAACAAAGGTCCATCTGGTCAAGGCTATGGTTTTTCCAATAGTCATGTATGGATGTGAGAGTTGGATTATAAAGAAAGCTGAGTGCCGAAGAACTGATGCTTTTGAACTGCAGTGTTGGAGGAGACTCTTGAGAGTCCCTTGGACTGCAAGGAGATCCAACTAGTCCATCCTAAAGGAGATCAGTCCTGACTATTCATTGGAAGGACTGATGCTGAAGCTGAAACTCCAATACCTTGGCCACCTGATGTGAAGAACTGACTCACTGGAAAAGACCCTGATGCTGGGAGGAATTGAAAGCAGGAGGAGAAGGGGACAACAGACATGGTTGGATGGCATCACCAACTCGATGGACATGAGTTTGAGCAAGCTCCAGGAATTGGTGATGGACAGGGAAGCCTGGCGTGCTACAGTCCATGGGGTTGCAAAGAGTCGGACACGAATGAGTGACTGAACTGAACTGAACTGAACGGTAATGGAAAACATAATGGATGTGTTTTACTGTTGTTGTTCAGTCGCTAAGTTCTGTGTCGCCCACTAGGCTCCTCTGTTCATGGCGTTTTTCTAGGCAAGAATAATGGAGTAGGTTGCCATTTCCTACTCCAGGGGATCATTCCGACCCACGGATAGAACCAACATCTCCTGCCTCACTTGCATTGCAGGGAGATTCTTTACCACTGAGAAGCATTCTAAAAGCTGGAGAAATATTTTTCATATGTGTTTTCTTATAACTATAATATAAACAAATAACATGACAAATTTAATAAGTAAAATTTCTTCTATGTGTTATATTTAAACCTATAAAGTATTTTTATTAGTTATTCTGTATCCACAAGCTTATTGATTCTCCTAAAGACATCTAGCAGATTTGAAAAATATTTTCTTGCATAGTGACTGCAAAGTATTATATTTTGGTATTAACTTTATATTTTCAGCTTCTCAGAATTCTGTCACTGATTAATTAATTAGCTCTTTTATTTGCGGCAAAAACAGTTGGAAGATCTAACTTAAAATTGATATTTAACCTCTGGAATAGTTTAACTTTTACAAATGTTTAAATATTTAGATGCACAAAGAATACATCAATTTGTGGCTTTAAATAATTTGCTTTCAATGAAAAATGTCTGTAGTAGTTGAAATTATGAAGGATAATCAAAATATTAGTTCTAAAATATTTTGAACATTATTCATCATTGGACTCGGAGAAGGCAATGGCAACCCACTCCAGTACTCTTGCCTGGAAAATCCCGTGGACGGAGGAGCCTGGTGGGCTGCTGTCTATGGGGTCACACAGAGTTGCACACAACTGAAGCAACTTAGCAGCAGCAGCAGCATCATTGGACTAAGTTAAATTACAAATGGTACACCCTAAATTGTTATATGATGAATCAACACTGTGCTTAAACTTCAGCAAAACTGCCTTTTCAATGCTACTAGATACCACTTACCACTTACTTATGTACAAACCACAGAGAATGAAAGACCAGGTTCTGAAATAAGACTTTTTGTCTTCAAGCCTGGCACTACACTTACTGTTCATATAAGTAAAATGATAACTTTAGAAATTTACTAACTGCTCTGTGACTGTTTCCTTGTCTATAAAAACTGGTGACAAATAGCAAGATGTATTCCAAGAGTTATTGTATGGAAACAATTGATATATAGATAAGACACTTAAAATGTTATCTAGCACATGTAACCAATGCTACTATTACTACCATATAAATTTAATTATAAAATATTCCAGAAGGGCAGTGTTTGTATGACACAGGTAGCAAGGACATTTTAAGAGAGATGAACTGTAAAAGATTTCAGTTGGGGTTTCAGGCCAGAAAAAGCAGAGGATTTGCAAAAACTTCTTATAAACTGCAGTGTTTAAAATCACTTTTTAAGAAAGGGTAGGTAAGTCAGATCTGAAGATCGCACTGAGGAATGGCCTGCAGCATGTGTGAAAATTCACAAATAATTCTCGAGAAGAGAGTCGATAGGCTCAGAGCTGTGCTTTAGAAGGAAGAACACTGGTTAGAATTTCTTCTCAGTCCAGGTCCTCTGAGAGCTTCTGTAAACTCCATCCCAACTTCCAGGGTGGAAAAGTGAGTCAGGATCCCCACCTGCTGCGCTCACTGGCACAATTTATCTCTTTCAGAGTGATAATTCACAATTCACTCTCTCACCAAAGTGACTGATTCAGGGTTGGTACATGACCCAAGCTGTTCAGGTGAGTTAGTTACTTGGGGGAAAATGTTCATAGCAGCACTATTCACAATAGCCAAGACATGGAAACAACCTAAATGTCCATAGATAAATAAATGGAAAAATAAGATGTAGTATATAAACACACATACAATGGACTATTAGTCAGCCATTAAAAAGAATGAAATAACACCATATACAGCAACATGGAGGGACCTAGAGATCATCATACTAAGTCAGAAAGAGAAATACCATATGACAGCACTTATATGTGGAATCTAAAATATGACACAAATGAACTTATCCACGAAACAAAAACAGACTCACAGACATAAAAACAGATTGTGATTTGCCAAGTGGGAAGTGGGGTGGGAAAGGGATGGATTGGGAATTTGGAATTAGCAGGTGCAGACTATTCTATACAGAACGATAAACAATAAGGTCCTACTGTATAGCACAGAGAGCTATATTTGATAAACCATAATGAAAAAGAAGATGAAAAAGGATGTGTGTGTGTGTGTATATATATATATATATATGCATATATATGCATAACTGAACCACTTTGTTGTATAGTAGAAATGAACACAACATTGTAAATCAACTATACTTCAATAACATAAATTAAAAAAAAAAAAAGGAATTACTTGAGGAGAAAGTGTTTCTTTTCACTGTTCTTTCTAAGCAGGTTAAGAGGTAAGTCTAGGGCTATACTGAGCTATCCCTGTCATGATTACAAGGGAGCATTACTGCATGTAAAGTCCAGCAGAACAAGGCTAGAAACTCACGCTTCTATTAACAACATGTGAACACACTGAATTAACATCATCTAAGCACCTAGACCAGAGAAGGCAATGGCACTCCACTCTAGTACTCTTGCCTGGAAAATCCCATGGATGGAGGAGCCTGGTAGGCTGCAGTCCATGGGGTCGCTAAGAGTTGGACACGACTGAGCGACTTCACTTTCACTTTTCACTTTCACGCATTGGAGAAGGAAATGGCAACCCACTCCAGTGTTCTTGCCTGGAGAATCCCAGGGACGGGGGAGCCTGGTGGGCCGCCGTCTATGGGGTCGCACAGAGTCGGACACGACTGAAGCGACTTAGCAGTAGCAGCAGCAAGCACCTAGACATTAAGAAAATTCAGATAAATGAAACCTCCAAATCCTCTTTTTTCAAAAACTAAGCTTCTTGGTACTTGTTTCTTAAAAATTAAGAGTCCTGAAAGTACAGTTCTGCTCAGGCATTGTATTTCTTTTGGGTGATATGATTTAAAATGCTTCTCTGTCCAAACTCCAAGGGAAGAGTTTGCTGTGACTGTGATGTCTGACCTGGGCAATGAAGGGAATTAGTAGTGCCCTTCAGGTCCATGTGTGTCCACTGTGGTCTATACTTGTGCTGTCCTATATGATAGTTACTAGCTAGCTGCATGTGAATATTTAAATTCAAAATTTGTCAATGAATATTTATCTCCTCAGCCACACCGGCTACACTGTATGTTCAACTTCAGGTGGCTACATTTGCTTAGTGGTTACTGAATTGCACAGTGCAGACACAGAACTTTTCCCAGTATTACAGAAAAATATGTTTAGCAGGACTAGTCTAAACTATTTTTAAAAAACGGACACAACTGAAGTGACTTAGCAGCAGCAGCACAGCTGTTGCTAAAGTCATGTCCAACTTTTTGAGACCCCATGGACTGCAGCACACCAGGCTCCTCTGTCCTCCACTATCTCCAGATAGCAGGCTAATAAATTCTTTCTGAGAATTTCTTTTGTGTTACCTACTTCAAAACAAATAAAGTTAATATAGAAAATTCCAATTAAATACACTGAAAGCTTATTTAATTAATTATTAAAAAATAATTAATATATCAATGTCTTCTCTTACCTACATTCTTCAGATGGCCTGGATCTTTGCTTTCACTCACTTCAGTTCAGTTGCTCAGTTGTGTCCAACCCTTTGTGACGCCATGAACTGCAGCATGCCAGGCTTCCCTGTCCATCACAAATTCCCGGAGCTTACTCAAGCTCATGTCTATTGAGCCGGTGATGCCATCCAACCATCTCACTCAAGAATGTTTATAATGTGTGAATATGAAACAGTAGTTTCTCAAGAAGTAAGGTGGCTCAAAATCTAAATTAAACTAATTGTCAATCAACATGGGTCTCACTATGAGGACTGTGAGCTCCTTAATGGCAAAAATCCTTTGTTACTCATATCAATTTATTTATACACACCAAAAGGCCCAGCACAAAGTGTGGTTTGTCAGATAAGGAATGAAGATGTGACAGACACTCTTTAGGAACATTTTTTACCATCCAATTGGGAAGAACAAGATAAGAATGGGAGTATGAAATATGATACCTAATAACTGACATATGATTATTAGCTTTTACAGCAAAAATTAAACTGAAAATAGAAGAGGTAGAGATAATGTCAGAATTTATAGCTTATGAAAAATATTTATCTTGTATATGGGTAGGTAGTAAAGAATGGAGGGACTCAGTATAAGTATTAAAATAATGATAAATGTTAGCTCAAAATCAAATATTAATAATTTTATAAAATAAGAGATTGGCAAATTAAGGTCACTCAATGTAAAATCTAGCATACCAAGGTAAAACTATTATTTTGTGCTAACTTAAATACTAATAAGAGTTTTGAGCAAACAGATAATGGTTTCCGGCAGATTTCTTTGCCATCAAGGACACTTTTATTTCGAAGAAACTCAGTGGGTGGCTGAAACTTACCAATATTTCATCATTTATTTTTTCATCTTTTAATTTATTTCATTAGATGTATCTAAAGATACATAAATTCATATATTTGTATAGAATATTTTCCCAGTACTTCAAGTTATTTAACTGTGATATTACAAATTAGAAGTCACTTTTCAATCATTCTCATGATTATACAACAGATGGCTAAATGCTTTTAAAGTCTTAATTATTATTTTTTGCCAATTTCTCATTCCAATCTTATCTAAAACATCCTGCATGTTTCTAAATGAGCATTTTATGGGGAGTGAAAAATATGTCATTAGACTTTGGTACAGTTAATTACAACAAATTTGAGATATAATTCTGCAAAAGCACCATCATTTATTTCTTATTTATATGTTCTTCAAAGCATTAACATTTTCTTATCTTAATCTTCATGAAACATTCTGATATGGTTCCTGTTTAGAATAATATACAATATTAGGAATCAGTTGGTCCAAGTTTGTCATTTATCCAAGAAATCTGAGCTACAAAATCATGAAGTAATATATGTTCAAGGTCATACATTAGTGAGAGGGTTAAGATCACAACTCTAGACTGTTTTTGCCATTCCAATTATTTTACACTTAAACTATGTTCAGTTCAGTTCAGTTTCTCAGTCGTGTCCGACTCTTGGTGACCCCATGGACTGCAGCATACCAGGCTTCCCTGTCTATCACCAACTTCCAGAGCTTGCTCAAACTCATGTCCATCGAGTTGGTTTGCCATCCAACCATCTCTGTTGTCCCCTTCTCCTCCTGCATTCAATCTTTCCCAGCATCAGGGTCTTTTCAAATGAGTCAACTCTTCACATCAGGTAGCTAAAGTATTGGAGTTTCAGCTTCAGCATCAGTCCTTCCAATGAATATTCAGGACTGATTTCCTTTAGGATGGACTGGTTGGATCTCCTTGCAGTCCAAGGGACTCTCAAGAGTCTCCTCCAACACCACAGGTCAAAAGCATCAATTCTTCGGCACTCAGCTTTCTTTATAATCCAACTCTCACATCCATACATGACTTCTGGAAAAACCATAGCTTTGACTAGATGGACCTTTGTTGGCAAAGTAATGTCTCTGCTTTTTAATATGCTCTCTAGGTTGGTCATAACTTTCCTTCCAAGGAGTAAGTGTCTTTTAATTTCATGGCTGCAATCACCATCTGCAGTGATTTTGGAGCCCCAAAATAATAAAGTCTGTCACTGTTTCCATTGTTTCTCCATCTATTTGCCATGAAGTGATGGGACCAGATGTCATGATCTTAGTTTTCTGAATGTTGAGTTATAAGCCAACTGTTTCACTCTCCTCTTTCCCTTTCATTAAGAGGCTCTTTAGTATGTAACTGCTACTAATAATTCCTACTACCAATGCCATTATTCCCAGTAACTCAAATGGGCAATACGTACAGAGACTCTGTTATATGTCAGGCACTGTGCTGGGCACCTTCATGAAATATGTTTTTGCTTATCATAATCCTGAAAGCCAAATATTTTCCATTCTTGACACTTTAAAAATTGAGGCTCAGAGAAGTCCTGTAACTTGCCTGTTGTCACACAGCTCTAGCTGGTAGCGCCATGCTAGAATTCTAAGCCAAATCTTTCTAACTCCAAACCGTGAGGTTATTTTCCAAGCTCTGTCTTTCTAGGCTATATTAGCTTCTTCACACTAGTTCCCCCCTTCTCCAGCAACCACACTAGTTTCTACTGGCAAATAATTTTAGTTAGATGTTCAAAGTTCCTACTAAGCTGATTAATTATCAAACAATTCTCAATTGACATTTGGTCTTACCTCCAACTAGTTATCATACATACCACATGCACAATCAATCTGTGAGACTAGTTTTCCATGTATCGAATTGTGAAACTTAAACTATTTGTCTCTTGTTTTAACATAACCATATATCTAACTTTTCAATAAAAAATTCTAGGGACATTAATTTCTATTATGCTTTTCAGTGAAAAATCACATGTTATAAATTTGTACTCTTTTTATATTACAAAGATTCTTACTACTCTACACCATTTAATTCTTGGGTAAATACTACAGCAAGTTTATCATCTGTAACAGATCACCTTGTACACCACTAAGGAAAAAAATGTAAAAGTAAAAAATATTGCTGGTTAAACTATATAATATTATCTGTTAGATCCATTCGGATATGTTTGTTTAAAATATGAGCAAACAAGTCAAAATTATTATGCTGTACACTCCAAATTTACACAGTGCTGTGAGTTACATTTTAACAAAACTGGAAGTAAAAGTGCATATCAAAGAAATATAGTAGCTGGAAATTGCTAACTTTTCATAATCTAAACGATCAAATCTATCAAAAAGGCTCCTTTTAAAATGTAATTTTGCTATGGAAAAAATTAAATCCTATTTTTAAAAAGAGTTGATTTTTCTAATTTTTGGAGGGCCAAAAATTGGTTTGTTTTTCTTACCCTATCAAACCTCTAGCATCTGATATGAAGAGAAAGGTAAGAAAAACACAGGGGAAAAAGTCCTTATTATTCTCAAGTCTTGCTCACAGAGTAGCTCATGCTCTGTTCCATTACAGTATCATCAGATTCATTCTAAAGTAGCAAAAACCAATGGAGTGTTTGATTCCTATTAAGGAGAAGAGAAAGATGACATATAGAAGAGGGTACAGAATAAAATACAATAGAATGAAACATTGGGCAAAGACCTTAGCATAAAGTACAGCCTTCCTTCCAAAATGTGATTTAAAAATTATTTCAGTCTATTCTCTTTGTCAGTATTTTCAGTACACGGATTTGTTAGTCATGACCACATTGAGAAGGAGAGTCAAACACTGATGACTTATAATCTTATAAAAAATTTATTATAATTAATTGGTAAAAATTATATTGTTTAAATACGAATCTGTTACCTTAAAAAACTGCAAAGTTGTGTTTTTAAAATTTTTTGAAAATGGTTTACTGATTTAAAAGTTATGGAGAATCTTTTATATACATTTGTAACAGATAAAAATAAACCAGATTACAAATCCTTTTTCTTTTTTTTTAAAGCAAACCATGAACCAAGTTTTTTGGTTCAAATTGTGTAGATTAAGTTAAATTGTATTATATTAACCAATATGAGTGTATTTCTGTAAGTATAGTTATGCTGAAATAAAGATTTTTTTTTTTTTTTAATTAGTGAATGGCTGGCTGCCTTTTGGTATCAACTACGACATGTGAAAAGCTTGGAAACCTTCACTGCCATCCTCACCACAAGAAGAAAGCTGAGCAGATTAAAACCAAAGCGATTTTGTTAGATTCATCAGAGAACTGAGGTCTCAGAGCAAACTGCCATTCCAAAATCAGGAGAGACTGAAAAATAACAAAAATCATAGCTGAGATCAGTTAATGGAGAAGAGAAGCCACTGGAGCCAGGAACTGGTAGAACACTCAGATGTTAATTTTGATGAGTTATTGGAGGCTGAGTGTGGACCAGCTTGAGAGTTAAAAACCCCAGGGGCCCAGTCTCATCAGGGAAGAGTACATATTCAGAGGTTTTATTTACAAGAACCCAACCATGTGAAGAATCCCCTCTTGTCTATGTGATGATAGGGAACAGAGGTAAAGGGGGAAAGAAAAGCAGCCATTGGAAGTATGTCCAGTAAAAAAGTACAGATATAAAATATACCCAGAGTACTCTACATAACAAAACCTGCCCTCCAAGGGAAACTGTTTGCTAGAACTTTATTTGACCTTAGAGAAAGGCAATTAGGCAACTGTAGCCTCTTCTAGCTTTCCTATCTCACTTACATGGAAGATTTTTTAAAAAGCTAACAAACAGCTCTAGAGTTCAAAGACCACAAACTTAGGGACCACTAAAAAACTGAGATTTAATTATAAAATTATAGAACACTGTCCCTCCCCAATGCCTTGGTTGTGATTGTGTGTAGCTGCTCAGTCATGTCCAACTCTTTGTGACCCCATGAACTGTAGCCTGACAAGCTCCTCTGTCCATGGGATTCTCCTGGGAAGAATACTGGAGTGTGCTGCCATTTCCTCCTCCCGGGGATATTCTCAACCCAGGAATCGAACCAGCGTCTCTACAATGGCAGACAGATGCTTTACCATTGATCTGGGTAGCCTCCAATGTCTTATCATCACAACAGAGTTCCAGTATAACAACAGTGGATTGCCAATGAGAGAGCAGCAAGACACACCCCATTTATGAAGGAGTTCTTAGGGAAACCTCAAAATGGAGAAAGAAAAAAAAAAAACGAAAACAACAAACAAACTGCAACCAAGGAAACTAGAAGAAACCTAAGCCATGGCACCTACATCCACTGTAAACATTAAACGTAGCCATATTAACATAAAATCTCACACAGAAAGCTTAACTAGTCAATCTCTAATATATCATGTCCAGCTTTCAACAAAAAGTTGGAAAGCATGCTAAAAATGAAGAGAAAACAGTCTGAAGAGATAAGGCAAGCATCAGATCAGACTCAGTTATGACAAAGATTTTGGAATTATCAAACAGAGAACTTAAAATAACTATGAATAATATGTTAAGGGCTCTAATGGAAAAGGTTGACAATATGTAAGAATATGTTAGTAACTGTAAGCAAAGAAGTAGAAACACTAAGAAAGTACCAAAAGGAAATAAATGCCTGAGATCAAAAGTATAGAATGAAGAATGCCTTTTATGGGCTCAACAAGAAATTGGACACGACTGAGGAAAGAATCCATGACCTTAAAGACATGTCAATAGAAACTTCCGAAGTCGATGGGCAAAGGAAAAAAAAAAAAGAATGAACAAAATACTTGCTAGTCTGGGACAATTGCAAAAGACATAACACATGCATAATGGGAAACCAATAACATAAAAGAAAGAAGCAGGAGACTATTCGAGCAGTAGCTGGAATACACAGACAAGCTCTCAAGCTAGGAGTCTCAGGGAACATGAAACAGTATAAATACCAAACATCAGACTCCTGGGCACATCATACTCAAACAGTAGAAAACCAAAAACAAAGAACATCTTCCATGAAACCAGAGGATATTAGAAAGCATCCTGCCTATGGATCAACAATAAGAACTGAATCAAATTTCTTGTCAGAAACCATGCAAGCAAGAAGAGAGTGAAGCATTTACAGTGTTGCAAGGGAAAAAAATTCAGCAACCAAGAATTCTGCATTCAGTGCAATTATCTGTTAAATATAAAGGAGAAATAAAAACTTTCTTAGACAAACAAGAACTAAGGAAATTTGTTAGCAGTAGAGCCGACTTGCAAGAAAGATTAAAAGTACTTTAGCAAGAAAGAAAAGGATATAAATCAGAAACTCAAAGCTATATAAAGGAAAAAATAAATGAAGGTAAAATAAAAAGTTTCTTTTTCTCATTAAAAAAAATTCTTTTTAATTGGAGGATAATTCCTTTACAATGTTGTCTTGGTTTCTGCCATACATCAACATGAATCAGACATAGGTATATATATGTTTGGGCTTCTCTGGTGGCTCTGAAGGTAAAGAATTTGCCTTCAATGCAGGAAACCTGTGCTCCATCGCTGGGTAGGGAAGATTCCCTGGAAAAGGAAATGGCTACCCACTCCAGTATTCTTGCCTGGAGAATTCCATGGACAGAGGAGCCTGGTGGGTATAGTCCACGGGGTCACAAAGAGTTGGACACGACTGAGTCACTAACAGTACCCAGACATATGTTCCTTCCCTTTTGAACCTGCCTCTAGTTTTCTTATTTTTAATTGATCTGACTATTCAAAATAATAATACCAACAATGTATTCAGTGACCTGGGAAAGTGAAATTAATGACAGCAAAATTATAAAAGATGGGAGAGAAGAATTGGGAATACCCTGTTTTAAGGTACCTATAGCCATAGAACAAGTATAGTGTTATTTGAAAGTGGGTATAGATTTGCTACAAATGTGTACTTCAAACTCTAAGGAAACCATCAAAGAAAAAATTTAAAAAATTTAAAAAATTTAAAAGAGGTACAACTGATATGCTAAGACAGTAGAGAACATGGAATCATATACCATGCTCAGTTAAAACCAGAAAATAAAGAGGGGAAGATTTTTTTAAAAATGATTAAGTATAATGATTAGAATAGTTATAAACACGGCAGATATTGATCCAACTATATCTATAAGACTTTAAATGGGACTGATCTAAGGAGACTGTCAGAGTGGATTAAGGAAAAAAAAAAAAAAGACCCTACTATACACTGTCTATTGGAGAAGGAAATGGCAACCCACTCCAGTATTTTTGCCTAGAAAATCCCAATGGATAGAGGAGCCTGGTGGGCTACAGTCCATAGTCTCACAAGAGTTGGACACAACTTAGTGACTAAACCACCACCATACACTATCAGAAAACCATTTAAAAAAGAAAGACATAGAGAGATTAATAGTAAAGGGATGAGAAAGATTACACCACACTAAAACTAGGAAATAAAACCACAATGAAAAACCATTATATACCTATTCAGTTCAGTCGCTCATCGTGTCCAACTCTTTGTGACCCCATGAATTGCAGCACGCCAGGCCTCCCTGTAAATCACCAACTCCCGGAGTTCACTCAGACTCACGTCCATCGAGTCAGTGATGCCATCCAGCCATCTCATTCTCCGTCGTCCCCTTCTCCTCCTGCCCCCAATCCCTCCCACCATCAGAGTCTTTTTCAATGAGTCAACTCTTCCATGAGGTGGCCGAAGTATTGGAGTTTCAGTTTTAGCATCACTCCTTCCAAAGAACACCCAGGACTTATCTCCTTTAGAATGGACTGGTTGGATCTCCTTGCAGTCCAAGGGACTCTCAAGAGTCTTCTCCAACACCAGGTTCAAAAGCATCAATCCTTCAGCGCTCAGTTTTCTCACATCCATACACGACTACTGGAAAAACCATAGCCTTGACTAGACAGACTTTTGTTGGCAAAGTAATGTCTCTGCTTTTGAATATGATATCTAGGTTGGTCATAATTTTCCTTTCAAGGAGTAAGCGTCTTTTAATTCCATGGCTGCAGTCACCATCTGCAGTGATTTTGGAGCCCCCAAGAATACATTCTGACACTGTTTCCACTGTTTCCCCATCTATTTCCCATGAAGTGATGGGACCAGATGCCATGATCTTTGTTTTCTGAATGTTGAGCTTTAAGCCAACTTTTTCACTCTCCTCTTTCACTTTCATCCAGAGGCTTTTTAGCTCTTCTTCACTTTCTGCCATAAGAGTGGTATCATCTGTATATCTGAGGTTATTGATATTTCTCCTGGCAATCTTGATTCCAGCTTGTGCATCTTCCAGCGCAGCGTTTCTCATGTTGTACTCTGCATATGTTAAATAAGCATGGTGACAATATACAGCCTTGACATACTCCTTTTCCTATTTGGAACCAGTCTGTTGTTCCATGTTCAGTTCTAACTGTTGCTTGCTGACCTGCATACAGATTTCTCAAGAGGCAGGTCAGGTGGTCTTGTATTCTGATCTCTTTCAGAATTTTCCACAGTTTTTTGTGATCCACACAGTCAAAGGCTTTGGCATAGTCAATAAAGCAGAAATAGATGTTTTTCTGGAATTCTCTTGCTTTTTCCATGATCCAGCGGATGTTGGCAATATATACCTATTAGAATGGTTAAAATTCAAAACACTAAATTGGAAATACCAAGTGCTGGCAAACTCTTGATCCACTACCGGTAGATCTGATCCATTGCTGGTCAGCATTCAAAACAGTACAGCCCCTTCAGAATACAATTTGACAGTGTCTTACAAAACTACACATAGTCTTACCATAAAATCCACCTATTGCATGCTTAGGCTTTCATTTAACTGAGCTGAAAATATACATCCACATAAAAACCTGCATGTGAATGTTTAGGGCCACTTGATTCATAATTGCTAAAACTTGGAAGGAACCAGAACACCTTTCAACAAGTAAATGGTTAAACAAGATGTGGCTCCTCCCATATAATGCATTATTATTCAGTGCTAAAAAGGGCTTTCAAGCCAGAAAACATGGAGGGATCATAAATACACATTGCCAAGTGAAAGAAGTTTGTCTGAAATGGCTACATACTGTATGATTTCAAATATATGACATTCTACGGAAGGCAAATCCATAGAGACAGTGAAACTATAAGTGGTTATTGGGGGTTGGAGGATGGAGGGGTAAATAAATGGAGAACAGAGGATTTTTAGGGTAGTGAAACAAGTTTGCATTATATTGTAATAGTGGGTACATGGCATGACATTTTGCATTTGTCAAAATAACCACCAGGGAAGCACAAAGAGTAAACCTTAATATAAATTATGGGGTACATTAACAATAATGTACTGATGAAGTGAAAAAGTGAAGTCGCTCAGTCGTGTCCGACCCTCAGCGACCCCATGGACTACAGCCCACCAGGCTCCTCGGTCCATGGGATTTTCCAGGCAAGAGTACTGGAGTGGGGTGCCATTGCCTTCTCCATTAGGCATTCATTAATTGCACCAAAAATACCACACTTTGCAAGATGTTAACAAGAGCGCAGACGACGGGACAGTGGGGAAAGTAATATGGGAACCGTCTGTGCTATGGATCAATTTTTCTGTAAATCTAAAACTGTTCCAAAAATTAAAAGTTTATTGATTTAAAAATGAAGTCAATGGCAGAAATTAAAACTCTATGTGACCCTAGTGAGGACAGAGCATCAATAAGAGCTCTTCCTATGGTGAAGGAAAAAAACAAGTTCACTGCTATTTTTGTACACCATACTAGGATCCCAAATGCCAGATAATGTGCAAAGTTAACAAAAACCTTTATTCCCATCTTGACATTTAGCATTGCAAGAGGCAGAGCACTTAACAGTGAATACTTTTCTCTCTTTTTCCTCAGTTTTCTCATTTTATCAATAAGTTGGCAGAATACAAGTCTTTAAAAAGACTTTACACAACAATAAGCAACTCAGTTTTCACTGATGAAAATAAATGAAATTCAGTCTTTTATCAACTAGAAACAGCAGTAAAGAACGTTCCATCCATCTAAGCATTTCCTTAATCTTAGGTATGATTCTAAGTGCACGACATGCATTACTTAATTGAATCCTCAAAATAACTGTATGAACCAACAGCAGTAATTATTCCTATCTTACGGATGACAGAAAGACGACCTAAAGAGGTTAAAGATTTCCCAAGCTTGAGAACCTGTATTTCAATCCAGTAGTGGATTCAAAGCCTGTGTTACTGTGCCACGTGCGCGTGTGCTAAGTCACTTCAGTTGTGTCCGACTGCCAGGCTCCTCTGTCCGTGGGGTTCTCCAGGCAAGAATACTGGAGTGGGTTGTCATGCCCTCCTCCAGGGGATTTTCCTGACCCAGAGATCAAGCCCATGTCTCTTAAGTCTAAGGTACTGGCAGATGGGTTTTTTACCACTAGCACCACCTGGGAAGCCCCAGTGCTTCTCAATTCTGGAGAAACTGTTAGAAGACTGATCAGAAAGAGTGTATTTCAATCACTGTAAGCAAGCGCCACTACAATAGAACTAAGCTAGAGTACTTAGGTACATAAAAATACCCCAGTTTTAGTCAATCTAGAATAAGATTCTGAGTGAATATCTGTATAAACATAAGTACTATCTTAGTGAAATCTGTGCAGAAATGTGTGTGCATGTCCATGGGTGCACATGCACGTGTGTTTGTGTGTTATGAGAAAGACATAGAACTAGAAAAAGGAAGAGAGAAAAACAGAGCAAGAGAGATTTTAAAACATTGTTTAAAAATCTCCTTGTACTAATTCTGGATTATAATAACTTGAAAAGGTCACCAAGGTACTACTACATAACTTCTAACTGCTATTCTGAGGGAGATTTATAAAGTTATATGTCTCATCTCTGCCTTCTTTCCAATTACTCAGTGTGGAAAATGACATTGGCCTTCCAAAACCTTAACTTATGTTTGGACCCCTTCCATCTTTGAGTCTTATTCTACTGTTGCTGACCATTAAAAAGAATATTTCAGTGGGGCTGGAACAGCCTTACTAGCCCAAGCCAAGCTTTAGCTTTATATGGCTTGTGCTCTTTAAGAGGTTAAATCTAGCCAGCCACTTTGTTCAGAAGTATTAAATGGAAAGACTGTAACATTCAAAGTAAGGCAAAGTTCACTGGGTCAGACCCCAATAATATAATGGAGCATAAAACCTCTAGAATTTTTTACCATAATATTTTATGAAACATATGCACACAGTCATTGGAAAAGAATCCAGTTCAAATGGTTTTGAAGGTCAGTTCAAAGTCACTGCATATGTAGTATCTCTGTGGGAAATATGTTCTATTTTAGAAGTAGCTGGACCCAGAAGCTTCCTTTCCCTATTTTATAGTTTATTATCAGTCCAGCAGTGTATTATACTGGCCAAAAGAAAAAAAAAAAAAAAACACCTACTACCACATGATATAATTTACAGTCAAAAAAACCTAAAGTTCAGCAAAATAATACAAATCTCAGAATCAACAAATTCTTGTGTTACAGAACAGAGGCCATCAGAGGGTAATTCTAAAAGGGAACACTTATTTAAGTGTGGGCAATAAACATAAAAATTAAAAACAATTATTTTATTCTCAACTTCATTTGAAAGTCTTTGACATTCATTGTTAGGAAAAGAGCTAAAGACTCTCAATTCCTGTATTTGAAAGAAAACTGAAATAGGAACTGAGTAGAGCTAACGATTCACAGAATTCTGAGGTTTCCAAAAGCCCGAAAGATATGAGCAACTATGATTCTCCTTAGGGGAAGGAAGTAAAGGGCCACTTTGCATGACAAAGGTCAGATTTCTGCAGGCAAATGAGACTTCTGTAGCTGACTGTTCCTAGGCTCCCCCTGTCTGGCTGAGTCCTAAGAGGTCAGGAGAGGTTCTGAATTTAGCTCACTGCTTTGGGAACACCCCTGGGGCCACTTGATTCATTTTAAGGTCATTAGGACTTTTCTTACTCTGGTTCCAGCTTTAGTTCCTTAAATCTTGCTAGTGTATACCAGCAACTCAGCACCAACGTAGGTTAAAAAGAAAATGAAGGCATTTAGTATTATATGCAGATCAAAAAGACAGAATCTTCTTACCAACTTCTTTTAAATCAAGTAGACCTCAGAGAGTGATAACCAGGCATCCACAGAAAAGTGAGACTATTACAGCTGTCCTGGTATTTATATTATATGATCAAATGCCACTTCTCCAGATTTCATTTAATATGATGTGGCTTTATGTGAAAATTATCCCAAACAGTTTCCTCAATCATCACATATGTTTAATTATGGTATTTTATTGCTTACTTTTTTGTAATAACTGTTGAGTCATTAAAATATGACAAATGCTGAAGTAAAAACTATTACTTTATGGTACTTCAGTGCTTTTCTATTTAGTGCAAATATACACCTAAACTTTCTCACAGTGAACTGGAAATATACCAAATAGATTATACTTACAAAAGTTGGAAGACTTCTGCCTATTTGTAATTAATGAATGGTATCTCTAAGTATTTTAGAGAATGTGTAGAAAACATCTGTATTTAATTATATTATACTTTTCTCAGACAATGGGAATTGAACTAAGGAATATTTTGAAACTCCTATAGAGATGCAAAAGTATTAATGGCTTTTTAAGAACTTTATTGATATAATGCTGGAAATGTTTGGTTTTGCAGGTCAGCAGCCTTGACACTTTGTAAATAACAGATATTCGATATAAAGGGAAAAAACTTAAAATACTGGGCAAATACAGAAAATACATCACTAGAAAAGACAGGGGCTGTAACTTTCCACTATTATTAGATATCACATAAAGAGATACAGAAGATGAGTGGAATAACATTTTGTAACATATAAGCAGGATTTCTCTTTGAATTTTGTTGTGGGTTGAGAAATTCTACAAGAATAAATTCCTACTCAATCTTCAGAGGAAAAATCCTAAATTGTTCTCATGGGAACAGTGGGACACAAAGAATGGGTTTTTAGTACTCGTCTTTAAGTACTGACAAAGATCAAATGTGCTTTCTGGATGCTTACTGGCTCTAAATGCCACTACTTTTCAAAGTCAGTGTCAGTTCTGCAGTCAGTTTTCAATCTCCCAGTGGTAAGAATAAATTCAAAGGCTATGTGCACAGCGGGGTAGACGTCTTTCCCCCTGAATGTAACTGTATCACTCATCAGTAACCTCCTGCCACAAGGGGACTTGTGTTTTCTTTCCCTTTAGTGACTCCTCAGGCTCTTGAATGCCAGTCACTGCCCTGAGACCTGGGGCAATATTCACATAATCTCTGTCAATAGTTCCTACACATGCCATTGGTGCAACTAAATGTCAAGGCTGCAGATCAAAGTCCCCACATTCTAAAACCCATGTCCTTTATGGATCAATTTTCATAAACTATATGCCATGTTTTAGAAATATGTGGAGGCTCACTATTTACTTTATTCCTTTTATCCCAGAGAAGTTTATTTATATGAAAAGTGATCTGATTGGTAGATAACAGTGTGAAATTCTCATGCATTACATAAAACATTCTTTCCTTTGTATTTCCTTTTATTGAAGTATTTTACTCTATCTAGTATTTTACAGTAGAAACACAAAATCCTTTGGTCTATTAAAATAAAAAGGCACGAAATGCTTTGCAATACTTGGCCATCCTTCCCCAGTGCCTGGTACAATATGGGCTAGATGACAGAGCAAATTCTTACTAATGACTGACTTTATTTTTAAATATTCATTATGTTGGAAGTAAATTATATGACAGAAAAGAGCTTCAACACGTGTTTTTACAATCTATTTTCATTTCAATTATTCAAAATTGTTTGGGAAAATGAATATAATTATTAAAAATCATTTTTTTCTGTAGATTTTATATACAAATTACACAGACCTATACTTATTCAAGTAGATCTGAGTAAAATACAATGAACCAAACTATCTGCTTTGAATATCTTTCACATCAATTTTGGTTATATTTTTTAATTTAAAACTTTCTCTAAAGAACTATATTTAGAAAATATCAAAAGCTTTACAACATCACATATACAAATGCTATTTATGCTTATGCCTAGCTAAAGTTTAAATACATTTATTATAGAGGAACAGAGCATATAACACATTAGATATGCACATGTCAGAGGGTGAAAAAGGAATATGGGAAAACAAATACAGACCCTAAAGCCATAGAGTTGATGACTAAATTCCAAATTTATTCCAGACTCATCATCCCAGTTTCCCTAAGCAAATTTTAATACAATCACATGAGATTATTAGCTACAAAGCTTCACGATGACTTCTATAATCTGTGAGATGTTCGGCAAGACACTTACTCAGAAGGTAAGCCGTGGCCTTGTCTGTTTTAGTAAACAATTACAATTTAAGGTTTTTAAAAGTGTGCAGAAAAAGAACAATATTATTTCCATTTTTCTGGTAAATGAGTAAGGCTCAATAAAAATCCAGATAATGGAGGAAACTACAGAGGTCCTCATTAATGGAAATTTACATTTTCTGAGAAATCAAGCTTCTATTTTATTTAATTCTCCTCTTCATTGCTAATAAGAAAATAATTTGTCTAAAATCTAAATGTGATTAATCAAAAAACTACTTTGATAATATATCAAATGAATTGATGTATTAACATAAATAGGAGTGTGTGTGTATGCACACGTACATATTTGCTTCTGCTGAGGGCAGAGGCTGGAGAGTCTAATAGCTATGATTACAAATCCTTTGACATTCCTCTAGACATAGGGCAAAATAAAACTACAAGGAATGCTATGGAAGAGCAAGTGAAGTCTTCTTGTGAAACTGACTTACCAGTTTTTCGAAGGGGGAAATCATCCTTTGCATCTTGTGCTCCAGGTAATGTGTATTTGTAGGATGGAGGTGTTCCACTCAGGGGTGGAGAGCTTTGATCCAATGACGTGTGGTGGGCAGCCCTACAAAAGAAAAAGAGGGCTCACCATTTGTCCTGGAGTTTTTACTGCACACTAGTCAGCGATAATCGGTTGCATGTGCTGCAACATGTATCTCAGCTGTGTTTATGCTCTTCCTTTTTAGTGTGTACAAACCACAGCCTCACGTAACCAAGTTTGCTTTAGCAGTATGTTACAGAATGATGCAGGATGCCCAAGAATGCCCACTGTGTGTTTGGTCATGTGGCCACATAGAAAAGTTTGCTTCATTAAAAGACAGAATTTACAAAGAGCTTGAGTTTTGGTATCTGAAATTACTATGTGTGTTTTCTTAAGAGCCATATTAATGGAAAAGTCATCATCTGAATCCTTTTTGGTCAACTATGCAGAACAACCCAGGTAAAAGTAAACAGAGAGAAGGACTTCAGTTTTTAAAAATTGCTAGGTAGCCCATGAAAGTACATGGGGAGAGTACTATGCCAAGAGACCCAGGTTTCCTGACTTTGACAGCAGTTCCAAGGTAAAGACTGAAGACACATTCTTCTTTGTATGAAACTGAACTCTCAAAATGTGTTATCTTTCTGGCATTAATACAAGTGAAAGAGATACAGTTGTGTCACTGGAGAATAGTTCAGGACTGAACATAGACTACTTAGCCAATATAAACATTTATAATCATTATATATGAAGCAAACATTAGATAGGACATAGTATCAACACCATGATGATTCTACCAATATTATTTCTTTGAATCAACAGTCTCAAGATAACTAGTGTGAGGATATTTCATCTGATCACAATTGGCCAAAAAAAGTATTAAGTTCAGATTTCACAAATTAATGACTTATGGCTAGCTATCCAGGAGTTGGATCCTACTGTTCAGTACAAAAAAAAAAAAAAAAAGATTGCTAAGTAACATTGGAGAGCCATATCAAATATACCTAAGGGAACAGCTAAAGAATTTTCAGCTGACAAGTTGTTTGCATGTAGCTGCTTCCCACTTTTAAAAAAAGGAAGTATCTTTTATTAAAAGAGGCTTTAACTTAGAAGGGATATGAATTAGTTATAAATTATATATGTAACTTCAGGTAATACAACAAAATTTGTTTTTCAGTATTTTTGATGTGGATTGAACATGTGGAAATTTTCTTCAGGGATTGGTTTTTCAAGTCAATCAACATGCGTGATAAAAATTATGTAAATTATTAAAAATTATTTATATAGCATTCTGGAATCTGCCTTATTTACCTTTTTGTTTTTGGATGCAGAAATGGGAAGATACTTATAAGACAGAATTAGAAAAACAATAACTCTTTAAATAGAACTCCTGGCATGCTTGAAATGTCAAGATAACAGAGTATCAAATAATCAAGCATATACTCCCTTATCCTTATGATGTGAGTAATTAAAAATATGTAAGTATAAAATCCTAAACATATTTTATAAATATGAGAGGTGAAAGCAAAGTCACTCAGTTGTGTCTGACTCTTTGTGGTCCCATGGATTGTAGACCACCAGGCTTCTCCCTCCATGGGATTTTCCAGGCAAGACTACTAGAGTGGGCTGCCATTTCCTTCTCCAGGGGATCTTTCCAACCCAGGGATCAAACCCTGGTCTCCTGTTTTACCATCTGAGCCATCAGGGAAGAGATATGAGAGAGATGAAAGTATAATCTATTAGTCTATATTGAAATATGCTTTGCCATCAGTTTTTCTCCTGATTTTTTTAAAATACCACCTCCCTCATACTTTACAGAAAGAATTGTGTGTTGCACTGGACTTGGAGAAATAAGGTTGCATAAAAAACTGTAATACTACAGTGTATTATGTATCAATTTATATGTTAAAAACCAATCTACTCTCATTTTTCAGGGTCACCCCACTCCAGTAATCTCGCCTGGAAAATCCCATGGACACAGGAGCCTGGAAGGCTGCAGTCCATGGGGTCGTGAAGAGTCGGACACGACTGAGCGACTTCCCTTTCAATTTTCACTTTCATGCACTGGAGAAGGAAATGGCAACCCACTGTAGTGTTCTTGCCTGGAGAATCCCAGTGACGGGGGAGCCTGGTGGGCTGCCGTCTATGGGGTCGCACAGAGTCGGACACGACTAAAGCGACTTAGCAGCAGCAGCAGGGGTAAACTGATCACTGAAAACATAGATGTATCAGTCAGCTACTTTTCTTGTCTTCCCTTCTCTTCCTTCATATGTCTTCCTTTTTTTTTTTTTTTTTAATTATGTCAAAAATCTTCTCCATCTTATAACAAGCCAAGTAAAATAAAATCTCAACCAGCCTAATCTTAAGAAATTATTGTAAAGATATCAGATGTACCATCTGAGAATAGAAAAATGCAAAATATGAATTAATTTCTATGCCCCACCTTACATTTATCAGTTATTCATTTGGCAAAGAACATGCATAATACTTTCTAGCCCTCAAGGTGGTACTTGCTAACACTTATTTAAGAGCTAATCTCTGTTACACACTTTACCACATTATTTTACAGGACTTTCCAGAAATCCTCTTTTTTACGGAGAAATATTCCAAGCATTAGAGAATTCAAGGAACTTGCCCTTGGCCATATAGCTCAGAACTTGGCAGGCCAGGGATCTGTGCCCAGGTCGGCTGAATTGAGAACCTGTGATCTTTACCCCTGGGGATGAAGAAAGCCAAACGCTGAACATACGTGTACCAGAGCTTGGGATGGCGGCTCACGGAATGATTTTTTCCATTAGTTGGAGTGTCTTTTGTTGCTGATTTACTCAACAGGAATTCCTGAAGCTTCTGCTTTACTTCTGTACTTGCCACTGCCCCTGAAACACACACACACAGAAACAGATGGTGATTTGGGGTTCTGTCCTTTCCTGCCTCTGGAATATTACTGGTCACAGCATATGAGTTTTCCTATTAAAAGAAAAAACGAGAGTCTAAACAGGCTTTAGAAAATGACATAGTAATGTTTCATAACTACTGCTTCAACTGCCAATTTTCAAAAGACCTCCGATGATTTAATTGCTTTTACAGAACGGGGATTCCCAGAATTAATAGTAGTTTTTTCCTAGCTTTAAAAAATACTGCTGAGGAACGAAGCACTGTTTTTTAAAAGTCAGGAATCTTGGGGGACGATATAAGTGATTAAACACATTAAAATGAGCTCTTCTGAATTTCCAGTTTTCAAAAACTAACTTTAAAGAAAAAAAACTTTTGAGCATTAAACAAATAAATAATGCTGACAATTTCAGTTCAAGTCATCACATTTTAAACCTTGCTACGACCTGATTTTGAACTGACCTCATGCAGGGGAATTATTTGGATCTGTCTCCCTCTTGTGGATAGTTTTTTTTTTTTTTTTTAAACACAAGTTCTACCTTAAATCTTTCCAAAGTCTGGGTACTTAAAAAGTTAAATGGGACAAGGCTTGACTTATTAAAGAGCAATCACTATTTGAATGGGAAGAAGGTGGAGTAATGTGGAAGTAAGTTTATTATGAAACACAATGGCATAGCCATATTGCTTTAGCATAACATTATTTTTAAGGTGCAAAATAAAAGATATTATCATCTTTGCCACACAAGGTTAAGTTTACTTCCAAAGATGCCTGTAGACTGAATGCAGAGAGCTGACATGTGAATGTCAAAGCTTTACATTTGGGCCCATAATTTATTCTTTTACTTAAACACAGACAATTTTGACAAGTTTAATTCCACTCTTTATCAGGCTCCTTTCTGAATGACAGTCAGCTAAAGATGAGGGAAGAGATCCATCTTTTACCCTGGTGCCTCTTACTTTCTCGTCCTCTATCTTTGCCTCTGAGAGGAGGAAGTTGCTGTTCTCTGCGATGCCTCTCTACTTCCTGTTCTTGCCTCTGCTGCTCCAGTTTCTGCTCCTTTTCTAGCAGTTCTTGCTGCTGTTTTATGGCTAGAAGTTCCTGTTGCAACTTGCGAGAAGAGAAAGACATGAGAGTGTGCAATTTCTTTAGGCTTCATAGTCATCAATGACCAAAATCGAAATGTTATAAGCTTTTGGAACTTACTACTATTTACTTTATTTTACCCTTTTTTTTTGTATATTATTGAAATCTGAAGACAAGCAACTAATGCCATTAATTGTTTTACTGTCATTAACAAGCAAGTTTTTAGGTAGCTTCATTACCTATGCCGTCCTATCAGAATATTATCGAATTCACTCAGATCTTCAGTTCCTTGAGTGACTTTTCTTTGTGCATCTGTAATATATGATACAGCAAAGAAAGCCAGGAATTTTCCAGAAGTCTGTTTTACCAAGTCCCTCACAACATAAACAACTGAAATCTTAACTTCTTATCCTAAGAAACAGTATGAACATAATCAAACTGAGTAGAATAGTGAGATATGAATTAATTTGGGGAAAATACATCTGAAATAAAATGAAGGCTAAAAGTTTCAAAACCTTACAGAGAAGGTTTTTAATAGATGAATACAATCCCTAAATCCATCACAAGCTATTTTCTCAAAGTAGCAAGTCTAATTAATTAGTTCACTCAGCACACAAAACTCCTCAGTTACAGACTGGTTAAAAAGAAATCACTTCCACAAGAGTACACTTTAATGCACTACTGTTTGGCTGTTTGAATCTCTTGAATTCACTTCTACGTAATGTACAACATGAATATAAAGCATTCTTAAAATCCATTTGAGTTTTCAATTTTCTCAGACTGTTAAACATACATCAAGGAATAATTGTAAATGTGCCCACTGAGGAATAACTCAAGACTGAGTTTTACTAGGCTCTGACATTGCTAGATACAAGATCTGGACAACTTACTAAGCTACTCAGAGCATGGATTCCTCAGATATAAGACAGAGAAATAATCTCCCTCATGCATTATGTTCAAAATGCATATGAAATTTAGGTTGCAAGTTTGAACAATATTAATTTTGCTTTGATACTAATGAAGTTAGTATAATTTGCTGTTTATGTGAGATAGGTGCCTAAGACTCTGAAATTTACATTGAAAAGTAACAGAAAAAAAAAGTATGTGGAATGGCATAAGAATTATTGTGGAGCAACAGGAAGCCAACTCTGCATGTCAAACATGATAGCTTCTCTTGTCCCAGGACATGGTTAGAAGCATTGCTGGTTTCCTTCCATATTACAATCTCTGGCATTCTGGATGTGCTCTACTAGTCTCTTAATAATTCTCTTTTCTAACAAAAAATTTCATAATTCTGCTTAAACTTTGCCTTAAATGTTAGTTCTATACAGATACTGGGGTTGGTCAAATTGATTTAAGTGCCACCCAAAGCCCAAAAGGAAATGAATATTAATCTCTCTTAGGCATCTAGAAAAGCACAGAATTTAATTTCCACAGCTACTATTCACTGCTGAGGACTGAAGGAATGAGGTTTGAAAAAAATATTCAGTCCTCCAATTTCAGATGTTCTAGTCCAACACAGAGGCGGAATGAAGTAGCAGCTTTGGAGGCAGACAAGGCAAGATTACAAATCTTTACTGGCTATGTTACCCTGGGCAAGTTACAGTATTTCTCTGAGCCTCAGATTACTAGGTGGAAAATGGGACAATAGCATCTAATTCAACAGATGTTGATTATAAAAGCCAAAGATTCAAAACACTAATATAAATAAGTAAAGCATCATGCTGTGTCTTTCTTATTAAAAAAAAAAAAAAAACTAAATGAATGTTAAAAGCATCAACTTTTAGCCTTATAATATATAATGCAAAACAGTAAAGTTAAAAAGAAATTAAAGCAAAAACACTTTTTAAACTTAAAAGGAAATTTTAAGTATATCTTTAGTTTCTGAAAAAGCAACTTACTCTAAAAAATCATTCCAAAAACTAAGTTTTCCATTTGGCTATCTCAGAATCATTTTTCTCCCCCCTTTTCCAATATTTTCCAGATGTCAATAAACCTGCTATATACTACTTTGGGGGCAAAATAACAATTACCTACTTGCTACTATTAACTTTTGAGTAAAATCAAATTACTTTAAATTTTTAATATTGATCTTTACAACTATAAAAGGCATCAAACATAAATGAAAAGATGCATATGGAGCTGTAACTTATTAGTACTGTCCAATATTCAGGGCAACATGGCTTGTATAACACGACAAAATGAACCAGATAGTTATGTAAATCTTAAAGTATGGTGAAGAATATAAATTTTGTACTCATTCATCACTGCTATCTTAAGATGTCTAGAATTATTGAAGAAAGGAATCTAGACATCACTGTTACTATTAATGTCTCAAAGGTCAAACTGAAATAATGTTTGCTGCTGCTAAGTCACTTCAGTCGTGTCCGACTCTGTGCGACACCATAGACAGCAGCCCACCAGGCTCCGCCATCCGTGGGATTCTCCAGGCAAGAACACTGGAGTGGGTTGCCATTTCCTTCTCCAATGCATGAAAGTGAAAAGTGAAAGTGAAGTCGCTCAGTCGTGTCCGATTCTTAGCGACCCCATGGACTGCAGCCTACCAGGCTCCTCTGCTCATGGGATTTTCCAGGCAAGAGTACTGGAGTGGGGTGCCATTGCCTTCTCCAAAATAATGTTTAAGAATCATTAAAAAAAAAAGGTCTATAAACTAAATGAAGATTTCCTACGCTGCAAAATATATAGCCATGATTCCATATGGGACTTAAAATCCTCATTCTTATTTTTAGGGTATCTTACAGATCAATAATTGGAAGAGTTTTTTTAGTAAAGTTCTTTTAGTTAAAGGAAAAAAATATTACAGTTTATATCAGATATCAAAGAGCTTTTTTTGAAAAATAAGATAAAATAGGCCTGCTGGCTAAGGAGTTACGAAACAAGGAACATCAGGAGGAAAAAGCATCTTAACCTTCTCAGATGCTATAATAATCAGTATGGTAAAAGTTTATAATACTAACGTAGATTAATTATCTATATTAACACCAGGTAAATGTGTTTGTACTTGATATGCAAGTGAGTAAAAGATCAAGTGCCTATAATAAAATATGAAATAATATCATATTACCTTATTATAATAATATATTAATATAGTTAAGTCATTTTTTGAAGGAGTTGGACATAAAAAACTTTATTATAAATATTTGCTGCTTTATATTACTGTCATAATAAATTCAAAGTAAGCATCTACTAAGTCAGATCAAAATAGCTTTGTTTTAAATAGCTTTGTCAAGAAGTTGAAAGACATATACAAATAAAACTGAAGTAATACTTATCTCGGACGATACAAGAGACTAAATAGATACAAACACATCTAGAATGATCTTAAAATAGTCAATCACAAAAAATTCTGAGATATGGACATAATTCTCCTAGAATAATTTAATTAAACGACTTGGGTCTCAAATTATCAACTACTCCCAAAATTCTTTCAATAAATTCTTATCTAATCTATTAGACTTAAATAAAAACACTGAAAACATCTGCACCAGTTTCTTATACACACACACATATATATATAATTCTATCCAGCTTTTCATTATGTTATTATTGTGAATGCATACATTATGAAATTTTTTCCATAAGGAAGATTAGGGCATATCCAGGACATCTACTTATAGACCAAAGACAAAAATAAAAAAAAATAAAAAGTAAAGGCTCTCTCTTCACATAGAGTGATTAATTTATCCTCTCTGGTAAATAGTATATGTAGATTCTTTAGACACATAAACTGTATCTCCTCAGGCTCATGGTTCTTCTTGATGGAGAGTAGATGTGGCAAATGGACAAATCATGTAGACGAGAATCTTAAAAAGGGTAAGAAGTTACTATTTCCAGATATTGATGCTATAAACTAACAGATAAAGGAGTTGTAGAAGTTCCTCTCCAAGAAGCAAAGCAGGACTTTTGCCAGGATTCTTTTTACTTACCCTAGGTTTTCACTTGTACAACCCCAGTTTCCTCCCAGCCATGAATCCATATCTTTTCAGAATGAAACATCCCCACTTTGCTCCCTCTTATGCCCATGTTACGGCCAGATTCCCAGAGTCAACAGTCAGAGACAAAGAAACGCTTGCTACCTTGATATGCTCCTGAAGCTGAGCCTGGTGCTGCCGTGTCAAGTTCTCATGCTGCTTCTGAAACTCCGCGATCAAAAGCTGCTTCTGGATCTGCTGCTGTTGCTGGATGAGGAGTAACTCCTGCTGCAGTTGCTTCTCACGGACAACAGGGTCCACCACGGGCATCATCATCCTGAGGTCTGTCCTTAGGTCTAAAGGCGAGATGGGCTCCAGGCCCACAGGAACCTCTGACTTCACATCGACTGGAGAAACCAAAAAAAAGGTGGTGGGGGAGTGGTGACAGAGGACAGAAGATTAGCACACTGATTTGGAAACAAATTAGAAGTGAAAGACACTATACCCTACTAGATTTTTTTCAATGCACCAATAAATTTAGTTCTGTTTTTTTACAAGGATAATAAAAAGGTCTTCTGTATATTAGATTTGATAAAATGCTGATTTTCAGCTAGCACTTTGTACTTTGCCATGAAATCTTTCACATTTCCCTTTTTCAAAGAGATGACTCCAAAGATTCACAGGTATAAAAGTTGTTCATTTATAACACTTACTCTACTGGACCACTGGTCAAATTCAAGTTGACTTAAGACAAAAAATGCAACATTATTGAGGAAAAGATGTCATGTGATATTAGAAAACTACTAACACAAACAAATTTGTACACTTACAAACATTTTTGTTTGTAATCAGAAGATACATTCCTTAAGAAGTAAAGCTTATAAAATAAAGAAGGAAAGCTTATAAAATAGTGTATTTGTAGGGCTACAGAACTTAGCAAAGAAAAAGTACAAATCTGCATACTAAAATGTGGGAAATGGTGAGTAGAAAGCAAATACAGACCCAGTGTAGACAGAAGTTACCTAATTTTCAATTAAATAATTGGATTTTTTTTTTTTAATTATGGGAACTGGAAAAACATGCTTATGTAAATGGACCTTGACATACAGGTTGCCAATTTTCAAACTCTGCTTTAAACCTAAATGCCTGTTCCCATAACACATAAAAAGATGTGTTACCTTCTGGGTAACTGTGTTATCCTGAGTATATTATTTAATTTCTCTGGATCTCAGTTTCCTCACATGTAAAATGGAGATAATTACCATTAACAGTAACAACACAGAGTTGTTAAAAGGATTAAATAATATAATTCAAAGACTAACAACATACAGCATACTTCTCAATAAATGCTTTTTTAAATTATGTAAAAGTGGAATTTACTGTGTATTAGAATAAATCATGAACACTGTGAGAATAAGCAAACAAAAATATTAGGAGTAAATATGAAAATAAAATTGTGTATGATTTCTATTAAATATTAGAAAATAAAAACACTAAAACTTCTAGAAAATATTTAAGGCAAGAAAACAAATATAGCTAAATAAAAAATCCACCTTCATTAAAGTAAAGAAATGCAAATTTTAAATCAAAATAAGGCATCATTTTCTAATTATTAAGTATCATATTCCCCTGGAGAAGGGAATGGCTACTCACTCCAGTATTCTTGTCTGGAGAATTCCATAGACAAGGGAACATATATGTGATTCACATATATGCATATATGTATGTAAAAGGGCAAACATACGACCACGCAGACAACTCTATATTGCAAGTGGCACTGCCAATCAGTTTAAAACTACCGAAAAAGTGATATGTGATATCACAATTTGGTGACAGGTAGCAAGAGGAATTAAATATTTCTACCATTTGATTCAGGTTTGCCAACTCTTAGAATATATCTTAAGGAAATAAAATTAACATAGGAAGAAACAGTTCGATGTCATATTGTTAACTAAAGTATTATTATTTTAACTGAAATCACCAACTACAAGGAGATGTCTAGTAAAATATGTCACATCTATTTCATGGAAAATATGTAATCATTAAAAATAATGTTTATGGGAACAGGAAAAATGCTGTTACAACATTAAGTGAAAGAACAATAATAAAAGTGACATATACCCTATGGTAACTCTTTAACTATAATTTAACTTAGTCAACATACATTTATTGAGAACCTTAAATTCCCAAGTTGATTCTACATGTTTGGGTTTATTAGTAAAACAAAAAGACAAACTCTAGCCTTCACTGAGCATATATTCTACTGGAGATTTAATGGTATTAATCTCTGAATTCTACTAGCTAAGACTGGTGAGACAGAAAACAAAAGAAAGTTGTATTTTAGGTGGAAATATGAGCAATTTCCCCCTATTTTTTCATATTTTTACAATTGCATCTAATGCTCTGACTTCTACCCTGAGTAACTTAAATTTGCAGATTGCCGGTTGGAAACTATGAAGTTAATATTCCATGTGAATTTAAGAGCTATTTTCAGCAAGTTAAGAAAGGCTAACAGAAATTGTTTGTAGAAATTAAGGCTTCAAACACTAAATGAAATTTTAATATCTTGCTTACCATGTGAATTGTGTGTACATAGAGGTTTGTGTGAAGAGGCATGACTGTGCACTGGGTGTGGGCAACCTGTTATCAATCTTGGTTGACAACACTGGTGATTTTTCAACATACAGATCAGAAGAGTTTGCAGTAATGGTACTGACATGTCATTTTAATGAAAATGGAAAAATGATTTATTAATAAACCATAGTTTGGTGGACAATATCTTCTAAAACATGATATGGTTCGATGCACGATACTGGATGCTTGGGGCTGGTGCACTGGGATGACCCAGAGGGATGGAATGGGGATGGAGGAGGGAGGAGGGTTCAGGATGGGGAACACATGTATACCTGTGGTGGATTCATTTTGATATTTGGCAAAACTAATACAGTTATGTAAAGTTTAAAAATAAAATAAAATTAAAAAAAAATAAAAATAAAACATGATATTTGCAAAAGAAAAAATATTAACTTTGACAAGTTTGAAACTAAGTGAGAATGAGGGCCTGTAAGATCTTTGGTTACACTGTCCAATGTAGAACTGTCAATTAAGGCTCTGGAGTAACATGAGATTTTGAGTATTAATTTATGGAGGTGGCATTATTCCAATCAAAAGCAATGGCTGTTAATGATATACTTCATTTCTACACTCAAAAGGCCAAAATAAAGCCTCAGTATTTACATGGACATCTCAATAAACATATTTAACCCTATGAACACAAAATGTAAAATTTCAAGAGACCTGGGATCTCTTCTTTCTGGCATTCTTATTATCTGTAAACTATAATCATCAATTCCCCACCCCCCCCCAAAAAAAAAAGAAAACAAAAAAGATAAGGAGAAAAGAGTCCCAGAACTCTCTGATACAGCTAGTCTAAGACTCAAAGGGTAATTTGACTTCTTAACCTGCTATCCCAACAGAAATGATTGTGTCTAACTGCTTGCCTTTGTTCAGAGACTAATCACTAAATTGTGAAAAATCACCCTCAACTTACAAAAACTGCCCTTGATTATAAATAATTGCCCAAGACTGAGAGAAAGCGGCAGGCAAGATCCCAGTCTTTCATCCAATTTATTCAGCAGCAATCCACATTCCATTTGTCTAGACTAAATATAGCAGCGTTTATACAAGAAATCAATAGTGCTTGCAGAGAGGAGAGCAAAGGCATGAATATTTCATCAAACTCAGAGAGAAATGGCAATCAGCAAACTGATGGTTCTGTGTAGGTCATCTCTGGCCTGCTGGATCAGTTCCTGTTACTTGGACAATAGCTCATCTCTGTCTAATCATAATCATATCATAACCATTCTTTCTATTTTTAACATTAATTGCATTGTGGGTGACAAAGGCTCATCATATTCCAAAAGGGAAGATGGATTTTTCTTACATCTTCGGTGACAGGCTAATAAGCCTCCCCAGGAACAATAATAGTAACACAATACCAGGGCTGAGTTTCAACAAGTTACAGTCACCTACACATCACAAAATGTGAAAGAAAGGTCACTGTCAACAGCTATTGTATTATCATAATTAGAAATAATCAACTTACAAGGAAAAAATAACAACCAGCTTTATCAATGAGGAAAAGGAATCATCACTGTTCACAGCATTTCTTGTCTGCTGCTGCTGCTGCTAAGTCGCTTCAGTCGTGTCCAACTCTATGCAACCCCATAGACGGCAGCCCACCAGGCTTCCCCATCCCTGGGATTCTCCAGGCAAGAACACTGGAGTGGGTTGCCATTTCCTTCTCCAATGCATGAAAGTGAAAAGTGAAAGTGAAGTCGCTCAGTCATGTCTGACTCTAATGACCCCATGGACTGCAGCCTACCAGGCTCCTCCATCCATGGGGTTTTCCAGGCAAAAGTACTGGAGTGGGGTGCCACTGCATTTCTTGTCTAGGAACATGCAAAATCCTTACAAATTACTTAGAACAGGTGGCCAGGGATACATAAGTTAGAAGGAAGTTGATGATAACAAATAGTAGTGTTAACATTTGTTGTTGCTCAGTCGTGTCCGACTCTTTGACTGTTAGCATTACTTATAAGTAACTGTGTCATGGACTGTAGCCTGCAAGGCTCCTCTGTACAAGGGATTTTCCAGGCAAGAATTCTGGAGTGGGTTGCCATTCCCTTCTCCCAGGGATCTTCCTGACCCAGGGATCAAACCCAGGTCTCCTGCACTGCAGGCAGACACTTTACCCTCTGAGCCAGATTCTTTACCAACTGAGCCACCAGGGAACAAATCCAATTTTCTTTTTTTTTGGCTGTGCCATGGAGCATGTAGGATCTTAGTTTTCTGAGCAGGTATCAAACTCCGTCATCTCCTGCATTGGAAGTACAGTCTTAACCACTGGACTGCCAGGCAAGTCCCATCAAATCCTATTTTCTTAACAGATATAACTTTACTTGGACTTACCCACTATTTGTCTGAGATTTCAAATACATGCCAAGATACACACACACACACACACACACACACACACACACACATATTATTATTCTAATACCAAATGCCCAGTCGGAACTTTTCCACATCTAAATTAACTAGTCTTGTTATCACTTTACAAAGTTCTACTCATTCTTTCCTCAGTGTCTTTCTCAATTATTCTTTGACAGTTATTCCTTCTTGTGTTTAGCATTTATCAATCCATGAAATTTTTAGAAATAGTTTTTAGTTTATTAAGAAACATGGACACAGAAAAGCTTCCATTTCAAAATATAAATCCCAGCTCATATAAATGTGTATGATAACTATATTTATATAAGCAATACATATTCCTGTTCAGTTGTAATTAAATTTAATAAATACTTTTTTTTTAAATACCAAGACCATTAAAGAGTTCAAAGTACTGAGAAAACTCAGTACCTTGGCATGTGGCTTAAATCTTCACTTTAGATGCTATTACTTACGGCACTGGTAAATAGGAAGAATCTTCTTATGTTCAATAACAGGACTCTCTGGTTGCTTCTTTATCATCTGGCTTACAACCAAGAAGCCATCCATTTTAAGAATGTTTTAAGTGAATAACTTGCAAACCTCACGAATGGAAAAATTCTAAGAATGCAAATTTTGACCATTTACAACTATCACAACAATGGTTGAAGCCTGTTCATGCTGTTCCTCTGAATGAGATTCCGAAGCAGTGTAGTGCAAAGCACAGGCTTTCACAAAAAGAAAATGGCATAGGGACAATCTCCCACCAATTCATATGTGTCAATTTAGTTAAAAGTTGAGACTTGAAAAACTGTGACAAAAATGGAACCATGTTTAACTACATATCTCAGTTAATACTCATAGTTACAGCAGCTATGCTAATATTCAGGACATTCCATTCTACTGCTACCCAGAGACAGTTTATGTGGAAATTAAGTTCTCATACCAAGAAATGGTTGACCAAAACCACTCGCAGGTGGACATATGAACAACAATTGCCAGATCTGGGGAAACAAATGTTGCTTTGATCATCTGTTCAGCTTCTTTTGTTCCTCCTTTCCTGCACAGAAATCTGTGAGAGTTTGGGCCTGCAGACTCCACCCGTGGGAAAAGGCTGCCAGCTGTACCATTTTGTTGTTTAAAATCACCCAGTCAAATAAGTAGGCTTCTCAGTAGTGCAGGGTTCAAAAAATAATGTGGAATAGCTCTCTCAGAAATGTGTGATCTGGTTCTTTTCGAAGTATAGCCTATAATAACTGTTTAAGTATATGGGAAACTCTGCAGGAATTTATATGAAATTTCTTCAGGAATAGATATCTTTCACTAATATTTTCCTATTTCTTTTTTGCAGGCTTCGCTAAGGAAGGCTGGTCCTATTAACATATAACTACATGTATCCTGATGATACCAGGTCATTTATGAAACTGCTCAATACCAAGATGTTCACTGATGCTCGTTTGTCAGAAGTGCCAGAAAGATTGCTACTTGCTCTGTATAGTATGTACTGCCATGCCCTGCCATTTCTGTACTGTCTGGCCAAACCAAAATTAATAAGGAATAACACTGACACCCACTGCCAATTAGGAAGTTATCTGGTTTACTATGTCTTAAACTCTTTGTATGCACATACACAATTCTCTTGATCACTTGGTCAGCTAACTCCAGTATTAAAATACAATTTTCAATGTGAGCCTTCTTGAAATTGGAGAGGTCTTGGAAAATGGATGGAAGAAGGTCTGTAAGTAACACCTACAGTCTTTGTCATATTTATGCAACTTCACACGTAGGATGTCAATCCTACCCTGAAGAATGTTAAACTTTGCTCTTGCACAGCAATGGGGGATACCTGGCTTTTGTGATTCTAGCTTCACTGCCCCTTTCTCATTATTGGTTACCTTGATCACCAAAGACAGATTTTCTGGTAGAATCCATGGGCTTTGGGAAACAAATGGAAGAACTTATAAGTTTTCCTTCCTTCGACTTCACAAGGCTGATTTAAATTCATTTAAACCACTCTGAACCTTAAAGAAGACTGAGTGCTGAAGAACTGATGCTTTTGAACTGTGGTGTTGGAGAAGACTCTTCAGAGTCCCTTGGACTGTAAGGAGGTCCAACCAGTCCATCCTAAAGGAAATCAACACTGCATATTCATTGGAAGGACTGATGCTGAAGCTGGAGCTCCGATACTTTGGCCACCTGATGCAAAGAGCCAACCCATTGGAAAAGACCTTGATGCTGGGAAAAACTGAAGGCAGGAGGAGAAGGGGACGACAGAGGACAAGCTAGTTGGATGGCACCACCGACATGGACATGTGTGTGAGCAAGCTTCGGGAGACGGCGAAGGAAAGGGAAGCCTGGCGTGCTGCAGTCCATAGGGTCACAGAGTCAGACATGACTGAGCGACTGAACTACAGCCACAAAACCACCTTGATATTTCTCTTTCTGAAATCCCACTAACCCTTAATAACCCATTTCTTTTAACATTGATTTGGAACCAAAGCAATTGAACTTTGTAATTTTATGAACACTTTTATGCTTTATATCTTGTTGGTTATTTTTGCTGTTGTTGTTCATCCTCTATTGCTCCCTTCTCTTTTGGCCTTCAATTTTTCCCAGCATCAAGGTCTTTTCCAGTGAGTCAGCTCTTTGCATTAGGTGGCCGAAGTATTGGGAGCTTCAGCTTCAACATCAGTCCTTCCAATGAACACCCAGAGTTGATTTCCTTTAGTATTGACTGGTTTGATCTCCTTGCAGTCCAAGGGACTCTCAAAAATCTTCTCCAGCACCACAATTTGAAGGCATCAATTCTTCAGTACTCAACCTTTTTCATGGTCCAACACTCATATCTATACATGACAACTGGAAAATCTATACTTTGACTATATGGACCTTTGTTGGCAATGATGTCTCTGCTTTTCAATACACTGTCTAGGTCTGTCATAACTTTCCTTCGAAGGAGCAAGCATCTTTTAATTTCATGGCTGTAGTCACCAACCACAGAAACTTTGGGGCCCAAGAAAAGAAAATTGGCAACTGCTTCCACTTTTCCCCCATCTATTTGCCATTAAATGATAGGACCAAATGCCATGGTCTTAGTTTTTTGAATGTTGAGTTTGAAGCCAGCTTTTTCACCCTCAGTGAGAGGCTATTAGTTCCTCTCCACTTTCTGCCATTAGAGTGGTATCATCTGCATATCTGAGGTTGCTGATATTTCTCGTGGCAATCTTGATTTCAGCTTGTGATTCCATCCTGGCATTTCACATGATATACTCTGCATAGAAGTTAAATAAGCAAGGTGACAATACACAACCTTATCACACTCCTTTCCCAATTTGAATCAGTCAGTTGTTCTATGTCCGGTTCTAACTATTGTTCTTAACCCGCATACCCGTTTCTCAGGAGACAGGTAAGATGGTCTGGTACTCCCATCTCTTTAAGAATTTTCCAGTTTGTTTTGATCCACATTGTCAAAGAATACAGTAGATGTTTTTCTGGAACTCCCTTTCTTTCTCCATGATCCAACAAATGTTGCCAATTTAATCTCTGGTTCCTCTGCCTCTTTGAAATCCAGCATGTACATCTGGAATTTCTCAGTTCATGTTGTGCTGAAGCCCAGTTTGAAGGATTTTGAGCATAATCTTGGTAGCATGTGAAATAAGCATAATTGTATGGTAGTTTGTACATTCTTTGGCATTGTCCTTCTTTGGGACTGGAATGAAAACTGACTTTTTCCAGTCCTGTGCCACTGCTGAGTTTTTCAAATTTGCTGACATCTTTTTTTGGAGTTGTTCTAGAAGGTCTTGTAGGTCTTCATAAAACCAGTCAGCTTCAGCTTCTTCGACATTAGTGGTTGGGGCATAGCATAGGCTTGGATTACTGTGATGTTGTAAGATTTTTCTTGGAAATAAGCCGAGACCATTCTGTCATTTTGAGACTACATCCAAATATTGCATTTTGGATTTTTTTGTTGACTATGGAGGGCTGCTCCATTTCTTCTAAGGGATTCTTGCCCACAGTAGTAGATATAATGGTCATCTGAATTAAATTTGCCCATTTTTGTCATTTTAGTTCACTAATTCCTAAGTCGTCAATGTTTACTCTTGACATCTCCTACTGGGCCATGTCCAGTTTACCCTGATTAATGGACCTAATATTCCAGGGTTCTATGCAATATTGTTCTTAACAGCATCGGACTTTACTTTCACCACCAGACACACCCACAGCTGAGCATCATTCCTGCTTCGGCCACCCAGCCTCTTCATTCTTCCTGCACTTATCAGTAATTACCCTCTGCTTTTCCGAACTGGACACTTTCCAACCTGGGGGTGCTCATCTTTCAGTGCCATATCTTTTTCCTTTCACACTGTTCATGGATTCTTGTGGCAAGAATGCTGAAGGAGTTTGCCATCCCCTCCTCAATGGACCACATTTTGTCAGAACTCTTCACTAAGATCCATCCATCCTGGGTGGCCCTGCACAGTATGGCTCATAACTTGACTGAGTTATGCAAGCCCCTTCGCCACAACGAGGTTGTGATCCACAAGGGGTTGGTTGTATCATAGCATCAGGCTAACAGAGAGCTGGTCCAAGCCTGATGCCTGTTTCTATCTCGTTCCTCTAGTTCTTTGCCTCAGTAATTATATTCCAGCATAAATTCTTAAGTATAATGTGGTTAATACTATCTAAAGAGAGTATCAGACTGTTTAGGGCTGTACGTATCTAAAATAACATTAAAATCACTATTCTTATAGTATTATCAGGTTGACATACGACTTTTCATTTATATCTTTATTCAGTGAATATTTGTAAAGCAATATTAAATGCCAAAACAGATTTTAATCAACAAGAGAAGGGTCTGCCTTCCAAGAACTCATGTGCTTATGTACATCAACCCATAAACCAATGTATAAAACATGATGCATTAAATGCAGTGATATTGATCCTCCAGAATCCCACCTGGACCCTATTCTATTTTCTCTCCAGGACTCTCAATGGAGATATTAATATTTTCCTTTTCAGGGCTTTATTTGCTTTCTGTATGGTGACATTCTCTCTCCAGCCTAACATCTATTCTAAAATTGCCACCGATATATGTATAAGCCACAGTTCAAAAGCATCAACTCTTTGGCGCTCAGCTTTCTTTATAGTCCATCTCTCACATCCATACATGACTACTGGAAAATCCACAGCTTTGACTAGACGGACCTTTGTTGGCAAAATGTCTCTCTGCTTTTTAATATGGTGTCTAGGTTTGTCATAGCTTTTCTTCCAAGGAGTAGGTGTCTTTTAATTTCATGGCTGCAGTCAATCATCTGCGGTGATTTTGGAGCCCCCCAAAATAAATTCAATCACTGTTTCCATCGTTTCCCCATCTATTTGCCATGAAGTGACGGGAATGGATGCCATAATCTTAGTTTTCTGAATGTTGAGTTTTAAGTCAACTTTTTCACTCTCCTCTTTCACTTTCATCAAGAGGCTCTTTAGTTCTTCTTTGCTTTCTGCCATAAGGGTGGCATCATCTGGGTTTCTGAGGTTATTGATATTTCTCCCAGCAATCTTGATTCTAGCTTGTGCTTCATCTAGCCCAGCATTTCACATGATGTACTCTGAATATAAGTTAAATAAGCAGGATGGCAATATACAGTCTTGACACACTCCTTTCCCGATTTGGAATCAGTCTTGTGCTCCATGTCCAGTTCTAACTGTTGCTTCTTGACATGCATACAGATTTCTCAGGAGGCAGGTAAGATGGTCTGGTATTACCATCTCTTGAAGAATTTTCCACAGTTTGTGGTGATCCACACAGTCAAAGGCTTTGGCGTAGTCAATAAAGCAGAAGTATTACTCCATTTAACTGTCTCATGCCATTTTTTCTCCAGTAACTCGGGTCTCAGTTTGTGCACCCAAAAAACATGAAAGTGATATCTGACTCTTTTCCCTTTAGATTATCCATACACAATCAACATAAATAATTTTTTCTACTCTTAAATATTTTTTTAATTCATCAAGTGCTCTCTACTATCACTGCCTATCTTATGAAAGCAGTCTTCTGTCACTTACCTGGATAATACCTACCAGTGTAACCCCAATCTTTAATATGATGTCTATGATATGCTTTCCTCCCTTCATTTGAGTCACAACAATATTCTTTCAGTCCTTAAACACATCGTGCTCTCTGATGTCTCAGAGATTTCTCATACAAACATTACCTCTTTCTGAATTCCAATCCCACCCCATCCCATTTTTCTACACAGATTCTTACTTATTCTTCATATCTTAAGTAAAAATGATTTGATGTAGGATCTCTTCCTGCATCTTATTGCATTTTCTCATTAAATTTTGCAACCCATTTCATAATATTTGTTTGACTCCCTTCACCATTATTCTAAGTTCATGAGAAGAGGAACTAAAGTTTCAGTGCCTGGTATAGCATAAAAGCATGGTAATGCCTCAGTGCATACCTGAAATGAATGACGGAATAAATGAATGAGTGATGGTGATGAATCATATGGTGACAAAACTAGAAATCCACATGCACATACACATATACACGTATCCAATTGAACTCCTAGAGCAATTCCTTATTAGGTTTTCTTGACTATCTGAATTCTGATAAATATTGACTGCTTAAATTACTGACAAGTGAATGTGTTTCTGGCAAAAGTGATTAAGTATTTGAAAAAATCAATCTCAAAACTTTTTCCACCTAAGGTGTCATTTCACATTTCCCAGACCCCAAAGTATCTCTTAACATTCAGTGTGCTGACAGATTAGAACCACCCAAGTGGGCTAGGGAAGCACTGAGCAAAATTAAACTTACCCGTTCATGCTGTTAGCATTAGTAGGTTACAATCTTGAATTATCTAAACAGTAATGCCTAATTCATGAATTAGTTCATGAATCCCATGTTATGAGAAAATTATACCAGAACTGATAAACTATTGATATGTATAGAATCATTTCTGTCTTGGAAAGAATATTTTTTTTCTGAAAAAAATAAATTAATAAATTTGAACATGGCTAACATAAAAAATGAGAAAACAATACAACTTCAGTTTGATGATAATTTTTCCTAAATTTCACTTTAGTGATAAAAATAAATATTCTTAGCTTATTTTCCACTGGTGATATTTATGATTGCATCATAACTAGCGAATAGAATTAGTAATCAAATTTGAAAAAAATAATTTTTATAACATGAATTATTTAAATTGATTAGACCAGAAATATAATTCTCCCTCGTAGTGATTCTGTTCAAGTTACACATGTCTACAGTTTCTTTAAGGTGCACTAATACATGACATAAATGAAAAGAAAATAAATGCAAGAAGTAATCTGAGCTTGGATTTACTATTCTCTTATTTCCCAGGGGTCTGAATAGGAAACAAAAATAACCACAAATGACTAAAATATCAGTAGGCCTTGAAATATCAACATTTAAGCTAAAGAAAGCTAATTTTTTAATCAAAGCCTTACTATTTTGATTTACTTAATTCAAATTCCCTCTCTGCAAATATGCCTTTGAATTAAGCAGTCATAACAAACCATAACACCAACATGAATTGCCAACTCATTTGTAATACCCACTTAGTTCTAAAGTATCAACAGTGTTTGCTAGTTCTTCACTATTTGAGAACCAAGTAAAAGCTTCATTGAGCTTCTTGAAGTATGGAAACAAAATCAAACCAATTTATATGACTTCAAGGTAATAGGAGCTAAGAGCCTAATCCATGTTATTGAGATAAAAGATTGATTAGATATGACGATACCTGTAAATGAGACTTTCAGTAGATGAGAAATCTTAGTATTTTAAAATAGGTAATACAGGTATTGAACTAAAAAGTGTTACTTATTCAGCCATATGGGCTTCCCAAGTGAAGTGGTAACGAACCCTCCTGTCAATGCAGGAGACATAAGAGACATAGGGTCTATCCCTGGGTAGGGAAGATTCCCTGGAGGAGGGCATAGCAACCCACTCCGGTATTATTGCCTGGAAAATCCCATAGACAGAGGAGCCAGGCAGGCTACAGTCCATGGGGTCACAAAGAGTTGAACATGACTGAGGTGACTTGACACGCACGCACGCATTCATACCACTCATCACCTGGGATGTACAGCGAACTGCTTTCTGTAAGAATTACAATGAAGGTGAGATAAATGGTCTCCTCCATATTTTTTTCTACAACTTGCATTTTCTTCTAGGTTAGAGACAGTACTAAATTATTATTATTTGCAAATGGCTAACACAACTTCCTTCTCAGTATGAGAGCTTAATATTTGAGGCAGGGCATTACCCTCTAACTCCAGAAGTCAATTCATCATCTGACATGTAATATAAGCTTAATAATAGTAGTTGCATAAATGATTCTCTCAGCAGATACCCCTCTCTAACCCCTCTCAAACATCCTTTTTGAACAAAGTACATTTGTTTATTCAGCAAATAAACTTTTTTCAAAGAATATGTTCCCTCCCTTCTATCAGGAACTATTGTTTGCAGAAGTATGTAACCGTGTTCTGTTCCCAAAGAAAAATAGAGCTTTTATTGGTCCTTGTGTCCTGCCATCAAGAAACAATTTGCCTTTAACCTACAAATAAAAACTCCAATATTTTCTGAAAGTTTAAATGCTTAATATATTTAAGACAACAGCATATATTAAACAGTGCAGGAAAATGTGAAGATAAAAAGAGCAGAAGTGCCATGCATGTTGCTTCTCTCATTTTTCTCTCTGATTTAAATCATGTCTTTTCCTTTTCTACTGTCTAATTTTTGATCTTGCATCATGGGACTAGAACTTCAACCCATGCACTTTCTGCACCCCCACGCCCCATCTTCTTCAGATCTCAGTTGTTTCCTAAGTTCTCAGGAAATCTTTATTGCAAATCCAAAGTCTTAAAGTCCCATTAAACCCTTCTAATATAGGATTGCGCTCACTTTTAAAACATGGAAACATTTCTTTAAACAGCTGAACACTTTCTTCAAATAAAAACTTATGAATAGTCCTAACGTATAAAATCAGCGCTAGTACAACTGTTAAGGAAGAACCAGTGTCCCTCCCACTCACTTCCTCCCCAGTCCCTTTCCCCGGGAATCCAGACTCCACGGAGTTCAATCTGGAAAACACTGTTCTAATGGCATTATTTCTGTACTTGCTAAACTCAAATCAGAGCCAAATTACATTAGTTCTCTTTCAAAGAAAAATGCATTACTGTTTCATGGTACTATGAGAATTTGGAAAGTATGATTTGGAAATAATAAACTTTCACTTTATACATACAATTTGGGGGTAAAAGTCGATGCTAAAAAATAAAAATTCATCTTAGATTGCACAATTTCAACCCTAGCCAGGCAAATGCGTTGGCACCTGTGTATATGTTATTGCCACATGGTGGCACCACTTTTGCTCACAAGTAGAAATACCCACTATTCTTTGTCAGGAAGTGCTTTGGATATGAGTTTTTAAATAATTATGCAGGGCTTGAGCATTTTAAACACACGTGACTTCCCTATGCTGATTCCAAATTTGGTTTTCTAAACTTGGGTAAGAACAAAGATTAGTACCATACTGTTGATTGGTCTGCAGAGTTGTTTTAATTTAAATTATGGAGCCAACATCAATATTACATTTACTGTGTGCCTTCATTGATCTGACTGCTTTTAAAGAAATGTTAATTCATCTATCCTTTACACTATGAGGTTGTGCTATCTGGTAACCTAAGGGTAGACATGATTATGAGCCTCACTTCACAGATGAGGAAAATGTAGGCCACCGAGGAGATTGGCCAAGGTCACAGGGCTACTTGGCAGTGCAAGAGGAATTAGAAAGCACACCATCTAGCTGTGGAGTCTATGGCCTTAGCCACTCCACTATTATTCTTCTTGAGTTATACAAAACAGGTATCCAACTTAATCTCTACACAGTTCGCCTTGATGTAAATGAAAATGAAAAGTTTTCTGTTAAAATAATATAACATATTTCTTTGAGGTAAAAGGAAAGCACTTGCTTGTAACGGCCAACATATACCACAGAGAGATGTGCTATGGAACACATTTCCACCTATTTTGACACACTGGTGAATTCTTAGGTGTTTCAATGCTCTCTTTAGAAACGATTCTGTATTTAGGAACTTTAAATTTAGTGTTTTGTCCTTTTCTTTTATCTATAGAAATTTGAGTTAAGACAGTTTTTAAAAATTCATCTTACTCTCTAATCTGAAATCTACTAACTCACAGGTAAAGACTGCCTAATAAGGAAGTTATCATGAGTACTTGATTAACCAAACCCATTGGATTAGTTCATGAAGAGATAGTGAATCATATTAACTGTAAACTGTTAATGAGACTTGAATGTACTATTCATACATTTTTAGATTACTTTTTTAATTGAAGAAGGAAAGCAGTAACAAAAAGGAAGAGGCAGCTGTTTTTTGACAGTATGAGAAAAGATTTGACAGGATAGACTGTGGTGGTTTATTTTTCCTTATTTCAGAGCTTTTCTGGTTCATGATTCCCTGTGAATTATAAAATATGGTCACTAGCCATTAAGGCACAACTTATTGGGTAAGTCAAAGTGTCTACCACCTCAGAGAAGAGCCTCAAGTTGTCAGAATAATCTAATTTTTTTAACATATATAAAGAGAAATCAATGTGACAGTATATGCGCCTTAATTAAAGACATTCATAATTTGGCATAAGAAAATGTAATAATTTTTCTCTTCTGTTTAATTAGACTGTCATTAAAATTTCTATTTCTGGTAGAACTCATAGTATCTGTTTATAGAAAAGGCTGTATTCAGAGAACTGTCAGTATTACAGAATACTTCTCAATATTTTAAGCACAGCTTGAGATAATCAGTCTACAATTTAAAGTAGCATAATTTACACAAACAAAAGTATAAGAAATAATTTAAAGCATTAAAAAGGAACAGAACCCTATAAAGCTGGGGTCAGCAAACCCTGGCGTATGGACCAAATCCAGCCTTCCTCCTGTCTTTCTGCTTGCTATTTATTACCTATGAATGATTTTCACATTCTTGAATGTTTTTTAAAAAGAAAAAAACATTTCATGACATGTGAAAATTACATGAAATTTCAATTTCAGTTTTCACAAAGTTTTACTGGAACACAGTCACTTCCATTCACTTACATATTGTCTGTGGCTACTTTCACACCACAAAGGCAGAGTTGAGTGTGACAGAGGCAGTACAGGATGTGAAGCCTCAAATAATTACTATCTGCCCTGACTGAAAAAGGCTGCCAAACCTTGCGGCAAAGAATCGACATCTATTTTCTATTTTCTATTCACATACAGTGATCTCTCCCATCAACAATCAAATGCCTAAGCCATCTCCTTCTCTCTACTCTACTGGTCTAATGTATAAGGTTAGAAATTACCATAATTTTGTTTATCTAAGTGTCAGTCACTCAGTCATGTCTGATTTTTGTGACCTGCTGGACTGTAGCCCACAAGGCTCCTCCACCCATGGGATTTTCTAGGCAAGAATATCGGAGTGGGTTGCCATTTCCTTCTCCAGGGGATCTTCCCAACCCAGGGATCAATCCTAGGTATCCTGCATTGCAGGCAGATTCTTTACTGTCTGAGCCACCGGGGAAGTGCAGTTTATCTAAAATAAAACATAATTAGGAAGCAGATGATACTGACAAGGAACATTCCATGTAAAAGTAGCTTTAAGTATTTTTATTGGACAAATGTATTAGTTTCAGGCTTTGTTGCTTGCTCTTTGCATTAGTAATCTAGAAAACAAAAATATAAATAAGAACAATGGCATTTTAAACCCAGGAATAGATGCTGAGCACTAGATACAATTTTTGGATGGATTTTAAAATTTACGACAGCAGCCTTATTATTCCCATTTTACAGGCGAGGATAATGAACACAAGACAGGTGAAAATGAAAATTCTAACTTTAACTTTGAATGATGCTAAATGAAAGCCATTTTATCATATTCCATATTAAAGATTTAGATGGTTTCTCTTTGTAACTTACCTCTTTCCCATGAGGCAAAGGTAACATATTCTGCATGTTAAAAGGCAAATCTAGAACAAATATTTGCTCAATTGAAATTACTTTTACTAAACTAAGAAAAGGACACAGACTGCTTCCGTCTGTGTAGCAGCTGATAAGTGCCTCCTCATATCACACACACACACACACACGGCCAGTACATCTTACAGAAATCAACATGTGAACATTTGAATGAGTTTAGGAAAGGAGTGTTTAGAAATTATAGGATATTGTGTTTATTTGACATTAAAATTTTTGTTAATAATGTGTGGGTTGATTTAGCTTGTATTGAATATTTTAAAACCTTCAGGTTTTAAAGAAATATCACATGTACCTCAAAGCTATGATAATACTACTACAAGGTTGGTTATTATATCCTAGTGATAGATCTTTAGCCAAACCACTAAAGAAATTTGGTGCCTCAAATAAAATAGACCCAGTAGTTAGGCATTGTAAGAAAAAAAAATACCTTATGGAAAAAGTTACCCAAATGTCCTTCCAGATATTAATGTAATTTTAAATTAATCTAACACAAAATTATAGGAAATACACTGCTAATCATAGAGTTTTGCAAAGCCATTCTAAATCCAATGGTTTCAATTTTATTTTCCACAGGATTTATAATATAACTTAGATCAAATGAGCTGAGATTCAGCAGCTTGACAACTCATTTATTATACAAAATTTTAAGTTCTACTTTTTTTTTTTTTTAGATTCTGTAAGGCAATGATTTGGTATCTGTAATCCTTCAAATTAAAAACAAAACCAAATATTACCTTGGTTAAACAAAAAGAAACAAGAGAGAACAAAAAAAACAGATGAAAATTTTTTTTATCCTAAGAGAAAAGCACTTTTATAGAAGTTATTCAGGTTTCCTCTACCTGCTCGGAAAGAAGGAGAGAAAAGGAGACAGACCCTCCTGTGAGGCCTTAGGTCAGTGAGGAAATTCAACCTGCCATGTTAAGTACACCTCTCTTAAGATTTCTGTAGCCCATTCAGTTGGGTTTACGCCTCTCAAGGTAAATTTGGGAGGATGCAAGATTTAGTCAAGCCAAGGTTTAGAAATTTCCAGGCATGTCTGGAAAACAGGTGGGGCTGGCACAACAGGTGTCTATTTGCATAAATGACTAAGGTACCTCCTAAGAAAATCTCATTTTCAGCAAAGAGAAAGCCAGGCCTGACACACTTGACCTGATAATCAAGTCTCGGGCCTGAAGGATTCTGATTCTCAACACAAGGTGCATCCCTCCGCTGTCCACTCTTACCTCCAAGTCGCAGGGTACAAACCTAGTTCCCTCCTTCTATGCTGCTCTGATACTGCTTCCACCAAACTCATCAGGAACATCAAATTTATAAAACCAAGTCTTGGTTTTACTTGATTCTCACAATCATGGGACACAGTTGTTGCAGAGAATAAATAAATGAATCAATCTATCAGTCCATCTTCTTTCAATCACTGGCTAATACACAAGATCTTGCCAAAGGAGAGAAGTAGCACATGGCAGAAAGAACACTGAGTGCCTGGTTCAAATCTTCACTCCACTTCCATGGGCCTTGGGTTCCTCATGTATGAGACCTAAGTAACGATTCTCAAGGCTTGTTTCAGTGTCAAGGCTATACTCTCCCAACCCACTATATACATGTATATGTATATATGTATATGTATATGTATATATGATATATATTAGTCTCCATTAGAAAGTCTATCTCATGAGAAAGACAATTCCAGATGCCTTCGTTGATCTTTTTGGAAAAATCAATAAACAGAAGGGCAGGCTCTGACCATAGAGAAAGCCAGGGGACCTAGGAGGAAAGAGAGGAATACCTACCAAACAGAAGAGAATGACAGAGAATGGAAAGCAGGAAGTCTTTTAGATAAGGTTTATCTAATTAAAAATTATCCTAGGGCAGGCTTTGTCTGAGATAGAAAACACAACTATGGTCAAAATTAGTCTGTTCCCTGATTGTGGTGTATGAAAAATTTTTCTCAAACCTTCCATTATAAACAGCAAAGCACATAGTCCATTTTCCATTTCAAAGAACATAATTTTTCTTTGTGTTTTTCTTCACTGAGGTATATATAGTGAACACAAGCATTTACATTTTGTTATTAATTTCTTATGAAAGTAAGAATAATATTTTCCTCACAAAGTGCTACCACAGAGCAACACAGTACTCAATTTGACAAAAATAAAAATGTTATTCTAATCCCATGAAATGTAATGGATAGTCAAAACCACTGACTTTGCATAATAAGGTAATAGAAAATTCCCAGTAATTAGGAAGAACAAAATCAACTAAAGTTGAAAAGTAAAACTGAAAAAAAAATTACCCACAATTTCAGTTCAGTTCAATTCAGTTGCTCAGTCGTGTCCAACTCTTTGCAACCCCATGAATCTCAGCATATCAGGCCTCCCTGTCCATCACCAACTCCCGGAGTTCACTTAGACTCTTGTCCAGCGAGTCAGTGATGCCATCCAGCCATCTCATCCTCTGTCATCCCCTTCTCCTCCTGCCCCCAATCCCTCCCAGCATCAGAGTCTTTTCCAATGAGTTAACTCTTCGCATGAGGTGGCCAAAAGTTTCAGCTTTACTATCATTCCTTCCAATGAACACCCAGGACTGATCTCCTTTAGAATGGACTGGTTGGATCTCCTTGAAGTCCAAAAGACTCTCAAGCGTCTTCTCCAACACCACAGTTCAAAAGCATCAATTCTTCGGCGCTCAGCTTTCTTCACAGTCCAACTCTCACATCCATACATGACCACTGGAAAAACCATAGCCTTGACTGGACGGACCTTTGGTGTCAAAGTAATGTCTCTGCTTTTTAATATGCTCTCTAGGTTGGTCATAACTTTCCTTCCAAGGAGTAAGAGTCTTTGAATTTCATGGCTGCAATCACCATCTGCAGTGATTTTTGAGCCCCCCGCCAAAAAAGTCTAACACTGTTTCCACTGTTTCCCCATCTATTTGCCATGAAGTGATGGGACCAGATGCCATGATCTTAGTTTTCTGAATGTTGAGCTTTAAGCCAACTTTTTCACTCTCCACTTTCACTTTCATCAAGAGGCTTTTTAGTTCCTCTTCACTTTCTGCCATAAGGATGATGTCATCTGCAGATCTGAGGTTATTGATATTTCTGCTGGCAATCTTGATTCCAGCTTGTGCTTCTTCCAGCCCAGCGTTTCTCATGATAGACTCTGCATATAAGTTAAATAAGCGCGGTGACAATATACAGCCTTGACATACTCCTTTTCCTATTTGGAACCAGTCTGTTGTTCCATGTTCAGTTCTAACTGTTGCTTCCTGATCTGTATATAGGTTTCTCAAGAGGAAATGCCTTTTTTTTTTTCTTTTTGGTTAATGTATAAAAATAACATATCTTGCAAAGAGCTATACAAGTAAAATTACAGCCACATCATCAATCTACTAATTTTTATTATTTCAGGGTATTTAGATATGAACTAAGTCCTGTGTTTTTTTTCTTTTTTGTCTAAAAGAATAGTTGTGCTTTGTTTTTGTTTTTCTTCCTGTACAGAAGTACCCTAACTATCCAAAGCATTTGGTTCTGTTCAATAGCTAAAGAACTCTTTTTTTCCCTTCCTTTCTCTAATTTGGCTTCAAGTCAATGCTGTTTTTCTCATTCCAACTGTTTTGGACATATGCTGGCCCAACTAACAATGGTAAACACAGCAAGCTGTCTCTGATATGGTGCTGATTAAGTCATCTTGTGAGCAAGCAGAGTTTGGATGTTAAGATGCTAAGAAAAAAACCTACTTTCAGAAATTCTCCTCCCTTTGAAAAATATTTGGATTCTCAATTTTAAATTATATGATAAACAAACCATGGGATACTTTGAAAATACATTCATTCAGTGCTGGCCTAGGCATTTAAGAAAAAATAGAAACCTAAAACATGATTCTTATATTCAAGATTTTATAGTTTAAAAGGATGAGGGAAAGCATAGGGAACAGTAGAGTCCAAAGATAGGCTTAAAAATAACTTTCTAGAGAATGGCACTTTCATGTCCTGCAGAAAAAAAAGGTATAAAATTGAAATCATGAGTACTGTGAATTGCATTTTAATATTCTATTAATAAAATATCAGTACCAAGCTAGTGCCTTAAACTAAAAGATTTAAGAATAGAGACCCAATGAACATCATAAGCATGTGGTATAAAATAATTGGAAGGAATACAAATATTGTAGTGCACATAATTGTTATTCAGAATGAAAAAGTATTTTTAAATATTGGCATCTCAGATTCTGTTTTTGTACATGAGAATCGAGCACTTATTTTTCACTTAGCTTAGATAGCTATGTGCGCCAGCTTCCTCTCATTATGCAAATAGAACAGATAAAACTAAATTGTAAAATAAAGCCAAAAATATAATTCTTCTCTAAAAATACATATATATTTGGAACCCTAAGACGAACAAGCAACTCAAAGAAGGAACCACCTCAAACTTAAGAAAAATTTAATATCTCCTTTATTTATCACCACAGCTCTCACCAGGGTAATACTACCTATTATTTGACACATATGAAAGCAAGGCAGATTAATTAATTTATAATCATGGACAATTTTTTTTTTCAGTTTTACTCTTAAAACTTAACTTTTTTTTCAATTTTACTCTTAAAACTTGACTCAGTATTCTTATCTCTAAAAATAAAAAGGTCCTGAACATAGAAAGGTGAGGAGTAATAATTAGTTGATGTTACCAAAATATTTACAATCTAAATGAGGTGGGTATCTGACAGAAGATGGTGAGAAAACATACAAAAGATACAGAATATGATAAAGGCTACACTTAACAATTTGAATAGATAATTAGAGATGTTGATAGGTGCAAGTTTTTGAGAATTTTCTCTATGAAAGGTGCTGGGCTAACCACCTTAAATAAGTTACGAAATCACAGTGATAGAAAGTTATTTCTACAGGGGTCATTCTGAGTACAAGCTGTTAACAGGACGGTTGATAGAGAAATAACAAAAAGCTAACGGCAACAACAAAAGCAGACAAGAAGAAGATAACCATTAAATAACTTGGGTACTGAACAAACAAAATAGAAAGAGATGAATTAAAGAGACATCTTCAAGGTATAGTCAGCAAGACTGGAACACCAAATGGATGAAACAAGTAGGAATTCTTAAAAAAAAAAACCACTGAAATATTCAGATTATAGTAGCACTGTTATGGCAATAATTATTTTTTTATTAACTTTTTAAAAGTGTAGGGCAAAAGAACATATACTTTTATTTTCTTAAAGAGGCAAAAAATTTTGATGGCACAAGTGGGGTGCACATAAATGGAATAAACTATTTTTTAGACATCAATAAGTTTTCTAACTGTACAAAACCATATTATAATATATTTAGACTTTCTGGGACATCCTTTTCAGTAAATACAATCAAACTAAGTAAAAATGACCTACATATCAAGAAAGAATAAAAATTTCAGGCATAATTAAACAAAATAACTGCAACATTTGTACACTGAAATTATAAGTCTTTTGGAAAGAAATTAAATGAGATCTAAACAAATGGAAATACATCCCATGTTCATAGATCAGATAATACATATTACTAAGATAGCAATATTCTCCAAATTTATTCACAGATTCCCTATCAGACACTTAATTTTGCTTAGTTTGTTTGTAGAAATTGACAATCTGATCCTAAAAAGTTCATATGAAAATGGAAGGGACAAAGAATCACCAAACTATCTTGAATAGAAAAAACAATATGGAGGACATACTTACTGGTATCAAAACTTACTACAGAACTATAATAATAAAGACTGGGTAGTACTGGTATAGAACGGATGTATACATCAATGAAACATAACTAAGTCTAAAAACAAAGCCTTACGTTTATGGTCAACTATTTTTGACAAGAGTGTTAAGATAATTCAATGGAAAAAGAATAGCATTTTCAACAAATGATGCTGGGGCACCTAGATTTTGAGAAGCAGAAAAGTGAAGCTGGAATCCTGCCTCCCACCACACATAAAAAATTTACTCAAAATGGAAAGTGATGGTCACTCAGTAATGTCTGACTCTTTGCAATCCCATGGACTGTATACTCCATGGAATTCTCCAGGTCAGAATACTGGAGGGGGTAACCTTCCCTTCTCCAGGGGATCTTCTCAACCCAGGGACCGAACCCAGGTCTTTCACATTGCAGGTGGATTCTTTACCAGCTGAGCCACAAGGGAAGCCCAAGAATACTGGAGTGGGTAGCTTATTCCTTTTCCAGTGGATCTTCCTGACCCAGGAATTGAACTGGGGTCTCCTACATTGCAGGCGATTCTTTACCAACTGAGCTATCAGGGAAGCCCCTGACCAGCGATCTAAATGTAGAGCTAAAACTACAAAATTTTTAGGAGACAACATAGAAATAAATTTTTGTGGCCTTGGATCTTGGCAATGGTTTCTTACATAACAAAATCAAAAGCACAAGTGATGGAAAAAAATAAAGATAACATCTCTGTAAAGAATGAATGAAATATTTACAAATTATAAATCTGATAAGGACCTAGTATCCAAAATAAATAAAATGAATTTGTAAGAGTTAAACTAATGACAGAAACACACAAAACCTGATTTTAAAATGGGCAAAGAGCTTGAAAAGATATTTCTTCAAAGATACACAAATGACCAATAAGCACTTGAAAAGATTCTCAACATCATTAGTCACCCGGGCAATGCAAATCAAAACCACAATGAGATACTACTTCACATCCACTAGAATGGCTGTAATAAAAAAGATAGATTATACCAAGTATTGACAAACACTTATGACCCAGCTATTGCATTCCTGAAAATGAAAGTGTAGTCGCTCAGTCACGTTCGAGTCTTTGTGACCCCATGGACTGTAGCCTGCCAGGTTCCTCTGTCCATAGAATTCTCTAGGCAAAATACTGGCAGGGATTGCCATGACTTTTTCCATGGGATCTTCCTGACCCAGAGCTAGAACCTGGGTCTCCCGCATTGCAGGCAGATTCTTTACCATCTGAGCCACAAAGCACTCCTAGCTACATATTAATACAAGAGAAGTGAAAAACACACCCAACAGAAAAACTTAGAACAGAAATGTTCACAGCAATATTATTCCTAATAACCAAAAGATAAAACAACCCAAATGCCGACTAACTGATGAACTGATAAATTGTGGCATATCTGTACAAGGGCATATTATTCAGCAATACTAAACAACAAAAATAAGTGAAGTACTGATACATGCCAATGTAGATGAACCTTAACAAATTATGGTAAACAAAGAAAGCCAGTCACAGAAGACTAGACATTGTATGATTCTATTCTGGACCACATGTCCAGAATAGGCAAATTTAGAGAGAAAAAAAAATAGATTAATGATTGTTTACAGCTGGGACAAGTAAAGTGGGACTCAGAAATGATTGCTAGTGGGTATGAGTTCTTTAGGGTGGATGAAAGTATTCAAAATTAGATTGTGGTTAGGGTTACATAACCCCGTGAATATACTAAAAAACACTGTATTATACATGCTGAATGAGTGAATTTTATGATCTATCTCAATTATGCTGCTAAAATAGTCAAATAAAATTGCTTAAATTTACTGAGATCTAGGAATAACAAAAAGTTAATACATAGAACAAAATATTTCTTCATTTAAGAAATATAAAAGACAATCACTTGGGAACTGTTGTATTTCCTACAGAAATTTTTAACTATGCAAAGTGAAAGCTGCCAATGCCTTATTAATATTTTCCCTTTAGCTATTAATAGTATATTTTTAATTCAGTACATACTATCACCAGCTTCCTTGGAGAAGAGTGCATGAAAACATGGACTTAAAATGCCATCACAATACTGATTCCATCCTTTTAATCAAGGCATGAGACCTTTCAAGTCATTAAAAAAAAAAAAAAAAGATTCATTTTATTGTTCCTTTTTTCTCCTGACACTTTAGGCTTTCTGAAGCTAACGGATACAGTATGAAGGAACATATGTGGTCTGCTTCAAGGCTCCAATTTCTTAACTGAAAAGCCACTTTCTTTCTAATGCCTGGATGAGAGGATCAATGAAGGTTAAGATCTAAAGCAAAACCTCTAAATGTAGAATCAGACTTCTATGACCTTCCCCCTTACCCCTGCTTTCTCCTTAACAACCCCTTTCTATCTACCCACTTGACATTTCCTCTGTGACACTAGGTAAGTTTAAGTCCCATGGTCCCCACAATACTCATGCCATCACATATTTCACCTTTGTTCACTCCCCCACCATCACAACAGAAGTGGCCTTCAGTGAGGTTGCTTAATTTGTGCATCCATTTATTCCACAAATACACTATATTTATTAAGTGCCAATCACTGCACTGAGTGACAAACTGTTGAACAAGTGCTAGGTTGTGGAGAAAAATAAATAGCCTTCAATTACACTACAGTGAGGAAGTGATATGTCAAAGATATGCATGTGGCACCGTGGACATTCTTTACATGACAAAGTTTTGGAGCTGGGTATATACAGGAAACTTCCAGTAAGTATTGTCACAGAGGCACAGAAAGCATGTGGACGGCAGAGTGGCAAGTGCTGAGGGGAGGAAGTGGAAACTAGTATTACATGAAAAAGAGTTTGAGACTCAAAAGTTAATATTTATTGAATGAATATTCTGTTACAGAAACTGTACTATTGCCTTTAAATCTATTTTGCTCAGTTAATTCTCACAACTCGGTAAGGGCTTTAGTATTACAATTTTCACTTCACAGATGGAATGTCAAAGCTTAGCAAAGTTCTGTTCCATACTCAACATTTCTCAGCTGAGAGCTAACATACAAGGAAAGCTAAGTCAAATCAGTCTTAGCACAATAAGAGCATTATTTTCTATAAATTATCCACATGAACTTTAAGATTTCTGGAAATGTTAGGCAAATTAACTTAATAAGTAAATAATAAATATTTGACTCAGTAAGGCAGAGTGACTGGGATACTCAAGCACAAGGAAAATGTTCTTGTCATTATATATTCTGCATATTTCAGATTTGACATGTTATGTATTATCTACTCAAAAGAATGAACAAATCAATCAAAATAAAAATAGGTCAATACAATTTGTATCATCTCTGTTGATCTTTCATATCCAAGCTTATATTTAAGTAGGTCAGCCAGCATTACTGACTCTAACAAGCACATACAAAACAAACAGCCTTTACAATGTGCAATTTCAATGAAAAGGTATCTCATAGACTGCATTAAAGATTTTAAAAGTTATATTCCCAAAGCTGTTACTAAACAGTTGTCTCTACTTTGGCTGAGACTCCAGGAAAATAGGTATCAACTACTCTGACATCTACATCATCCATGCAGGAAGACAAGGATATAAACTTTAACCAGTGTGGAAACACTTGGCTCCTCAGTACTCAAAGGTATAAAAAAGCTGCAGCAAAACTGTTCAAGACGTCAGAGAAAAGAGATGGAGAATTTCTTGAGGGAGAGTGTCAAGGTATGTATCCCCATCCCATCCCCTACTTTGTAGTGATGCAGGGCTTGTCTGTCCCCCATCTTAAGGTTAATGAAAAGGGCTTCAAAGAACACACTTTGAGAACTTAAGTTTGCTGAAGATTTGGAGACAGGGTGAACTGGATTCTGACTCAAGTCTGAGAAATCTAAAGAATAAGATGGTAACTGAGACAACTTGGGGAAAGAAGGCATACCTGATGAGCATGTCTAAGGTACTGGTATATCATATGAAGTAGATTTAGGCCAGGAAAGAAAGACAATGACAGACTGGCCTGAGACTGGCTTAGAATCTGCCCATGAAGGACATCTTATTGCCTGAGGTGACTTCAGCAGGAATACTCCAGAGGTGTTCAGGCTGGTACCCAAAGTATGAGGGCACATGTAATCGGCCAATTGGGGTTGTTCCACTAAGTTCAGGAAATTGTGGATGAGTGAGCCCTAATAAGCACCCAAAAGGGAAAAAGTCAGTTTTAATCATTTGTCTGAAGCAGAAATTTCAGATCACAGGATAATCCAACACAGAAGATCATTCCTGCCTCTTTGCCTCTCCCCACAGCTTCCCATATCAAGCTGACAGATGCAGGATAAAGGCCACAAGCTGAAGAAAACAGGGAAGGTGACCATGCCTTTCTTTTTTATTTCAGGCTTATCCATGCAGCTGACCTAAGCTGAGTTGAGAAACTTTTACTGTGAATAAAGCTTGATTGTTATCATTGATACTTACTGAACTGAAACAAGGAGGAAATGGCAACTCACTCCAGTATTCATGCCTGGAGAATTCCATGGACAGAGGAACTATCGTGCATAGGGTCGCAAAGAGTCCGACACAACTGAAGCGACTTGGCATGCACACAAAATGCCTTGAGTACATTTAATTATCTGAAAATGACCAGAAAAGTCACGGGGCCCATAGTTCATACTCAGTATTGGGTCAGACTACTCCTCCAGTTCTAGTTTGAATGGGCAGAAGGAGAAGAAATTTAAGTTGTTTTTCTGATGGTATCCTATAAATCTCACGCATTTAACATAAGAGTTAAAATAGTTGTGAGAAAAAAAAAATATTAGCCCAAAGAGGGACTGAATCTACATGTGATCTTAGCATTATTAGATAGTACTAGTGTGTTAGGTAAAGCACAAACCTCAGTTTCCACGTCTGTAGAGTATGGCATATAAATTCAGAGGACTGGTCCTGAAATACAGTCTTGAAATGAGCCGTGATAGCTTTTAGGTGATGTTGGCAAATTTCTTGTCATCTATTATCTCTCTATCTCTCCAGTTTCTTTACTTGCCAAGGCTTGTGGAAGAAATACCAATAACTGGAAATACATTATACTTAGGAATAAACTGTTATGTCTGTTTATTTTTAGTAGTAGGAAAATAAGTACGTTTTCTGAGGATTCTGAAAATGAAATACGTAAAACATGAGAAGAATAACCATTAACGACTGGGTCAGAAAAAATGACTGATTATATGAAATTTTATATGGCAAGATTATATCCAGTAATTCTGGTTTATTATGAAAAGAAATGCCTTTTGTATCTGGGGGCCAAAGTTCAACAAATATGAGAGCATTCTTTAAAAAGCTTTTTTAAATGTCTAAAGTATTTGTGCTTGTTTATTCCAGGTCTCATACATTGTTAAAAAAATCTTAATGCTGGATCCTTTCAAGTATAGCAGGTGGTAGGCACACTTGTAAAAATAAAAATAAAAGCAAATAAGTGCTGAAATTTAATTAAATACTTACGAAGATCATAATGTGCCAAAAGTTAAACATAAACTTATCATTAGTAAATAAATAAATTTTGTCTTCTTGTTTTAAATTATAAAATTAATAGTATATTCCTGTCAAACTACATCAACAGTACAGAGAAAAAGTAGAAGGTCCAAGTTCTCCTTCTCACTCCTTACCTCCCGCTCCCACTGCTAGAAGAAATCCCCATTAACAGTTTCTCGTCTGTTCTTCATAAGGTCTATCTATCTTTCATGAAATGTTAAATTTCATTCTCTATGTATTATGGACAAAACAGATACCATTGCTGAAATAAAGAACAAGCATGATAAATATATCTTTTATTTTCACTTGTAATACAGAAAATTTACATTACAGAGAGATAACTTAAAATTTTACCAGGGGTATGTAAGTTAGATATTAAAAAAAAACAACAACTCACCATCGTGCCACTGCTTTAAAGTCATCAAAGGCCCACGATAAAACACTGAAAGTGTTTGCAGAATCTCCTTTGACCTACATCTGCTTTTTAAATTTTAAGTCAATATCACATGGAGAATAGATCTAGAATGTTGAACTAACAAGGACTCTAAAATAGGGTTTCTTCAGGGTTTAAAAATAACCATAATCATATTATTCCTAAAGTAGCTGGGAATGTGAGCACAGAATATTCTCTCAACTAAAACTCAAATGTTAATGAGATCCATTAAAAATTCCTCCTGAATCTTTTGGATTCTATCATTTTCTACTATTACTAGATAGATTTTTTTTCTCTTTAAAAGATATTCAGAAGCCCTCTGAATAAATAGTAATATTAATAGCTTTTTGAATTTACCATATAGAACATAAATAAAGGTGGTTAAACCAATAAAAAAATCAAATGATACTTATTAGATTTATTTAATTATTTCAAAGAATGATCTATAGCATTACCCTTAATACTATTCTAAATGAGGTAGAATCCATTTAGTTTTCTGCTGAATTATGTAGCATTACCAACAATTTAACAGACACATGAAAATGTGTGGAGAAACACTGAGAAACAGAAGTTTTATTGAGTTAAATATTAAGATGAGTGACAGTAAATTTGAAACATTCAATTTATTTTCAGAGGAACATTTTTCCATATGTGGCATTTGGCTGCTGACTTCAACACTGGAATGAGACAGAAATAAGGGAACCTAATTAAAGAGCTAGGAGAACATCTGGAAATTCAGTAAATATTACTCAGATAATAATGAGGCTTTACACTTTTGATCACATACAATATTGCTATCCTAAGAAAATTTAGCCTTTCAGTCTTGTGGCAAAAGGTAAGACAATAGTCAATTTTATATCTCCTCTTACATTTCTTCCTTCTGAATTCCTAGCACTAAAGTCCATGTTCTATGAATAATTGTTGGATGAATGAGTCAATGAATGACTTAATGAAAGTAATACTAAGGAACCTACCTTTATGCTGAATTTATACACAAATCCTTGTAACCATCTTTGCCTATAAGAAGTTTGTAGATTCTTACTCTATTCTTATAAAAGACATCAGATTGGCCCAAAAGTTTGTTTGTAAGAGGTCAGAGAAAAACCTGAATGTACTTTCTGGCCAACCCAATAATATTTCCTTCTAAATATAGTTATAGCATTAAGTGTTATTTTTATTTCAATAGTTATAAATGCTGTCTGAAAATGTAATGAAATAATCCAAAATGCAGAGATATAATAAATAATTTAACCATTGTGAAGTTACTGCACTATTATTTGTTTTCAGTTCTTTGTTTTTTAAAAATATCCTTTTATTACTATATGTGTGAAATGGGTATTGTAAAAAATTAGGAAACACAAAGAAAAATCAGAAAATATAAACATCAATTCCTAACACCCAGAGGTTACTACTGTTTTAGGTTTTAATATATCCTATTAAATCTTTTATGTATATATATATATATATCTGTGTGTATCTATTTGTGTATGTATATGTATACTATAATGAGATAACATAGGCATATTATTTTGTAGCTCTATCATTTTTCTGGGTTAACAATCTCCATCTTTCATTTTCAGAATAATTTCATCTCATCTAAAAACCAGATCATATTCACACATATTCACACATCCTCCAAACTGTCCATTAGAACTGGTCTTTTTAAAATTACCAAAGTCCCTTTTTTACTACCCAGACTTGCTGAAGACTTCTTACTATTAGTAACAGTGCTGAAATGGAGACTTTTGTGCATAGGCTTTTTCTATAATTAGAGTTGTTTCCTTAGGAGAGGTTCCCAGAAATGGAATTAATAAATCAAATGCCATGAACTTGTAAATCTCATGATACCTACTGCCAAATGACTTTCCAAAAGCATTGTACCAAATTACATTTCCAACAGCAAGGCAAGAAAATTTTCTTAAAATGAGCGTAGTTAAACATTAAGGAGACTTTGAAACTCGATTTAAATTTGATGTCAAGAAACAATGAAACTATTCAACTTTATGTGCTTCCATCATTTACCTGTTAAGTTCAAGTCAGCTCATTAAACATGTACTCACCTCAAAATTTAACTCAGTGGGAAGGATGGATAGCATAATTCCTGAGCACAATAAGCATATAAGCTATTGAGCCTACAGAACTGATCCATAAGAGATGATGTCAAGAGGATAACAAAGACAATGGTAGAGATATGCCCAAGGATTTGCAAGAATCAAGGTAAGACTCACCCAACCCCATCTGAGAAAAGAGCAAGTTACCAAAAGCTTCTTGGAAGCCATAACAATGTAGTTTATCATGATGATTAAGTAGGAATTAGCCAGGAGAATAAAAAGTAGGGATCCCCCCCCCCAAAAATGAGGATAGTCACAGCAGAAGGATCATCATGGACTTTTTAAGAGTAATCTAAAAAATTGGAGAAGGCAATGGCACCCCACTCCAGTACTCTTGCCTGGAAGTAAATTGGTATAAATAGGTATAACAGCTCCAGCATTTTCTCCTGTCTTTTGTAAACTTTATTGTATGTATCTTTTAACACAGTTTCAACAAGGGAGTTCTGTAATCCCGTTCTATCCATATAGGGTATATTTTAGTGCCTCCAACTATTCTCAGGAGGAAGCAGTATCATTAACAGACTCTTTAGGGGGCATTTGATAAGCATATCATAAATAATGGAACCACTGATGTTCACTTGTTGGGAGACAGGGAAGTTTAACTTGTGAGGGACATTCCCATATAAGAAAGCATTGTTCCACCTAAAATGGAAAAACCCTCCTTTCTTAGGACATGCTGAGCCAGGCCTGAAGTTCCTTGAGAACAAAAATAGCATTTTACATACGTTACCTTCATCACACCTAGAACACATGGATGCTAGATATGTGAACAATGTAAATACCTTTTCATAGATTAACATCAAAAACAGCAACATTTCAAAAATAATTAAAATGGTCAAAGTACTTCACCAACCATCTCATAATTTACTACTTATCATGCACCACCATGAGAGGCGTTACCAGTGATGAGTCTGTAAGCTGCCAGTCTGTGAAATAAAATCAATGGCAGCCACCTAATTGTTTACATTGGCAGAGAAAGCAAATCAGGTATAATCCCCTCTATCATGTGCCACCGGGGGACAATTCCTTAGAGACATTCAAGATCCGTGAAAACTTATTTTGAAATAATTGTGGCTCTAATCCTCTACCAATGGTCACCTGAAATTGAAGCATAATCTTCTGAAGCTTAAGACTTAACACATTATGGAAAGTGCAGAATAAAACGATATGTTCACACAAGTACAGTTTGTTCTTAATTGTTTTATTGGACTTTTTGAAGTCTGCAGCATGTATGACCTTTAAAAGTTTCTTAAAACAAAATTGCCATGATTTATTTTTTACTGAATCTTTACACACCATTAAAACAGTCATTTAGCTTTTAAGACAACCATACTGTTCTTGAGAAAAACACCCTAAAACATAGGGTTCTTAAGATTTTTATTTTACAATAAAACAAGCCACAGGCAAATAAACACAGTTCTGAGTTAAAAGTGGCAGGAGCATTAGGTTTCAGAATTATCGTAAAACAGGAAGGTTGTGAGGGTGTAACATAGGATGAAAGCAGCCTCAACCCTGGAGCCTTCCTGCTGACTTGGGACATGCCAAAATACACAAGGGTCTACACACAACACAAATACACACAAAGGGACACACACACATACAATACTCAAAGAATAACTTGTTTGGGATAGCTATTATCCTTCCAAAAGCCCAGTTCAAAAGTAGAAGACAATAAAACAAAAGGTTCAAACAGTTAATTCAACTATGTCTGAAAATAATATGCTGCCAGTACACTTGGATGAGAAATGGTTTTCAAGCATGTGCATATTAGCAGTTTCTATTAAGGTAATGCCATCTGGGAGAATAATCTTCTCTCCTTGATGATAATTCTACTAACACATACACACACACACACACACACACTTATATGCCTGGAAATGGTTGTACCTTCAGTTTTAGTGTCAAATTTCTCTGTGAACACTTGCTTCAAGATTACATCTCAGAGAAAAATTAAATATCTTGCATCGGTAAATACGGCTCAGAATACACACTGTGGTAAAGAAAATACACACTGTGGAAAAGAGTGCCATACCTACAGTTACAGCCACATTCCAATAAAAGGAGTAGGAGAACATGCCAAATGGAGGTAGCAGTTAAACTGCTCACCAGAAAAATAAAGAAAACCAGGTCATTATTTTTCCTTCCCTGAAATAAAGAAGCAGCTTCTGCTTAGTTTGGAACAGTCACAGTGAAAAGGGAAGCTTGTGTTTACTCAGCTCTGTTCTACTCAGCAGTCCGGTTCATTAGGTTTGTAGGTTTAAAAAAAAAAATTAACTTTGTTACAGTAATTTGTGGGGTGTGTAAAGCCTACTCATGAGGTGGCAACTCAGAAGCCTGCACTGCAGAATAGAAGCCAAAGGCAACATAAATATACACAAAATACATGCAAATTAATTTTAAAATATTCTGCAGGCTTAAAAAAATTTTTTTAAACCTCAAAATCTAGCTGTTTTCCTAGAGAGCAAAATTGCATTACTAATAATTTCTATTTTCACCTATCATCCTTCATGTACTTGGTATATAAATACTTGATATCCTTGAATAAAATATATGGGAAATCCAGTAAGTAGTATGCAAACTTCCATACATTAGTCACTGTTTGAAATAAATTCCTGTATAATTTTAAATCACAGTTATTACAAAGTATTATTTGATAATTCCAGGTCAAACAATGAATCTTTTAACATGTACACACAGAGAAGAGAGAATGAAACACAAAAAAAGTATTATTTATAAAAGATACTGACAATAACAAAATGACCCTAATAAAGATAAGAAGCTTCATTTCTTTCTCCTCAGATATTACACAAAAAGTATATTTCAATCTAGCCTCCTAAAATAAGTATAGTAGGCTTCTTATCAAAACATCACCTCTATCATTTACCGTAAATATCTACTTCTGCTTCATTGACTACAGCTGAAGCCTTTGACTGTGTGGAAAACATGGGAATAGCCGACCACCTTACCTGTCTCCAGAGAAACGTGTATGCAGGTCAAGAAGCAACAGTTAGAACCGGACATAGAACAACGAACTGGTTCAAACTTGGAAAAGAAGTACATCAAGTCTGTATATATCATCACCCTGCTTCTTTAACTTATATATAGAATACATTATGAGAAATGCCAGGCTGGATGAAGCCCAAGCTGGAATCAAAATTGGCAGGAGAAATACCAATAATATCAGATATGCAGATAACAATACCTTTATGGCAGAAAGAGAAGAGGAACTAAAGAGCCTCTTGATGAAGGTGAAAGTGGAGAGTAAAAAAGCTAGCTTAAAACTTAACATTCAAAAAACAAAGATCATAGAGGATCCTGCTGTGGTTTATGTCGGAGAGTGTTTTGCCTATGTTTTCCACTAGAAGTTTAATAGTTTCTGGTCTTACGTTTAGATCTTAATTCCATTTTGAGTTTATTTTTGTGTATGGTGTTAGAAAGTGTTCTAGTTTCATTCTTTTACAAGTGATTGACCAGTTTTCCCAGCACCACTTGTTAAAGAGATTGTCTTTTCTCCATTGTATATTCTTGCCTCTTTTGTCAAAGATAAGGTGTCCATAGGTGCATGGATTTATCTCTGGGCTTTCTATTTTGTTCCATTGATCTATATTTCTGTCTTTGTGCCAGTACCATACTGTCTTGATGACTGTGGCTTTGTAGTAGAGACTGAAGTCAGGCAGGATGATTCCTTCAGTTCCATTCTTCTTTATCAAGATTTCTTTGGCTATTTGAGGTTTTTTGTATTTCCGTACAAATTGTGAAATTATTTGTTCTAGTTCTCTGAAAAATACCATTGGTAGCTTGATAGGGATTGCATTGAATCTATAGATTGCTTTGGGTAGTATACTCATTTTTACTATATTGATTCTTCCGATCCATAAACACTTAATACTTCTCCATCTATTTGTATCCTGTTTGATTTCTTTCACCAGTGTTTCATAGTTTTCTATACATAGGTCTTTTGTTTCTTTAAGTAGATATATACCTAAGTATTTTATTCTTTTTGTTGCAATGGTGAATGGAATTGTTGCCTAAATTTCTCTTTCTGTTTTCTCATTGGTAGTGTATAGGAATGCAAGGAATTTCTGTGTGTTAATTTTATACCCTGCAACTTTACTATATTCATTGATTAGCTCTAGCAATTTTCTGGTGGAGTCCAGGGATTTCTATGTAGAGGATCATGTCATCTGCAAACAACGAGAGTTTTACGTCTTCTTTTCCAATCTGGATTCCTTTTATTTCTTTTTCTGCTCTTCTGATTGCTGTGGCCAAAACTTCCAAAACTATGTTGAACAGTAGTGGTGAGAGTGGGTATCCTTGTCTTGTTCCTGACTTTAGGGGAAATGCTTCCACCTCCCAGAATATTGGAAATAAAAGCAAAAATAAACAAATGGGACCTAATTAAAATTAAAATCTTCTGCACAACAAAGGAAACTATAAGCAAGGTGAAAAGACAGCCTTCAGAATGGGAGAAAATAATAGCAAATGAAGCAACCGACAAAGAATTAATCTCAAAAATATACAAGCAACCCCTGCAGCTCAATTCCAGACAAATAAAAGACCCAATCAAAAAGTGGGCCAAAGAGCTAAACAGACATTTCTCCAAAGAAGACATACAGATGGTTAACAAACACATGAAAAGATGCTCAACATCACTCATTATCGAGAAATGCAAATCAAAACCACAGTGAGGTACCATTTCATGTCAGTCTGAATGGCTGCTATCCAAAAGTCTACAAGCAATAAATGCTGGAGAAAAGGGAACCCTCTTACACTGTTGGTGGGAATGCAAACTAGTAGAGCCACTATGAAGAACAGTGTGTAGATTCCTTAAAAAACTGGAAATAGAACTGCCATGTGGCCCAGCAATCCCACTGCTGGGCATACACACTGAAGAAACCAGAATCAAAAGAGACACGAGTACCCCAATGTTCACCACAACACTGTTTATAATAGCCAGGAGATGGAAGCAACCTAGATGTCCATCAGCAGATGAATGGATAAGAAAGCTGTGGTATATACACACAACGGAATATTACTCAGCCATTAAAAAGAATACATTTGAATAAGTTCTAATGAGGTGGATGAAACTGGAGCCTATAATACAGAGTGAAGTAAGCCAGAAAGAAAAATACTAATACAGTATACTAATGCATATATATGGAATTTAGAAAGAAGGCAACGATAACCCTGTATGAGAGACAGCAAAAGAGACACAGATGTATTGAACAGTCTTTTGGACTCTGTGGGAGAGGGCGAGGGTGGGATGATATGGGAGAATGGCATTGAAACATGTAAATTATCATATGTGAAACAAATCGCCAGTCCAGGTTTGATGCATGATACAGGGTGCTTGGGGCTGAAGCACTGGGATGACCCAGAGGGATGGGATGGGGAGGAAAGAGGGAGTGGGGTTCAGGATGGGGAACACATGTACACCCATGGCGGATTCAAGTCAATGTATGGGAAAAGCAGTACAATATTGTAAAGTAAAATAAATTAATTCATTAATTAAAAAAAAAACAACGAAGATCATGGCATCCAGTCCCATCACCTCATGGCAAATAGATGGGGAAACAATGGAAACGGTGACAGACTTTATTTTCTTGGGCTCCAAAATCACTGCCGATGGTGACTGCAGCCATGAAATTAAAAGACGCTTGCTCCTTGGAAGAAAAGCTATGCCAAGCCTAGACAGAGTACTAAAAGGCAGAGACATTACTTTGACAACAAAGGTCTGTCTAGTCAAAGCTATGGTTTTTCCAGTAGTCATGTATGGATGTGACAGCTGGACCATAAAGAAGGCTGAGCACCAAACAATTGACGCCTTCGAACACCATGGTGTTGGAGAAGACTCTTGAGGGTCCCTTGAACTGCAAGGAGATCAAACCAGTCAGTACTAAAAGAAATCAACCTTGAATATTCATTGGAAGGACTGATGCTGAAGCGAAGCTCCAATACTTTGGCCACCTTATGCAAACAGTTGACTCACTGGAAAAGGCCCTGATGCTGGGAAAGATTGAAAGCCAGAGGAAAAGGGGATGACAGAGGATGGTTGGATGGTATCAATGACTCAAAGAGATGACTTTGAGCAAACTCCAGGAGACAGCAAAGGACAAGGAAGTCTGGTGTACTGCAGTCCATGGGGTGGCAAAGAGTTGGACACAACTAAACAACAACAAAGTTACCATATTTATAAGTGAACTCCTGATAGTCCCCTCAGACCAGATGAAGGAAAGATGAGTTCCTTCTTTACATTTTTTCACTCTACATCACATTCATCTGGCAATTCTATTGGCTCCATCTTCAAAATACATGGATTTTTTTAATGGGGGTGGGCAAGGGTATCAATAATGTGACCACTTCTGTAACTTCCGCTGCTAGCAGCAGAGTATACGCCAATGTCTTTCTCAGTGAGATTGCCATGGTCCTAAACTCTTCAGGTCATGTAATCTTCTGCTGAAAGCTCTACATTGGCTGGCCATTTTGTTTGGAGTAAAAGTCATGACTCTCACAAGCCCTATGGGATCAGACCTTACTTTCCCTTTCTGACTCCACCTCCAACTTATTGCCTCTCACTCTGCTTTAGACACAACAGCCTCCCTGCTGCTCCATAAACATTCCAGACACTTTTCACCCGAGTTACCAGAAAACTTTTTCCTCAGATCAATTTATGGCTAAATCCTTTACCTCTCACAGTTTTTCACACGTTATCTTGTTTGAAAATTATAACTTTCTCTACATCCCGACACCATACCTCCCATCTGCTTAGCTTTTTTTCCTCCATACCACCTACTAACTTATAACACATTAAAAAATTTATTTATGCACTATGTGTATTTTATTTCTGACTCCTTTTAGGATATAAGATTTAGGAAAGCAGTATTTTTTTGGTCCACTTCGTTCACTGCTGCATGCCAAGCCACTGAGAATAACACCTGGCACATACTAGATACTGAATAAACATTTATAGGATAGAATGAATGGAATAGCACAGGCTTGGAGATCAGAGAATGGAATGGAATGGAATGGAACAGAATAGGTTGTTTCGGCAATTAGCTATTCTGTTTTGCTACCTATTCCAGTTAATATCACTGACTTTGCTTTTGTTTGTAATCTGTGAAAAAATAAACAAAAATACCCATATGGGGATCAAAAGAATAATGAGATACCTCTGAAATAAGTGTATATCCGTATTTCATTGTGGTTTCAATATAACTGTGCTAACGACTAATGTTTAGCATCTTCTCATGTGCTTATTTGCTATTTGTATATCCTCCTCAGTGAAATGTCCCTTCACGTCTTTTGCCCATTTTCTAATTAAATTCTTTTTTTTTTAGTGTAGAGTTTTGAGAATTACTTATACATTCTATCTAGGCTCCTTTGTCATACATGTAGGGTGTCACCCACACTCTCAAATTATATGTTTATTAATACAATAAACCCAAGATCTCATTACACAACAGATACAACTATACTGAAATGACTAATACAAATCCCTCTTTTTGTTGTTTTGCCTTTAGTTTGTCATGCATTTATGTTATCTTTAACTTTCCTCTGCTTTGTCAAAAAAACATTTAAGTAAAAAAAAAAATTTAATAAAATATATACATAAATGTACACCCTAGTTTCATTCATGCACATTTACTCTGTAGATGCATGTAGTACATATTAATATAAAATAATACACACCCACCCCAGACACAATTCTCCACCTTTAGATTCAAGGAACAAAAATTTAAGTGTAAACCTCCTTTTGTCACTTGGTAGAACATTGACCAATGGGTTCTCTGTTAATATATTTACAAGTTTTAACAGTAATTTCTATTTTACAGAAGAGCAAAATTACTCTCTCACTGTGACAAACAACTCACATTCTGACAATTTAAAAGCTTTTTATTTACATGGATCCTATGTCACAAAATTAAAACCTGTCTATTTTAGCAAGCCAAACCTGTGTTTGTGAGTGAGGTTCCAGTCTCTGTGTTTCTCTTAAATGTCTTTTAAATGTTAGGTCTTCTGATCTTCCTATTATACTGCACGTTATAAGGATATACAGAAACATCATCATCATCTTTGTATTAGTCAGTGACCATTCAAGGAAGTGGAATCCATAAGGTAATTCAACAGAGTAAACTTAATAGGGCAGAATTACTTAGAAAAATATTGGAAGAGATGAGAGAGAAAATAGAGGAAGCTGAGGTAACCCAGAGACTTAACAAGTGCTACTGTCTCAAAGGATCAAAACGACAAAGATAAGACATATTATGCTAGAGCCCAGAAACTGGGTTTGGCATGAGGGAACCAGAAACCCAGATAGCCACCAAGGTGCCACCCTCAGAGGAGACAAGGCCAGAGGTGTGCGATTAGATCTGGGACCATGGAGAAAAGGCAGCCATTTGGATAGATATGGAATCGTGGAAGGAAGAGCTTCTTGAAGAGATGGGGGCACAAGAGAAGGAGGCAAGTTGTGGGAGCTCTTTCATTTGTCCTTCAATCTCCACCTAGTGCTTCCTACTGGATGAATCTAAGAAGGAAACGGGTGGCAAAAGAGCCTGGGAAGTGATGTTTGTCAACATCAGCCCAACGCAGCAGACCAGCAGAGCAGGGGAAGGGCAACAGAACTGTCACCAGGGCGAATACATGGTAAACTCTGCAGAAAAAGTTAAGTAAGCCAGATATCATACTCAGCCTGAATTGTAGCAACTCTGTAAAAAGATCTGGTAGAAGTTAGAATAACTATGAATTTAGTTTTCCAGATGATCTTGGAGTATGATTATCCACGGGGTCTCTGATCTCAAATTCTTTTAGACTAGCTATAACTGAGCAAGATCAAGGAGCACACAAATAGGCAGAAGTTTTATTGCAAATGCTCCCCAGTGGGGAAAATTGGAATGGGTCCCTGGTTGATACAGCAATTCTCCAACTCGGCTCCTGCTGGAGGACTTTATGTGGATGTGTTTACATTTTCCAAAGCACTACCGTTACACTCTGTTAAGCGGAAACATACCATCAAACACCACCAAATACCAAGAAAACGAAAATCCTGTCTATTTTAACATGGTAATATGTTCTAATGGTTTCATCTTAAATTGTTTAAGAGAAACAAAAGAATGGAGAAGGAAGGTGCCAGGATGGAAGGTGGTCAGGATGAAGGAGAAAGAAGTTACTGTCTACTCCGTGTCACCTCCGCTTTCAGACTTGGAGTTGGGCACTTGCCACTGGCTAACTCATTTAATCTTCACAACAACTTTGAGAGGTCAGAATGCTTGTTCCAAGTTTACAGATGACAAAACCATGAACCAAAGAGGCTGAGCATCTTTGGGTGCCCCACAGTGAGGGTGAGATGCAGAAGACTGTTGATACTCCATTCCAAAGGTCAACTTCTATCTGATATACCAAGGATGTTTCTGTAATTTCATATTCCTTAATCATTTACTTATACTAAAAGATTTGTATTTCCTTGAAACAAAATAAAATTACTAAGTCTAAGGAGAATATCTTTTTCCAGCATCTATGTAATCACTAGACAAGGGCATGTAGTGCTTGGCAAAAAGGGACAGGAAGAAAAGCAGCCAAAAATTTAAGAGATATTCAAATTGTTCCCTCTTACATATTCCTACAGAATAAGATCACAGTTGTGTCAATATGCATAATGAAAGTGAGAATAGAAATCTGTAGTGGTAAAAAAAAATTCAATGTAATCTGAGGAAGGAAATGGTGTACTAAAGTCAAGAAATTATAATCTAGAGATTCACAGGCCAAAGAGTAAGTAAGCCAAGCTTTTTCCCCCTCTATGTTTTTGAGCACATACAAATAAAGGGATATTTAGATATCTATATCAGCACACAGTGACCAGTAGGCAAAATTTTACCAAAGACCGTTATCATTACCTTCACATTACATTGTCTAAACGTGCCCCCGTTTATTCATTTCTTCCTTGCCCACCAATTTACATTTATTATATTTCCTACAATCTCCAGGTGATGTCAACATGGCATCTCACACCATGACCGTGCTACGTCCTAGGGCTATAAAGTACTAATGTATGTTATCTCCCTGAGGAATGTTCAATCTTGCACAGCCGTTTCCAACTTTCTCCTTCATGACGTTCTTATCATCTCAATAACTTTTTACTTTTACTATACTCCTAAGCCTATCAATTGAGTTTACTAAGTTTCCAGGTCCAAACAATTAATAACTATTTATGTCCTAAGAACCTAACACTTTCTGGGCATTGCGTAACATCTCAAACCTTAGGATCAGATTAGAAACCACCACTATTACTTTTTGTTCCAGACTATTCTGAGAAAGTACTAGTTTCTTTTTTATCATGGCAGTATCCAAAATCCAAATTTTTAAAAAATATGATGGTATGAAAAAGAATAAAGAGACTTAAAATTCAAACATGCTTAAAATTCTCCAAGCCAGGCTTCAGCAAGACATGAACCGTGAACTTCCAGATGTTCAAGCTGGTTTTAGAAAAGGCAGAGGAACCAGAGATCAAATTGCCAACATCCGCTGGATCATTGAAAAAGCAAGAGAGTTCCAGAAAAAAATCTATTTCTGCTTTATTAACTATGCCAAAGCCTTTGACTGTGTGGATCACAATAAACTGTGGAAAATTCTAAAAGAGATGGGAATACCAGACCACCTGACCTGCCTCTTGAGAAATGTGTATGCAGGTCAGGAAGCAACAGTTAGAACTAGACATGGAACAACAGACTGGTTCCAAATAGGAAAAGGAGTACGTCAAGGCTGTATATTGTCACCATGCTTATTTAACTTACATGCAGAGTACATCATGAGAAACGCTGGGCTGGCGCAAGCACAAGCTGGAATCAAGATTGCCGGGAGAAATATCAATAACCTCAGATATGCAGAAGACACCACCCTTATGGCAGAAAGTAAAGAGGAACTCAAAAGCCTCTTGATGAAAGTGAAAGTGGAGAGTGAAAAAGTTGGCTTAAAGCTCAACATTCAGAAAACGAAGATCATGGCATCTGGTCCCATCACTTCATGGGAAATAGATGGCGAAACAGTGGAAACAGTGACTGACTTTATTTTTCTGGACTCTCAAATCACTGCAGATGGTGATTTCAGCCATGAAATTAAAAGACGCTTACTCCTTGGAAGGAAAGTTATGACAAACCTAGATAGCATATTCAAAAGCAGAGACATTACTTTGTCAACAAAGGTCTGTCTAGTCAAGGCTATGGTTTTTCCAGTGGTCATGTATAGATATGAGAGTTGGACTATAAAGAAAGCTGAGCATCAAAGAATTGATGCTTTTGAACTGTGGTGTTGGAGAAGACTGTTGAGAGTCCCTTGGACTGCAAGGAGATCCAACCAGTCCATCCTAAAGGAGATCAGTCCTGGGTGTTCTTTGGAGGGACTGATGTTCAAGCTGAAACTCCAAATCTTTGGCCACCTGATGTGGAGAGCTGACTCATTTGAAAAGACCCTGATGCTAGGAAAGATTGAGGGCAGGAGGAGAAGGGGTCAACAGAGGATGAGATGGATGGATGGCATCACCAACTTGATGGACATGGGTTTGGGTAGACTCCCGGAGTTGGTGATGGACAGGGAGGCCTGGTGTTCTGCGGTTCATGGGGTCGCAAAGAGTCAGACACGACTTAGCGACTAAACTGAACTGAACTGAATATTCAAACTGTGGGCTTCCTTCAGCTGGCAGTGCACATAGTGTTTGGCAGATGCCTTTGTGTGTAAATTCAAAATTTGAAATATCCCATAGCACCCTGAAGTTCTACCCAGGGAACTGTAAGTTTGGGAACTGCAGATTTAGTGCAGAGGTTCTTAGTGTTGGCCCTGCTGACAGTTGGAGCTGTAGATTTTTTGTTCCAGGGGTTGCATTGTGCATTACAGAATGTTTAGTAGCAATGCACCCAAAAGGAGAAGACATAGTCTTCTCAACTGTGACAATCAAAATGTCTCCACAGATCACCAAATGTCTCATGGGGTGAAAAACTGCCCCTGTTTTGAACCAAATACTTCCAGATGTATAAGCTCGATTTAGAAAAGGCAGAGGAACCAGAGATCAAATTTAAACATCTGCTGGATCATAGAAAAAGGAAGAGAATTCCAGAAAAACATCTACTTCTCCTTCAATGACCATGCTAAAGCCTTCAACTGTATGGATGACAACAAATTGTGGAAATTTCTTAAAGAGATGGGAATAACAGACCACCTCACCTGCCTCCCAGAAACCTGTATGCAGGTCAAGAAGCAACAGTTAGAACTGTACATGGAATGGACTGGCTCAACACTGGAAAAGGAGTACATCAAGGTTGTGTATCATCACCCTATTTATTTAACTTATATGCCCAGTACATCATGAGAAATGCTGGGCTGCATGAAGCCCAAGCTGAAATCAAAAAGACTGGCAGGAGAAATATCAATAACCTCAGATATGCAGATAACACTACCCTTATGGCAGAAAGGGAAGAGGAACTAAAGAGCCTCTTTAAGGCGAAAGAGGAGAGTAAAAAAGCTGGCTTAAAACTCAACATTCAAAAAACAAAGATCATGGCATCCAGTCCCATCGCCTCATGGCAAATAGATGGGGAAACAATGGAAACGGTGACAGACTTTATTTTCTTGGGCTCCAAAATCACTGCAGATGGTGACTGCAGCCATGAAATTAAAAGGCGCTTGCTCCTTGGAAGAAAAGCTATGACAGGCCTAGACAGCATATTAAAGAGCGGAGACATTACTTTGCCAACAAAGGTCTATCTAGTCAAAGCTATGGTATTTCCAGTAGTTGTGTATGGATGTGACAGTTGGACCATAAGAAGGCTGAGCACCGAAGAATTGATGCTTTTGAATTGTGGTGTTGGAGAAGACTCTTAAGAGTCCCTTGGACTGCAAGGAGATCAAACCAGTCAATCCTAAAGGAAATCAACTCTGAGTATTCATTGGAAGGACAGATAATGAAGCTGAAGCTCCAGTACTTCAGCCACCTGATGTGAAGAGCCAACTCATTAGAAAAGCCCCTGATACTGGGAAAGACTGAGGCAGGAGTAGAAGCGGGCAACAGAGGATGAGATGGTTGGATGGCATCACCAACTCAATGGACGTGGGTTTGTGCAAACTCCAGGAGATGGTGCAGGACAAGAAAGCCTGATGTGCTGCAGTCCATGGGGTTGCAAAGAGTCTGACACCACAGAACTACTGAACAACAATAAATAAGTTAATCAACATTTGCCAAGGGATAGCATAACTGCAATAATAGAGGTAACTACAGGGAAATGACCTCCATAATGCAAATCCAGGTGGTAAATTCTTAGCTCAGATGATTACCCTCCCTTTCTTAAAATATTTTCTTTCCCTGGGTTTCTAATATTTCACACTTTCTTGTTTTTCTTTTATCTCACTACCTGCTGCTGCTGCTGCTGCTAAGTCACTTCAGTCATGTCCAGCTCTGTGCGACCCCATAGATGGCAGCCCACCAGGCTCCACTGTTCCTGGGATTCTCCAGGCAAGAACACTGGAGTGGGTTGCCATTTCCTTCTCCAATGCATGAAAGTGAAAAGTGAAAGTGAAGTCGCTCAGTAGTGTCTGACTCTTCATAACCCCTCCTTCTCAATCTTTTTGTTAGATCCTCTTTCTGCTCTTTAACTGGTGAAGTGGCTCAGAGCTTAGACCTCAGACCTTGTTTCTCTACAGTCTACACTGACGGCCATAACTGGAGACATATCAGTATTATCACTTTAAGTATAATCTATGATGCCCCAAATCATGTCTCTGTCAGCCTTCCTAAACACCCCTGTCCAGCTACTCCCTCAACATCTCCAAGTTGATGTAACATTGGCATTTAACACCTAACAGCCAAAACCCAAAACAGCCTAAACATATCCTTCACCTAGTGTTTACCAGATCAGTAAATACCACCCAGATCCATCCAATTACTCAAGTCCAACATCTCAAGAGTTATAGAGTTGAGGCTTCTCTTTCTCTTCACTCTATATCAAGTTCAATGAATCTTGTCAACTCTGTTTTCAAAGTATCTTCAAAATCTGATCATTTCTACCCATGTTCACTACTGTCACCTAGGTCCAAGGCATCATCATTTATTGACTCAACCACTACAACTGACTGCCCTACTTCCCCCTTTACTTCTAGCAAGCTCTTGTTGATACAGCAGCAAGATGGTTCTTTAAAACATAAATAAGATCACATTATTCCTATGTTTAAAATCTCACTCAGAATAAAATCCAAAGAGCTTACTATGGCTTGAGGATGCTGTGGATCTGACATCTGGATGCTCCTCTGATCTCATTTCTTGCTTATATTCTCTCTGCCCAAGACTCATAAATCCATTTTTTGTCTCTGAATTATACTAAACAAGCCCAGGGCTTTTACATGTGTGGCTCCCTAAACCCAAAATGCTTTTCTGTTATTTTTGTTGCTTGTGAGGGAAACCAGAATATTCATAGGAAATCCAAAAAAACACCAAAATGCCTCTTTAATATAAACATTATTTTGACCTGAAGGCAACTAAGCAACAGCAAATGCAGGAAAATCTCTGCATTCCGCCTTTTCTGGATAAATGCATGGTATAAATTCTCCTTTTACTCTTAACTGCCCTGAGATAGCACAAGAGAAATCTGCGAAAAAACCTTTCTCCACTGGTTTACTCCCATACATTTACCTTCCCACAGTTTGCTACCCTTGGAAGCCTAAAACTATTTTACTTTGTCCTGTCATCTCTCTACAAATTTATTGATCTCTGTTGGAAATCTTATGTAGGTGGAACTCTAGGTCACTGCTTTGAGTTACTGTTCGTAAAGGTTTCTCCTGCATAATATGTACTGCATGCACTAATACACTGCTTTTCTCTTGCTAATTTGTCTCTTTGCTAAAGCTGAAAACTTTAAAAAAACTGCCAAGGTTTGCCTCCCCTACACTCTAAGTTAAGAAAATGGGTGAGGGGGTCAAAGCTCAGAAGGGTGAATGAAGCAGCAAGGTTTGCTTAGGAAATCTAAGCAGGCCAGCAGAGCTGGGGTACTGGGCAGCAGTCCTCACTCAGCCCCTTTGTGTCTCCACTCATGCAAATCCACCGTTCACACGTCCAACAGAAAATCTTCCCTGTGGTCCTCAAGTATAGATGATGCCCCGCTATTTACAATATGACAGGATCTCATAACGTGTGGGTATCAGGAAAAAGGGAAGGAAACCTAGGAAGAATAAATGGCTAGATAAACAGGCAGAGGGGTTGCTAAAAGATGAGAGTCTAATGTGTGCATGCTCCTGCACACCAGAGATTCTTCATATTATCTGGAAAATGAGAGAGACATTTTGAACCAAGAATTGCAATAGAGCATTTCTTCAATTTTATAAATACTATTTGAAAATGTGATACCTACATAATATATGACAAATACACCATGAGTTATTTCATCATTTCCCTATTATAGAGTTTCTAAAGTTGCTGATAATTTTTGCCATCTTAAGTAACAGAATAATCAACATACTTCCTTATTAATTTTTGAGCATATTACTCCCTTAGGGTAAGTTTGTAGAGATGTACTGTTAAAGGCTTTAAATATTTTAAAGTTCTAATATATGCTGCCAAGTGATCCTCCAGAAAGGATATAACCACACATTCTCCCAACAGTATATCAGTGTCTTTTCACCACAGTGTTATCAATAAAGAGTAGTTTTAAAATCTTTCCAAATTTAATAGATTTAAATAGTACATTATCATACCTCTTAAATTTTTTCTTGATTACTAATGATGTCAAACATTATTTCATACATTTACTATCACCTGAATATCTCTTTTAAAATTGTCTGCACACATCCTTTGAAAAGAAGAATCTTAAGAGTTTCCCATATTGAACAAATCTGCTACCATTTACCAGTATTCATTATCGCAAACACATTAACTTAAGCATACTATGTGTCAGGAAGCATTCTAAATGTTTTATACATATTAGTTCATTTAATCATCACAACAGTAATATGAAGGAGGTTTTAGGAATATATTTACAGATGAAAGACATTAAGGGATAGAGGAGTGAGTACCTTGATCAAGTTAACACAAGTTTTAAAGGAAAGCTAAGATTTGCCTCATACATGCTATTAACTTTTCTGGAGGAGAAGATTTAAGGGGGGAAATGAGTTTGATTTTGTACATGTTAACTTTCATAAATCTATAGAGTATTTAAGTTAGTGGTTCTCAACTGAGGATAATATTGTTCCCTAGGAGACATTTGACCATTTCTGGAGATATTTTTGATGCTCACAGTTGAGGAGGAGGTGGTTGATACTTGAGAGGCTGGGGATGCTGTTAAGCATCCTACCATGTGGAGGACAGCCCTAGCAGCAAACACTGGCCAAACCAAAATGTCAGCAGTACCAAGGCTGGGGGACCTCCAACTAAATGGGTGTATTTAATATGAAGCTGAAATTCAGAAAAGCGGTCTAGGTCAGACAGAAAGGTTTGGTATAAACAATATAGAGGCACACCATAAAAGGATTACATTTTCATGGATCACTGTGAACATGTACTGTTATCTACATCTCTGCTCACTGGCAGCTTGCATCAAATTTATTATTTAAGTTTTTGGAATTAAATAGACTATAACAATTCAACATTTAGCCACAAATAACTCATTTATAGAGCACCCTTGTTTTTTAGTAATTGTACAGAGAAATTAGCACTCCTGTTTTTGTTCCAACAAAAATAATGCAAAACAAAATTCCATATAATTAATTGTTATGATTGTCACCAAAATGCTTGCAAGCAAATGGGTCATTGCTGAGTAACACAAAATGGAATTATTTTAGACAAATTAGGCAATTCCAGCAATAAGAGACACAAAATTAAGGAAATAATATATGAAAACCATAAGCACATCATGAGCAAGGAAGAGACAATTAAGCCATTAGAACCATTAGTTAATGAGCCACCTCGCAAAAGGACTATGGTCATGTCTATGGACATGGCAAGACATACTTGGTGGTTCAAGGAGTTTCTTCAGGAATGTAACTGTTACTTTCGCTTTGTGGAATCTTAGCTGGCATGCCAGGCTGCCAAGGTCACAATCTGCTGGCAGGAGGCAAAGTAACAGGCTCTCATCCATGCACGTTAGCAAGGAGCAGGGTGCCAAATGGAGGGCATGGCAAGGGCTATTTGCTTTTAGGAAAAAAAAAAGTGTGTTATATAACTAGTTGTATTTTGAAGCAGATTTTTCAGAAAAATCAGGGTTTCTTGGGTAGCTGAACCCTTTCATGCTTATTTCCAGCTTTAAAAAAAAAGAAAGCATGACTATCAACACCACGTATTTTACTGGCGTGCAGTGTGTGTTCTGGAGTGAGACATTTGAATTTGAATCCTGGACCTGCCACTTACCAGTTGTATGATCAGGCATGTTATTTCACTGTTTGACAACTCAGTTTTTTCCTCTCTAGAACAAAGGGAATTTCTCCTAAGGTTCTTGTAAGGACATGTTGGTTAATACATTTAAAATCCTTATTTAGAGTTTTACTATGCTAAATGCTTATTAATATTGGTTATTTTAATATAATTTTTGCTTTAGTCTGCCTGGACTGCTGTAACAACAAACATTTATTTCTCATAGTTCTCGAAACTGAGAATTCCAAGATCAGGGTCCTGGTGTCTAGTGAGAGCTCTCTAACTGGCTCGCAGATGGCTGCTTTCTAGTTTTACCCTCACATGGTGAAGTGATGTGAAGTGAAGTCACTCAGTCATGTCTGACTCTTTGCAACCCCATGGACTGTAACCTACAAGGCTCCTCTGTCTATGGAATTTTCCAGGCAAGAGTACTGGAGTGGGTTGCCATTTCCTTCTCCAGGGGATCCTCCTGACCCAGGGATTGAACCTGGGTCTCCCCCATTTCAGGCAGACGCTTTACCTTCTGAGCCACCAGGGAAGTCTAGAGAGAGAGACAAATCAGGTTTTCCACTCTCCTTTTACAAGGGCACTAATCCTTTCATGAGGACCCACCCCTCCTAACCTCTTCTAAACCTAGTTACCTCACAAAGCTCCACCTCCTAGTAAAATTACTTTAGGGGTTTTCAGACCTTCAACACATGAATTTAGGGAGACAAAAATATGTAGTACAAATATTTGAAACAAAAGAAATGTTATGGTGTTTAAACCTTCCTTTCCTAAATAGTCTGAAGTCACAGAAAAGGAATCTCTTTTCAAGTGCTATGTATCTCCTTTGTCAAAAATTTCCTATTCATCTAAGGATGCTTGTAGCTCCTCTGAACTTATGTCATGATAACTTATTTTGTTAAATACAGTGCTGATATTATCATGAAATATTCTATAAATATCTATGCCATTTAATTCCTCATATGTGTATGCCCTGATTCCTTACAAGATTTTTTTTTTAAATAATATGTGTTGGCCTATCTTGAAATAAGAACTTGTTTTAACATCTAGAACATGTCCAGTTCTTGTGTACCTCCAAGTGTCAGCACAGTGTCTATCTATCACATCAATGGGATTCAATGAATATTTGTTAAACAAAAGAAAAAAAATATGATGATAGTGTTCTATATAATAAAAAACAAGGCTCTAGCTTTATAATTTGTTTCTTGTAATTTATATTATCCTCATTTATTTTTCTTTTATTTATTTCCTTCTGTTTTATTTTTTAAATCAACATGCAGCAAAATATACAGGTCTACATATTTTAACAAATGTATAGATTATTATAACTATAATCACAATCAGGATACAAAATAGGTCCACTACACTTCTCCCCAAAATTCCATATGTTCCACTTACCCCAACCACAGGTAATAATTGATACATTCTCTGTCACTGTAAGTTCTACTTTTTAATGTTAAACAAAAAAATTTTTTTTATTTTTTTGAATAATTTCAGGTGTGCAGGAAAGCTGTCAATATACTGAGTTTCCATATACGCTTCACTCAACTTCCCCTAATGTTAACATCTTACATAACCACAGGACATTTGTCAAAACTAAGAAATTAACATTACCAAAATACTATGAACTTAACTACAGATTTTACTTAAATTCCATCAGTTTCTCACTAGCATCCTTTTAACTATTTTAGGATTTATTCTAGGTCCCAAATTATATTTAATGCTGGGTCTCCTTAATCTCCCCTGATATGTGACAGTGTCCAGTCTTCCCTGTTTTTTCATGACTTTCATACTTTTTAAAGATCATTTCTCAAATATTCTGTAGACTGTTCCTCAAATTGTGTTTGCCTCATCGTTTTTTCTTTTTTGCATTATTAGACTGAAGATATGAATTTGGGGGAAGAACACAAAGAAGGGAAATACCCTTTTTACCCACACCCACCTAAGTATACTTATCATTGGTGAGGTTCACCTTGATCACTTGGTTAAGGATGTTTCTGTGTGGTTTCTCCACTGTAACATTACTCTTTTCCCCTTTCTGTACTCCATTCATTGAGTCAGTCATTGAGTCACTAATTTAAAATTCTTATTATGCATAACTATTGCAAGTCTAATTTATCCACAGCCCTGTCACATGAAAGGTGCTTTCCATTTACACTTCACCACATATATGAGACAAGTACTATCATCCTGATTTTATATGAGAATTGAAGCTTGTGGGAATTAAATAGAGCTTATTTAGTAAAAGGCAGAAGTAAAATTCAAGTCCATGAGTATCTGATTCCAAAACAAATGCTTGATTCTTACCAAACTGTCCTTCCATCTACCCCCAAAATAAGCATCAACAAAAGTGAAGCAATTCATTCTTTTCATTGTGTATGCCAGTCATATTTTCCCTTTCCAAATCAACATACCAACACACTTGAACGAGTGTGTTTATTTCATAAGGCTGTGGCTGAGCTGTGTGGTGATTAGCAAACTGATAGGACCTGTCATCAGTGGGGATACCAAACAACAAAGATAAACATCACCTAAGCCTGGGAAGACAAGGACTACAGGGAAAGTGAGATTCCAGATGAGAATGAAAGTGAATGGAAGAACAGAAAAGAAATTCAGAGTGTGAATGCCAGAGAAGCACAGAATATAATGGCAGAGAATTGTCAGGTGAAAAGTTACTATAGCTTTCTTCTCTTGTCAGGGTTAGAGGGAAATGACCAGACTGGCAACTTGCAAAACAGAACAGAGCAGAGATCATTTCAGGCACTAAAAGCATAGCTGAGAATTATAGCTGAGAATTATAGAGGGACTACTGGTGTCGCCCACTCAACGCAGGCCTTAGGAAAGATGACAGCCCACCTCTTCAAGCTATGGCTAAAACTGAAATGCTCAAATTCAGGATTCAGGCATTTTCAAGACTCGCAAAGTCTGTGGACACTGAATGGTTAAACACTAAGATATTAGCCACATCTCCCAAACCCTTAAGCTTTCCCCCTTTAACGTTTAAGTCGGATTAGATTAGACGTGTATTCTCCACTAAATGCAAAGTCCAATGACACTCCTCATACTTAAAGGATTCCCAGGGCCTTACAATACTACAGCTACTTATGGCTTCTACATCCTGTCGCCACTAAATTACTGTTTTCTGATGCATTTTTCACTTTTACCCATGCCCTGGCATTGATCCTGTCATTAACACAAATTTTTTAAAAACTATTTATCCTTTCGATCCCTTTAAAAATAAACCCACTCATTTGAGGCCTTTTTGTGGGCATCTTATTTTATTGTAGAGTTGGGGATAAAGAGTGAAGCAAAAACACTGTAAAATATGAATATGCAAAAAGTCTATTTTTAGGTCATTGGCTTCACTCTCTCATTACTTCTCCATACCTTCTCTTCCTGTTTCACTCCTTTTCATTCAGCTCCATTCAAATAGAAACAACAACAAATAAAAGTCCTCCATTCTCTTGGCAGAGACTCAGCTCTCTCCTATATTTGTCCCATAAGTCTAACCCTCAGTCTCTTCTGCCCTTTTTCAGTTTGAAGATCAGCTGTCAGGAAAAGGAAGCACAGAGACAAATTTATTCAGGTTACACTTGAAATGTCTGCTCTAAAATTTTTTTCCTGTTAATTAAGTTCTGTAGTTGAGTGAAAGTATGTTTCGTCCCATGTTTCAGATAATCCTGGGATGGTTAGGAGAATATTGAAACATGTTAGCAATAATGATATGTTAGGAAACTAATTTCCAGGAGAAGCTGATAAAGAGTGTACACAGATACATTCACAGTATTACATGCCAGCATTTATTTCATAATATGTGTACAACTTTTAAAAAAAATTTTTGAAGCTTCAATAGAAAGCACCAACTTTATGATGAACTTCATTAATAATTTCACATGCATATATCTGTGAATTTAAGGAGGCTTAGTAGGCTTCTTACTGAGCACTATTAAGTTAACGATCCCCATTTTCTTAAAATACTTTAACATTCACACATGTATTAATTAGCACAATAACATCTTGTATATCTAGAATTCTAATCAAATGAATCATTCAGGATGATTTAAATTTCTGTATAGATAAAAGTCAAACACTGGAACTGAAATAGATTAGTTATTTTAAATGGGAAATCATTTTTAAATATACACATAATTCACATGTTCTTAAAACAAAATATATTCAGTATAACTATTCCCTCAGTGACTGTGCATCATCTGAAAATTAAATACTTTTCATACATATTACAATGTATTACTGAGGAATAACATTGCTCCCCAAATCTAAATGGTCCTCACTTAGTTTGGGTTCTCCTCGGAGAAGGAGACCCCACTCCAGTACTCTTGCCTGATTTCAGTGTTGGCCATCCGGTGATGTCCATGTGTAGAGTCAAATAAGATTGATTATATTCTTTGCAGCCAAAGATGGAGAAGCTCTATACAGTCAGCAAAATCAAGACCGGGAGCTGACTGTGGCTCAGATCATGGACTCCTTATTGTCAAATTCAGACTTAAATTGAAGAAGGTAGGGAAAACCACTAGACCATTCAGGTATGACCTAGATCAAGTCCCTTACAATTATACAGTGGAAGTGAAAAAATAGATTTAAAGGACTAGATCAAATTTGTCCAAGCCAGGCTTCAGCAATACATGAACCGTGAAATTCCAGTGTTCAAGCTGGTTTTAGAAAAGGCAGAGGAACCAGAGATCAAATTGCCAACATCCGCTGGATCATTGAAAAAGCAAGAGAGTTCCAGAAAAACATCCATTTCTACTTTATTGACTATGCCAAAGCATTTGACTGTGTGGATCACAATAAACTGGAAAATTCTAAAAGAGATGGGAATACTAGACCACTTGACCTTCCTCTTGAGAAATTTGTATGCAGGCCAGGAAGCAACAGTTAGAACTGGACATGGAACAACAGACTGGTTCCAAATAGGAAAAGGAATATGTCAAGGCTGTATATTGTCACCCTGCTTATTTAACTTATATGCAGAGTCCATCATGAGAAATGCTGGACTGGAAGACGCACAAGCTGGAATCGAGATTGCCAGGAGAAATATCAATAACCTCAGATATGCAGGTGATACCACCCTTATGGCAGAAAGTGAAGAACTAAAGAGCCTCTTGATGAAAGTGAAAGAGGAGAGTGAAAAAGTTGGCTTAAAGCTCAACATTCAGAAAACTAATATCATGGCATCTGGTCCCATCACTTCATGGGAAATAGATGGGGCAACAGTGGAAACAGTGGCTGACTTTATTTTTCGGAGCTCCAAAATCACTACAGATGGTGACTGAAGCCATGAAATTAAAAGATGCTTACTCCTTGAAGGAAAGTTATGACCAACCTAGACAGCATATTAAAAAGCAGAGACATTACCTTGCCAGCAAAGGTCCATCTAGTCAAGGCTATGCTTTTTCCAGTAGTCATGCATGGATGTGAGAGTTGGACTATAAAGAAAGCTGAGCACTGAAGAATTGATGCTTTTGAATGGTGGTGTTGGAGAAGACTCTTGAAGAGTCCCTTGGACTGCAAGGAGATCCAACCAGTCCATCCTAAAGGAGGTCAGTCCCGAGTGTTCATCTAAGGACTGATGTTGAAGCTGGAACTCCAATACTTTGGCCACCTGATACAAAGAGCTGACTTTGTTTGAAAAGACCCTGATGCTGGGAAAGATTGAAGGCAGGAGAAGGGGATCACAAAGGATGAGATGGATATGATGGCATCAGTGACTCAATGGACATGAGTTTGGGTGAACTCCTGGAGTTAGTGATGGACAGGGAGGCTTGGCATGCTGCAGTCCATGGGGTTGCAAAGAGTTGGTTATGACTGAGTAACTGAACTTATCTGAACTGAAACTAAGGCAAAAATTGTAGTGCAAATAGTTTATTTGGGAGATGAATCCACAAAACACCAATAGAAGAGTAGAGGAATAAGACAGCAAAAGCAGGCAGTCAAGAAATAAGTAAATCACCATATTGGAGAACTGGCACTTCACCTCTCTGGGGGCCTCTGGTAGCACAACATATTCTTTAGACTATTTCAAACAAGGGGCAAGGAAGCCAGGATATTTACACATCAACTCCTGTCAGTCATTGGTTGTGAGCTAGTTCCTGGTGGCATTAATTCTCTCACTTTTGTCCTGTCATGCATCTGTAATAGGCATCTAATGTAGGCCTGAGTAACAGAGAAAGACCTCAGGTAGAGATAGAGATGCTAGCAAGAGCCCCACCAGGGAACAAAAAACAGTAAAGCCCTGGGAGATTTCAACTGGGGCACTGACATTTTCAACTACCAGCTTCTAACCCAGGCCTCCCTGTCCAACACCAACTCCCAGAGTTTACCCAAACTCATGTCCATCGAGTCGGTGATGCCATCCAGCCATCTCATCCTCTGTCGTCCCCATCTCCTCCTGCCCCCAATCCTTCCCAGAATTAGGGTCCTTTCCAATGAGTCAACTCTTCGCATGAGGTGGCCAAAGTATTGGAGTTTCAGCTTCAGCATCAGTCCTTCCAATGAACACCCAGGACTGATCTCCTTTAGGATGGACTGGTTGGATCACCTTGCAGTCCAAGGGCCTCTTCAAGAGTCTTCTCCAACATCACAGTTCAAAAGCATCAATTCTTCAGTACTCAGCTTTCTTTATAGCCCAACTCTCACATCCATACATGACCACTGGAAAAACCATAGCCTTGACTAGATGGACCTTCATTGGCAAAGTAATGTCTCTGCTTTTTAATATGTTATCTAGGTTGGTCATAACTTTCCTTTCAAGGAGTAAGCATCTTTGAATTTCATGGCTGCAATCACCATCTGCAGTGATTCTGGAGCCCCAAAAAATAAAGTCTGACACTGTTTCCACTGTTTCCCCATCTATTTCCTATGAAGTGATGGGACCAGATGCCATGATCTTAGTTTTTTGAATGTTGAGCTTTAAGCCAACTTTTTCACTCTTCTCTTTCACTTTCATCTAGAGGCTTTTTAGTTCCTCTTTACTTTCTGCCATAAGGGTGGTTCATCTGCATATCTGAGGTTTGATATTTCTCCCGGCAATCTTGATTCCAGCTTGTGCTTCTTCCAGCCCAGCGTTTCTAATGATGTACTCTGCATACAAGTTAAATAAGCTGCTGCGATTCATGGGGTTGCAAAGAGTCAGACACGACTGAGTGACTGAACTGAACTGAACAGGAATTTGGTTCATCTGTTTACCATTTCTAGTTCTTTGTGGTTGGGCATTTCATAGATTATTTCTTGAATTCTAGTATGTTTTCCTCTTATTTTCTTATATTTTATTTTCTAACTTCTGCATATTTGGAGTGTACATTTCAAAAGCTATTTTAATTTGTTATGAAATAGAAGTAAATGCTTTTTTGCTTAAGGCCCTTACATGCTAGCCCTAGAGGAACATGTGGGTGTGCGTGCTAAGTCACTTCAGTCGTGTCCACCTTTCTGCGACGCTAGACTGTAGACCATCAGGCTCCTTTGTCCATGGGATTCTCCAGGCAAGAATACTAGATTGGGTTACCATGTCCTCCTCCAGGGGATCTTTCCAACCCAGGGAATGAAGCCCCATCTCTTATACCTCCTGCACTGACAGGCAGGTTCTTTACCACTAGCACCACCTGGGAAGCCCTAGAGGAACAAGTGCAGACTCAAATGCAAAATTGTGCTGTTCAAAACCCATTTCTAATAGTTTCTTTGCTCTGGCATTTCCTACTAATAAACTGATATTGCTGGAGAGCTAAATTCTGGGTGGATGACTTTTATAACAAAATGAATGTATGGAGATATGAATATACCACTGACAGAGATCACGGATGTTCATCACAAATTTTAATCTTATGGCATTCTCATTAAAATTATAGATATTGACAAGTCCATGGCAATTGCAGGCTTCTTCAGTAGTCTATTTCAGAAGAATTCCTGGGAATATTCCAGTATTATTATCTTAAAATGTCTCAAATAATCATAAGAAGAAGGTCAACTATATAATATTGATAATGTTAACTCTGGATGATTTAAAACTGCATGACTTCTGAATAAAAGTGACAGATTAACCAAATACATTTATTTCTGTTCCTTTCAGAAATGCCACAAAATGGCAGTAACAGAATAAAAATTCTACAAACCTATAAAGGAAAGGAAAATGATAGAGATAACAAAAATGAGCAAGGAAGTTCAATGAAATGTTGAAAGGGAAAGTGAATTGAATAGTGATAAAGAGCTCTGTTGAATGGAGACAGCACCACTGGTGGAACTGCAGTAAGGGAGCCACCAGCAGACCCAGGTCAGAGAATTTCCAAGGGGCTCAGTACTTCCAGGCACAGGCACCAAGGAAGCTGAGTGGTCAGGTGCAAGGTCAAAAACAGAGGGACTGGTTTAAGGTCTGATTTGTTGTTGTTGTTCAGTCACTCAGTCATGTCCAACTCTTTGTGATCCCATGAACTGCAGCACGCCAGGCTTCCCTGATCTTCACCATCTCCTGGGGTTTTGCTCCAACTCAAGTCTACTGAATCGGTAATGCCATCCGACCATCTCATCCTGTGTTGCCCCCTTCTCCTCAGATTACAGGACACTTAAACTGCCATGTCCTCTCTCGCAGTCAGGAGACGTCTCCTCCTCATGACCCTTTCACCCATGACGTGCACCAGGACCATTACTGCTTCACAACTAGAGAGTCCTTCTCTGGATGAAATGAACCGAGCTGGGGCCCCAGAGTCCTACCAGAAAACAAGGGACATATGCAGAGCTGAAAACTACAGACTGAGTGCAAGCCTGCCTAGCCTACTTGCCAACCTTCTTTCTGAGCTCTGGCAGCCAAGCATATTCCCCCTGAAGTAGAAGGCTGGAAGACTCCTTCCTGGGGACTCTGAACAATTCAGGAGAAGGAAACTAAAGACGCTGTTCCAAATATTCCCCCCAAGTATATACATGCAAACACACATACACCCTAAGGACTCACCACTCAGGCCTCCTATACAGAAAGCTTTCTAGTTTACAAATGCCACACAAATCATGAGCTTCCAGTAAACACATGCTCCCTCATAAGTATGGAAGTTCCTAGTCTGCAGAAGTGACCAAAGCAAATGTGAAGTTGGGTATGGGGGAGTGTGGGGGGTCAGAGAAAAAGCACAAAGTACAGGTAGAAAAACAAAAATTTGATTGACTAAAATACCTTCTATCTAATAAAGGAAGTTATTAATGAATTAAAAGAAGAACAGTGCACACTGAAAAAGGATGATTCTAAAAAATAAAGAACCCTGAAGAAAATAAGCCTCCTAATTGAAAGAGTCCACAGAATTACCCTGCAAAATGAGTAAAATAAGACTAAGGCACATAAATGTGAAGCTTTAGAACAGAGATAAGGAGAAGATTGTAAAACGCCTCCAACAGGGATGAGGAAGCCACATATAAAGGAAACAGAATTAAATTAAGATCAGAATTCACAGTAATTTTCAACCAGTATTCTCTGCTCAGCCACACAAATCTACCATTGGTAAGGAGATAAAAATGACATTTTCAGACAAATAAGAATTCAATAAATATATCTTCAGATGTTCTCCAGAAAATAAAAGCAACGGGAAAACTAATGAAGAAGCCATGAAGATCCACTAAAGAGAAGAGCAAAGGAAAAGACCCAGGATAGGTGAGGCACCTAGAGAACAAACAGTTAACAATAGTTACAGAATGGAGGAAGCTCCAGGAAGAGAGAAAGTGGAAATGCTGCAGGGATAGCAAAAAGCACATAGCAGAGATATTCAAGCACAGAAAATCAGACAAATAGGGGGTAAACTTACAATGAACTCCAGAAAAAAGGTACAACTGAAGAAGAAAAGGGTTACTGTTGGCTCAGCAATAAGCAACATTTGACTAGCCATTTAAATACTGGTTGATTTTATTTAACACTCTGATACAACTGCTGGGGAGGGTGAAGAAGAAATGTACCTGTGTGTGCACGTACACGTGGCATAGAGATACTCATGGGTATATATATAAATGGGTCATTGGGAAGAATTTTCTCATTTGCCTAAGCAAGGAAACAATATACAATGCTTACAATGTATACACTAAGAATTTTCTATGTGAGCATGTTATTTAGAAATTTTAAGTTAAAGGACTAGAAGATGGAATGACTGCTGAAGGTAATTAGCTCTATAAACTGGAAAAGGAAATTGAAGAAAGGTAGAGAAGAGGACAGCTATTTTCATCATAAGAGGTTTTGGGTTTTTTTTTTCTTTTTAAACTAAATGCATGCCTTATTTTGATTTTTAAAAATTATATAGAATTCATATATTGCATTTTAATAATTTTACTCAATTCATGGAGAAGCTGAAATTCAAGAGAGTGTTTAAGGCCTGGACAGATCTCACTATGGTTAACATCAGAGCTCAGAGAAAGAAGGGATAAAATGAATGCTTGTGATATTCCATGAAAACTGTATTATTTAATTTAAAAGTACAAGTTAATTTTGAGAATTAGTGTATTTTATATAATTAAACAATTTCTCTTCCCATCCCTGTATTCTGAAATAATAAAAAGTTAATCTAGCTTTAGAAATAAATATTTAGGAGAACTCAGGATATCACTGTAGACAATTTCTGATACAGTAGCTGAAATATGGTAATTTAGCATGGAAGTACCTTAACTCTTCAAATATAAAAACACAACAGCAAACAAAATGCTTTGAACCAAAAGAAACCCATTTTCAACATTTTGAAAAACCAGACAGTTCATTCTTCATCATGAATCAACTTGTTTAAATATTTCCTTTATTTGTTTGTATTGAAATTGAGTTCAATATAATTCAGAAAGCAAAACTGTGTTTCTGGGAGATTAAAGACACTGAGTTTTGCTTACACGGGCACATAAAGACAGAATTACATTTGTATAGTTGATGAATCAGGATGAAAAGTATGAAGGGAACAAAAGATTATATTATTCTCCTTCCCATTTTCTTACTTAAGAGAAATACATCAATTTGGCTACTAAAGACTGTCAAAAAGCAACACACTGACCATGCATTAACTTTAGGGGTGTCTTCTTTTTTTCAATCATAGAAAAAAATTTGCTTTCTTTTAAGTTTTTAAAGTTTGTTTTTAAACAGTCCATTTCTCATTTGGTTATTAATTATATGCACATCAGAGAAACACATTTGAAGAAAGTTAGATTAATCATTTAATAATTTATTCCAGTTTAAGTGGCTTAAATTCTTATTTTCTTAACTAAAATGGTAAATTTGAGTGAAACCACATTCCTTAAGAAAAAGTGCATTTATATGGTGTTTACAGTTTGCTAGTCTACCACATTGCAGTCTTCTTACATTCCAAATCATTAAATCTGCATGTCCCTCAACCAATTGAAGACCTGAGAAGAACCGAGAGGTTTACTGAGCAGCAATAAAAACTTTAAATAGTTAGTGTTAAAACTAAGAACACTGATACAACTATATTACAAAATAGGGGAGGGAAGAGGAAAATGAGTGAGTTATTCTCTTATGATTCTCAACAAAAAGTCAACAGACACGTTCAAAGTAAATACATCAAGTAGATTAAGAAAATACAGGTCATGCATAGCATAAGAGTCAAAAATTGTTGAAATTGGCTAATACGGACTAGGAGTAAGGTGAAACTGGACAGAGAACAGTTTCTTTTCATTATATACTTTTCAACACTGATTTGCTTTCTTAAAACTGTGTATAAACATACATACATATATATATATATATATATATATATATACCCATACACACACACACATATATATTCATTTTCAGTTCAGTTCAGTCACTCAGTCGTGTCTGACTCTTTGCAACCCCTTGAACCACAGCATGCCAGGCCTCCCTGTCCATCATCAACTCCCAGAGTTTACCCAAACTCATGTGCATCGAGTCGGTGATGCCATCCAGCCATCTCATCCTCTGTTGTCCCCGTCTCCTCCTGCCCCCAATACCTCCCAGCAGCAGGGTCTTTTCCAATGAGTCAACTCTTCGCATGAGGCGGCCAAAATATTGGAGTTTCAGCTTCAGCATCAGTCCTTCCAATGAACACCCAGGACTGATCTCCTTTAGGATGAACTGGTTGGATCTCCTTGCAGTCCAAGGGACTCTCAAGAGTCTTCTCCAACACCACAGTTCAAAAGCATCAATTCTTTGGTACTCAGCTTTCTTCACTGTCCAACTCTCACATCCATACATGACCACTGGGAAAACCATAGCCTTGACTAGACGGACCTTTGTAGGCCAAGTAATGTCTCTGCTTTTTAATGTTATCTAGGTTGGTCATAGCTTTCCTTCCAAGGACTAAGCGTCTTTGAATTTCATGGCTGCAATCACAATCTGCAGTGATTTTGGAGCCCAAAAAAATAAAGTCTGACACTGTTTCCATTGTTTCCCCAACTATTTCCCATGAAGTGATGGAACCAGATGTCATGATCTTTGTTTTCTGAATGTTGAGCTTTAAGCCATCTTAAAATCTCAATATTTATGCAAGTATTATATACATATTTATTTTATATACACATACCCACACAAAAATGCACATTATATGTATGTATACACATATATTTAATTAAGCACCCAATACTTTTACAAATATGAAATACTTTTTCAGAAGTCTGTGACTTTAGGGAAAATCCCTCAGAAAGCTGGGTGAATCCAGATGGTGACTTTATAATGCATGACCAATAGCCTATTTTTGAATTTTGAATAAAATAAAAAGTTGAAAGTAAAATAAGAAACTTCACACCCTTTCAGAGTCTTCTCAACAAAAGCTTCTCTTTTTTTCAAAATTTTGCATTACCTGAAAAAAAAACCCTCTGCATCTCACTAAATGTATAAATCATTTGTTGCAGCCACACAGCAATAGACATAGCTTTTGGTAGGGTTATCATTTTTTGTTCAACACTACTAGTATGTAAAATGTTATTTATGTTCTAAACCAGTCATGGAGTTGGCTACCTTCACATGAGCTGTTGTTATTCCGTGACTAAGTCGTGTCTAACCCTTTGTGACCCCCATGGACTGAAGCACGCCAGGCTTCCTTGTCCTTCACTATCTCCTGGAGTTGCTTAAACTCGTGTCCATTAGTCAGTGACGCCATCCAACTATCTCATCCTCTGTTGTCCCCTTCTCCTCCTGCCTTCAATCTTCCCCAGAATTAGAGTCTTTTCCAATGAGTTGGTTCTTGCCTCACGTGGTCAAAGTATTGGAGCTTAAGCTTCAGCATCAATCCTTCCGATGAATATTCAGGACTGATTTCCTTTAGGATTGACTGGTTTGATCTCCGTGCAGTCCAAGGGACTCTCAAGAGTCTTCTCCAACACCACAGTTCAAAAGCATCGATTCTTTGGTGCTCAGCTTTCTTTACGGTCCAACTCTCACACCCATACATGACTACTGGAAAAACTATAGCTTTGACTAGATGGACCTTTGTTGGCAAAGGAATGTCTCTGCTTTTTAATGTGCTGTCTTGCTTGTCATACCTTTTCTTCCAAGGAGCAACCGTCTTTCAATTTCATGACTGCAGTCACTTTCTCTCAATTCCAGGAGCAGCTTCCATAGGATGTTAATTTAGCAACATTGTTTTCAGGTAGAATACGTGTATTATTTTATAGTTGTTCCCTGGTGGCTCGGACGGTAAATCATCTGTCTACAACCTGGGAGACCCGGGTTCAATCATTGGGTGGAGAAGATCTCCTGGAGAAGGAAATGGCAACCCACTCCAGTATTCTTGCCTGGAAAATCCCATGGATGGAGGAACCTGGTAGGCTACAGTCCATGGGGTCACAAAGAGTCGGACACGACTGAGCGACTTCACTCACTCACTCAAAGCACTAAGTAGATAGATTTTAAAAAGTAATTAGGAGTTAGATTGAAATTTATGGATAAGTAATATGATGAATGGAGCAAAATGCTGAATTTGTAATTCATATTAAAGGACAGATGTCATGGCAAGTCATATAGCATATCACATCAGTGGAAACAAGGTAAGGATTTTAAAAATTAGTCAATCTAACTAGTCCAAGTCCCTTTCCTCAAAAATATATGAATAGGCTTCCTAACTCTAAAAACAACTTAAAAATATCTGAGAAAAAAAGGCCTATTTATGAAAGAAACTACGTGATTTGTATGAGCAAAAATACACAATCATCAGTTCCTTTTCTGTTAAGTTAAAGGCATCACTGGAAGGCTCTTGAATCCCTTTAACAAATCCTAGTCCACTAGATTTCTCAATCTGCTTTGGTTTTTATATTTGAAATCTAGAGGAGCATTCACATGTTAACCACCAATTTCTCTAAACTAAGTGTTTGATGGAAACTAAGCTCAGAATAGCTAAAGCAGTATCTCTGTTTTCATTTTGATCTGCACCCTCATTCCCCTTCTTCACTGGCTGATTTCCTACCACCTTCTAATTTGCTTTTATGTCCTACACCAGTTGAAGGCCTTTGAAGAGTGATGAAAGTAAAGGTAAGGCAGGAGGTGAGAGGTATCTCTGCCTGCAAGGTTATCTCAAAGACATTTCACCACTACTTAAATGTTTTTTTTCCCTCTCTGTTTACATACTGCCTCCTATTAATAATGTTCTTCTTGGCTACAGACATTTTCCAGTCATTGTCATTTTGTTTAGCTGTTTAAAGCCCTCTTATATTGAGTCATATAAGGAAAAAGGTTTTATAGCTAGACAAAGGTATGGGATTCAAGAGATTCAGAGAACAGAAGAACAAAAGACATCAAACAAGAAAACTGAAAAGTAATACAAGTACCCTAGAAAAACTCTCATGGCTGAAGTAGCTACTTTATCTCAGGTTTTTTACTTATATGGTTCCTCTGACAGTATCTATCATTCCAAACATACATGCTCTAGACTGAGCAGAAAATTGAAATTGAGGGAAGAGCAGAGGAGATGGAAAAATATTACCTTCTAATGCTTCATATGCTGAAAGATGATAGGCAGTATTCCATATAAATCCCCCATTAAAGTGCTTCCTGTCTTCTTGTGTATCTATCACTACCCAAAAATTTACTTTTATTATTAGTATTATTGAGCTTCCCTGATGGTTCATCTGGTAAAGAATCCTCCTGCAATAGAAGTGACACAGGAGACCTGGGTTCAATCCCTGGGTAGGGAAGATCCCCTGGAGAAGGAAATGGCAACCCACTCCAGTATTCCTGACTAGAAAATCCTAAGGACAGAGAAGACTGGTGGGCTACAGTCCATAGGGTCTGTATCTATCACTACTATAAAATTTACTGTTATATTACTATTATTAGTGCAAAATTACTTATGTATTGGCAACCTTCACCACTTTTAAAGATGACTTCCTAGAACAAACTACCAAAGAGAATGTTCTCAGTGTATAATTATGAGTTTGATAAGTCATCTATAATGTTCAGTTAGAAACTATTGAAAAGTAAAGGGCCAAAGAAGAATATATGCTAACCTTACAGAGCATGTCTCAGAATTTTAAGTAAAAAAAACAGAATTTCCATATAGTCTGAAGACCCAGAGGAGAATTTATTCCATTTCTATCACTAGGTTTGGGAATATATTGGTCTACCTTAATTATTTTTGTTTCCACTTACATATAAGATGCTACACTAATATGCTACACTATACTTCTTCTAATCTGCTACGCTAGTATTTATCATTTTTACTTATCTGATCAAAAAATTTACTTTCTGAAAAGAATTAATTTTGACCTAAAATTCAGAGATTGTCATTAAAACTATAATCTGTACAGAAGACAGTTTTCATGAAGTATTATCAGGTTAACTTTTTTAATCAAAATTATTTTTATTATCTTCTACATAGAGACATATATAAGATAAACATCACAGCAAGTTCAGAACTCAGAAAAAATGGTATCATAATACATTTTTTACCATTTAAATACTACCTAAATATATTAATACAGAAAACCATAGATTGGCTCACTAAAGATTTTTATTTTAAATTGATGAAATATTTTCTGTAAAAACTTACCAAAAATAATTACCAAATTCTGTACAAAATATCAGACTTTTAAATACCAATTATAATTCTCAGAATGACTTTTGTATTGTGAACCCTAAGAGAAAACTGAAATAGAGATTTATTTCAGTATTATCACAAACCTAACAACTTCCTTTATTGAGCCACAATATTTTTCAGTGACTTTTAAATCTAATCTTGTGACACTACCCAGAGATGCCCCCAAATTTTCTCAATGCACATAATTTTTTTCAAAAATGTTAATTTATTTAATTTACAGTCTGTAAAGCAGGAGAGGAAAGAAAAATGGAAGAAAAAAAGTGACAAAATTTAGATCATTCAGCTTTAACTAAATTTATGCAAAAGACATGCAAGTCTCCAGCAAATTTTTCTGAAAAATTAGTGTAAGCTATAGTTTCAAAGAGTAAAAGAAAAGATCAGAACCACTACCATATGCTAATTCTTCCTCTTAATGTTCCTCCATTTTCAAAGTTGTAGTCCTAGAAACAATCAGACTCAGAATTATAAGCAAATGATTTCTCACTATCAAATCCACGTGAGTTTCTATGGATAACTTCAAGAATTCTTCTACTCCCCATTGTTCTAAAAGCTCATCTTTTTCTCTCTTAAATCATCATATATTGATATTGCTGACTTTTATAATTATATTCTCTAAAATGGAGAATGTTACTCTACATTCTGGCTTATCTTTTTTCAAAGAAATGTTCGCTGAATTTTCTATTGACTAGATAGAACATTTTTAAAGCTCCACCTAAGACCCCTTTGCCTTTGAATTAGTTACTATATCCATGCTCCTGACTGACCCCCTGTATCTTTTTTTCTCAGGCTGTACTTCAGGGATACTGTTGAGATCTAGTAGAGTTGTGTGTGTGTGTGTGTGTGTGTGTGTTTTCTTTTTAAGTTATGTAGGCTATCCTAAGTCACAGATCCTTTGTTCTACAAATAGAACTGTTGCAGTTAATTGAAGGCTTCCTGTTGCTGTATGTAGTCAGCTACTGAAAGTAGTTTGAAATTTCAGTCAGTTCTTAAAACATGGAGCCAAAGGCAACTTTAATTTCTCTGACAACCTTAAGAGACTGGCTTTGATAATACGTTTGGTGACACACTGGCAAGAATTGGCTCCCCACCTCTTACACCTACTGTATTTCAACTGCTAGAGTCTAGGTCTTTGGATGTAGATACAGAGCAGTCATAAAGACAGTGTCAGTTGAAATTTCTATGACACAATGTTACACTGCTCATAAAATCCAATCTTTTTAATATTTCATTACCTTTATGTGATGGTCATTGAACTGTAATAGTTTATTTACTTTGCATTGTTCACAATATGCATCTTTTAGGAGAAAGATGATTCAGGACACAATAATTCCTGAATAGTGACTTTAAAATATTGCTATATAAATTCAACAAAATTTTATATATCACAAAGTTCATATAATAATCCATTTAATACTTTGTGACCCTTTCCCGTGAAGGCTGCAGGCTTCTTGAGCGAAGCGATTCTTCATGTGCCTTTTGAATGGTGCTAAAAATGAGTTTCATCTGGTACAGAACAATTTTGAGTGATACACAAAGAGACAAAATGGAGCAACCAATGAACGTTAAGTCTTAGGTGGCAAGGGAAAATGAACAACTGCAGGAGAGGCAGCACTGGCAGTTAGGACTTGATAGTCAAGTGAGCTGCAGGTATCGTATTCAGAAGATACCTGCTGAAAACAGTCCAAGAGCTATGCCTTCTCAAAATGATATGGAACCAAGACCAAAAAATCCACACTTTAAAGAATGAGCAGTTGGCATCCAACTCTGCTCTCCAAGGCCAGACTCTGTTTATAGGGTGAAAAAAAAGTCCTCTATTCAAAGAGTAATCCTATTTTCATCACACCATTAATATATTCTGCAAAATGATCAGTGTTCACAAAAACATCAACTGAGCAAAATGGCTTAGACAGAATATTATTTTATATCCATTATTTCAAGCCTTTGACTGTGTGGATCACAACAAACAGCGGGAAATTCTTCAAGAGATGGGAATACCAGACAACCTTACCTGTGTCCTGAGAAATCTGTATGCAGGTCAAGAAGCAACAGTTAGAACTGGACATGGAACAACAGACTGGTTCCAAATTGGGAAAGGAGTATGTCAAGGCTGTATATTGTCACTCTGCTTATTTAACTTCATGCAGAGTACATCATGCAAAATGCCAGGCTGGATGAAGCACAAGCTAGAATCAAATTTGCCAGGAGAAATAACAATAACCTCAAGATATGCAGATGACACCACCCTATGGCAGAAAGTGAAGAAGAACTAAAGAGCCTCTTGATGAAAGTGAAAGAGGAGAGTGAAAAAGTTGGCTTAAAACTCAACATTCAAAAAACAAAGATGATGGCATCCGGTCCCATCACTTCATGGCAAATAGATGGGGAAAGAATGCAAACAGTGACAGACTTTATTTTCTTGGCCTCCAAAATCACTGCAGATGGTGACTACAGCCATGCAATTAAAAGACACTTGCTCCTTGGAAGAAAAGCTATGACCAACCTAGACAGCATATTAAAGAGCAGAGACATTACTTGGCCTACAAAGGTCCATCTAGTCAAAGCTATGGTTTTTCCAGTAGTCATGTGTGGATGAGAGAATTGGACTATAAAGAAAGCTGAACTCCAAAGAATTGATGCTTTTGAACTGTGGTGTTGGAGAAGACTCTTGAGGAGTCCCTTGGAGTTCAAGGAGACCCAACCAGTCCATCCTAAAGGAGATCAGTCCTGAATATTCATTGGAAGGACTGATGCTGAAGCTCCAATACTTTGGCCACCTGATGCAAAGAACTGACTCATTAGAAAAGACCCTGATGCTGGGATAGATTGAGGCGGGAGGAGAAGTGGACTACAGAGGATGAGATGATTGTATGGCATCACCAACTCAATGGACATAAGTCTGAGTAAGCTCCAGGAGTTGGTGATGCTGGAGGAAAGCCTGGCGTGCTGCAGTCCATGGGGTCGCAAAGAGTCGGACATGACTGAGTGACTGAACTGAACTCTGAACCGAGAGAAGTTATTTTACCAAAGACTGCAGATGAATTAAAGACAGATAGTTTTTTGGACAGAAATAGATTTATTTTCTAAAGGCTTTAAGTCAGTAATTTGAAAGATTAATCTTCTCTGATCACCAAAGTGATTAAGAAACTTCAAGTAGGGGAAGGACTGAAGAAACAAAGTCTCTAGTATCTTTGTCCTTTTAAAATCCCTACTTCAATGACATTTTTTTCATCACTGCTTTTTAAGTCCCAATATTATCTGCTATAGTATTACATTTAGTCTCCGTTCAAGTCATTACATGTCCTTTCAGCTGTCAGCACCTTTGCTATGAGCATAAACTTATCAAATAATTAGCAATTTTTGCCCTGTAAGAAAAATTGAGGAAGTATACTATGGCATGCGAACCTATGAGTCTTTATTGATTCAGGCTGATTTATTAACCTTTTCCAGTTTGTAATGTATGACATATTAAAACATACATGTGTCACTATCATTAAATCTCAAGATGATTTGGAGTAACTAACATTTCTTGGGTAACACATTAAAAGCGTTCCATAATATTTTAAAAAGCAACCTTCCTTCTGTATACATATTTTATATCTTTATTACATATATATTTAAACCTTTATTTTATCACAATCTCCTTTTATTCAAAATCTTTTATGAGAACTCTTCATGCCTACTTGAAGCCAAGTGCTGAGGTGATAAAACTGTATTGTGCATGCTACATGTTAAGCCACTTCAATCATGTCTGACTCTTTGCAACTCTATGCACTGTAGCCCACCAGGTTTCTCTGTCCATGAGATTCTCCAGGCAAGAACACTTGAGTGGGTTGCCTTCTCCAGGGGATCTTCCTAACTCAGGGATGAAATGTGCATCTCATATGTTTCCTGCATTGGCAGGTCAGTTCTTTACCACCTGGGAAGCCTGATATTCTGGTAGCGCTAGTGGACTGCCATTTAAGCAGTGCTGTAATTCATGTCTACTCCTCCAATTCACTCTCTAAATCTCTCCCACTGTCTCTCTCAATCTCTAGAGACACACAGAGAGAATACAGATGCCTACTCTCTTCCTCCTCCACCAAGGTTTAACTTTATCTTCAATTGTATTAATACTTAAAAAAAAAAATTGTGTCCTTTTAGCTTGAGACCGATATATCTTGAAGTCACGAAACACAATACACTGCTATCTTAAATCCACCCTTGTACAGTGGTGTAGCTGCCTTAACTCAGACAAAATACTAATTATAGCAGAGAGTGAGCCCCACTCAACTACAGGTCTGATAGCAGGCCCCGTCACAAAGTAGACGAATGACTGAAGTAATGTGAATTCCTTTAAATGAGGAAGGCAATAGACTGCATTTGAATTTACAACTGACTGATAACTCTGAGTTAAAAATCTGTGCAGTTCTTAAGACTACAGTTAGTTTTCTCCAAGTAAAAAAAGTTGTTAACTTTCAGTCCTCAAAGAGATACAGCAGTTAATTATATACATATTATCCTTCTCATATCCACAACACATGTAAATATATGTACACAGGTAGATATATGTGTATATGCCAAGGCCTGATTTCCACACAGCTTTCATACTTGATTACTCTGAGAACAGCTAAACCCAGCCATATGCTGCAGTTTCCACAGGACTCCTTTCCCCTCTATGCTCACTGCTTGAGTTTTTTCTGTTCTCATTCTTTCCCAACTTTCATTCAGTGAAAACTGGTCAATGTTCCCCACGAGCCTTCACTGTCATCTGTCAGTCCAGACGGGTTGCGAGACAAGCAACAGGAAGAAAGATATATAAACACACACACACATCACAAATTTCAAGTTCCATGGGGGCAAGTGTACTACAAATCTGTTTTGCTCCCTAATCTACCTCAGGCACCAAAGCAATGTCTGGCACGTAAGAGGCACTCAAAAAATACTCATCAAATAAATGAATAATGGCTTTACATCTACCCCAGTCATACATGTTAGAAATCTAAGAGTCATTCTTAGATTTGTTCCTTGACCCTTTGCCTCAATTCCCAGTTTCTTGATTTCTGTTGCTTCCAGTTCCCTTTCATTATTCATTCCTTATTTCTGCCCAGACACTTATTGTTGTTAGTTCACAGGTTGAATAAAAGCCACACAACCCATTCTAAAGGATATCCTACTTATATATTGCAGCCAAAGACACGTTTCTAGGAAGCATTTCTGATCATGCAGCTCTACTGCTTAAATACTTCAGAGATTCAGTTACCATCTTTGCATGGAATTAAAAGTCCTTAATCGGGGAGTTGGACTATAAAGAAAGCTGAGCGCCGAAGAATTGATGTATTTGAACTATGGCATTGGAGAAGACTCTGAGAGTCCCTTGGACTGCAAGGAGATCAAACCAGTCCATCCTAAAGGAAATAAGTCCTGAATATTCATTGGAAGGACTGATGCTGAAGCTGAGACTCCAATACTTTGGTCATCTGATGCGAAGAACTGACTCACTGGAAAAGACCCTGATACTGGGAAAGATTGAAAGCAGGAGGAGAAGGGGATGACAGAGGATGAAATGGTTGGATGGCATCTCGGACTTGATGGACATGAGGGGAGTTGGTGATAGACAGGGAAGCCTGGCGTGCTGCAGTCCTTGAGATCGCAAAGAGTCAGATACAACTGAGGGGCTGAACTGAACTGAATCGGGGCTTCCCTAGTGGCTCAGATGGTAAAGAATCTTTCTGCAATGCAGGAGACTTGGGTTCGATTCCTGGGTGAGGAAGATCCCCTGGAGAAGGCAATTGCTACCACTTTAGTATTCTTGGCTGGAGAATCCCATGAACAGAGGAACCTGGCCGGCTATAGTCCATAGGGTCACAAAGAGTTGGACACGACTGAAGCAACTTAGCACACACGCATGCAAAGGTCCTTCTCTTTTTCCTGCTTGTTTTACAACTTCATCTCCTACCACAGCAACAACATAGATCAAAACCTCCAGCCATTCTCAAACATAGAGAACTTCCCTTCAGTGATATTTGTAAGGTTTTTTAGGCCTGCTTAAATCTTAAATATTCTAGTTTGGGCACCTACTGCATTCTGTTTACTTTGCCTTTTTTCTCCATTATAGACAGTGTACTCCAGAAGCACAACATTACATCACTCACTTTGTAATAAATTCAGTGAGCATCCATAAGTTCTTCTTTTCTTCTTATGGTTCAGTTAAGAAATAATTAACATACATAAGTTCAAAGTGTACAGCATGATGGCTTAATCTACATATATCATGAAATGATTACCACAATAGATTTAGTTAATATCCATCATCTCATATAAATACAACAAAAGAAAAGAAAAAATTTTATCGTTGTTAACAAGAACTCTCGCGATTTAGTCTCTTTTAACAGCTTTCCCATATACCATGCATCTGTGTTGAATACAGTCACCATGTTACACACATCACATCTATAATACTTATTTATCTTATAAAGGGAAATTTCTACCCTTTAACTACATTCCTCCAATTCCCTGCCTCCCCTAACCTGATAAATCCATTCTTAATTTAAGTTGTTCATCCTGTATGAACTTAGTTTTCTCACTTTTTTTTAACCATTTACAAAAAGGATACTAGGGAGAAAACAAAAGAAATACCACATATTTAAAGTTCAAAGCACTTAACTGATAATCAGGAAATGTTATTGTTACTTTTTAACACACGTCCTTGCCCTCATTTCAACTGCTTCACCTAAAAGGTCTAAATAAAAACTAGATGGGGAAAGAAATAAGAGACACGTTTTGTTTATTTGTATGTAACCTGTCCATTTCTCCTTTCAGTATGAACAAACGAAGTTTATGATTTGTCTGAATGAAAACTAAGACACTATGTCCTATCCTGCTGTAGGTCCGGGAAGAATCTCAGTAGGAGCAGGTAATGAGTCCTCAGGATCAAGAGAAGAAATGAAAATGTGGCCAGACGGCTGGGAGTGAGCTCTGAAAGTATTGTTAGAAGGTTCTGGCTCCTCAGAATTTCTCAGCCTGGAGCTTTGCCCCTGAAGTTTTTCACCTTCCTACCATTTCTTTGCAAAAATTTCCCTCTCTGTATTTAAAGATGGATTTAACTGGTCAGATACTCGATGTTTTAAAATCTGTAAGTGTGTGGCTGTTACTTCTGAATGGCCCTAAGTGTTTCATTGCGCTTGGAGGAGCCAACTTAGCCATTCACAGAGAAGCAGTCTCTCTATAAACGAACAGATTTCCACACGTGGGCTGTAATATATGCATAACACATTTCTTTCGGTGTTAATTTTGGTCTAACATCCTCCTGATGGTCTTGATTACCTTGGAGACTTACATCCTGTCTTCTGTATATATGTAGTTGTTAGTCACTTCTACTAAGTTGTCGCACCACCATTTCTCAAGAATGATAACAGAAGACACAATATTTCAATAACTGATTCTTTCCTTTCAACAAATGTTTATTCAACCTCCTGTTTCAAGGCACTTTGCTAAGGCTTAGCTGAATCTAAATCTTGTGCAAAACAGAAAAATTCTCTGATGGTCCAGCTAACTTTGTAGTAAAAATAATGGGAAGCATTTCAAAACATTAATCTAAAAGCTTTATTAATCTAATGTTTTTCTTTTAGTTTATTAAGGAAAAAATATTTTAATATGTATTTTTAAAGACTGTTTTCTTGTCTTTTAAAAATTGGAAATCATAGAATATGTTCATGGTCATTCATATTATTGATATAGCTACAATTCAAACACTATGTGAGTCCAAAGTACCCTGAGAAAGCAACAGCATAGAAATATACATGGTGAGACAGTGTGGTGATAAATGCCACTAGGGACAGAAAGTGAAGAGTGAAAAGTAATAGTAATACTTTTTTAAAAACCTGGGAAGGCTTTATCCACTTTGATTATTTTATTCATGGTATGCTAATCAAATAGATGGATGACTGACTGGGCACTGAATCCATATAAAAAAATCTTATGTTGCGACAAATCTCAAGGCTTCTGGTTAAGTCAGATATCTCCCTTTGAGAATTAAAATGAAACAAGAAGTGTTTTGCTCCTAAAATCTGTGCCCCAGCAGATAGGATCCAACACAGAATCAAACACCCCATCTAACTTTTCCATGTTTCCATCTAATGCCATGTTTCCAAAAGGAAATTACATTAAATTCCTCCATTCAAAATGCAAAAAGCAAGACATCCAAGAATGAGATTTCTAGCAGAATGTAATTTTAAATATATGATTTTTTTTCCATTACTGGAGATATCAAACATTTTACAAGCCTGTTCTTTCATACTTGGATTCCAGATCATTATTTTTTTGGCCAAAATGAAAGGTTTTCTGCATTCTTAAAATAATTAGGCAAGATTTCAAATCAAATTATCCAATTTCAAAGCTCTATTTTTCTCTCTAAAATGCCTGTTAGAGAAGGACTGCCGATGACTAAGCTTTGTGTCATTCTCATGGCTTTATTAGGAGAATGTTCTAAGTCCTTCACTTTCTATGTAATCAGAACTATAATTTCTTAAGGTTATTTTAAGACCCAGCTATGGCTAAAGCAGGAAACTCAATTTTATTCTGAGCTCTAGACATGTCAACACAGCAGAGCAGGGCTCCAGCTATCCGGGCTATCTTCTTTCATAAACCCCCTAGTGCTTGGTTTCCGACCAAGGCTCTAGGCTAGTTGAACTTCACTTTCTGGGTATCAAGTAACTCTTTCCAAGACATTGAGGGTAGTAGGACTGTTATTTTGGAAAATGTGTGTTTACATATTATCACTCTACAAATAAAGATCTTACTTGTCCATAGAGTACCACTTATTCTTCCTAGCATCAGTTTTAAAAACCATATTCAACAGAAGGGCAGTTGAGAAAACCCAGGTGCCAGAAACATTTGATCAAAAAGCAGAACAGAAAGCTCTAACTACATATGTCTACTTAGTTTATCATAATCCCTTAGAATTTTATAACTTAATTAACTGACTCTATTTAAGCAGGCTGGTTGCCTCTAATTATGCTAGAATTTTTTCTGTGCTGCAAAGTGATATTAATAGTGAGTGGCATTTCTGCAAGTAACAGGTAACCCACTTCTATAACTGTGAGTGCTACATAAAGAAAAGAAGGAAGAATAAGATAGTATAATACAATAAACTATAAGTAAAAAATCTGTGAGAGGTGGTCTGAAGAATGAAACTTAAAACATAGCATCATTATTTAGTATTTTGATGTATGTCAAAAAGGCTCTCATAGTATAAATCTTCTTACTGAAGTAAATTTATTAATACTTTCAATTCTAAATTAATATACTGACATAAAAATACTTTCTTATTTTAAATGTAAATATCATGGATTTAACAAATTTCTTTTTCACTGTAATTTTTATTCTAGCATTTTTCATTTAGATTAAAATACTCTGACTACTTTTCTACTGTTACAACAACATCATAGATTAGTTGAGTTTACAGTCCTATGTGTATGTAGTCGTACATTTTGGAATTTTTCCCACTTAGCAATACATGTAGTTCAGTCTTCCAACTCTCCCATTCTTAATATATTCAGACACTACTTATTAACTATAATGACTTGCATAACATTTCAGAGTATGGATTATAGCAATTGATCTTTGTATTGCCCAAGAGTTAAACCACTTTCAATTTTTCATTACTATAAATAACACTGCACATAAATATCCCAGTACACAAATTTTTGTACACTTGGACAAGTATTTCAGTACAGTACTTAAGTGGAATTATTGGATTGCAGAGTATGTACAATTTTTAGGTTGACAGTACTGTAATTTATGCACCTTCAAAATTTCACCAGTATGCTCTTCCACTAATATATGAGGGTGCCCTTTCCCTCTAAACCCTAATTAATACTGGATATGATGAGTCTTTTCATTTTCACTAGCACTTCACTGATGTATTAATCAAGATTTAGATTAATCATCTACTCATTATTTTTGACCATCTTTTATTCTTTTTCTGTGAATGTGTTCTTCACATATTTGACCATCTTTCCACTGAGCTATTGACATTTTTAAGTTTATTTATACTTAATATTTGTACCTTACAATTTAATGTCTTGAGTTTTAGATACATGATAACTGTTTTCCATCTGTCTGTTATTTAGTGACAAATAGTGGCATCATTTCTAACATAATTTGTTCCTAACTTAATGCCAAGTCAAACATCACTCTTTTTTTTAACTCTCTCTAGACAGGATTACACTGACAGATATATTTCCTAAAATGAGCTGTGATAACCTCACTCATAAGCTCATTAATATACACGGAAATATTTTTCTCCAAGGCATAATATCTAAACTATAGCTTCTGTTAACACCTTTTTCATTTTGATCTGTGAGTTAGGGCCTCAAATCTAAGCTCGAGGTTCATTCCACACAAAGTGTTTCTCAATTGCTTAACAGAGCCCACAGATGTGCACAAAACTAACAAACCAGGTGCTGGGCTTCCCTCAGGTGGCAGGTGACACATGCCTCAACCTCACATACCTATCTCAATTCACATAGCAATAACACTCCAGATGGCGTGAAAGCTTCTCTCAAAATATTTTTCAAAATTCCATTTTCCAGTTTTAAGGGACTCTTTTCAAAACAGACTAGAAATATTCCTGCTTTTAAAGGTGCCCACAGTTTGGAGGACACAGGGCTGTCTGTGAGACCAGAGGTCACAGTGCTGTGACGTGTTGGCTGCGTTAGGAACGTAAGGCATGATGGTCGGCCCTCATGGAATTAGGCTTTAGTTCTACCTCTAGCTTCTCAGTACTTGGGATGGGGCAGGTCCTTCTTGCTTGCAACTGTGCGTTGTGGCTGTGGGTAAGTCCCGTGGCTCTAGTACCCTCCTCTGCCTTTAATCTGTATCTTCTGATCTTGGGTTTGAGAATCCAAACAGCCAAATTTGTTATCATCCCTTCTAAAAATGATGACTTACATCACCGACTCAATGGACATGAGTTTGAGCAAACTCAGGGAGATAGTGAAGGACAGGGAAGCCCGGCATGCTGCAGTCCATGGGGTCGCAGAGAGTCAGACATGACTTAGCAACTGAACAACACCAACAGCATTTACTGGGGTCACAAGTTTCTTTGAGAATTAGACACAGAATTGACAGTCTCCAAGAAAAATTCACACACACAAATATATTATTGCGTGTACAACTTTATAGGATTCAGGGACTGTCTAAAGCCCATTCACGGAACTTGGGCTCTCCAGGTCCTTTTTTGATTCACCTCAAACCCCTGATTTTGGTTCAGATAGAAAAGTTACCAAATACTTGAGTCATTAATAAAAGTCAGAGTGAATTAGAAAAGACAGATTCCAATAAAAGAGAGATTATCTGAAATCATAATGAATAGTGCCCTTTTAAATGCTCAGTTAAAATTTGAAAATTATGTGACTATTTGTCTATGGTGAAATTTTCTCATGTTATTTTAAAAGGGAAAATGATGGAAAATATATGTATAACATAATGGAAAATAAACTGTATAACACTGTAAATGTGAGGACTGAGAAAAGAAAATGAAGAGAATTATTTGTATTTTTAAAATAAAAAATTGCACTTCAGCCAGAAAAGCTATAATTTCAATGACTACTTCAGAAGTATAGTCAGGAGTTCCTTAGCATACGAAAGAAAATTCTTGTCCTTACTGCCCTGCTTCTTGTCAAATCAGCGTTACAGGCCCACTTTCCACCCTGCTGTCATAATCCTGGCAGGAAACAGATGGGTAAAAACGGAAGCAAAGAAGAATAAAGGGCCTTTTCTTTAATCAACCCTGGCTTCACCCATACTCCTCAACCTGCAAAATCTTATCCCTAAAGACTGACAAGTGATCAAATTAGCAGTGAGAAAAGCCTGGTTGACAACAGGAGAACACCAAAGGCATGATATGATGTCTAATGGATAACAGCTAATTCTTTAGAACAAATGTACAGAAAAACTGAGAGCAGTTGGGCTAGACTCTGCAAGTGGCAGAGAGGAGGGATGCAGGGGAGGAAATCTCTCAAAGCAGTCTCTGCATCTACAAAGCTGAACGTTTCATTCATTTCCAAATTTCTGGGTTACTACCAAATGCAAATGATCACGTTTTTCCATGAACCTATAAGTAGAGAGTAAAACAAGGAAATAAAAATTCTCAGAACTCGTTATCAAAATGCATTATTTGAATTGTTATCATTCATAGAAACAAAAGCAGGTGACTCTTTTTCCAATCTTTAAAATACTGTAAATGTGGGGCCACCAAATGGATAGTGGGAGTGGTCGATAAAGCTCTAAAGGCTAAGGAGTAAGGCTGGGGTTTGAGCTAGAGGTTTGAGAGTTATGAGCATAAAGCTGATAGCTGAAACTGAGTGAAAGGAGCCTGAATGAGCTTGAAAAGGGTCTCAAACTCCAGGTGATAATGCAGCCCCAGCCAACATGCTGATTTCAGCCTCTGGAGCCTTGAGGATGCGACTAACCTGTGATTAGACTTCTGACCTATAGGATAGTAAATGGATACAGTAGATGGGAGGAAGGAAAAAAGGAAGGGAGGGAGGGAAAGAGAGAAGAATAAGGGAAGGGAGGGAAAATGAAAGGAAGGAAGGAAGAGGAAAGAAGGACAATAGAAAGAAAGAGAGGGTGGGCAGAGGAAGGAAGAAAGTCAGAAAGCAGTGAAATGAGGGAGTCATGAAGGCAAAGCTTAACGCTCACAGCACTTGGTACTCTTCACATCATAACCTTTCCAAATGTTTGTCTTTAAACACTAGAAAGTAAAATTTTGCATGTGTGAAGTCATCAATTTTGAGCCAAGAAATTAGGAATCAAACTATATATTCATGTTTATTTAAAGAGAAATCAAAATTACAGAGAATGCTGGCTGAATTTTTTTCAGAGAAAGAAGCCTAAAATCTGATGTTGGTCTTTTAAAATAATCTTTCTATATAATTTTTTACTCTTACGCCAAAAGATGTTTGATTTTTCAGCTATGCCAGATCAGAGGCTCAATTTACTATTCTCCTAGAATTTGAACTTGGCACACAAAACACTTTCTAGGGCTCTTTTCTGAAGAGGGTAGAGGAAGGATGGGTTGGGCTTTTCCTGTTAGTGTTTTCAGGTAAGTAGGTTACTGAGTAAGATTGTGAGGTAATGTTTTCTTTTCCAGAAAGATACTACTTGAATAACTTCAGCTACCTAGAACATTCTAAAGACTCAATCATTTGGCCTCTTACAAGTAAAACTATAATTTCTATGGATATAGCGTAAAGTGAAAGTGAAGCTGCTCAGTCGTGTCCATCTCTTTGCAACTCCATGGACTGTAGCATGCTAGGCTACTTCGTCCATGGGATTCTCCAGGCAAGAATACTGGAGTTGGTTGCCATTTCCTTCTCCAGGGGATCTTCCCAACACAGGGATCGAACCCAGGTCTCCTGCACTGCAGGCAGACTATCATCTGAGCCACCAGGGGCTCCATGGATATGAACTTGACTAAATATATCTCACACAAAAGAAATTCTTTCAAAGGCTCTTTTAATACTTACTTTATAAGCTAAAGCAACAAGTTTGATCATCTGATTTTTAATTCACGAAATATACTACAAATAATAAACTAGGATAATATAATGTGGCCCACTAGTTGACAGGGAGGAGGATGAAGATTTTAAAGCACAGCAGAGAATGCTACTTTTTCAGTCCCTGGGTTGGGAAGATCTTCTGGAGGAGGAAATGGCAACCCACTCCAGTATTCTTGCCTAGGAAATCCTATAGAGGAGCCTGGCGGGCTACAGTCCATGGGGTCGCAAAGAGCTGGACATACTGAGCAACTGAGCACACATACTATGAAAAGATCATGGAAAAAGAAGAGACGCTCTTCCTTACTTCACTTAAATTAAAAACTGACTCTTAAAAAAATAATCATTGTATATCTTTATGCTTAGCTAACAGCATAATGGACTGAGAAACATATAAAGTAAAAGTATGTGTGCACTATAAATATCAGCTGCTGCAAATGGACAGTTTTCTATTCATTCATTCATTTACTCATTCCACAAACATTCACTGAGTAAATTTTATTTGTGAGCCATTCTTCTAAGTTTTAGATTTTCTTATTTGAATTTCCAAGTCTTAACTCAGGGATTTTATTTTTATTTTATAGATATTTTATTTTATATAGAATGTGTCCAGGGGTGAAACCGATTTTGTTCTCCAAAATTATAATGAATTTTTATCTCATCCACAAAACAGAAGACCAATTAGCATCCTTCTATTAACTAGTTACAAATTTTGGTCTAGAATATCATAGCCTACAAGGTCCAACATATCTAAAATGCTACCTCAGATGCTGGGTGCTAATACTTAGTCCTAGATTCCACATAATATATCTAACACTGTGGAGTTAGAAATCTTTGCAAATGCTTTTACCAACTATACAAGTAGCTAAAAAAAATTTCATTCTCAGAGTACTGAATATTTGTGAATGACTGATATGTTTTTGGCAAAGTGAATACTTCAGTGAGGCACACTATATTCAGCAATGAGATACACTTAACATATGAAAAAATTCCATGCATTACATTTCAAAAGATTGGAATGAGAAAGAAGGAAAAAATACTGTTGTTATCTCGAATGCAACATGTAGCTTTGGCATCATTCAAATATCACACAGAGTAGGTGTAAAACTCAATAAAATATGACTTTAGAACCAATAACCAATCTAATCTTTTTTTAAGTTCTAACCACTATAAACTGGGATTAGAAAAAATATGAATAAAACAATTCCTAAGGACTCTGGAGCACTTACTCCAAAATAATTTTTACTAAGAAAATTGTTTGGATTTATTTAAATTGTGCAAAAAAAGATAGCTGGAAATGATTCCTTATCTGTTTAGCAGCTGATGTGCAGCAGTTTATTATATTAATTGGTAATATGTATTGAGATATTTGACAAATTTTCTGCTTATTTATAGTAAGTTTTGTTACAGTGCTATTTAAACTGAAGTTTCTGCTCTATTTATTATGCCAAAGTATGATCTAATTTTAAAAAGTGAAATCCAATCCTAAATGAGATCTAGAAAATTCAAATGTAGTCACTGGGTGGATATAGAAAGAAAAAACAATACTGATGATAAAACAGTAAAGTGGTAATCTTTACTACTAAGTAAATAACTGGTTCTAAGCTACAAAGAGTTTAGTACAGAGTCATATCTTCCTTCTCTTCTGTTTCTATGAGAATGCCATGACTGTCGCTGAGTGTTAGTCACGCAGTTGTGTCCAACTCTTCGCAGACCCTATGGATTATAGCCCATCAGGTTCTTCTTTCATGGGATTCTCCAGGCAAGAATAGTGGAGTGGGTTGTCATTTCCTTCTCCAGGGGATGTTCCTGACCCAGGGATCAAAGCTGGGTCTCCCACATTGCGGGCAGATGCTTTACTGTCTGAGCCATTAGGGAAGCCCCATGGCTCTCTAAAGGAAGATAAATAATTTAAACATTTAAAAGTATCAAATTAAGCTAGATAAATCATAACAATTACTGGATAACTCTTTGTAAATAGGATTATAATGCTTTTGTGAAAAGATAATGTATTCAAAACCTGTCAGACACAGCACAAGATTTAGGATAAAGTTAAAATAAACTTCCCTGGTGGCTCAGACAGTAAAGAATCCACCTACAATGTGGGAGACCTGGATTCGATCCCTGGGTTGGGAAGATCTCCTGGAGAAGGGAACGGCTAACCACTCCAGGACTCTGGCCTGGAGAATTCCATGGACAGAGGAGCCTGGCAGGCTACCATCCATAGGGTCACTAAGAGTTGGACACAACTGAGCAATGTTCACTTTAAAATAAGCTAGAACAGAATGGGCTTCTAAACCTAAAATATAAAGTATTATAAATCGACAGTATCAGACCAACACGTTACTTTGGCAAATTGCCTGCTACTAACAATGGCACCCCACTCCAGTACTTTTGCCTGGAAAATCCCATGGACGGAGGGGCCTGGTGGGCTGCAGTCCATGCAGTAAAGCAGCAGCAACAACATTACTTTTGGTATACAAGAAAGACAGAGTGCTATGATCTGATCTATTTAGGGAATTAAAAAGGCAAATCTCTGACATTTTTAGAGCTAGTGGAGACCCTAAGAGTTATCTAAGCAACTTACTGCTGCTGCTGCTAAGTCGCTTCAGTTGTGTCCGACTCTGTGCGACCCCACAGACAGCAGCCCACCAGGCTCCCCCGTCCCTGGGATTCTCCAGGCAAGAACACTGGACTGGGTTGCTCCTCCACTTTCACAATGCATGCAAGTGAAAAGTGAAAGTGAAGTCGCTCAGACATGTCCAACTCTTCGTGACCCCATGGACTGTAGCCTACCAGGACCCTCCAACCACGGGATTTTCCAGGCAAGAGTACTGGAGTGGGTTGCCATTTCCTTCTCCATCTAAGCAACTTACCTCATGGTTTATAGATGCCAAGAGAAGTCAATTAAACTACCTACCTTCACACAAACGGTGGCAGACCCTGAGCTTAAAACACTTAGAATAAGCTCCTACAGACCAGACACTGGTGTTTCTTCATCAATTTTAATATTCTGGAAATCTTTCAGTATGCTTATTGGGTTCATTAAAAATATGAATGAACAGATCAACCAGTTTTCCTGATTTCATATCTACTATGTCATGCAATACTTAAATTGTTCCTGCAAGCACTGGCATTAGAATTAGATTCAGTACATTTCTAGTATGCACGGAAAAAATAAAAAGAGAAAGAACCGTCTGTTCTTTCAGCATACAAATGGTGCTTTCTAAAGACAAACTATCAGATATTGGTGTAGGACACTGAAGCGCTTATGAAACTCTAAGTTAAAAATATGAAAAATAGATCATTTTATGGCTATTGCAAAATACAGTCTGGATGCACTATTCAAGGAGTCCCTGTCTAACCATTTACCTTTCCTCTCTGTTTTGTTGAAAAGGCAGTGACCATGGTAGACTTTATTCTGAAAAGAGCCGAATACATATTTTAAACTCGGGCCCTTTGCATTGCTTTCCTTCTGCTTGGAATGTCTTTTCTTAGATCTTTGTATGGTTGGGCTCTTCTAGTTCCTCATGCTATGCTATGTTAATTTGCTTCAGTTGTGTCCAACTCTCTGCAACGCTATGGACTGTAACCTTCCAGGCTCCTCTGTCCATGGGATTTTCCAGGCAATAGTACTAGAGTGGGTTGCCATGCTTCACCTTAAAAGTCACTTCTTGAGGAGAGTGACAGTCACCAAGATCGTGTCATAGGTCATTCCTGACTTTCTCCCCATCAGAAGAAAAAACACTAACATCTATTCAAGAAGAAGACAGCACTGAGAAAATCCTAGAGCCCAGGTGTGAGGCAGAAACACCCTCTGCACCTCAGACACCAAGACAGACTGCACGAGAAGGTAAGAGAAGCAGCTACACATTGACCACACGGCCCCTCCCCCAGGCCAGCATGGCAACACTCGGAGAAGTCTTCCCCGAGCCTCCAGTGGAAACAGAGAGCTCGGGGGATGAGTCTCCCCTAACACTGTGGGTCACTTTGTAGGAGCTCCTACTCTGGTCTCATGCCATGATGACTGCAGGGGAATTTATGGGGCTCAACCACTGGGAATCTCAATATGATGGAGGAAGGGCTTGCACCAACCAGCACAGCAGTCTTGGAAGACTGAGTTCATACCTGCAGTGCCTTAATGGTAATCTCAACCAGAAGTTCATGTGCAAAACCAACTCAGAGGTGTAGTCTGACTGGGGCATTTGGTAGGGTTCAGATCTGCCTGATTCAGGTCCTTAAACAAGGAGATTGGTGAGCCCTAGAGCCTGGTTTGCCAACCTCCAGGCAAGGTGCTAAGTCACTGTTCCACCTACTGTGGAGAGTGTCTTCTGGCTCCTTCTGACCATAAGGCTGATAACAACCACTGTTTAGGCTCCAGTGGTGCCAGTCAAGAGGCAGGCAAGCAGAGTTGATTGCCCCCAGAGAAAAGGCAATACTAGGTGTGGAGGGTTCCCGTGTGGCAAGCACAGGCAAGGAGAGTAGTCCACACCAAGGCTGAGCATAGCTCCTAGCTTCTCTCAACTGGAGAGTCCATTTGGGAACCTGAAAGTAACCAGGAATATTCCCCTCCCACCCAACAGAGGCAAGTGGGCTGAGACATAGCCCTACCTGCTGGTAAGTCAGTCTTCTGACTCCATCTGATCAGAAAAGCTGGTGAAAACATCTGAAAGCTGTGCAGTCCAGTGGCACTCAAACCAAGAGGAAGGTGCATAAAGAAGACAGTCTGCACAGCAAAGCCAGTAGACCTATTGAGCAAGGGAACTTGGGATGATGGTCAACTTCCATTAAGACAACAAACAACTTTCCTTGTTCTAGAGCTGCTTCTGCCACTGTACCCAGGTGGAAATTCTAATTCATAGTCCCACTCATTGCTGAATATATCCTTCAGTATATCCAATAAAATCACCTGGGAAACTTTCTAGTCCATCCAAGAGCCCTACATACAGTGGCACTTGAACAGAGAGCCTTGTCTGTGGCAGAGCCAAACTAGTGGTCTCACTTGAACAGTATGATACAGGCCCCTCAAACAACAAGCTGTACAGCCCCTAGACCCTGGACTGTGTCCTATAGGAAAGGAAAGCTAATTCATAGTCCCATCTACTACTGAATATAGAATTCAAACTCAAACATCTAGCAGGCACGATGAGAATCCACGCCACCTTGTAGCTCACCCTACAAACTTAATTGGTTAGGAATCCAAGTCAGCAGTCCTATCAAACTGTTGTCAGTCCCAGCCCCATCTTCAGAGAGGGAACAATTAATTGCCCCTGACCATAATAGCAGGCCCTATCTGCCCAAAGACACCGCCAGAAGACATACCTAGAATCCAAACTGAGCTGACTGGTGTAAAACTGACTGAAAAAGCAAACTCATAAAGTCTGGAGGATGAGCCCTATTACTCAAATGTGCAGGTAACAACACAAGGAATCAAGGGTTATAAAAACTCAGGTAAATATGATACCACCAAAGGACACTAAGAAAGCTCCAAAAACTGAATAAAAGAAATGGAGATCTATGAACTGTCAGACAAAGAAATAAAAATAATTCTCTTAAGTAAGTTTTCTGACCTATCAGAAAGCACAGGTAAACAACTAAATGAAATTATGAAAATAATACATGAACAAAGTGAGTAGTTTGATTTAGAAAAAACAAATCCTCCAGAAATCCTGGAGTTGAAAAATACAATAACTGAAGAACTGAAGAGTTTCAAAAGTAGATTTGACCACTCAGAACAATCAGCGACCTGGAGAATAGGACATTGGAAATTACCCAGTCAGAGAAGCAAAATGAATGAAAAAGAATAAAGAAAGTTTATAGGAATTATGCAACACAATGAAAAGAAACAATATTCACATCATGGAAATTCTAGAAGAAAATAAAGTGACAGAAAATACATTTAAAAAAATAACAGCTGAAAATTTCCTGAACCTGGGGAGCAAAATGGACATCCAGATCCATGAGTCCCAAAGGACCCCAAATAAACTGAACCTGAATAGGGCTACACCAAACCACATTCTAACTAAAATTTTCAAAGTCTATGACAAAGAAAGAATTCTAAGAGCAGCAGAAAAAAAGAAGATAAATACAAGAAAACCCCCATAGGGCTATCATAAAGTTTCTCAACAGAATCTTTTCAGGCCAGGAGAGAATGGAATGACATATTAAAAATATTGAAAGAAAATAACTCTCAAATAGAAATTCTATACCCAGCAAAGGTGCCTTTCAGTAACAAATGAGGGATAGATTTTCTTGCGCAAACAAAAGCTGAGGGAATTCATTAACACCAGAGCTTGCTTATATGAATATTTAAGAGAGTTCTTTGAGAAGAAGTAAAAGAATGTTAATTAACGTGATACCAAAAAAATATAGACTAAATTTTACTGGTAATGGTAAATATAGTCATAGTTAAATTTGTAATGTGGTAAAAATGGTGCATAACTCACAACTCTAGTTTAAAAGTTTAAAAAAGAATGTTACAAAAATAACCATAAACTCAATAGTCTATATTTAGACAATAAAAGCATGTAAATTTTAAGAGCCATAACATAAAATGTGAGGGAAAGATTAAGTAAAAGTATAAAGCATATGAATTATATTAAAGTTAAGTTGTTATAAGCTTAAAAGTACTTGTTAACATTTAAGGTTTTTAATGTAAGCCTCATGGTAAACACAAAACTTTTGTGTAGTAATTACACAAAAAAACACAATAAAAAAGCCAAGCATACTGACACCAAAAGACATCAAAATACAAAAACGACAGCAGGATGAGAAAAATGGAACAACAGATCTATAAAACAATGAGAAAACAATAAAACAGAAACGATAAGCTTTTGTCCATAATTACTTCAAATGTAAAAAGATTACATTCTTCAATCAAAAGACAGAAAACTGCTGAACAGATAAAACCACATGATCCAAGAATATGCTGTCCATAAGAGATTTAATTTAGCTTTGAAGGCTATTATAGACTGAGTGTGAAAAGATGCAAAAAGATGTTTCATTCAAATGCTAACCAAAAAATTCAGAGGTTCAGTTCAGTTCAGTTCAGTTACTCAGTTGTGTCTGACTCTTTGTGATCCCATGGACTGCAGCACACCAGGTCTCCCTGTCCATCACCAACTCCCAGAGACTACTCAAAAGTCATGTCCATTGAGTCGGAGATGCTGTCCAACCATCTCATTCTCTGTTGTCCCTTCTCCCACCTTCAATCCTTCCCAGCATCAGGCTTTTTTCAAATGAGTCAGTTCTTCGCATCAGGTAGCTCAAGTATTGGAGTTTCAGCTTCAGCATCAGTCCTTCCAATGAATATTCAGGACTGATTTCCTTTAGGATGGGTTGGCTGGATCTCCTTGCAGTCCAAGGGACTCTCAAGAGTCTTCTCCAACACCACAGTTCAAAAGCATCAACTCTTCGGCACTCAGTTTTCTTTATAGTCTAACTCTCACATCTACACATGACTACTGGAAAAACCATACCTTTGATTAGATGGATCTTTGCTGGCAATGCTAACCAAAAAAATTCAGAGGTAGCCACACTCATTATCAGAAAACAATAGACTTCAAGCCAAACATGCTAAAAAGAGAAAAAGAAGGTCGTTATTTTAATGATAAAGGAATCAATACATCAAGAAGATAAACCAATCATAAATATTTATGGACCCAACATCTGAGCATCTAAAAATATAGAGTGAAAACAGACATAAAAGGAGAAATAAACAGCAAGACAATAATAGCTGCGGACTTGAATACCTGACCCCAAACAATGGAAAGATCAGTCAGACAGAGAATCAGAAGGCAATATTCCCAAATTCATTTTTAGAGGCCAGCACTATCTTGACACCAAAACCAGAAAGTACACTACCAAAAATTAAAACTACAGGCAAATCTTCTTATGAATACAGATGCAAATATTCTCAATAAAATACTAGCAAACTGAATTCAGCAGCACATTAAAAGGATCATTCACCATAATTAAATGGGCTCTGTCTCTGGAATACAAAGATAGGTCAACATATGCAACGTTGATGTATTACACTGACTGAATAGAGAAAGTATTGTGATCATATCAATAAATGCAAGAAATCACTCAATAAAATCCAACATCCATTTGGATCATAAAAACACTTAAACCAGGCATAGAAGGAACATGCCCAACATAATAAAGGCCATATATGACAAACCCACAGGTAACATCATACTCAAATGATGAAAGATTGAATGCTTTTCCTCAATATCAGGAACAAGGAAAGGGTGCCCCCTCACAACTTCCATTCAATACAGTACTGGAAGTTCTACTATATCAGGCAAGAAAAAGAAATAAAGGTATAAGAATTGATTGGAAAGAAAGAAATAAAACTGTCTCTATTTGCAGATCAAATGATTTTATATAAACTTGAAAGTGAAAGTGAAGTCACTCAGTTGTGTCCGACTCTTTGCAACCCCAAGGACTATAGTTCACCAGGCCCCTCCGTCCATGGGATTCTCCAGGCAAGAATACTGGAGTGGGTTGCCATTTCCTTCTCCAGGTAATCTTCCCGACCCAGGGATGGAACCCAGGTCTCCCACATTGCAGGCGGACGCTTTAACTTCTGAGCCACCAGGGAAGCCCCCTTATATAAGCTTAAATTCAACTAAAAAGCTGTTAGATCATTGAATTCAGTAAAGTTCCTGGATATAAAATTAATATACAAAAATCACTATCATTTCTAAACACTAATAAAAAGTTTTTGTTAAAGAATATAAAGAAATTGCTTCAAAAACAATAAAATACTTAGGAATACATTTAACTAAGGAGATAAAAGATGTTTGTGGTAAAACTACAAGACACTAATGAAAGAAACTGTAAAAGACACAAATAAATTGAAAGGCATCCCATATTTATGGTTTGAAATTAGTATTTTTAAAATGTCAATACTACTGAAAACCATCTACAGATTCAATGAAATTTTTATAAAGATGCCAATGGTATTATTTTTACAGAAGTAGGAAAAAAGTCTTAAAGTTTATATGGAACCATGAAAAGCCCTAAATAGCCAAGGAAATCTTGAGAAAGAACAACAGGAGGTATCACACTTCCTGATTTCAAGCTGTAATCTAAGACTACTAACAGTATGGTACCAGCGCTAAAAAACAAAAAGACAAATAAGCCAAGGGAACAGAATTCAGAGGCCAGAAATAAACCCAAGTATACACAGTCAACTAATATTTGACACAGAGGCAAAGAATATACTTGATGATCAAAAGTCTCTCCAATAAATGGTGCTGGTATAATTGGATATTCATATGAAAAGAATGAAAATGTACCTGTATCGTATATCATTCACAAAAATTAACTTGAAAAAATTAAAGACTTAAATGTAAGACCTGAATCCATGAAACTCCTGGAAGAAAACATAGGAACAAAGTTCCTTGATACGGGTTTCGGTAATAAGCTTTTGGATATGATATCTAAAGCACAGGCAACAAAATAAACTAATCAGACTACCTAAAACTAAAAAGCTTCTGCATAATGAAAGAAACCATCATAAAAGAGAAAAGACACCGAAAAAAGGAGAAAAAAATGCTTGCAAACTATGTATCTGATAAGAGGTTAGTACTAAAAACATAAAAAAAAAAACTCAACAGCGTATAACACAAATAACAATTAAAAAATGGGCAAAGAACATGAACAGACATTTCTCCAAAAGAAATATATGAAAACACAAAAGGTACATGAAAAGATATCCAACATCACTAGTCATTAGGAACTGCAAATTAAAACCACCATGGGATATCACCTCACACCTGGATGGTTACTGTCAAAAGGCAGGCAATAATAAATGCCAGTGAGGATGTGGAGAAAAGAAAGCCCTCCTGTGCCATTGTTGTATTACAAATTACAGAATACAGTGCAGAACAGCTTCAAAAAATTATAAATAGAACAACCACATGTCCAACAATTCCACTTCTGGGAATACGCTCAAAGGTAATGAAAACACTAACTCAAAAATGTATTAGCACCCTCATATTCAGAACAGCATTATTTACAATGGACCAGACATGAAAACAACCTAAGTGTCCACAGACAATGAACAGACAAAAAAGTTGTATATACATACACTATAAAATATTATCCAGCTATTAAAAAAACAAGACAACTCTACAATTTGCAAGACCTTGATGGCATTACTTTTATGTGGAATTTGTAAAAACTCATAGAAAAAGAGATCAGACCTGACATTACCAGAGATGGTGGTGGCAACAGGGCGGGTGGGGGTGTGAGGAGGTAGGGTGTGTTCTGGCAGGGGAGGAGGGAAGTGCAGGAAGGTAGTCAAAAGGTACAAATTTCAGTTATACGTAAGTGTTGGGGGTGTAATGTTCAACAAGGTAACTTCAGCTACCACTGCTATTGTATACACAATAACGTTCTGAAGAGAGTAAACCCTAAGGGTCCTCATCACAGTGAGAAAAAAAAATGGTTTCTTTTGTTATTTTTTCTTTTCTTTTTTGGTATCTATATGAGAAGATGAATATTAGCTGAAACTACTGTGGTAGCCATGTCACAATATACGTAAACTCAAACTGTCCTGCTATATGCCTTAAACTTATACAGTGAGGTCTATCAATTATTTCTCAATAAGACTAGGAAAATATAATTTCCTCATTGATCTTCTTAGTCACTACTCAGCAGCTACTATTTGATGAGACCTCAGGACAGTGTTGGGATTCCCTGGTGGCTCAGATGGTAAAGCGTCTGCCTGCAATGCGGGAGACCCAGGTTCGATCCCCGGGTTGGGAAGATCCCCTGGAGAAGGAAATGGCAACCCACTCCAGTACTCTTGCCTAGAAAATTCTATGGATGGAGGAGCCAGGTGGGCTACAGTCGATGGGGTCACAAAGAGTCAGACACAACTGACCAACTTCACTCACTCACTCACTCAGGACAGTGTTGTTATCTTTTTTCCTTGACTGCATTATCATCTTTCTATTTCACTCAACGGTATTCTTAAATCTGAATTTTTTATTTAATCTTAATTATCTTTTGAAAATTGATGAGCTATATAAACATTGACTACTACTCTCATCTAACTTACTTAAATTAACTAAAATTCTTCCCATATCTTCATAAAATTACTTCTTGATGTGCGTTCTCAGTCGCTTCAGTCATATCCAACTCTTTGTGACCCTATTGACTGTAGCCCAGGCTTCTCTGTCCATGGGATCCTTCAGACAAGAATACTAGAGTGAGTTGCCATGCTTCAAGAGATCTTACAGACCCAGGAATCAAATCTGCATCTCCCGAGTCTCCTGCATTGCACACAAATTCTTTATCCACCAAGCCACCTGGGAAGCCCAAAATTAGTTTTCCTCTCTCCATAAAATGCAAGACCCCTGATGCTGGGAAAGACTGAAGCAAAAGAAGAAGGGGGCAGCAGAGGATGAGACGGTTAGATAGCATCACCAACTTATGGACACGAACCAGAGCAAACTGCTGGAGATAGTGAAAGACAGGGGAGCCTGGCGTGCTATAAGTCTGTAGGGTTGTAAAGAGTGGAATGGGACTTAGCAACTGAACAACAATACACATTATAGAATACACTGGCTTTACAAAAGTTTAAGTAGTAACCTGTTCAATAAGACAGGATAACAACAGTATTATAAAAATAGATAACTGAATATAATATTATTTGACAATAATTTTTAGTTAAATATATTAATTGTTCCCAAGCCATTTAATTAATAGTTTGTCCTATGACACTGATCTGTGATGCAAACTCTGCCATACACCAAGATATTAAAAAATAGTTCAGTATTCTAATTGTAGAACTTAGTATGTCAAATTTTCTGATAGATCCTGTTGGGATTTTATCTGAATTTGTATACTAACATTCATAAAACAGAAGCAATTGATATCAGGCTATCGGAAGCAGGGGGACTAATGGCTGCTGGAAATGAAGACTATGAAACGGTAACTGTTACTAACTACAAAATAACATGCAGTTTACTTACTATATAATACCATTAAGTACATTTGACTTTTTGAATTAGAGATGGTCTACTTTTAAAAGAAAGTTAGCTGTTTCAAAAATAGATTTATGCATGAATTTTGGAATAAGTAATTTTTAAAAGTAGTCTTCCTATTCATGGCACAGAATGATTCAATTTTTTTCCTGGTTTTCTTGTATGCCCTCAATAATTTTATCAATTTCTCCATAAAAGTTTCAGCTGGTATTTATAAATGCTATCATTTTACTAGATTTTTACTTGGTTATTTCTGGTATAAAGCAATCTTTTTGATTTCTATGTTGTACTGACCTTGTACTGAGCAATCTAAACTAAGCTGTTTATTAGTTCAATTAGTTTCTTTTCCTTTAAAAATCTGCATATCTTGTTGAATGCTTATGTTTTACCACATCAACTAGGACCTCCAAAGACAAAGTTCCTAAAATCAAAGAGAATGTGTTTTAATTTTACCATTAAATACAAAGTCTCAGGTAGGTTTTGGTTTATAATACTTGTTTTTTCCTTCTGTTCTTAGTTTAAGAGTTTCTGTCCAGAAAAGGTACTGAATTTTATTGATTTTTTTTTTTTGCATCTAGTGAAATGATCATATTAATTTTTCCTTTAGTCTGTTAACAGGTGACATTCACTGATAGATTTTTTTTCCTTTAAACATTCTGGTGAAAATTATTTCTCCATAAAAGAAAATTCAAATGACTAAAACATATGAAAACCATTCAGCTCCACCAGAAATAAGCGAAATTCACACAAAAAAGTAATGTTGTGCCATTTTCCATCTCTCAGTTTGGCATAAATATCTAAAATCTGACAATATTCAGTGATGGCAGGCATATGGGGAAAATGGTTCTCACATATATGATTCGTGAAGCATAAAGATAATCTCTACCACATTGGTTCAGTACTCAAGGAACATGACCAGAGTAAATAATGAAACAGAAAGATGTCCTCTCCCTTGTCTAGAACGCAATTTAATATATTTTGTGAAAGTGATAGTGTTAGTGGCTTGGTCACGACCGACTCTGAGACCCCATGGACTGTAGCCGACCAAGCTCCTCTGCCCATGGAATTCTCCAGGCAAGAATACTGGAGTGGGTTGCCATTTCTTTCTCCAAGGGATCTGCCTGTCCCAGGAATCGAACCCAGGTCTCCTGCATTACAGGCAGACTCTGAGCCACCAGGGAAGCCCTATATATATTTTATAGTCATCTAAAGATGAACTCATACAACGTTTTCTAGAATTATATTCATATTCAGATTTAGGACTATCTTGCTAAAAAATTTTTTAAAAAGAATCATTAATGTTTCCAGGTTAATGATGTGGGGTAATTTCCATTTAATTATCGGGATAATGAATAGCGAGAGTTGACTCTTGATTAAAATCCGAAGGAAGTGATTTTAAACTCGGGGCATTGTTTTTATTATGTTTAATCATCAGTTGCCTGAGACTGTTTACATTATTTTCCTTCTTTAAATATAAAAGTTGGGTTAAATTCATACCAAGATAATTTTTTTTAATTTTGTTCATCTTCAGAAAACCAATGAGTGTTTTCAATTAATTGTGTTTATAGCTTTAAAATTATATTCCTTTGGAAATTTGCTTGAACTAATCCTTATTTTTTGACAATGGTTAATATAAAATAGGGAAACTTCTAAATCTAAGGTCAACTAACCTTGATTTGTTCTATCTCAATATGATTATTACAGAACTTACACACTTAACTTGGATTCATAAAGATGAGAAAACATAATAGGCAGCATTTGCAAAATAACTGAAAGAACACAGATATCCATTTATTCTCTGTGATCTACTAAGCTAAGTTCAACAGCTATGTTAAAATTTTGTTTTATTATCCAATTCCTTTTTGGCTCATACTTATATTTTTAACTAACTCAATTAATTTTCCAAGCCTTAATGCCTTTAATTTATCCTAACTTGTGCTGAGTTTAAGTCTAAATCAGAGCAAAAAGACTACCAGAAAAAATTATGTGTCTTTTCCCTACATATGTTAAATCTATTCTCTTCATCATTTCTCTCCCACTTAGATATATATATATATTTATTTCATTCTTTTCCTTGAATAGCTCTGTACAAGGATTGATTCATTCCTTCCATCTGTTTTTCCTTAATATCTCACTCTGTGAATTCCCTGTTCTGACATTTTACTTCAGATAATTTTTTAAACTACTGTACCTCTGGTATTCAAAATCTGATCAATAAAATATCTACCAAAAGAAAAATCTTCTTTCATTGCCACCTTCTCAAAAAATATAGCCAATTAAATAACTCCTGAAGAAATGAAGATGAGTTCTAAGTGGCTCCAAGGTATAGAACTGTTGCAATCAATATTATTGTTAACCAAAAAAATCCATTCATTTTTGTCCTTTATCTAAGAAAACTGTCTATATAAGAAGTATCACAAAGAGAAAAGCAGAATTAAATATGAAGTGGTATTTGAATAATATAAAAGTACACCTGTAATCATTTGTACAACTACATTTATTCTTACCCTGAGATAAAAAATGTGCGTTTATATTCAGACAGTCTTAAATTAGCTATTTCACAAAATATTTTGAATGCAGACTTATATCTTACAAAATTTCTATTGATTACTCATTGAAAGACCAACTCCAAATAAAAATACTCCAAAATTTGCTTTGTTAAGGATAAATGAAACATTTAAAGGTTCATATACATATTACAAAGCACTGGACATCATTCTTGACTTACATTCTATAAAGAATAGTCTAAATTTTTGAGTCATAGGTTCTAACATCCTCAAAAGTCTGTATTTTTCAAATTAACAAATAACTGTAGATTTATTTTCTACATAAAAGAAGGAAAGATTTCAAAAAAATCTAAAAACAAACGTGTACAATATCACTGTACTCTTTATTCACTCATTCATTCATTTAAAAATAGCTTCAGGAATCAATTATGTGCTAGGCACTGCAGGGAATAAAAATAGAAATAAAACATGATCCTTTTCCTCTTGGAGCATATAAATAATTGGGGGGATGGGGACATATATACATAAATAACCACAGTATAAGACAGAAAATGGGAATGTTATAAGGGAGTATAATAAAGGATTATTGAGGATGGAGAGAAGAGAGAGGATGGAAGAGAGGTTAATATCATGACTGAGGAGGTACTTCAGGAGACTGGGGAAAACTTAAGAGATATAGAGACATTTGAACTGGATTTTGTAAGAATTAGAATTTCTCTAGTGATTACTTGTTGGAATAAAGCAGAAGTGTATTTCAGAAAAAGGAAAGAGCTGATTAAATATATAAATAATAACATAAATAAATCTAGCTTAAAAATACAGCTATTGAGTACTCAATAAATACTGATTGAATAAGACAATCCTTGTGGGGGCAAAAAAGAAGGTAACTGTTAACTATTTTTCTCAAGCTACACTGTGATTCCCACAAAACATCTTGGCCAGAAGTCTGGCTCAGTCCCAGTCTTCTTGAGGCTAGGGGAAAAACTGTAGCTGACAGTCTTCCCCTGGCTCCTAACCTACTGGCTAATAAAGGCTTCCCCATCCCTTCCACAAGGCATAAGTCAGTGGAGTTTAAAATAGCCTCAGAACACTTCCTGCTCTATGCTAATTGTGCTTTCATTCCATTTGACTTAGACCAACTGGAATGTTGAGGGAAAACCCCATGAGGCATCAAGCATGTGAGATAATGTGTCAGTCCCTCAAAAATGTTTGTGCATTCTACTATGTGTATCCATCACTGTTCCCTACTCAGGAGAGAGCAGAACATGAGGAGAAAACAGCTCCTAGCACACTGCTGTTTCTTCTTTTTTTTTAAATAGATCTATTACCTCCATGAAGTACTTCTTTGCTCAACTAGTGCAACCACTTGTCACAAATCTAGTCACTGGTCAACATGAGGAAGATTATGTATCCTAAACATTTTGTTTGGAAGTGACAGTTCTACAGCCACCACCCAACAAGATTTGACCCATGATTTCCCTAAATTAAGTACCCAGCACACTGTAGATGCTCAATAAACACTGGGGTTTATACCATAATTTATACCCCCTTTAAAAGGTGTGCAATATTGTGTTCATGAGAAAACCTTCTTAGACTCCTCTGCTTCAGCCTATGGGCACATACTGTTCCCTTCATTTTGGCCCCCAGGAAAGAGAAAGCATTCACATCTCTAGGTTCCCACTGCTGGAGTAAGATGTTTCAGCACAGTTGAGCCAAGAGTTTGAATAGGGACAAAGATAAATCTTCAGGAAAGAGCAAAGGTAAGGAGCTCTACAAGGTCCTTAATTTCTAAACAACAGCATTAATCCTAGGAAGAGCTCAGCTGATTCCAGAGTCTCTCTTTGGAAAATAGAGACAGTCATAGTCAACAGTCTTCCCTGGGCTTTCTCATCCACATGCAGATAAAAGTTCCCTCATTCCTCATACAAGGCAGAGGTAAGTGGAAACTAAAATAGCTCTGTAACATTTTCTGCTCTTTTCTAACTGTTTTTATTCTATTTGACTTAGCCCAAATGCAACGTTGATGGAAAACCTACTTTCGTTGGGTAGATTTTCTTCATATTTTAGCATCCCCAAAAGGCTTTATTTGATTACTATAGTTAGTATGGCCCCTGGTACCAGTCACTTTCCATCCCATTTTTCCATTTTGTTTTCCCTTAGTTCTTATTACTATCTAAAGTAGCCTTATCATCCATCATCCATCCTTCAATTGAACAATCAAGTCCACATGTGTTTTCTTGTCCTGTTTCAGAGTTAGCTCCTCTATCCCTAGAACAATACCTGGCTTTGTGGATGACTCTCAAATATTTCTGAGTGAAAAGATGAGCAGATGAATGACTATTTCACCTCAGCTTTCAAAGGTTCAAGCAATTACGTCACCCTCCCCAAACCTTCAACCTGCTAATTAAGACTGGCTGGGATGTAACTGGTTCCTATAATTGTTTTACTTACACCCTCTGAATTTATTTATTACATCTTGGCTTCTTTGAGAATACAGTTGAATTGCTGTGTGTTTCCTGTTTTTGTCCATCATTCTGCAAATTCTTAGTGGTCAGTGGATTCCTTATATTGAGTACAAGCACAAAAATATTTATCTTTTAAAAAGATAATATTTTTTTAGTACATAATAACAAAATTATGAATATTCTGACTGAGCTCTAAGTTATCCATTCCAAAGCATTTTGACTAAGGTGCAATAGGAAATGTATTAACATAACACCTCCACATTTTCATCATCTAACAATGAGTTAATAGGAAATACAAAATATAAATTTAACAGATTAAAATCACAATTCTAATTTTAAAGCAAAATATTGATTGCTAAATTCTGAATTAAGTACACAGTTTAAATAAGCTAAGTGAACAGTTCTCAAATGTGAAATTGCATGTTTTATTATACATGAAATTTGTTTGGTTCATCAAGAGTTAGTTATACCAAAACAACTAGTAGAGACGTGTATCTACACTTTTAATATACTAAGAATTTTATCTCATCTGTTTAAAATCAGCAACTTACATTAATACATCATAGCCTATTATAATCTTTTATAGCTATATTTTATATACTGCTGCAATAAAGCCAAAAGCACAGATCTATTTTAAAGGCATGGTAACATTATTAAAAATCATTTATGATGTATATTCACCTATTTTTCCCTACCTTATAAGCAACCTTATAAGTACAGTCACTGTACTTATAACATTCAGTTGTCTCTCAGAAACCATTTCTAAACCCAATCTTCATAGGATTTTAAAATAATCTATCTCCAGTATCTACTGGTGAAATTTAATAGAATTTAGGCTTATTAGCTTTAAAAGGTTGTAACAGTTTTCTTAATAACAGAGTCATTCTTGCAAGTAAAAAAAGAAAAAAGTTTGTTTGCGTATATGTATAAAATGCCATTTTCACTGTAAGGGTCAACAGCGAGCCCTGTTTATGAGCCATATTAACACCAGAGAGCTTAGCAATGTCTGTTTCTAAAAATAAACCCTGTGTCTCATGTTGTCATCATCAACCAGAGTCTTCTGTGCTCGGTGACAGAAAGCATCAAGGCTGCCTGTTTGCCTTTCCATAAGCATTATACATCACTATCCAAAGGCCTCCCCTTTCTGTCAGAGTAGGAGAGATAAAAAGAATTCTGCAATCACCCTAAACACACATTTAAACATTATTGCCCCTTAAGCAGACAGTTATCATGTTGTTTTGGCAGCAGGAAGGAATCTGTGGTTTCACTTGAATGTTATTCTTCTTTATTTAAACTACTAGAAATAACCCAAAAATGACAGAATGCTCTTTCTATAAATAATCATTCCAGTGTAGAGTTATATTAGGAGGTAACTCAGATGGCATGATAACGCCTAACAAGCTAATCTTAGACCTGCGATGCCATAAGATAGAAATACGGAAGCTAAGAATAACTGACCCAAAGGAGTCAGCCTGCTAAAGAGAGCCACAGACATGTGGGCATCTGCAGATTTTAATGCATTTAATGATCTTCTGAAAGCTTCTTTCTCCCACGAAGGCAATAAATTATGTTGGTTAATAACATGAAAATCAATAATGCCTTTACAATGTAGTGATTCCTAAAAATGGCTTGAGATTCTCAGAGTGAATAGAATTATAAAATTCAGTGGATGGAAACCCAAGAGTTGAGTCTTGAATAACTGGATTAGCATAATTGGTGAATTTTATGAATAAGCTATCTATAGAACATACAATATTCATCCAGTGAAATAAAATTTAAGTCAAGATAAAAAAAAATACAATTTTCACCCAAAATGCCCAAATTGGACCCAAACTGAACCAATATATATTCAAAACAGGCAGAATCTAATTCTGTTAGTTAGATCATCCCTTGGCTCAAACATCTGACACTGCATCAGGACTTGAGTAGAGATGCAAACTTTATTAACCTCTCCTTGCCCCTATTTCCAGGTAAAAACCAGGATGGGTATAATTCAAATACTTCGGTTGAAAGAAACTTGAGCCCCATGGTGTGGACATTTAAAAAAAAAAAAAAAAACTTTCTCCAGCTAAAATACATTAATAATCGTGTTCTTTTTGAAGTGGTATAACCCTTAACGTTTAAGGTTTGTGAGATGTTACTGTTACCATGGGCACTGGAAATCATAAGCCAAGTACACTGGGATAACTGGTTCTGTCCATGGTGTCTGCTCATTACTCCATGTAGCATCAATCTCAAGGAATACTGGAGGTTGCCTTAAGTTGGTCTCAGCCCTAGATCTTGTTGCTGCTGCTGCTGCTGCTGCTGCTAAGTCACTTCAGTCGTGTCTGACTCTGTGCGACCCCATAGACGGCAGCCCACCAGGCTCCCCCATCCCTGGGATTCTCCAGGCAAGAACTCTGGAGTGGGTTGCCATTTCCTTCTCCAATGCATGAAAGTGAAAAGTGAAAGTGAAGTCGTTCAGTCGTGTCCAACTCTTAGTGACCCCATGGGCTGCAGCCCACCAGGCTCCTCTGCCCATGGGTTTTCCAGGCAAGAGTACTGGAGTGTGTTGCCACTGCCTTCTCCAAGATCTTGTTCAGATTAGATCAGTTGCTCAGTCATGTCCGACTCTTTGCGACCCCATGAATCGCAGCACGCCAGGCCAACCTGTCCATCACCAACTCCCGGAGTTCACTCAGACTCACGTCCATCAAGTCAGTGATGCCATCCAGCCATCTCATCCTCTGTCGTCCCCTTCTCCTCCTGCCCCCAATCCCTCCCAGCATCAGAGTCTTTTCCAATGAGTCAACTCTTCGCATGAGGTGGCCAAAGTACTGGAGTTTCAGCTTTAGCATCATTCCTTCCAAAGAAATCCCAGGGCTGATCTCCTTCACAATGGACTGGTTGGATCTCCTTGCAGTCCAAGGGACTCTCAAGAGTCTTCTCCAACACCACAGTTCAAAAGCATCAATTCTTCGGCACTCAGCCTTCTTCACAGTCCAACTCTCACATCCATACATGACCACAGGAAAAACCATAGCCTTGACTAGACGGACCTTTGTTGGCAAAGTAATGTCTCTGCTTTTGAATATGCTATCTAGGTTGGTCACAACCCTCCTTCCAAGGAGTAAGCGTCTTTTAATTTCATGGCTGCAGTCACTATCTGTGGTGATTTTGGAGCCCAGAAAAATAAAGTCTGAGAGATCTTGTTAACTTACTCCAATTTAATTATCGAGCTCTGGGGTTGTGAAGTAAGGCCCTTCCAGAAAGTATTTCAACAAAGTTGCATGTGTGTGCTGTAAACTTCTCAGGACCAAGAGGAGTATCTAGATGTGTGTTTATAAGTATAGCTGATTCCACATCTTTAGCACCAAACAGATATGAAAACCATTCTACCATGCTAAATATTTTCCTCTTTGAGAAAAAGTGGCAGGGACATGGTAAACAAGAACAAGTTCATAGCTGACTCTGTCAGCTCCTAGCCATGATGACCATCAGTAAATTTCTCCGAAACAATGTTCTCATCAGTAAAATATGCTGCAACTATTGTATCCCTCCTCAAGCTGTGGAGAGGATTAAATAGTAAAATAACGCCTGGTATAGAAAAAGCTCTGAAACATTAGCTCATTATATCAATAATAAGAATGACAGTGATTAAAAAAAAAAAAAAACAAGATGAGCATATATAGGTCCAATCACTGACCTTCTAATCTGAGACTAAACAACTACATTCGAGTAGAATGGGGCAGAAAGAAACAATAAAGATGCTGACAGTGATAATATTTATTACTAATAAAAAATGAGTAGCTCCTGATGTAAAATCACAGACTCAAAATACATACTTGAATTCTCTCCATAAGCAGATTCAAAAACCAACATCACAAATACAACTTAAATCGAGTTCAATTCATGAAGAACTTTTCTAGCTCACCCTATGTGGGGTTCCCTGAAAACTTTCTGGGTGAACATGCTTCTACAATAGCAAGAACTCCCAGGCCACAGGGTAATTTAATGGAGATGCAGAGAAATTTTCCCGGTTTTTTTTTTTTTCTGTTGTTGTTTGGTTTGTTTTTAATTTCAAATTTTTAAAAAAAACATGACAGTATCATATTTTAACTGAGCTTGGAAATGCCATGCCTTAGCCACCCACCAAAACTTACATTGAATAATTGAAATGACATTCACATGGCTACAGCTGTGTCAATGCTGAATATAATTTACAAATTGAACCTTTCAAATACAAGTGGTAGAGGAAGAAGGGGAAGACATGAGGGGAAGACACAAGAAAGTGAAGTTCTGGGGTATTTCCAGACTTATCAACATGCAAAGAGTTTAATCATAAGTATATGACTAATTACACTTTGTGGTTTGGTAAATTTCCTTCTCCCTTAAATGTAGTTTTCATTGGATTTAATTATTGGATATATTTAAAACACCATATATAAAAGGCCCATCACTTATTTTTACTATAGAAAATTTAACATGGATATAAGGAATGGAACTGATATTTTTATAAAACGTAAGACTGACTTAGTTTTGTATTCATCAAGCACTGAACATAAAGTTCTCTGATAACACTTAAAAGTACACATTGTTTAGTATTGTTAAAAAAAATTGTTTTAATTACATTTGTTTTGTGCAACTGACTTAGTGGAAGAAGAATGGAATTAGTGGGAACAAGGTATTTTCTTGTCCTTTCATATCCCAATTGTCAATCTCCCAAGATCAGAACTGCCCATTGTAAGGGCGTTTCATATCCCGAGCTAATATCCGCTAGTACTGCAACTTCCTTTTAAGAACTGGATAGACCACAATACTGACACACTGTTTTGAAACACATGCCAAAATATCTTTGAATTTCATCTAAAGAAGGCTTGTTTTAAAAGTCATTCCATGGACTTTTACTGCAATTAAATTGTTTTCAAAGTCTTCTAATTCAGGAAAAAAAAAAATGTTAAAACGAAGTTACCATCCCAGATTGTTAAAATTGTTCATTACTCTGAAAATGTAATGACTGTAGCAACATACTGGCAAAGAAATTGCTTTCTGAATATTTTAAAGAAAATCCTCCCTTAATGTACTGAAAAAGTTTACACATTCTTTAAAAATTTCTTGCAATACTTTCTGTATCTCTCAAAGCCAACAATAAATGAGTATTTTACTCAAATTTCCAATGAAAGCTTTAATGCACCAGTCCATAATGTTTATTTTCCTCCTTCCTAAAAAAGAAAAAATGACGACTTGCAGCCTAAAGGGACCCAGTCTTCTTCCACAATTACTTCAGTCTTTTTAGTATTAGGGACTCCTAACAACAGAGAGTACTAAGTAAGAATTTCTATTCTATAATAGTAAAAAAAAGAAAAAAAAAAAAGATCAGTGTTTAAATGGATGTATAGCTTCATGAAAATGAAGTAACACAACACAATTCAACTGAAAGAGAAATTACAGTCCACTTCCTTCACTTATTTGTATTTTGAGAAATTACAAACTAAAGAAAATTACAAAGAAGAAAATTCCAACCACCAACCAACACCGTAGCAGCAAATGGAGTCCAGCTAACATCATCCATTCTGCTTACCCTTTCTTCATTCTTCTGGAAGTCAGAGTATTAGTTGCAGGCTCCACCTTCCCTGGCTCAGTCATGGTCTGAAGGAGCTATCATAGTGGTCTCATTCTTCTTTTCAACGACTTACTAATATAAGGGCAGGTGATGTTCTTTTGTTCAGTGAGTTATTAAAGAAAACTTGCTAGAGAGCTTCTCAGAAAAACTTCCTTCCTTAAGAAAACATCTAAGGAGGCAAAGTTTTCTCATCTATGTCTCTGGAATTTATTGTGTATGTAGACAATGTCTGGAATTGCTACAATCAACTTTAGACTACTGGAGGAAAGAGACTTATGATGATACCAACTCTAAGACCAGCAGTACCGGTAGAACTATGAAGAACCTGACTGCCGTTGATATGACTGATTACCGAGCTATTTTACTAAATAATAAATTATCTTGTCACTGTTACTTCAAATAGGATTTTCTGTTACTAGCACTGGAAGACTAACCAAGCTTCTGTATCTAATACTTACAGTTAATCAGTGTTAGTATTTCGGCATAGTAGCTTCATGTGTGAGCGTGTAAGAAACACTTTAGAAAATATGGGCATTTTATAAAAATTCATGCAAGGCAAAAATCATGACAATGAAAACAGAAGTCCCCCTACCACCACCATGCACAATTTCTTCCTGATTTTCTTCTATTTATATATTAATTATTCTGGGAGATAGATAAAATAAACTTTTATAAAATGAGATATCACCAGTTATTTTTATTTAAAAAAATAAATTCAAATGAATTTAATAATGAAAAACTGCATTTGAAAAGACAATAAACATACTAAATGCTTCCTATTTCCAAAAAGATATGTCTAAGATTAAATGAAAAAACTATTTAAAAGAAATCAGTGTTGGGAGTCTCTTTTTTTAAACCATGTGTTTCTATTTTAAACAGCAGGGAGTCTGTCCCTGCTCAGAAAGGAGCCAATATTAGTGCTTTCACACATCCCCACATCTCACCTCTCCCCAATGCCTCACATTGATGAGAGCTTTAGGAATATTTTTACATTGCCCTACTTCATAAAATTTGCTTTTTGTCCTACAACCACAGTCTCACATTTGTTTAAAAGGATTCAATTTTTGCCCCATTAACCTAACTATGCTTTCTCCTCCTCTTCTGACTACATTTCACTTTTGGCTTTTGTTTAAAGTTCTTTTTCTTCCCCCCATTGTGTGGGCTTCCCCGTCAGGCCGTCTGGGTCGTGGTTGAGGATGTCTAACTTGCCTACATATTTTCTCTATACTTTAATAACATCTCGCTGGAGTGGAACATTAGGTTGCACTTCTTTTACAGCTTCTGAGCTTTTCCTCCATTATCTTCTGGCATGGAGTGCTGGGTAAGTTTGATAAGCCTTGAGTTTCACACATTCTCTCCCCACCCCCTCTCTCTCCTATTGCAGATATTTGCTTTACTTGCCTGAACCCCTGAAGAATTATTTAGCATTTGAAATTCAATAGCCCAGTTAGGATATGACTCTCTGCTGAGCACTTGCAGCAAATTTTCCTAAAAGATGAGAATTCTTTCAATATGCAGATTTCTTTTTTTTTCCCCCTTGTCAGTGAAATAATCTTTATTTTTAGAAAATAATCTTCTGTTTCAATATTTTGGAATATCAACTTCAGGGACATAATAACCCTTATGGTACACTGTCTTTGTCTGTCTTATTACTGATTTCTCTCCAATTGCTTTAATCCATTTTCCTTTTTCAGTCCCTCTGATTGTCTCCAGCCTTTCCTCTTCATTGGTAAAAATTTTCACTGGTATCTATTCTGTTTCCTGCTATTTCTAATGAATATTTTTGTTCTATAATTATCATGCTTTTTGTCATTCTAAATTTGTTTTCCTAGACTTAAAATATCCTTTTTCATCCCATATTATTGGTTTAGCATCTTATCTTTGAGCTTCTGCTTTATGGAATTTATGTTCTTACTAAGGTGCTCTACTTGCAGGAATAAATTATTAAAACATAATTTCATGGTCTCAGTGAAGTTCATGTTTTTTTCTTAGTAGGATCTATCATATTAGTTTTCGGGGAAGAATATTTCACCGCAAAAAGCTATGGGTCTTTTTGTTTCCAATTGACAGTGTTGCTCTGAAGTCTTCATTTCTCTGGAGAGAATTTGTTCACCTTCCTCCATCTCACCAGTTTCTCTTCCAGAATCCTTCATACTATTCCTCAGTCACACGAAAAAAACACCACCAGCACCAAAAGCTGAGGAAATCCACTCAGTTTGCTTCTCTCCAGTTATGGGAATGTTAGTGAGAATTTTCAGGAAGTTGTCAACTTGTCAGTAAAATTCTAAGGAGGAAGAGAATTCAGGCCCTGTTAAGTCTCTCAGTTCTGATCAAAGATCCCTGCTTCCATTTTTCCTTTGACTGCCAGTTTCTGAGATATGTTGCATTAGGTCAAATCATTTTCTTTGCCCAGTTAATGCTAAGTGTTGTGTATGGGGGTGGGGGGGGTAGACAGTTTATACTATTTTAGGATTACTTCATTATTAATCATTGGTGGGACATAATATAGTACATTTTCAAATTTCTCATCTCAAAAATCAGCTTTTTAAATTCAGAGTTTGGGCTTATCATAGTCTTCTGAGGGATTTATTGAATTTCCTTACTTAAAGGACACAACAACAATTACGCCACCTGTGTTACCCACAGACAAATATAATACTCGTTCTCGTCCCCACTCTCAATGGGCCTACTCATAACCAGCTTTTTGATTGCTACTTATCAAATATTTCAATTGATAACAACCTTGTAAGTAAAGATAACCTCAGTTAGAGAATGGGAAAAATAGTGATTATGGGGAATGCCAGAAGTGATTCTTGACATGACAGGGGCATTTCACAGACTTACATTTTCATAATTAGATTCTGCTTTCCAAGTAGACATAAATGACTACTGAATCTGAAATGTTCATTTTCCCTCGATAATATACACCAAGGAGATGAAAGGATTCTGAAAGGGGGAAGAGACATTTTCCTTAAAAGAAATTCAGAATTTAGATTTCAGTGTTTTTCTTTTATACCCTAAAATAAGAATACATAGTGAAAACAGGAGTTTTCCTTATTGTAAATGTGTTTTACAATGATGCTGTACAAACTCTAGGAAATTCTTTCATAATAATCATTCCAATATCATCTGGATGGCTCTGCTGTCCAACATATTAAGCAACAAGCCTGGCAGCAGGGCAACACCTCGTATTCTGCCAGCCACTGCTGAGTGACCTGAGTCGGTGCTTGTACATGCTTCAGCTTCTGCCACTTCTCACTTACACTGGCCCACACAGCCACAAAAGTGGAGACTGACCTGGCAGGATGTGTCACTCATACCGAACTGCAAGATTCAATATTATAAAACATTTTTACTAAAAAAAAAAAAAAAAAAGAAAGAAAGAAAGAAACACTAGCAGACTACATTGTAGAACCTAATTCTACCTTAGATGTTTAGCGTGGCTGGGTCAGAATGAGGAAAAAATGGGACCATAAAAAGCACTTGTAATTCAATAGTGTATAAAGAGCTCTGAAGTACAGTCATCGATATTAATGCATAGTATCCAATATAACTAGAAAAACAAATAGGAACTGTAAAGCAATGACTAACAAGAAAACACAGCTTTTCAAACAACTAATCTCAAGAAATCTGCTGGGATTTCACTGTTAATTCCGCAACTTCTTTGCCTTTGAATATTATGTAATAAAACATTCCATAGCATACAGACACACATGCGCGCAAGCTACTCTGATTAAAAGTCACCATTTGCTCAAGGAGAGAATTTAATTCTTAACAGACCAGGAAAACAAAACCAAACCCTGATTTGTAAGGTAACTAAGGAAAATTTATCAAAATAAAAAGTCATTCACCCATGTGATGTACAATCTATAGCTTATCTGGCTCATTCAGCGAGATACATCTTGGTACTGAAGAACCAGAAACCCAAGTTCATTCACTAAAAGTATTAATAAAAAATAGTGAGAACACACGTTAATAACATGTTACCTTTGACCTTCACAGGAATGCCAAGAGGTAAGCAGGAGGACATCTTTATTCTTTAGTTTACAAGTGAGTAAACCAGTTTCACAATTTAGCAGCAGAGCTCTGGCTGGAACACAGAGCTCTCAGCTCCTAGAATAGTATTCCTTCCACCTTGCACTGCTACAGTGTATCTTTTTTTCTTTCAGATCCAAAAACTCCATCAATTTCTAACCCTTTCAGTCACATCTATGCCACTGGTGCAAAGAGGAACAAGATTTGTAGCTGAATGTAAACAAAAACACCCCTAATGTAGCAATTAAAAGGCAAGCCCTACCAATATGGGTCACCAGCATCACTATCACTTCCCCTTTCCCCTGTATCAGTGATAACCAAAGTTTGCTGCATATTAGAATTACTCAGGATTTAAAAAACCCCAGTGTCCAGGCTGTTTCTCATACCATTTAAATAGAAACACTAGAGGCGGACCCCAGACACCAGGATTTTATAAAACACTCTTAGTGACACCACCTTTGAGAGTCACCAGACACCAGGATTTTATAAAACACTCTTAGTGACACCACCTTTGAGAGTCACTGCCTCAGCAGCATACAAGACTAGGGGAATTAAACTTAAGGGCATATAATAATATGCTAATAAACAAAACCAAAAGTTACAGGACATGGTAGGAAGAACGCAAATGTCTTCATGTTTCAAATTTAAAAATAAATAGAACTTGGAGTTTCCTTATGTATACCAGACAGGTTTGGGAGTGTCTGTCAATTGACATCACGTTTCATTTATTGGTGCTTACATGTTTCTTCCTGTAAAACTGACAACAGCACAGACAGTCGCAAGCGGGTCCCTGCTTGAAAATACTGTTGCTTTGTATAAAAAAAAATCATGAAATGTCAGGAAAATGACAATCTCAACTGAAATTGGAGTCAATTTGTGTATAATTATCAGATACTGAGGAAAAGTGAAGCTTGCAAACACCTGTAGCAAGGTTCGGTGCTACCAGACAGTCTCTGCTTGAAAGGCACAGCTTGTTTTCTACCATATGAAAGAAATAGTAAACTTGTAACACAGAGATAAGGACTAAAAGGACAAAGTGTAGTACTGAACAGACATCTAAAATAGCAATTTAAATAGAGCTGGTAGATATTTACAAATAAAATGCTAAGTGACCGGTTCCATCAGAGACATACAGGCTGCGCCCTCCCCATGCTTCTGTCAGCTTTGCAGCCGCAAAGGTAATAAACTCTACTGACATTCTGGTATGTTTGCTTTTCAATAAGCAGGCACCACGAATTAATGTAAGTCCTGTCACTTAAGTGTGAACATACCAAAATGACCCAAAATTGATATTTTACTCTGGAACAGAAGGATCCTAAAATCATTCCAAATAACCGAGCTTCAAAGAGAACTTGCTTCAAACACAGACACAGAGATGAGAAGGTGTTCAATGCTAAAACAGATATCAAGCCAACCTGTGGAATCTTTCTTTCCCATCTAGTTCTACCAAGTAAACGCTGCTTTATGCCACATTCTTAATATGGAAATCTAGGTGGTGATCTATAATTATGATTAAGCCCACACAGAAACACAGAAGATGTGAGGGAGAACTTTAAGCCAATTTAGACTGAAGCATTCGGAAGAGAACCAAGACAAAAAGTCCCTCAGGCTTTCAGAACTAGCTAGGGATAAATATGAAAAGCAACAATTACAAGTACCCGTGTACCCTGCTATTGCCCTGAGAGTCTGCGCTTTTAACAAACAGAAACTGATAAAGCTGACAAGCTTCATCTCCCATCAGCTCAGCTTCTTGAAGGCACAAGCATATACAACAGAGAAACTAGAAATCGGAGTCTGTTTCTGTTATTCTTTAAAATGTTGCACCTGCACATAACACCTTTATATGTGTGTTATGCCACTGCATCTGCCTGACAATGCTAGACTCCCCAGAAGCTTTGAAGACGATTAAAATAACCATCTGCTAATAATAATTTTATTTCATCCTTAAGAAGTTTCATTTCGGGCTGAGGGGGGAAAAAAAGCCAAATTAAAACTACCTTCACAACTCTTGTAGCAAACACATTTCAAAAGGTAGGTCTATAAATAGATGTGATTCTGTAGGCACACTGTAAATATAAAATCATCTGGCTAGAGACGGCTGCAAGGGAAACTGTAGCCCCAATATGAACTTACCTGATTTTTAAAGTCCCACTAGAACACACATACAGTCAGTAAACATCTCCTCTTTCTAGTTGCACGGTCAGTCAGTTGCAAAACACCCCCAACTACATTTTACTTAACTCAGTCCCATCCTTCATCAGAAGCTTGGCGATTTCATTCAGAAGCAGCCTGTCCCTGAGCACACTGAATATGCACGGAAACAGCAATGGAAGGGATCTAAGTTAAACCTTCCAGATGCACCAAGAAAATAGCAACATCAACACCAAAAAGCAGTAAACCCTTAAGAGAGGCGCTTCCCTGAGCTGCATTTCCCAAGTCAGCCCCCTTTTCACACAGAAAACGGCTCAGTGATGAAGCAAGATCTTACCTGAGCTGATCATACTGTGCATTCTCTGCTGAGCCAAGAGCTGCTCTCGTCCAGCCACCCCATCTGAAGAAAAACACGAGTCAGTCTCGTAAATTGTCTGCAGCATATTCCAATCACTCTTACTTCAGCTACATGAAAGATTCATCGCTGCTCAGTGCAGGGGCCCCAGGAGCTACCCTGGCTGGTCCTCCCTCCTCCCCAAGGAAAAGCGGCAGAGGATCAACTTCAACAATGATTTCCTTTCTGTTCAGAGGGACACGCACTTTTCAGAAGACCTGGACACTTTTCCTAGGTTACCAACCTGTGTACAAGGCAGAAAGGACCCAGTGGATGCTAGGGCTCTCTGGAGTTTAGGCTATCCCGGAAACTAAAAGCAGGTGGGAACTAGGAGTGTGCTTCAGGGTTATTGCTTTGTCAGAGTAAGTAGAAAAATACTAACTCTACCCACGAGAAAAAGAAACCAATTAAACCTGGCTTATAGCTCCTCAGGCTGCTAGAGTTTCCTTGTAGGAACCGTCAGTCAGTCCTGCCAGTGGCTTCAGCCGGTGCCCTTCTGCTATCTGTGTGTGTGTCTCTTCCTCCTCTCTGGTCTCTCTCAGCTCAAGTTGGCTAAAGCTAGTGATAATCCATTTGCATATGAATCAACAACAGCATGGCCCACAGGCACAGAAATAGAACAATGGTCGGCCTGAGCCAAAAATAGGTCAAGCATGGCCGAGTGATTGGAGCCTGCATTAATGCATTTAAAAATACCCCAGCAAACCCAGCTGTCCAGCCTCTATCTTTCAAACCATAATTCTCTATTGCAGGGCCTTAAAAGCCATTAACTCTTTCCTCCCTTCAAGCTTGCCTTACACACTGTGTTTCCATACTGGCGATTTGCTTCCAAAGAAAGGAAGGGGGGGATGGGGATCAAGAATCATAATTCTAAGAGGGCAAATGCACATACATTTCATTTCATTTTATTTTTGTAGTATGTGTTTTTGGAAGAGAGAGGAGAGAAGTGCAGAGCTCTGTATTGGTTCTAAAATAATACTGGAAGCTTTTGCTCATAATGTGGTTTCTGCCTCACCCACGCACAGCAATCCTGGTGTTCTATTTTTGTTTCCTGTTTCTCTGGCTACACTGCAGTTGGCTGTAGCACTAGAAGCTTTTCTGCCTTCTAGTTTCAAGACTGACAGGAGATTTAGTAGAGGTAGTTTCAGAAAACAAGCACATCCCAGCAAAAAATGTTTATGAAGGACTGGCTTGATTTTTTTACTTGCTGTTTAATGTAAGGCAACTGTCCGCTTCACAAATCTTAATGCAATCTTAGTACCACCTATCTATTATATCCTATTCAGTTTCTATTATATCTAAATTTTTTAAAATGTGTGTATATATGAATATATATGTGTGTGTGTAAATACACACATACTCACATATATACACAACTTAGACCTAAAAATGTTCCATTTCAGCCTTTCAGGCTAAATTCAATTCACCTACAAAAGGAAAAGAACATGGTACTTTTCTTACGGATGGTGCAGAACTACTGCATGTGAGCACCTGTGGTTCAATAAATATATACAGTCAGTCCCCAGTTCTGATGTTCAGCATTCATCTCTACACTGATTGCCTGAAATACAGACCTCACTTTTCTGTAGAAATAGTATTTATAATAGTGGATATATTCCCAGACCAACACATATTGTGGAACTCACCTATAAAGTAAATAAGCTACAGAATTTAGTACTAAAAATTCTATAGTTTCTGGTGTATCCTTACAACATCTTTTCTATGTGAGGAATAAATTCTACATCATAAATTGACTTGCTAGCTTCCAGCAAATTCCAAGGGCAAATCCCAAAGTGAAAATCCAATGGTCTAGGAGATAGTCTCCTTTTTCTAAACTAGATCGGCAAGAAAAATAAAATTCCTAAGACACCGGTAGCAGCACAGAAAGAAAGGGAAACAGGAGAGTGTTTCACGGTTCCCAGGACAATCAGATGAAGGAGGAATGTTTGTCAACCAGAGTGTGAGGCAGAAGAAAAAGAACAAGGAGACAAAGTTTTGGTGAAAAGGAGGAAGCATGTTAAGTCAATGGGCAGGTTAAATAGTCATTGTTAAAAAATGGCACTCAATTTTCCTTCTCTCATATATTAACCTCTACTTATTGCACAATTCCCAGGTGGCGACAGTGGTAAAGAACCAACCTGCCAGTGCAGGAGACTTAAGAGACCTGGGTTTGATCTCTGGGTCATGAAGATCCCCTGGAGGAGAGCATGGCAACCCACTCCAATATTCTTATCTGGAGAATCCCATAGACAGAGGAGCCTGGTGGGCTACAGTTCATGGGGTCGCAAAGAGTCGGACATGGCTGAAGCGACTTAGCACGCACACATCGCACAATTATATTTGAACAGATAAATTACAAGATTTTTTTAAAGAGTTAGTCCAAATCACATTCGACTTAAGCAAAACAAGAAAACCTTATGCTCCTGCCAATGGGAAAAACTATTTAATTTCATCTGCTATTATAAGTAAACCTTCACTCTATTAAGAAATTGGTGCTTAAAATTCCAGAAATGGAAATTTTGTGGATCTGGCAACTTAGAGATTATATAACCAATCACAGCATTTTAGACCTGGGAGGACATCTATAATGATGTCCAAACTCTCTGTCCCACAGGATGCCAGGGTACCTGGGAGCTGACTCATAGTGTTCTCCAGAAGAGGTTCTTCCCTGAACCAGAGCAGCCTAATTTTCATCTGCTTACTTTGAATAATGATTTCTTTTGAATAATGACTTCTTGTGTTAAAACAAAAATTAAGGAAAAAAGTATGGTGTATGGTGACAAGATGGTAACTAGACTTATCATCACTATCATTCTGTAATGTATGGCAGTATCTCAAAACATTATGTGTGCACCAGGAACTAACACAGTGTTATAGGTCAATCATACTTTGAAGACAAACTCATTAAAAAAAAATCAGATTCGTGATTACCAGAGTAGAAGGGTAAGGGGAAAGGAATTGGATGAAGGTGGTCAAAGGTACGAACTTCTAGTTATAAGATAAAGAATATGGATGTAATGTACAACATAATCATTATATAAACATAATTAGTTAATTAATATATGATTAATATAATTAACACTGTTGTCTATTATTTAAAAAGTTGTGAAGAGAGTAAATTCCAAGAGTTCTCATCACAAGAAAAAAATGTTTTTATTTTCATTTTATCTTTTATCTATAGTAGATGATGTATCAGATGAATACTCACTAAACTTCTTATGGTAATCATTAATGCTGTATGTAAGTCAAGACATTATGCCCTACACCTTAAACATACAGTGTTGTATGGCAATTATATCTCAGTAAAACTTGAAGGACAAAAAATATAATTGATCTAGTAGGAATGGTCTCCCTAATTTACACATGAAGAAAGTAAAGAAACATTTTAGGGTTATGAAGGATGCAAAAAGCATTCATTAATGGAGTTCTGACAAAAGAGACTTGCTTAGTTTCTAACAGGTAGTCTAGCCTAGCAGGACCAGCATTCACGTTCTCAAGCCTGCCATTTCATCCCTTATAATGCAAATAAGTATCTGAGACATTCGGAATAAACTTTGATATTATCTACTTATGAAAAATAGAATCATTCAATTGTCTCAGTGATTTTAAACAGAATACATAAAACTAGTGATAAACATACAAGAGAGATGACAAAAATTCTAGTACAGGGACTTCCCTCGAGGCCCAGTGGTTAAGAATCCACACTCCCAATGCAGAGCACCTGGGTTTAACCCTTGGTCAGGGAACTAGATCCCACATGCCTCAACTAAGACCTGGGGCAGCCAAATAAATAAATAAATATATATATATATTTTTAACACATACTTTCTCTTAAAAAAAAATCCTAGTACAGAATTTCCCTGACTAAAGTTGTGGTTACTTCCCAATAAACCCCTTCATGAAAAATATCATTAAGTCAAAATGTGTTTAATGTACACTTAACCCACCAAACATCATAGCTTATCCTAGCCTACTTTAAACAGGCTCAGAATACTTATGGAAATCTACAGTTGGACAAAAGCATCTAATACAAAGCATATTTTACATGGAGCATTGAATATCTCGTGTAATTGACTGAATACTGTGCTGAAAGTGAAAACTAAATGTTGTTAAGCATATTGGTTATTTACCCAGTGGTCACTGTGGCTGACTAGGAACTGTGGCTCACGGCTGCTGCCCAGCATCTTCAGAAAATATCAAAAGGCCTATCACTAGCACAGAAAAGATCAAAACACAAACTATGGTTTCTACTAAATGCTTATCTTTTTCACACTGTAGTAAAGTTGAAAACTGGTAAATGGAACTGAAACCATGCATAGTGATTAGTCAAATCTATTTCACCTGCCTGGACTAATCAAGGTTGTTTTAATATTTGCATGTCCTCCAAGAGCATATGGCCTAAATAGTAAAATGTTTGCCCAAGAAGTTTTCCAAAAACCTGGAGTCAGCTGCATATAATTTGAGCTGAGTTGGTTAAGACTGGGTAGGACCACGGACTCTTCAAATGGGCATGCCCAGTGTTCACAAAGTGACCTTTTAAACGTGTAGGAGGCTGTAGCTTAGTTGCACCTGCACCTAAAGATAATCATTGCACCTTTTTCCAATCACCTCTCCCCAGGCTTCCCAAGCTCCCCATGCCTCAGACGCCCCTGCTTTTCTTATTCTTTATCCCATCAATAATCCTAGCCCTTGGTCTGTGAGATCTGTTCTTTTGTCTTCTCACCGGGCTGCCTTTCCAATAAGTCCTCTCTCTGCTGAAAATCTCCAGGGGTTCAGTGTTTTGGCTTGCTGTGTGTCAGCAGGATGAACCTGGTTCGGTAACTGAACCACTGACCCTGGGGACCATCTGTATTGACATAATATAAATCTCTTGTCATTTTACATTTACATTATTCCCTCAAACTATGATTTACAGAAATATTCACCAAGCTTTTATAGTCATACAAAATAAAATAAGTGAAACTCAAAAGAGTAATTATATCCATTCTCAGAGGTCCCCAGATAGGGCAATCCACATAGAATGGTACAAATAATGGATCTTCTTTACTCTGATCAAGTTATATAATTTCAGGTTTATTTATATTTCATCCATGCATTCTTTCAGCATGTTTTGTCATTAGCAGACTTGTCTTTCAACTCTTGATAGTGAAAACTTAGTTTAGAGCAAAAAGACACAGGACACTTATATAAAATAGATGCCACTTGTTTCTGGGGGAAAAACAGCATCATTAAAATCACCACCAAGTATATTTATTACCTCTATTATCTAAGAACTTAAATATCAAGAATATTGAAGTAATTCTTCTCACACCGTCTCAATAAAATCGGTAAAGAAATGTGACTAACTTTCCTTCTGGGTATTTGCAAAATCAATTTTACTGACTAGGAAAAAAAGATACTACCTTTCATATTATAAGAACTATAACAAGTTAATACAAATGTAAGGCTAGAATAGATGGGTAGTTTTAAAATTTTAATATAACAAATTTCAATTCAATTTAATAAACATTTTGGAAACTGATCTAAATATTACATTTACTTAATATGTAAAAAAGAATAGGGCAAAATATTTCAAATAGGCATTGAATCCTAATGCAAACTGTCATTCAAAACAATTATGATAATTCCAATTCTTTTTAAGGATATATAGGAAGATAAGAAACAATTTAAACATTTAAATTCAATTTTACTTAAAATTTTAAATTATAGCTTAAAAAATCTATATGGCATCAAAATATTTCCACAAATAAAATGAATACAGAAAACTCCACTGGAAAAAAAGCAAAGAAGGTGCTATAACCTGATCTATTCCTCCACCATAATACATCCTCTGTTCATCTATAATCAAGCAGAGACTTTTCATGTACTACCAAATCCTGTGGTTTTAGAATCTAGATGCAGTAAGATTTAAAACTCATTTGCCTAAAATACTAAATAGTGCTTTATAAGAAGCTATAAGTTACTCATCCAGAGCTTTCACTCCTCCATGTACTCTTACTCACTCATCTCGCTGCTTCTCCTGTCCTCACATTTCTCATATTGTCACAGCAGTGAAGCTACACACACTAACCTGCAGGCAACTGACTTAATTCCTTGACCCCAGAGGAACAGCAAGGAGAGGGAGAGTACAATGTACTAATTTTTATTTTGAACTAAGTAGCTTATTTTTCTGAAATTTCTGTCTCTTGGAAAAACATGAAAAATTCTTATTAAATTGTTGCTGTTGTTTAGTCGCTAAGTCATGTCTGACTCTTTTGCAACCCTATGGACTGTAGCCTGCCAGGCTCCTCTGTCCGTGGGATTTCCCAGGCAAGAATACTGGAGTGGTTGCCATTTCCTGTTCCAGGAGATCTTCCTGATTGACCTATGGATTGAACTCCTGTCTTCTGCCCTGGCAGGCAGCTCCTTTACACTGAGCCACCAGGGAAGCCCTCTTACTAAATAGTGGATAATCAATTCACAGATCATTCCTCTATAACAACCTAATTGATTACCAGATGATCTTCAGATAAGGAAAAATTCCCTGGATGCAAAGGGTCTGCAAAAACACATGAGCAGTGAAATTCCAGGGAGACTGTTTCAAATGAAAACAAAACAACTTCCATAAAAAAACCCTAGAATTGTTGGCTTTGTTTTGACTGAAAATCATTTCTTCTCTAACTCATCCCTTCAAACTGGATGGATTGATCCATGATTTATTCTATTTTTAGAGGATTATAGAGCATCAGGATCATCCAGGAACTTGTTAGAAATACAATTTATTGGGTCAGAACTATTAAATGAAAATCTGTGGGGAAAATCTGAATTATAAAAGCCCTTCAAGTGATTCTCATGCACAAGAAGTTTGAAAACTAGTAGATAAGATCATCCTTTCCAAAGCAATGATTAGATGGCTAAAGATATAAATAAATTATCTATTTTGGGTCTAATTTCAAATTAAGCATTATTATTATAGTACAGTTTTTCAAAATGAAAATAAACTTGATAATAGACTGAAGAAGACCATTTAATACTGATTTTGTATTTCAAATTGTATGTCCTTGGCTAACCTATACTATGTTTACCAAACTATGTATATACAAGGTATTTATAACACTAGAAACTTTTAGTAGAAATCTTAGTTGCAAGAAAAAAAAATGCTATTTTTGGCTATAGGGCTATGAAAATAAAAATTTGGGGAGAATTCCAATTAAGTAAAATCAGTATTCTAAACTTTGCTATTTGGTAAGCTTCAAGTTTTTAATTTTATATTATACTACAAAGTGTGTTTCATTCTTAGGTAGCAGCACCTTTAATATTCGTCCTCTTGGAAATAGATGTGATTCTGATTGCCAAAAACTAATATTCATAATTATGACCTAAATAGATACTATAGTTGAGAGCTATGTGCTTGGTTGCTCAGTCGTGTCCAACTCTTTTCAACCCCATAGACTGTAGCACACCAGGTTTCCCAGTCCATCACTATCTCTGGAGCTTGCTCAAACTCATGTCCATTGAGTCAGTGATGCCATCCAACCATCTCGTCCTCTGTTACCACCTTCTCTTCCTTCCTTCAACCTTTCCAAGCATCAGGGTCTTTTCCAGTGAGTCAGTTCTTCCCATCAGGTGGCCAAAGTATTGGAGCGTCAGCTTCAACATCAGTCCTTTCAATGAATATTCAGAATTGATTTCCTTTAGGATTGATTTGTTTTGATCTCCTTGCAATGCAAGGGACTCTCAAGAGTCTTCTCCAGCACCACAGTTCAAAAGCATAAATTTTTCAGTGCTCAGCCTTCTTTATGGTCCAACTCTCACATCCATACATGACTACTGGAAAAACCAAATAGCTTTGACTAGATGGACCTTTGTTGGCAAAGTAATGTCTCTGCTTTTTAATATTCTGTCTAGGCTTGTCATAGCTTTTCTTCCAAGGAGCAAGCACCTTTTAATTTCATGGCTGCAGTCACCATCTGCAGTGATTTTGGAGCCCAAGAAAATAAAGTCTGTCACTGTTTCCACTGTTTTTCCATCTGCCATGAAGTGATGGGACCAGATGTCACTATCTTTGTTTAGTTTTGCTATTATTTCTCATTTTGCTATTATTCTTTTGTGGAGACTTGTGGGTTTTCTATGTAAAGTATCATGTCACCCGCAAATAGTGACTGTTTTACTTCCTCCCTTCCAACTTGGATGACTATCTTTTCTTGTCTGATTGTCTGGAAGTTCCAATACTGCATTTAAGTTGAAGTAGTAAAGGGGGGATCCCTGTCTTGTTTCTAATTTTAGACTAAAAACTTTCAATTTTTCACTGTAGAGTATGATACTATCTGTGTGTTTTCCATAATATCCTTTATTATGTTGAGATATGTTCCCTCTCTAGCAATTTTTTATAGAATGAAAATTTTTATCATTAATGGATATTGAATTTTGTCAAATGCTTTTTCTGTGTGTATTGAAATGATCATGTGATTATGTCCTTCCTTTTGTTAATATGGTGTATCACACTGATTGGTTTGAAAATATTAAACCATCCTTGAGTCTCTTGAGATAAATCCAACTTGATCATCCTATACTTTGATAAAAAGGTATAGGACTGTTTTTATGTATTGTTAGATTCAGTTTGATAATATTTGTTGAGGATTTTTGCATCTATATTCATCAAATATATTTTCCTGTAATCATGTTTAGAAGTGTTTTTGGTTTTGATATCAGATTCTAGTGGTCTTATAGAATTAAATTGGGAATGTTTTGTCTTCTTCAATTTTTTGAAATAGTTTGAGAAGGAACAATATTAGATTGTCTTTATATGTTTGTTAGAATTCACCTGTGAAGCTGTCCAATCCTAGAGTGTTGTCTCTTTGGAGTTTTTTTAATTACAAATTCACTTTCACTACCAGTGATCAATCTGTTCTAATTGTCTGATTCTTCCTGATTCCTTTATTAATCTCCTCAACTACTCTGAGAGACAGTGACCTATCCCTTTAGTAATACCCTTTGTTTCCTTTTAAGTATGGCTTTTACAGATAGCATATTTCTGGATTTTTTTCCCACTTACCTCATAAAAAAGTCTCATATTTGCTAAGTTCATGGAAGGGAGATAGTGGCTTTTGCTGGCTCACCATTTATCAAGGGCAAAAAAGTAGTATATCCATTTCACCCTTCAGAACTCTGCCCAAATCTTATCTCCCCAGAAAAGCCTTCCCTGACCTGAACTGCAGTGAATGAAAGGACCTAATTACAAACAAAGCTAGTGGAGGTGAGATATTTCTAAAAGATGATGCTGTGAAAGTGCTGCACTCAATATACCAGCAAATTTGGAAAACTCAGCAGTGGCCACAGGACTGGAAAAGGCCCGTTTTCATTCCAATCCCAAAGAAAGGCAATGCCAAAGAATGCTCAAACTACTGCACAATTACACTCATCTCACACACTGGCAAAGTAATGCTCAAAATTCTTGAAGTGAGGCTTCAACAGTAGGTGAACCGAGAACTTTCAGATATTCAAGGTGGATTTAGAAAAGGCAGAGGAATCAGAGATCAAATTGCCAACATCCGTTGGATCACTGAAAAAGCAAGGCTGTTTCAAAAAAAAAAAAAACATTTACTTCAGCTTTATTGACTACCCCAAAAGTCTTTGACTGTGTGGATCACCACAAACTGTGGAAAATTCTTCAAGAGATGGGAATACCAGACAACCTTACCTGCCTTCTGAGAAATCTGTATGCAGGTCAAGAAGCAACCGTTAGAATCGGACATGGAACAATGGACTGGCTGCAAATTTGGAAAGGAGTATGTCAAGGCTGTATACGGTCCCCCTGCTTATTTAACTTATATGCAGAGTACATCATACAAAATGCCAGGCTGGATGTAGCACAAGTTGGAATAAGATTACCAGGAGAAACATCAATAACCTCAGATATGCAGATGACACTACCCTTATGGCAGAAAGTTAAGAGGAACTGAAGAGCCTCTAGATGAAAGTGAAAGAGGAGAGTGAAAATGCTGGTTTAAAACTCAACATTCAAAAAACTAAGATCATGGCATCCGGTCCCATCACTTCATGGCAAATAGATGGGTTAACAATGGAAACAGTGACAGACTTTATTTTCTTGGACTCCAAAATCACTGCAGATGGTGACTGAAGCCATGAAATGAAAAGACACTTGCTCCTTGGAAGAAAAACTATGGCCAACCTAGATAGCATATTAAAAAGCAGAGACATTACTTGGCCTACAAAGGTCTGTCTAGTCAAAGCTATGGTTTTTCCAGTAGTCATGTATGGATGTGAGTGTTGGACCATAAAGAAAGCTGAGCACTGAAGAATTGATGCTTTTGAACTGTGGTGTTGGAGAAGACTCTTGAGAGTCCCTTAGAATGCAGGGAGATCAAACCAGTCAATTCTAAAGGAAATCTTCATTGGAAAGACTGATGCTGAAGCTGAAGCTCCAATACTTTGGCCACCTGATGGGAAAAACTGACTCATTGGAAAAACCCTGATGCTGGGAAAGATTGAAGGCGGGAGAAAAAGGGAATGACAAAGGATGAGATGGTTGGATGGCATCAGCGATTCAATGGACATGAGTTTAAGTAAGCTCCAGGAATTGGTGATGGACAGGGAAGCCTGGCGTGCTGCTGTCCATGCGGTCACAGAGTCAGACAGGACTAAGCGACTGAACTGAACTGAATTTTGTCCTTCCTTCTACCATAATATAAATCATTGGATATTTTAACACTGGCTACACATCTATTCCCCACACTAGACCTCAGCAAGTCAAGAACAGAGATGTGAACAGCTTTGTGACCAAGCCATTGTGGAGCCAAATGATAAGCACTCTATGTGTGTTACTTAAATGGATATATGCAGAATGAAATTCAGGAAATTTCCAGAGATTTTGCCTACACTCTTAAGGTTCTCCTTGGCTCTAAGGGCCAGCCTGGCTCCTGTTGCAATAACTGCACAGGATATAGTGAAAGGACTCTTCTAAAACATCAAAGCTCGAGTCAAAATAAGTTCCACTTTACATTCTCATTGACTCAAAGAGTTCCTTTTCAGTTTTAAAGAGATCTTTGGAAGGAGGGGACATTATGTTTACATATTTTCTAAAGAAAAGAGAGAGATATTGGGTGAACTAGAAACAGGCTTCAGATAATAATTTGTATTTGATTTATGAGAACCACAGAATCACTTTTACATGAAGGGCAATTATATAACATTCTAAATCATCTAACTTGTTGGATGGAGAAGAAGCTCTAAATTCAGATAGAATTTGACATGACTTTCAGCTTTCAGTTATTTGGTACTCATAAGCTGTATAGTTTGGATAAGTTACTTAACTTTCCTGAGTCACATGTAAATTAATATATAAGCTAAATAAATTTGAATGAATTCTTATCATATTAATATAATTCTTTAGACTGATAAACTATGCATATTCAAATACCCTCAACTTAAAACTGGGAATATTAACATTGGCCTTGCAATATTGCCTTAATATTTAGAAATATGAATATAAAATTCATATCATTATGCCAAGAATATAATAGGAACCCAGTATACTGTATTTATTATTATTAGAGCACATTATTAATATATTAATATGTAAATCAAGAAATATATAATTGAAGGCCTACTTAGACTTCTATATTCTGATCTAAGATAATTCCTATTTCTCAAGATGAGCTATGACACTGTAAAACAGAATATAAAGATCATTAAGACAATAAATGCTGGAGAGGATGTGAAGAGAAGGGAACCCTCCTACACTGTTGGTGGGAATGTAAACTCATATAGCCACTATGGAGAACAGCATGGAGATTCCTTAAAAATCTAAATACAGAGATACTATATGACCCTGCATTCCCACTCCTGGCATATATCTGGAGGAAAACATGACCCCAAAGGATACATGCACCCCAATGTTCACTGCAGCACTGTTTTCAAGAGCCAAGACACAGACACAAGTTAAATGTCCATCAAGAGAGGAGTGGATAAAGAAGATGTGGCATGTATATACAATGGAATATTACTCATCCATCAAAAGTGAATTAATGCCATTTGCAGCAAATGGATGGACCCAAAGATTGCCATCCTGAGTGTAGTAAGTCAGACAGAGAAATAGAAACATCATATGACAACCTTTATGTGGAATCTAAGAAGGCATGATACAAATGAACTTATTTACAAACAGAAGTAAACTCACAGACTTTGAGAATGAACTTATGGTTGCTGGGGGAAAAGGATGGATAGTAGGGATAGATAGGGAGTTGGGATGGACAGGTACACACTGCTGTATTTAAAATGAATAACCAAAAGGACCTACTGTATAGCACAGGGAATTCTGCTCAATGTTATGTGGCAGGCTGATGGCAGGGAAGTTTGGGAGGAATGGATACATGTATACATATGTATGGCTGAGTCCCTTTCCTGTCCACTTGAAACTACCACAGAATTGTTAACTGGCTATATGTCAATACAAAATAAAAAGTTAAATAAAAAGAATATAAGGATTATTAGTTTCTGCTGTTTTATAAAGGAGAAAAATTGAGTGCTATATAAGCCAGATAAAAATTAGAGTGAATTCTTTTCATATTAACTCTTTAGAGTGATAGATAAACCATGTGTATTAGAAAACTTACTGATATCTGCAAAATAAGAAATGGAAATAATGAACAAGAGGGTGATTGGTATATTCCAGGCTATTTTCTATGTATACTTTGTAAGACCAAATTATATATTTTAATATAAGGAAGAAAGATTAATAATGACACTCACATGAAATACAAAAACTTCACTGGGTACACAGAGCTACCTTTTTGTTTGTATTTAATCAAAACCTAGGAATATCTTCAAACCACAGTGCATTCCCCTACCCCCACCAGCTAATGTTTTCATTCCAGATGGCTGTGAGTGTCTATTTAAAAATCAATTAGCTAATATTAGTAATTTAACTTGAAGCTATAGCAACCTGTTTTTTATAATGAAGTAGGGACTGCTGTCTTTTTATTTTGGCATTTTTCTGAAGGAAACTTTCAATAGTACTTCCGGTAAGCAGAAGGGACAATTTGGAAGCCAAATTCACATATTTTAAAGTCAACACTTTACTTGGATTGGAATTTATGACTTTTTGATTATTTGAATTATTAATAAATAAGTATTATCTTGATAGAACCCAAGTCTATCAAGGCTCCTACTCTTCCCAAGGTAGATGCAAGTCTTCGTATAGTTAAAGTAAACTGAAGTCTAAGAACAATTAGTATTCTGAGGAATAAATGGTAGAGAACGCTCAAACATAATTTAGTGTTTCCCTTTATAAGCTAGGAGAAAACATTAGTAGGAAATATCATTTAAGAACCTCAGGCATTTCACTTAAAACATGTACTTAACTCAAAACAGGATCAACCATACAGAGCGTGTTACATTAAAAAAGAAAGAAAGAAAAGAAAACTTAAACCAGTGCAAGGCATGAGAACTCACAATTACTCTCAGGAACTAGGCTAATATGGCTGCCTTTGTATCTTACGGGGCAACACCTATCATCACATATTTTAATATCCAGTCTACGATAAATCTCAAGTAGTCTTTTTGTTATTTTAACTTAATCATGGATTATCATATGTCTCAGAAATGTTTAACTAGTAGAATCAATAAATAGAAGACTATATTGGCTTTCAGACATCCAAATATATATGATCAAATCAACTGAAAAGAAAGAGCATGATTAAGATGATATTCAAAAATCTGAATCTGTGACCTTGAGTTTAATGTATAGGCAGCCATGATATCATCTTTTCTAATAATAAAATCTATTAACATTGAATTTTTACAGGATTAGTAATGTAGTGTCGATCTTAGAATATTTGATAGAAAAGACAAAGTACTTGATTTGTATAAATTTTAAATTTTATTTCCAGAAAAATAAAATCTCCCAGAAGCCACTATGTACATCCAGAAGCAGCTCTTGTTTTCCAGGATAAAGCTTCTTAACATGGGGGTAAGTTGAATGACACATTAGATAATGTGGCCACACTTCCCTCTAAGCACATGCTTCCCACTATCTTCCTATGATCATGACAATGATGATGTCTACTGACACATTTCATAAATCAGAAAGAAAGTGAAGTCGCTCAGTTGTGTCCGACTCTTTGTGACCCTGTGGACTGTAGCCCACCAGGCTCCTCCGTCCATAGGATTCTCCAGGCAAGAATACTGGAGTGGGTTGCCATTTCCTTCTCCAGGGGATCTTCCCGACCCAGGGATTGAACCGAGGTCTCCTGCATTGCAGGCAGATGCTTTAAGGTCTGAGCCACCAGGGAAGCCCATACTATCAAACAGATCTCCTTTTTAAAATTCATTTTCCTGTTTTTTTTAAAACTTGCCTCATTTTTCATTAGGTTCTTCAAAACCCCTGTATCCCAAGAGTGATTATATCAATGCTTCTTAAAATGTCCTTTCTAGTTACATGAAATGATCTCTGCCTCTCTTTAGGAATCATGGCCTTCTCTCTGAGACATTCATTCACACACCACCCTTTGATGCCTTTGTTTTCCCACATAGAAATCAGAAGTCAATTTTTTTTTTTCCTTGCTTCAAATCTAAGCACCTATTTCTTACCCATTAGCATCCATACACTTTCCCCCTTCTTTCTTTGTAGCATATATCAAACACTAATTCAGTGTCTTTTTCTTTGAATAATTTTCTTACTTGGAAAACTGCAGCAGCAGCAAAAGTAACAGTTCTGATCAATACTTGGAAAATATATTAGGCTCTGTTCTGTTTTTAATTTTAAGAGTTTCCTATATGTATACAGGGACTTCCCTGGTGACTCAGATGGTAAAGCGTCTGCCTACAATGCGGGAGACCCGGGTTCAGCCCTGGGTTGGGAATATCCCCTGGAGAAGGAAATGGCAACCCACTCCAGTATTCTTACCCGGAAAATCCCATGGACGGTAGAACCTAGTAGGCTACAGTGGGGTTGTAAAGAGTCGGACACGACTGAGCAACTTCACTTTCACTATATTTATACAACAAATATTTTTCCCTTTGACAAATAGTCATTCTTTCAATGGCTTCTGGGAAGAAGGCCTCTAGGTGTTCAAGCGAAGTGAGAGTGGCCACAACTGAGCCCAGGGAAAGTGCATGAGCTGTAGAACCAAGCAGACCTAGGTGTCAGTGTTCCCTCTGGATTGCTTTGATCTTGTGGTCCGGGGGGAATAGAAATCATGTCCTCTGAACCCTCAGACTATGTCCTAACAAATGTGTCATGTAGCTCAAGAAAAAATAAGATAAAATAAATAAGGGTTCAATATGAATTATGAAGGGATACTATTCCTTCATAGTATCCCTTCATAACTATGAAGGAAGAGAATCCCTTCATAACTATGGAGGAAGAGTATTCCTTCATAATTATGAAGGAAGAGTATTCGTTCATAATTATGAAGGAAGAGTATTCCTTCATAATTCATATTTTTAATCCCTTAATATTTTTATCTTATCACATTAACTTTCATATTTTGAATAGTAGAGTAACATCTTAAATATTTAGTGCTGGAAGATAACTCAGATCAATATAAAAATACAAGCAACATCCATGTAGAGGGGCCATAGTTGAAAATATACCCCTGAAAAGTGTCAGCCAGGGAGACCCTTTAACAGTGTGATTGGGCATGCTGACATTTGTTACAGAAGATCAGGGGCCACGGTTCTGCCTCTGTTTTCAGTTCAGACCCTTTGTCTTCTCATCAGAAATGAGAGAATCTGATCTTTTTCGCTGCCCCAACTTAACAGAGAAAATGCAGAGTGCAATCAGAACTAGACACACTCCTGGCTGTGTGATCATGCCTCAGGAATACCCAACACGCAATCAGGCATTTGATGAACATATTGGAGGAAAACAAAACCCTTTTAGAAAACTAGTGGTGGAGAGTTGGTACTTATAGTGAGCCACAAGCAATTACAGACAAAAAGAATAATAATTTTCTGCAAATAATAGCAAAGGTCTTGACATAGGGGAGCAACAACCAGACAAAAATCATCATGTCATAATGTGGCCCACCCAGACGAGAAACCCCAGCCTTCAGACTATGCAAGGCAAGAAATCCAGCCTCAATTGGGCGCTACAGGGTACAGGTGAGATAGGAACTGAAGATTCCTTTCAGGAATCATCATTTGTCCTATATGATTTTGCTTACTCTGTGCAGTAAAGTAAATTGCTATGCAATTTATCAACTCACATTCTGGAATTTAATGATCTTTCTAAAGCCTTGAATTGAAAAGAGATTTTTCTACGTTTTGTAGTAGATGCTGGGAGTAAAACCTGATTACTTGAGACAACAACTCTGATACTCAAAGTAAGCAGAACCAAGTACAAACCTTATAAAACTGTTCACAGAGTTTAGTAGTTTACAGCCATGTTTGGTTAAGGATATGCATTTGATTTGGAGAAGGAAATGATAACCCACTCCAGTATTCTTGCCTAGGAAATTCCATGGACAGAGGAGTCTGGCAGGCTTCCATGGGGTCCATGGAGTCATGAAGAATCAGACATGAATCAGCAAGTAATAACAACAATATATTTGATTAATCCTAGAGTAATATCTTGAGAGTCCCTTGGACTGCAAGGATATCAACCCTGAATATTCATTGGAAGGACTGATGCTGAAGCTGAAGCTCCAATACTTTGGCCACCTGATGCGAAGAGCTGACTCACTGGAAAAGACCCTAATGATGGGAAAGACTGACAGCAAAAGGAGAAGAGGGTGGCAGAGGAAAAGATGGTTAGATAGCATCGCTGAGTCGATGGACATGAATTTGAGCAAACTCCGGGAGATAGTAGAGGACAGAGGAGCTTGGAGTGCTTCAGTCCATGGGGTCACAAAGCGTCAGACATGACTTAGCAACTAAACAACAATATCCAAGTAAATCAAGCCTTGTATTTATAATTTTTTAACACCATGATGGAAACAATAGACCCATAACAATGCACGCATCAGCTATAACATAATTCACATTCCAGAGAAAATTCATATTCTGTTAAATAGGCACCCCCGATAGCCCTCCCACCCCACCCCTTTAAAAAAACAGAAACCACAGCTCGGCTTGGTCAGAACCTGCCACAGTGTGGACAAGTGCACAAAACAATAGACAGGACGTGCGTGGAGAGGCAGCGGGAGCTGAGCCAGCGCTGAGGGCGGCACAGCACAGTACAAGGCAGGGACTGCATTTCAGGGGGGCCTGGGGACGGGTCCCCACCAGGGCCTGACGGCTGAATGAAACTGGGCACGTGCATCTGTGGTAAAGGATGCAATGGGTGCAAGCACTAGTTTTTAGTTTCTTAGATACAATCCTGATGGCTCCTTTAGGCAACATAGCAGCCCAATCAATAGCTTTTTCCTCTCTTTTTCATAGTGAAAGTTATTATTATATTTCTATTCTTCTAGTTCCCCAGGCCTAGAAAAGAATCACATATGAACCAACATCCACTTTATATTCTTATTATCCCCTATTTACCAATCACATTTGATTTAATTTTTTACAGTAATATGAATTGCAGCAGAACAGACTGAGCATCTTGAAAACTCCCTCTATTTTCTGTCCCTCAGTCCGCTACTCTGACAGGGTACTGTCCCCAGCCTGCTGCAACCACCTGTGGAAGACTCCTACAGCTCCAGCCCTAAGGTAGGGCTCTCTTTCCTACTCACCACTCTTCCCACAAACTATCTGCGAAACAGGAACTACATGGTCACAGGACAGGAGAAGCTACTGACCTCTCCGCAGGAGCAGGTTGTCTGGCGTTAGAAATATTTCATCACAACTGTCTATGATTTAACTTCAACACCTTGTTATATATTAGAGACAAGATGGCATAGGGAGAAAAGCAAAGACACAGCTTCAATCCTGATTACAGGGCATTCTGACTTTGTGACCTGGGGCAAGTTGTCCCCAGTTTTATCTACATATTGGCTATTACCATATATCTTTAGTAAGAGTGTTGCTGTGATGACATACGAAATGGCCAACACAAACATTGGTACACAATAGTCAATAAATAGTAGATCAGATCAGAGCAGATCAGTCGCTCAGTCGTGTCCGACTCTTTGCGACCCCATGAATCGCAGCACGCCAGGCCTCCCTGTCCATCACCAACTCCCGGAGTTCACTCAGACTCACGTCCATCGAGTCAGTGATGCCATCCAGCCATCTCATCCTCTGTCGTCCCCTTCTCCTCATGCCCCCAATCCCTCCCAGCATCAGGGTCTTTTCCAATGAGTCAACTCTTCGCATAAGGTGGCCAAAGTACTGGAATTTCAGCCTTAGCATCATTCCTTCCAAAGAAATCCCAGGGCTGATCTCCTTCAGAATGGACTGGTTGGATCTCCTTGCAGTCCAAGGGACTCTCAAGAGTCTTCTCCAACACCACAGTTCAAAGGCATCAATTCTTCGGCGCTCAGCCTTCTTCACAGTCCAACTCTCACATCTATACATGACCACAGGAAAAACCATAGCCTTGACTAGACGAACCTTTGTTGGCAAAGTAATGTCTCTGCTTTTGAATATGCCATCTAGGTTGGTCATAACTTTCCTTCCAAGGAGTAAGCGTCTTTTAATTTCATGGCTGCAGTCACCATCTGTAGTGATTTTGGAGCCCAGAAAAATAAAGTCTGACACTGTTTCCACTGTTTCCCCATCTATTTCCCATGAAGTGATGGGACCGGATGCCATGATCTTCGTTTTCTGAATGTTGAGCTTTAAGCCAACTTTTTCACTCTCCACTTTATGTCCTAAATGCTTACTAAAATCAATTTAGTTTGGGGGAGAATGGATACATGTAAAAAAATAATCAATTTAAGACAAAATGCTAACAAGTTGATTGGAAAGCTCAAAAGAAAAAAAAAAGAGGAAAAGGGTGCTGCTGGAAACAGATAATTTCCAATTTTAAAAAGTCAAGACATAAATTCATGAAACATAGGATAAGAAATATCTTTATAAATATAATGGAGACTTATAACCAGAAGATTTAAAACTTCTCTAAGCCTTGCAACTCATTATAACTGAGTGTTGGCACATATACAGGCCTACTCACCCAACTCAAGATTATATAATAAACCATTAGCATATTATATAACAGTAAAATATTAATATAATAAGTACTCCTTATTGATGGTTACATTAAATAAAATGCCCTTAATTTAAAAGTTGTGGATGAAAGACAAGAAATTAAAAAATTAACTGAAATAGAGTATGTCCAAGAATAGACAAAAATAATATTTAATATTAATGTCATTCTTAACTCAACAAGCTAGTTCTAAAATTTACATGAAATAGCAAAGCTCCAAGGAGAGTTATGAAAATTTTGAAGGAGATTAAAATGAGAACATGTGCCTTATCACTGTTCAAGACTTATCTGTTAAGTTATGATAAAGAGACTATATTATTGCTTCAAATACAAACAAATAGGTAAGAGAAAAGAACAAACCAACAAAGGTTAGGCCTGCAGATATATGATAACTTACATGTGTCAGTGCTAGGACCATAGATAAGTGAAGATCCTCAGTAAATGGTGCCTAGATAACTTGTTCTCTATGTTAAAAATATCAGATCCCTCAAAATTGGAACCCTACATTAAACTACACACACATGCATACACGCTCACAAAATCAACCCCAAGAAGATCAAAAATCTATGTACAAAGAACAAACTTTAAAAGGTTTAGAAGAAAAACTATGAAAGAGTAGGCTCACATCCTCAGATTAGGAATACACTTGTTGAAAAAGAATCAGAAAAACACAAATCACAAAAGACTGATAAATATGACACAAGAATATAATTGTTATGCAAACACACTATCAAAAAATAAAAAAAAAACTGGGAGAAAGCATTTACAGTGCAATCAAGCAATCAGTGATTAGTATTCATAATATAATGATAACACTTACAACACACAACCAATAATAAAGTAGGCAAAACACACAACCCAATAACAAAGTAGGCAAAATATATAAAGATGCACTCACTGAAAAGGAAACTTTGATGCCCAATCTAAGTATGAAATGCATTCAAGATTACTAATAACCAAATAATAAATTAATCCACAATGTGATAGAATCATAAATCTAGCAGACAGGTAAAAAAAATAAGTCTAAGAATACCAAGTATTGGTAAGAATGCTGAGTAATAAGAACTTTTAAACACTGAAAGCAAAAGTTTATATTTGTTACAAACATTTCATTTAATGAAGGCTAGATTTTTCAAAGAAATTTCCTTTCAAAACGGCAAAACTATAAAGCCCATGGATGGAGGAGCCTGGTAGGCTGCAGTCCATGGGGTCGCTAAGAGTCGGACACGACTGAGCGACTTCACTTTCACTTTTCACTTTCATGCATTGGAGAAGGAAATGGCAACCCACTCCAGTGTTCTTGCCTGGAGAATCCCAGGGACGGGGAGCCTGGTGCGCTGCCATCTCTGGGGTTGCACAGAGTCGGACATGACTGAAGCAACTTAGCAGCAGCAGCAGCAGCATGCATTTTCTAAGGCAACTAAATATTCTGGGTAAAATCCTAAATTGAATCCTGTCTAAAATTACCTTTCTCTTTTCTTTTTTGCTTAATTTAAACTAAGTGTGTTCCTTGCAAGATTTTCTTATTGTAATTCTATCAACAATGAGAAATTACTATGGCACCCGAAATAAAAGTGGATTCACAAATTAAATAATGTAACATAAAAGGAAAGACCTCATGTGCAGCCCATCATCTAGAGAGTACATCACAGAATCAGTAAATGCATAAATTTCACTTAAAAGTGCAATTACTTTTCCAAAGATGATTACAGCTTTAAGGAAAACTTCATGTCTGTTGATAGCCCTATGGCAATTAAAGTATTGACTGATCTTTATCTTTAGTGTCGAAAGCAAGAATTGTTAAATGCAGATATAATCACGATAGGCAAACACATTTTAACTTAATGAAATAAAAACAACAGGAACTACTATTTAAAATATCTGAATAAACACACCACTGGCAGAAAGATCAGAAGGTAGCCACATGCTGTAAAAGGTTACTAATGAATCAAATAATTTTTATAATTACTCTAAAGTCCTTGATTTTCATGCATGTCTGAGATAAACACAATTAGAAAATAATGGCAAACATTAAGAATCAACATTACATGAAATTCTGGAAATCTCACTTCTGTAATCTGTCAAATGATAAGCTCTTTACCAGTTCTCTAAGATTCATGACTGTTAGGAAGTGTAACCAGAAAAGAATTTTGAGACCATCTAAAAGCTGTTAAATTATAAAAATGTATTTTACTAGTAAAAAAGTATTTTCTCCATATGTATACAGTTTGGCCTTAATTAAAACTCTATTTCAATTCTATTTTGTAAATATAATCATCTGGTTCCTGATATAAATGTGAATGTGTTTGTTTGCTTATTTATATGTATAAAGAACTAATTAACTACTCTGCCAGACTTGATTTAGAAATTTTGACATTGAATACAGGCTTCCTTGGACCTACTGTCCACTGTTAAACTCTCAAGTCACGAGGGCCAAGTTCTCTGAGGCTGCTATTATCTCTCTTATATCCAAGTTACTTTACCAACAAAGGTCCGTCTAGTCATAGTTATAGTTTTTCCAGTAGTTATGTATGAATGTGAGAGTTGGACTATAAAGAAAGCTGAGAGTCAAAGAATTGATGCTTTTGAACTGTGGTGTTGGAGAAGACTCTTTTGAGAGTCCCTTGGACTGCAAGGAGATCTAACCAGTCCATCCTAAAGAAAATCAGTCCTGAATATTCATCGCAAGGACTGCTGCTGAAGCTGAAACTCCAATACTTTGGCCAACTGATGTGAAGAACTGACTCACTGGAAAAGACCCCGATTTTGTGAAAGACTGAAGGCAGAAGGAGAAGGGGACCACAGAGGATGAGATTGTTGGATGGCATTACCGACGCAATGGACATGAGTTTGAGTAGGCTCCGGGAGTTGGTGATGGACAGGGAAGCCTGGCATGCTGCAGTCCATGGGGTCACAAAGAGTTGGACGCGACTGAGTGACTGAACTGAACTGATATTCAAGATATTAAGGAGCTAACTCAAATATGATAATACATAGTATATTCATTCAGGTTAGTAAGAGCTGACTGCAATACAATTAATTACTTCAATCTACTGAATGAAAGATCCATTAGATGGGATGTTATCTTTGGAGTCAGAAAAAAGCATGGAACACAGAGGTGAACATGGTCAGGTCCTGTCTAAACTCAGCTACAGGGAGGGGTGTTCAGTCCCAGAGGTTGGTAAATCCTTATAATTAGGAATAGGAAGCTGTTTCTTAGCAGTAGAATGTTTTCCTAGGAATTATTAGGTGACTATTTTGAAATCTTATTTTGTATGGAAGATGAGCTCTCCAGGTGGAAAACTTAAAAAGTAAAACTTTGAAAACAAAAGGAGGGTTTAGGATAGTGCAGGCTTTGCTTTTCTGATAGGAGTACAAAACTGGATCCAGAACTTAGGTGCTCAGGACAAATACAAATACAATACAATATTTCAGGGGCTGTGTGGACAGAGAATGAAAAAAAAGAAAAAAACAAGACACACACAAAAAAGAGATAAGGTATTGTCTGCTAATATTAGGGAAGGATATTAGGGAGAAAAAATAAGATATTTAATAAGTTTTTTAAAATGAAGTTTTATTGTGTGGTGGTATTCATTTAGGCTCTTCTCTCACACTCTGCAGTAGTTTAAAAAACTCGCTAGTACTTTAAGAAGAAGTTTAATATGCCTTTTGGGGAACGCAGGGAAGTCTGGAAACAGTCACACTGGGTTTGGGGCCAGACCTGAGGCTCCCTGTGGTGGTCTTGCCACATCTGGGTTCTGCAGAGGGTAAATCCATTCCATCATCTTAGCCTCATGCTATTTAACATTCAAACCATATAACTAACAGGCATGGGTTTCAGTCAAAATTCTTCCATCATCTGTCTAATCATAATCTGGTTTCCCAGAATTTGCTAGTCAGAGGTCATGAGGGTACTGTTTCCCAGTGTAATACTTTATATTGGGATTATTTATTTGAAATTCTGCTTGAATCCATCTATCTTGAAGGGCAATGCCGATGTTAATCTGCCAAGGTTATGATACCCTGTGGGGATACTGTAGCAGACACTTGTAGTTGATAGTGCTACCATGGCAAACAACCTTTAATCAGTGTTTTCTAAAAACATTACCTCTACAGAGTGACATAATTTAAATGTACCTGCTTTATTTAAATGAAATAGCATTAAAAATTAAATTTTTTAAAGGTTAATCTTGGGACCTTAATCTTAGAATTCTTGATTTCAAAGAATTTACCTATCAATCCATTCATCAGGACCAAACAATCAATCAGAGTTTGTCTTATAAATACATAGTTGAGTTTCAAGAGACAAGACCTATACTGTGCCACAGAAAACACACATGTAACAGGGCTCTGTTGCATGTCATTATACTAGAACATTCCTAAGTAGGATATTTCCATTTTAAGGTCACATAGAGCCACATGTAGAGTAAATAGCACTGAAATCACAATGAGATGCTCTGGAATATTAGTGATCTTATGGATTTTGCTGATATTTTGCTGTTTATGACTGACATTTGCAGACGCTAGAGCCTAACACAGTTATCCCAGAAGAAAATTTCCCTGCAATGAACAAAGCCCTTTTGTGCTGCTGGTAAAACATGACTCCACTAAGGCAATTAGCTGTTTTAAAAATAAACTAATTCATTTTGAAGATTTGATGTATAATTATGCAGCTGCATGGACTGGGGAGGCACGGTGACTGGCAAGAGTGTTAGTAAAGATTAGGGAAAAAAAAAAAGGCATCTCCATGCTGACAGCTAAGCACTGATTTAATGTCCAATTGCCACCTTGGCCTTGTGTGGAGCTACAAAACAGAGCTCTTTCTAAAATAATCCAAAAAGTTTCTTATAAGGATAGGAGACATCTTCAGGGACAGAGGGGATAGAAGTTAAAAATATTTATCCAGAGCCTTGCTTCTAAGAAGCATGGTACCTTGTGTAAAATTAACTCTTACTTCTCCATTAAAAATATGACTAAGAGAATTTAACTCCCTCAATCCAAAGACAGAACTGCTCTACACTAATTCTAAAAGCAGAAATTTGGTGACATGATACTTCGTGGGGGTTCAAGGGTACTTCTAGAAGAGGAAAGGGCTCTTGGTCCATTTTCAGAGATTTGTTACTAAGGTAGCAGCTTCCTTGAGTGGGAAGATCAAGCTCTGGCTATTAATCACAGCACAACCTTCCAAGCTTGGTTAGGCAAAGGGCTCTAACCAATCTTGATACTGCCCCTGGCTTTGCTAGCAGCCTCAGTTTCAAAAAAACCCTGCAGGGTTAGTTCATATCACATGAGGAACATTATTTAAAAATTTGATTAACACTTTTGATTGCATTTCAATTGCATTATATACTTCCTACAAAGTGAAGATAGTGATATTTATACAATGTGTCTTTGTGGATTTCTGTTTCTTGTGGTCATTTCCTTTTTCCTTTCCCCTCCCTCCTACTCTCCTTGCTCCTTCCTTCCCTCTCTTCCCCTCCTATCTCCATCCTTCCCTTCTCCTCTCTCCCTCCTCCTTTCCTTCCATTGGTGTTCTCATTCACTTGTCTTCCTTTGGGTATTCCAGATTCTTGTTATGTATCATTTCATATCTCATTACTACTGTATCTCTGACTTTCAGGTTTCCAGTGCTGCCTTTATTAAGTAGTTTTCTAATATCCTGAAACTAGAAAATAGAAATTTCAGCTCAAGATAAACATAAAATAATCATTACCTATTTTTAACTTGCTTTTAAATTATTTGAGAAGGCAAATGCTTATTAGAATTTGGTAATAAATCTGTCTACCTCCCCCCAAAGAAAAATTGTGGGTCAAAGATAATAAAATGTATACAAATAGAAGAATATATTAAAATTCTCCTTATTATAAATTTTTCCTTCCTCTGTGTCATTTTGATGCATTCTAAAAATTAGAATATATATTTCTATTTCTTCAAATTTCATTTCCTCAGGTCTCTGATTTCATCAGCTTAGCATAACCTTCCCTACATATTATTGCGGCTGGAATCCTCCAGGGGAAAACAGGTGCTGTGGGGGGTGCTACCAGTGGATACCTGAGATGAGAAAGCTCAACCCTGACTGTCCTGAAGATTGCTGACATTTTGTGTGACATCTAATTTAGATCATTTAAAACGTATAGAAAAGGTGCAAAAAACTTCATATATCTTATATGAAGATACACCACTTTTTAACATGGTGCCTCATTTTTTTGCTGTTTTTTTTTTTTTTTCATTTATTTTAGCTTACTTGGAATATTTCCATACAGGCAGCATCAGGGAAAGATTGAGGGAAGGAGGAAAAGAGGGAGACAGAGGACGAGATGGTTGGATGGCATCACTGACTCAATAGACACGAGTTTGAGCAAACTCCAGGAGATAGTGAAGGACAGGGAACCCTGGTGTGCTGCCGTCCATGGGGTTGCAAAGAATTAGACATAAGTTAGTGACAACAACATACACAAAAATGTGAGATATAACCAAGCCTCATATCAGTGTTAGGCAAAAAAGATAGAAATGCCCTCTTAGGGTAAATACTGGGATGCCATCAGAAGGTCTAAAATAACACAGGATAAGAAGCTGAGAAGTACTAGGGCCTGGCAAGTTAAGACTGAGTTGGTTTATACCTGCATTTTAAGTGATTTGTATGGAAGACCATAAACTCATCAGATCAGATCAGATCAGATCAGTCACTCAGTCGTGTCCGACTCTTTGCGACCCCATGAATCGCAGCACGCCAGGCCTCCCTGTCCATTACCAACACCTGGAGTTCACCCAGACTCACGTCCATCGAGTCAATGATGCCATCCAGCCATCTCATCCTCTGTCGTCCCCTTCTCCTCTTGCCCCTAATCCCTCCCAGCATCAGAGTCTTTTCCAATGAGTCAACTCTTCGCATAAGGTGGCCAAAGTAATGGGCTTTCAGCTTTAGCATCATTCCTTCCAAAGAAATCCCAGGGCTGATCTCCTTCAGAATGGACTGGTTGGATCTCCTTGCAGTCCAAGGGACTCTCAAGAGTCTTCTCCAACACCACAGTTCAAAAGCATCAGTTCTTCGATGCTCAGCCTTCTTCACAGTCCAACTCTCACATCCATACATGACCACAGGAAAAACCATAGCCTTGACTAGACGGACCTTTGTTGGCAAAGTAATGTCTCTGCTTTTGAATATGCTATCTAGGTTGGTCATAACTTTCCTTCCAAGGAGTAAGCGTCTTTTAATTTCATGGTTGCAGTCACTATCTGTAGTGATTTTGGAGCCCAGAAAAATAAAGTCTGACACTGTTTCCACTGTTTCCCCATCTATTTCCCATGAAGTGGTGGGACTGGATGCCATGATCTTCGTTTTCTGAATGTTGAGCTTTAAGCCAACTTTTTCACTCTGCACTTTCACTTTCATCAAGAGGCTTTTGAGTTCCTCTTCACTTTCTGCCATAAGGGTGGTGTCATCTGCATATCTGAGGTTATTGATATTTCTCCCCGCAATCTTGATTCCAACTTGTGTTTCTCCCAGTCCAGCGTTATAAACTCTTAGAGGAGCCTTATTATTTACTCTACATCATTTACTGTGCAGCTAAGACAGTATAAGGTCTCTCTTACACTCTGTCCAAAGAGATCAAAGAGTTTGATTTCTGAAGTGTTTTAAGATCATGTAAAGCTATTTAAAATAATTTCACCAACGGGTTGATCCATCAACAGGCTCTAAGTAAAACATTATAACAAGGCTCCAGTCAGTGAGAAGTAAACGAATTAAACATTAAAATAGATTGAATAATCAAGCATGTAGTCCAAGAATAGCTATTGAGGGAGGAAAATCACAGTTGCTAAAGAAAAGTCAACATATCTTTTGCCTTTACCTTTAGCTCAAAATTTTTTAAATGAATTCCCCCTTTTAAGATCAGAGATCATTTTAGAGGCTTAAATCATGGCTTGGTTTGTGCAACAGATGCAGCTCCTGGTCTCTGTGTACATACACATGTGCATTAGAACCGTCCCATAGAGAGTTGTGAGGCTGATGTGTATACAGGCACTGCCAACTGGGCAGAAAATAGAAGTGATTGGGTCTTATGGAAGGAGGCATCAAAAATAAGTGCTCTAAGTTAACCAGAAGTGTGTCCTGTGCTAAGTTTCCATCACATTGACCACATCTTAATTTTTCTCAGCCTAGTAAAATTCTTTGGTGAGCTCTGCAAGCACAGAGTGGCTCAAATGATGAGAAAGATGACCCAAGACCATAGGTATAAAAGCTGCTGAGAATGCAAAACATCTTTCTTTGAATGGGTGTTTGTTTTTGAAATCAGAGATTCAGTCAATCCAGTGATCTCAGCTCCCCACAATGTACCAGGTGCTGCTTGCTTAATTTTGCTCTTCCTGGCTTTAATATACTCCATATGGGTGAGCCTGTCTGGGTTATTGTGCATATGGATGATTTTGTATCAAAGATTATTTGGAAATTGAAAATTTGCCTTAAATTATTTGCTTAATGCCCACTTACTATATACCAGGCACTGTTCTAAATACCTGAGATAGACTAGAGATGAAATGCATACTCTCATGGAGCATATATTGTAGTGGGGAAAGCAAACAATGAACATGTTCACAAAGAAGTGGGTTTCCAGATAGTGATCACTGCAACAGTGAAATAAAAGAGCTGGAAGACAGAGCGACTTATGAGTCATGGACTGTTCAGAAAGGATGGTAGAGAAGGCATCTCTCTCTCCCTAAGTAGGTGACACGTGAGCCAAGATGGGAAAAACGTGAAGAAGCCAGCCTTATAAATATGCAAGAAAGACACATTCCAGGCAGAAGGGGCAGATCTCTATGTGTCTGCAACAGAAAGCAGGCCAGGGGAACTGCAGCACAGAAAGGAGTTGGGAGAGGTAAAGAAGATGCTTTTGGAGGGGGAGAGCAGTCAGAATCCTAACGGTTATCCTTGCAGGTTACAACAATGGAATAGAGAGAGTTAAAAGGTTGGGTATGGAGCAGAGGGACTATAAAGTAGGAGAGAACTTCATTCTAAGAGCTCTCATGCCACAGAGAAGTCCAGTACCATGATGGGACGGTGCCTGTCTTGGTGGCAGTTAGTCAGGGACAGTATCTGAGATGAATAGAACAGAGGGAGCAGTGAATATTTATCTGAGCCATTTCTTAACCACGGAATTCGATTTGAGATCTGCCAGTAATAATCTTTTTATTTTTTTTGTTAAGTAGAAAGGGATAGATGTAAATAAATTATAATCTAAAAGCAAAAACAGGACTGATAATTAAATTTTCCAGCTAAAGGCAGCTAAAGCAGGGCTCCAAATGAAATCTTCAGGTCTAGAGGAAGTCCATAGCAATTACAGAACAACAACGTCCATGACAAAATAGCAGTATAGAGATAATATCAGCATGGACCTCCAAGAGGTCGGTCTGCTGCCTGGTGTGTGTTAGTTGTTGTGGTTTAGTCAGTAAGTCGAGTCCGACTCTTCTGTGACCGCATGGACTATGTAGCCCACCAGGCTCCTCTGTCCGTGGGATTTCTCAGGCAAGAATACTGCAGTGGGTTGCCATATCCTTCTCAGGGATCTTCCCAACAGAGGGATTGAACCTGGTTTGTGCTAGCAGCAGAATTTAAAACGCAGGAATAGGCTTTAGAAAACCAGAGTCCAGATAGTCATTTAGTTTTTTCTAAAACGGCACCAAAATTAGCCTGTCTAAACTAGCCGAGTCTTCCTAGCAACCCTTTATCCCACTCCCACATCCTTCTGGTAATAGTCTCTGATTTTCTCTCCACAGAGGTGGTTACTTAATGGAACCCTTGAATTAGTGACTGAGTAATTATACTAAATAATAGGTACCTGACCTTGGCTGGGTCAATCCTGATCTCTCTCCAGGAATTTAAAACTGGCTTAGAGCACAGGGTGTGCAAAGACCCAGAGGTGGGAAAAAGTTGGGAGCTAAATTAATGGTGGTGACATTCCACAGAGAAGGTTCACAGACCTCTGTTGCTGAGATCTCACCGAACTCATGTTCCTAATAGATGTATTTTTGTTTAAGTTGGCCATACTGACTTCTGTTGACCAAAGCCAAAAGATCTTAAACTAATATAATTATTACTGCTTATAAATGTAACCTGCTTTGGAACCATGAATATTTGAAAAACAATATATTTGAAGGCAGGATTCATAACCCCCAAGTTACCCAAAAGAGATGAAACACTGGATAAGAACTAAAAGTATGGTGTTAAAAGGCAGGAAAGGTGTGGTTAGAATTTGATTGCCTGGCTATCAAACACAAGGACAGTCAGTAACTTGTATGCAGGGCATTACTGTGTGCTGAGAGTGAAGCAATGGGAAAATACATTCAGTTCAATCTACAAATATTTACCAACATACACCCTACGCCAGGCACGAACCCTTTAGCAGGAAATGAGAGATCCTTATTCTCTTAGAGTTTCCATTTTGGGGCTTTAACTCAAGTAAAAATTTTCCTTTCATATTTTCTCTGCTAACTATTTAAAACACAGTTTATATATGATAAATGTATTGTCTACAAACTTCAAAGTAGTCAAACTGAATGGAAGTCCTTCAGGGATACTGTAGAGATACAGTGATGCCTCAGATATCCAGGGAGATAAAGGAGATGAAAGTTCTCAAACTTCAGTGAAGAACATTAATATTCAGTTCAGCTCAGTTCAGTGGCTCAGTCGTGTCCAACTCTTTGCGACCCCATGGACTGTAGCATGCCAAGCCTCCCTATCCATCACCAACTCCCGGAGATTACTCAAACTCATATCCATTGAGTCAGTGATGGCATCCAACCATCTCATCCTCTGTCGTCCCCTTCTCCTTCTGCCTTCAATCTTTAATAGCATCAGGGTCTTTTCCAATGAGTCAGTTCTTCACATCAGGTGCCCAAAGTATTGGAGTTTCAGCTTCAGCATCAGTCCTTCCAATAAACACTCAGGACTGATCTCCTTTAGGATGGACTGGTTGGATCTCCTTGCAGTCCAAGAGACTCTCAAGAGTCTTCTCCAACACCACAGTTCAAAACCATCAATTCTTTGGCGCTCAGCTTTCTTTATAGTCCAACTCTCACATCCATACATGACTACTGGAAAAAACCATAGCTTTGACTAGACAGACCTTTGTTGGCAAAGTAATGTTTCTGCTTTTTAATATGCTGTCTAGGTTGGTCATAACTTTCCTGCCAAGGAGTAACTGTCTTTTAATTTCATGGCTGCAGTCAACTATCTGCAGTGATTTTGGAACCCAGAAAAATAAAGTCAGCCACTGTTTCTACTTTTTCACCATCTATTTGCCTTGAAATGATGGGACCAGATGCCATGATCTTCGTTTTCTGAATGTTGAGCTTTAAGCCAACTTTTTCACTTTCCTCTTTCACTTTCATCAAGAGGCTCTTTAGATCTTCTTTGCTTTTTGCCATAAGGGTGGTGTCACCTGCATATCTGAGGTTATTGATATTTCTCCCAGCAATCTTGATTCCCACTTGTGCTTCATCCAGCCCAGCATTTTTCATGATGTACTCTCCATATAAGTTAAATAAGCAGGGTGACAATATACAGCTTTGACGTCCTCCTTTCCCGATTTGGAACCAGTCTGCTGTTCCATGTCCATTTCTAACTGTTGCTGCTTGACCTGCATACAGATTTCTCAAGAGGCAGGTCAGGTGGTCTGGTATTCCCATCTCTTTCAGAATTTTCCACAGTTTGTGGTGATCCACACAGTCAAAGGCTTTGGCACAGTCAATAAAGCAGAAATAGATGTCTTTCTAGAACTCTCTTGCTTTTTCGATAATCCAATGGATTTGATCTGAAATTTGATCTCTGGTTCCTCTGCCTTTTCTAAATCCAGCTTGAACATCTGGAAGTTCATGGTTCATGTATTGCTGAAGCCTGGCTTGGAGAATTTTGAGCATGACTTTACTAGCATGTGAGATGAGTACAATTGTGCAGTAGTTTGAGCATTCTTTTGCATTGCCTTTCTTTGGGATTGGAATGAAAACTGACCTTTTCCAGTCCTGTGGCCACTTCTGAGTTTTCCAAATATGCCTGCATATTGAGTGCAGCACTTTCACAGCATTGTCTTTTAGGATTTGAAATAGCTCAACTGGAATTCCATCACCTCCACTGGCTTTGTTGTTAGTGATGCTTCCAAAGGCCTACTTGACCTCATATTCCAGGATGTCTGGCCCTAAGTGAGTGATCACACCATCTTGATTATCTTGGTCATGAAGATCTTTTTCGTAAAGCTCTTCTGTGTTATCTTGACACGTCTTCTTAACATCTTATGCTTTTGTTAGGTCCATACCATGTCTGTCCTTTATTGAGCCCATCTTTGCGTGAAATGTTCCCTTGGTATCTCTAATTTTCTTGAAGAGATCACTAGTCTTTCCCATTCTGTTATTTTCCTTTATTTCTTTGCACTGATCACTGAGGAAGGCTTTTTTCTCTCCTCACTATTCTTTGAAACTCGGCATTCAAATGAATATATCTTTCCTTTTCTTCTTTGCTTTTCACTTCTCTCCTTTTCATAGCTATTTGTAAGGTCTCTTCAAATCATCATTTTGCTTTTTTGCATTTCTTCTTCTTGGGGATGGTCTTGATCCCTATCTCCTGTACAATGTCAGGAACCTCTGTCCCATACTTCATCAGGCACTCTATCAGATCTAATCCCTTGAATCTATATCTCACTTCCACTGTATAATTGTAAGGGATTTGATTTAGGTCATACCTGAATGGTCTACTGTTTTTCCCTACTTTCTTCAATTTAAGTCTGAATTTGGCAATAAGGAGTTAATGATCTGAGCCACAGTCAGCTCCCAGTCTTGTTTTTGCTGACTATATAGAGCTTCTCCATCTTTGGCTGCAAAGAATATAGTTGATCTGATTTCGGTATTGACCATCTGGTGATATCCATATGTAGAGCCTTCTCTTGTCTTGTTGGAAGAGGGTGTTTGTTATGATCAGTGTGTTCTCTTGGCAAAACTCTATTAGCCTTTGCTCTACTTCATTCTGTACTCCAAGGCCAAATTTGCCTGTTACTCCAGTTGTTTCTTGACTTCCTACTTTTGCATTCCAGTCTCCTATAATGAAAAGGATATCTTTTTTGGGCGGTAGTCTAGGAGGTTTTGTATGTCTTTATAGAACCATTCAACTTCAGCTCCTTCAGCATTACTGGTCAGGGCACAGACTCAGATTACCGTGATATTGAATGGTTTGCCTTAGAAACAGAGTTCATTCTGTTGTTTTTGAGACTGCATCCGAGTACCTCATCTTGGATTCTTTTGTTGACTGTGATGGCTACTCCATTTCTTCTAAGGGATTCTTGCCTACAGTAGTAGATATAATGGTCATCTGAGTTAAATTCACCCATTCCAGTCCATTTTAGTTCGCTGAATCCTACAATGTCGCTGTTCACTCTTGCCATCTCCTGTTTGACGTCTTCCCATTTGCCTTGATTCATGGAGGTCTGCGAGGCTTGGGGCGTCGGTTGCTAGGCGCGCTGGAATGGCAGTGAGAGATACCCCATGTCCAACTCAGGAGCTGCGGCTGCGCTTCGCTGGAGAGGCTGTGAGGAGATACCCCATGCCCAAGGGCAAAGGAGAAGCCACAGAAAGATGGTAGGAGGGGCGAATTCATCTTTAGAATCTAACCCCATTCCTGCCAGAGACACTCAGAGGGTTCAAACAAACCTTGTGCGCATCAGGACCCAGAGATCCCACAGAGACCAAGACAGAACTGTGTTTGAGCATCTCCTGTGGAGGTACGGGTCAGCAGTGGACTGCCATAGGGCCAGGGGCTCTGGGTGCAGCAGACTTGGGTATGGCATAAGCCCTCTTAAAGGAGGTCGCCATTAACCCCACCATAGAGCTCCAAGAACTTACACAGGACTGGGAAATAGACTCTTGGAGGGCACAAACAGAACACTGTGTGCACCAGGACCCAGGACAAAGGAGCAGTGACCCCACAAGAGATCGACCCAGACTTGCCCAGGAGCGTCCAGGAATCTCCAGTGGAGGTGTGGGTCAGTGGTGGCCTACTGCAGGGTTGGGGGCACTAAGCGTAGCAGTACACCCATGGGATCTTTTGAAGGAGGTCACCATTATCTTCACTACCTCCACCATAGTTTGGCCCCAGGTAAACAGCAGGGAGGGAACCCAGCTCCACCAATCTACAGAAAATTGGATTAAAGATTTACTGAGCATGGCCCCACCCATCAGAACAAGACCCAGTTTCCCCCTGAGTCAGTCTCTCCCATCAGGAAGCTTCCAAAGCCTCTTATCCTTCTCTATCAGAGGGCAGACAAAATGAAAATCACAATCACAGAAAACTAACCAATCTGATCACATGCCTTGTAGGGCCACCCAACATGGACAGGGCATGGTGGAGAGTTCTGACAAAATGTGGTCCACTGGAGAAGAGAATGGCAAACCACTTCAGTATTCTTGCCTTGAGAACCCCATGAACAGTATGAAAAAGCAAAAAGATAGGACACTGAAAGATGAACTTCCCAGGTCGGTAGGTGCCCAATATGCTACTAGAGATCAGTGGAGAAATAACTCCAAAAAGAACGAAGAGACAGAGCCAAAGCAAAAACAACACCCGGTTGCGGACGTGACTGGTGATAGAAGCAAGGCCCAATGCTGTAAAGAGCAATATTGCAAAGGAACCTGGAATGTTAGGGCCATGAATCAACCAATAATATTGGCAACTGGCTAAACACACAGATTCCAAGGGCTTATGTCCCTGGATTCTGATTTAGGGAGGTATGAGAACTAGGTCTTTTCATTTTTAACAAATGTTGTAAGTCAGGGAATAGGCAAAATATGGCTCATCTATCCCCTTTGCCAGTTTTTCTAAGTAAAAGTGTTATTGAAACACAATTACACTCATTCATTTACATATTGGGGGTTGTTTTCCTGCTAAAAAGCAGAGTTAAATAGTTGTGACCGAGATTGTACAATCAGAGGCTGAAATATGCTCTCTCTGGCCCTTTATAGAAAAAGTTGGTCAACTCCTCTGTCAAGAGATTCTCATGCAGGCTATCTAATGTCTGTTGTAAAAGTTTCTTTTACCTCTGCACTTCAATGGTTTTTTCAAAAAACATTAATTTAAATGTAATACTAAAAAACAGAAAATGCCATAATTGACTAAGAGCAGTGAAAGTAAATTCAAGGAAACATAAGGATATCCTTGCAAATTATAGTAGCTTAAGAAAAGTGACTTGCACTTTTTATTTCTCAAATTGAAAGAAATATACACTTATTCTAGAAATCATAAAACATTTATAAAATCACTACTAATTAGCAAGACACAAGATTAGCTCTACTAAATTTTTGACATGTCTCCTTACAGTCCTCTTGGTAATTGGTTTATTAAATGCAAGAAGACACATTACCTAGGTGACATGACTTTATTCTCAAAGTTGGTCTTACCTACAGTTCATTAGTTTTAAAATAAATATGAATGATACACCTATAAGAGTTGAGTTGTCCCCATTAAACTCAGCCTCACGCACAGAGTCGGAGACGACTGAAGCAACTTAGCAGCAGCAGCAGCAGCAGCATGCAGGAAGGGATTGTACCATACTCATTTTTGTCTTCACAGCAAACAGGATCCTACCTGGTACTTAGTAGGGACTTGTAAAATGTTGGCAGAACGAATTTGATAAAGAAAGCTACTAGACAGCTATGTTCCTGCATTAGGTCCTACTTCTGAGAACTTTGTGAATTGCTTTCATTCATGAAATACAATGTGTTACCATTAGGTTGTTACTATTGAACACCTACACACTTTCTCTTGCTCTTTTAAGCTCACTGTTAGATGTGTCACTGTTTAAAATGTGCTTTTTTCCTTGTTAATTTGAGTTTTGCAAGGTCAACCCACAGTTTCCCAAAATAACACTCTATCTGGTGTTTCCCAGAAATAGCATATACAAATATGACATTTAAAACTGCTCTTTGATTTATGTGATCTGTACTTGATGGTGAATAATAGTGAGAAGTTTTCCAAATTTGAACATGAAAATGTACTGCTCTTCCCCAAAGGGAAAGTGGCAGAACATTATAAATAAGCTAAGACTATTCCTCTGTCAACACATAGCCAGCTATGTATATATATATAGCCCCACAAAGAAATACCTTCTCAGCTTCTTCTCAAAGTCACCAGCCAATGAAGTGACCAATTTAGTCACACTGGCCAATTAAGTAAAACTAAAAGTTACCAAACCATCTATAGAAGAACACTGAGGCCACCACAATTACACTTGGGTCCAAATAAAGTAGGTGATTATAAAACTTGAAGGAATGACAAGAAGAATAAAAAGCACAAATAAAAGTTGGAATGAGACAAAAACCCAAGATAATGATTTTATTCTTCTAAACATGTACAGTCTGACAATACAGATTTACTTGTTTTTTAAATTTCATATCATCTCATTTTCCCCTATACCTCTGGAAGCTCAGAGGAACTGAAAAATAGCCAAGCACTTAGAAAATGAAGATAACTCAGGAATCAGTGAATACTGAATAAGTTTATTGGAATTTTCTCATTTTTATGGGTTCCATTCATTCATCAGTCATGAACTGATTTGTAAGAAATAAATACCAACTTTTCCTAGATGCCAGGCTCTTTGGTAACCTTTTCAGATAAAACAAATATCATATGTATCCTCATCAAGTTTACATTTCAAACCAGGAAAAGATAGTTTAAAATTTACACTTCCCAATGACTAAAAGCTATAATAGTTTCAACAAGAAAATAAGTAATGTAGTATTGGGTGTAACACAAAGAATAAAATAGGAATGAGAAAGAAGACATAGCGAAATATTCAAACATATTGCAAAAGGATTTTCTGGTAAAAGGGAAAAAATGGAATATTTCAATAAAATGGGCAAATTACTTGAAAAGCAAAACACTGAAAACTGACACATGAATAACTTAAGAAAATCTAAACAGTCATATAACTACTTTAAAAAAATGAACCTGCAATTTAAAATCTTCCCACAGAGAAAATTCCAGGCTTCACCAATTTACTGTACCAAAATATTAAGGAAGAAATAACATTAAACTCTTTCAGAAATAGAACATTTTGGAAATACTGACCAACTCATTATGCAGATATATCCTGACATTAAATCTAACAAGAGGATTTCAAGACAAGAAAATTATAAACTAACCTCATTCATGAACATAATAGCAAAAATACTATAAATAATAATAAGTAGAATCCAAACATAAATAAAAAGATACAAGCTTCTACATATTTTGGCATCTGATGGGGGTCTTGGAACCAACTCCATGGATACCAGGGGATAATTGTATGTTTTTCCCTGTACTAACGGGTGGGTGGTGAATAGAGATAAGGTGGATACGCCAAAGGGATGATTTATTTCCCAAGTGCGACAAATTAGGTAGGGGAGAGATTTCATCAGGCTACTCAGAAAGATTTGCAATTTAAGACTTATAAATTGTTTATTTATGTAATTTTCCATTTAATATTTTTGGACTAGGGTTGACTACAGGTAACTGAAACTGTGGAAGGCAAAATGGTAGATAAAGGGAGACTACTATATCAGGGTAATATTATTAAGCAGTGGATGAGAACAGGAAGTCTAGATATAAGAAAGAAGATATCAGAGATTAAATACTGCAGGACAATTGTGCAAATGGAATTTCTATAACATCATTACTTCAAAGGTTAAGATATATTTTTACATGACAGGTTTATAATTTCCAGCCCATTCTTTTTTTAAATGTTAAGACTAGAGGTCTCAAATTCTGAGGTTTCTGATTCAATAACAGGAGAGAGATAGTATCAAACGATAACAAGAAGTATTTAGTCAAGCATGGCCACGTGCTAATACAGTGACTGTGAGCACATTACTCAACTTCTCCAGGCCTCAGTTTTCTCATCCCAATATGATATTAACAACACTTGTGAGGAATGAGTGAGACAATCTATGTAAGATGTTTAGCATAATGCCTGGCATATAATAAGCATAACATTGTGAGCCGTCATTACCATCATCATATAAAACTGGCTAAGGTCATTTTAGTTTAAACATATTTTAGTATCATTAATATTTTTAACCAAACAATTTAATGTATTCAAAATTTATTACTTTGTTTCTTACACAAAACAAAAAATTCCTCTGCATCCTAGCCACAGGTGCATAAACCCTTCACCCAGCCATATACATTTTATAAACAATAAATAGGTAAGGAGGACCCGTTGTTTCTCCTAAAGAACTGCTCTTGATAAAATTGCTGATATTCCACTTAATTCTATGGTTAGCAGTACTGATAAGCTCCCCCAAATAATGCAAAAACAAAATCACAAAAGACTTGACTTTGACTCGATTGGTGAACAAAAATCAAACAAGAAAATATATTTCTTCTAAAAGTGTATGAAAAAAAATCTTAACGGTAATGCAGTGAAACTGATATTAAAATAATTGGGAGAGTTCTTCAGATGCTGCCCTGAAGATACAAAAGTGAGAAAAAAATTTCATTACAAATCTGCTAATAAAAAAATAAGACAATAGAAAAAGCAACTGCTTTGCTTGGTACTAATCAATGTGTTATTTTTATATAATAAAAAAATTATTGTGTTGTTGTTTAGTCACTAATTCATGTCCAACTCTTTTGTGACCCCATGGACTGTAGGCCGCCAGGCTCCTCTTACCATGGGATTTCCCAGGCAAGAATACTGGAGTGGATTGTTGTTTCAGTCTCCAGGGAATCTTCCCAACCCAGGGACTGAATCCACATCTCCTGCATTTTTTTTCTTTTTTTTTACCCCTGAGCCACCAGGAAAGCCCAATAAAAAACAGGAATCCTATTATTAGATGGCAGGTAGCATAATATTCGGAGAAGGCAATGGCACCCCACTCCAGTACTCTTGCCTGGAAAATCCCATAGACAGAGGAGCCTGGAAGGCTGCAGTCCATGGGGTCGCTGAGGGTTGGACACGACTGAGCAATTTCACTTTCACTTTTCACTTTCATGCACTGGAGAAGGAAATGGCAACCCACTCCACTGTTCTTGCCTGGAGAATCCCAGGGACAGGTGAGCCTGGTAGGCTTCCGTCTATGGGGTCGCACAGAGTCAGACACGACTGAAGTGACTTAGCAGCAGCAGCAGCAGCATAATATTCGGAGAAGGCAATGGCAACCCACTCTAGTACTCTTGCCTGGCAAATCCCATGGACGGAGGAGCCTGGTAGGCTGCAGTCCATGGGGTCGCTGGGAGTCAGACACGACTGAGCGACTTCACTTTCACTTTTCACTTTCATGCACTGGAGAAGGAAATGGCAACCCACTCCATTATTCTTGCCTGGATATCCCATGGACAGAGGGGCCTGGTGGGCTACAGTCCATGGGGTCACAAAGAGTTGGACACAACTTAGTGACTAAAAAACAAATAAAACATAAGACCATTGTTAACAAAACCATGTGCAAATGTTATATTACTAGGTTGCAATTTTGTAAACACATTAGGAAATATCAAATTTAAAACTTTTTTACTTTTTTGGTCTTTATAAAAACTTATAAACAAAACAGTTTTTAATTCCTTCAATTTTACAAGAAACATTTTCAAAGGCATCTTTTTACTAAACTTGTCTAAAATTACAAATATCCACTTCAGCATTGCATAGCACATTTTTATTTTTCAACTGCTTGAATTTTATAATATTTTTATAGGATCAATCTGTGTCCAAAAAAGTTAATTTACATACTAGAAATCAATTTGATATTAGTTTCCAGCAATTAACCAAATACTTAGGACTCCAAATTTATTCTGACTTCAAAGTCCACGTATGTCTGAAAGAAGTCTGCATGTATATGTACACACACACACACACACTCTGACATACACACACACAAGAATTTTTGCTAGACTTTGTCTGATTTTGTTATTCTTTTCCACAGTTAATAGGGTTACCCACAGACAGAGTGCCACTAATTAGATTTACTTTTTGGCTTTTTCCATTCTTCTCTAGAAACCATTGTTTATTTTCCAAGGTCTATTAAACATTTTGAGTTGCAAATGGTAGTCACAGTAGAACATTGGGCTGTTTTTATAAATTTTCTGCTGAATCTCCATTATAGGAAAAGATAGTAGTGTTTCTCTCTATTTTCTGTTAAGGTTCAGGAAAATTCACTCTTGATATCATAGTTGAAAACCATAATAGAGAAACCAATGAATTTTACCCTCCAAGTATAGTTGTTATATACCATAATTCCACACAATTTTATGTAATAGAAGAAATAATTGTTTATTCTCCCCTGAAACCAAGTCCGGACACTGTCAAAAGTTTTTCTTTTCTGTTTTTTAACATTTCTTAAAAGTTAAACTATAAGCACAAATGCAAGTATTACTATAAAGTATCATCTGTATGGTGATGGGCTAGGTTGATACATTGTACTTACGAACAACTGCAATTACCAGAGGCAAACAAACTGCTTTCTCAATCATTTTAACATCATCCATAAGCACTGTGCAAACTGAAGATCTGAAATATTTTGATACAGGAAAATCTATGAAGTTTGAAGATTCCAGAAGTTAGGTGGATGGATGCCTTTCTCAAAAATGAGAACTTGATATGCTGTAGGAACACTAAAAGGCAATTTCCTTTCACTTTAATAAGGAAGTTATAAGATGTAGTGCAATGGGGCACACCATCCTCAGACAACTTTATTAGGCTTCAGCACAATCCCCCAAATCTACACTTGCAAATGTTAATTTGTAATTTGAACACCATGAAAATTAAATCATCACCCGAGGCAGACTGATTCACTGGCAAGGGAGCAAAAATTGGAGACCAAGGGCCATTTTCTATGGTTACCATTAGCTGATTATAGTCAGTAAAGAAGCTTATTTTACCTGTTAAAAAACCACCTCTCCGCAGAACAGGCCCATTAAAAAAAAAAAAAGGAGAAATATTTGAGCTCAAACATTTGAACAGTATATCACCAAAAGGTAATTTTTATTTGTTTATCATTTTCCTAGAAAATTGATCTCACTCTTACTCTTTTAATGTAACTTTTTGCTTTCCTACCCAATTTCTACTCTTCTACAGCATCTTTTTAAAATCTGAGAGAAGAGTTAATTCTTAGCATTTTAACCTTTGTCTGACTGACTTGTTAAAATTTAGTAGGAATTAACAGATTTCAGGCACTTAAGACTAAGGGGAAGAGGGAATCTAAGAGGTAAAGGAGGAAAGAGATGGAAAAACCCAAAATACACCTAACCAACCTGAGAGTTTGAGCCAGCTGGTAACCCTGCTTCTCAGACTCATGCAATTTCCAACAGTGATCCCTTGGTCATTTACCCATGGCAGAACAGGGCGGGGCATGTCTTGGCCAAATCTGGTACTGACCAGTTTTGACCAATAGCCTGGGAAATAAAATCATCCACTCAAGCTCATTCAAATCCCAACAAACCAATGAAAGAGGGTAAGGTCTGCATCTACCAGGGAAGATATCACAGGAAAGAGAAGAGAACAGATAGTAGGTGTTTTTTTTTCTTTTTCTTTTTAATGTTAAGTTTACACAGAACACATTAAAATTTTTTTTTGTTTTAACTGGAGGAAAATTGCTTTACAATGTTGTGTTGGTTTCTGCTGTACAACAATGCAAATCAGTCATAATTATATACATTATCTCCCTGTTGAGTCTCCCTCCCCTCCACCCATTCCACTCTTCCGGGGAACCAGGTTGCGCTCCCGGTGTTATATATCAACTTCTCACTAGCTATCTATTTTATACACGAAAGTGTATATTTGCCAATGCCACTTTCTCCATTTGCCCCACTCTTTCCCTCCCTCACTGGGTCCACAGTCTATTCTCTGTATCTGCGCCTCCATTCCTTCCTTGCACATGAGTTCATCAGTACCATTTTTCTAGATTCCATATATGTGTGTTAATATATCATATTTGTTTCTCTCTTTATGACATTTCACTTTGTATAACAGGCTGTATTTAGGTTTATAGATCAAACTAGAGCTGACTCAAATTTGTTCTTTTTTATGGCTGAGTAATATTCCATTGTATATATGTAACCACATCTTTATTCATCTGTAAATGGACATCTAAGTTGCTTTCACGTCCTGGCTATTGTAAATAATGCTGCAATGAACATCGGGGTGTAAAAATGTGTCTTTTAGAAATGTGGCTTTCTCAGGGTATATGCGCAGTAGTGGAATTGCTGGGTCATATGGCAGATTTATTTCTAGTTTAATGAATCTTCATACTAGAATACCACTTTAATGGTGCAATCAAAATGGATCAAAAATTCTCTCAAACTGGCTTCACTATATTTGAACTCACAGATTTTCAAGTGATAAGACTTTTTAAGTTGATTTTTCTTTGCCACTGAACAAGTCTTACTCTGCTAGGTAGGAACTAGATCTAGAATAATATGATGTTATTTCTTCCTTAAATTTATGGTAAGGTTACCGATGAAGCCTGGAATTTTCTTTGTGGGAAGATTTTTAATTATGGGTTCAATTTTTTTCAATGATTTGAGGTTTGCTGGGGTAGGACAGTCAGGTTTAATAAGGAAATGCTTCCATGGGAGTGGCAGCCCAGAGCCAACATCTTTAGTTCTTTCTTTGTTACTGCTTCAAATAGAGGTTAAGAGCTTAACATATATTAATTCAAAGTCTTGGCCAACTAAACAATGAATATGTATTTGTATGTCAAGATATTCTTTAGTTATGTTCAGAAGATTGCGATAGGAAACCAAAATTCAGTCAATAACATTGGTGATGAACTTTGAATTAAATCTAGTTTTTTCAAATTGATATCTAATTCTTAAAGGACAGTAAATCTCACTCACTCTGGAAACAAACCTTAAGGGTATTAAGAATATTAGCAGGTTAGTCAGTACTGGTTTTAGCACAAAAGTGATCTGAATTCTCTATTTATTGGTATAGCTTGGAGATCATATAATTAGGGGGCTTTTCATAGTTTCCTAGTAACCATTTTCTTTCAGAAACATTAGCCATAATTCACATATGCTCATTTAAGTTACCAAGCCTAAAAGAGCTATTCTCTTGTTCATTAGAGATGACTCTGCCTAGTTAAGGTTTTCACTTGGGTGTATTCTTTTGATCATTTTCTCCTGCAAATCATGGTCAAATGTCCACATTTTAATTACCAGCACACTGGCACTGCTTCTTTTGATAACGTAACACTTTTGATAATGTAACATTTTGTCCCTGGGGCAAAATGCCAAGGAGTCATCAGTGCAATTGCGCCTACTCTTTGAAGGTGAGGCAGCAAATGTCACAACAAAACACATGTGATTCATCCCTAACATTTTTATAAAACCCAACTCAATTCGAGGCATACAAGCCCATACACAACCTCGAAGCAAGACATAGAACACATGTACTGATTCCTCAGAGTTAGTACCTGCATATGCATGTGTCTTCTGTTTAGCTGCACATGCAGGATCTCTTTCAATAGCAGACATCTAGCTCCTATGTGGCAGAATAAGACCCATCCAGGGACAAAGAGAAAAACAATTTAAATATTCTTATCACCTTATAATTTGTGAGATCAAACAGAGTGAAGTCAGTCTAATAAAACTCTTGACCAATCATGCAAAATGGTTTTCTTTGAAAATTTAATATTATTTAGACCTCATTAATGTCTTAATAAGGATATCAAATTCAGTTGGTATAAACTTTATTTTTTTAAAATGAAAATTAATTAGAGCAGATTTTTATCTCAAAAATGAGATTTTATCTTACAGTCTCTTATGAGACCATTAAGGTCCAAATGTAAAAGTCAACCAATTCGTAAATATGATAGGTCACCCACCCAAAGGCAGGTAGTAACTAATAAGAAAGAAATGATTAAAAGCCAAAGAAAAGTGAGATTATTCTTTTTAAAACCATCATTCACAAATAATTTGAAAAGTTAAGCTAACAACTAAAAGGCAAATACCTTTCTAATGTCTCATAAATTTTATTTCTTAACTCATACATTCTCTGAGAAGCCCTTTCCCTGTCATCCAGGGACAATTCTTGTTATTTTACCCTAAATTAAAACAGTAAGGCAGAAACTGATGGGATGACATTAAACTATTCACTCAAAACAGTATGAAAAAAATGAATGCAGAACTTCACACACATTTTTCAAGATCTGAAAAAAACAACTATTTTTTTTCTTGCTCATTAGAAAAGGGTTGAAGAATGGACATGTGAATTAATCAGAAACACTGAGCCTCAAGAAACATCTGCAAGGAATAAAGGGAAAGGGATTCTTAATATTCCTACTAGCTTAGGATCTCAGAAAGTGTAGGCACTTGAGCTGTATTGCCTCCTCACTAAAACATAAAACTTGAATATGAAGCCAGCACCACAGGTAGCAAAACTGAGCATGGAAACAACCGTTTTGTGACCCTTGGATATAGCTATATGTGAAGCAGGTTCCATGTCCCGGGCTTTCAGTCATGTGAGCCAATAAATACCCTTTTAACTTCAGTCAGTTTGATTTGGACACTTCTTGTTTTTTCTTCTTTTAAATCAAAATATAATTGTCTTATTATATTAGTTTGATGTATATAGCATAGTACTCAATATTTTGCAAGTTACAAAACGAAGTCTAGGTACCATCTGTCACCATATAAAATTATTAGAGTATTATTGACTATATTTCCTATGCTGTACATGACATCCCTGTGACTTACTTTATAGCTGGAAATTTGTACTTTAATCTCCCCTACCTATTTCACTCATCCCTCTTTCTCCCGCCCCTCTGGCAAGCACGTTTGCTCTCTCTCTGAGTCTGCTTTTGTTTTCATTTTTGTTTGCTTTCTAGATCCCACATATAAAAGAAAACATGTAGTGTTGTCTTTCCCCTTCTGACATGTTTCACCTAGAATAATACCCTTTAGGTCCATTCATATTGTCACAAATGGCAAGACTTCATATTTTGTTGTTGAGTTGTATGAGTTTTTTGTATATTTTGGGTATTAGCCTTTATCAGATACAAAGTTTACAAATAGGTTCTCCTATTTAGTAGGCTAATTTTCATTTTGTTAATGTTTTCCTTTGCTGTGTAAAAGCTTATTAGTTTGATGTAGTCCTACTTGTTTAGTTTTGCTTTTGTTTCCCTTTCCTGAGGAGACAGATTTGAAAAAATATTGCTAAGACCAATATCAAAGAGCACATTGCCTATGTTTTCTTCTAGAAATTTTATGGACGGTTTCAGATCTTAAGTCTTTAATCCATTTTGAATTGATTTTTGTATAGGGAGTGAGAAAGTAGTCCAGTTTGATTCTGGACTAGAATCAAATACAGAAAAGTAGCTGTCTACCCAACAACATTTATTAAAGGAACTATCTTTCCCCATTGCATAGTCTTATCTGCTTTATCATAGATTAATTAACTGTATATGCTTATTTGTATTCCAAAAATCCCATGGACAGAGGAGCCTGGTGGGCTACAGTCCATAGGGTTGCAAAGAGTTAGACACGACTGAGCATGCATATACACTAAAGGCAATGTGTTTGTATTCGTGTCAGCATTAGACTGTTCTGATGGCTGTAGCACTGTTGCATAGTTTGAAATCAGGGATCTTAATACTTCCAGTTTTGTTCTTTCTCAAGATTGTTTTGGCTACTCAGGGTCTTGTATTTCCGTACAAATTTTAGAATTTTTGTTCTAGTTCTGTGCAAGATGCCATTAGTATTTTGATAGAGATTGCACAGAATATGTAGCTTGCCTTGTGTAGTATGGTCAATTTAACAATATTAATTGTTCCAATTCATGAGCCCAGTACATCACTGGACATTTAAAAACTTGCAATAAAAGAGACTTTAAATGGCACATTGCTCTATACTCAATTTAGAATCTGAAAAACAATTTTGACTGATTTCAGCATATTGAAGATCTCATTTAAAGCAAGTAGCGAAAAGGGGTTGTTATTCCCAATTTATAGACACATGAAAGAGAAGACATGAAGAAAATCATAAGCTAAGCAGAGTAGACAAATCTTCTTAAGCTTAGTGTAGTGTAATTCATAACCTTATTTTCTAATATATTCTACAAACTCCATTTCAGTTTCATGAACATTATTAGTAAAAGTGGTGAGTATATGTTAGATCAAAAGCTAAATATGGACTGATAAAGCAAGTAGGTTAATTTATATTATAGAATTAATTATCTTTTCAAAACTTATTCTAGTTCAATTATGTTGATTTCACAACAGATTTCAATGTAGAGGTGAAATGTGGGAACTATATTTAAATGTTATTACATTTCTATCCTAAGAAAGTTTGGTATATAGGAACACAAATATTTCATTAATAAGTTAAATCTCAATAGCAGGTAAAAATATATGCTTTTGCTTCTTTTAGGGATAATTTCCTTAAAGAAATAGTTTCTTTATTTTATATTTTGGTTTCATGCTTTCTGGTTATAGCCAATGTTTTCAAAGTTGACACTGATTGATGATAAAGGAAAATTTTAAAACAGCAAGGAAAACACTTTCTAAAGATGCTTTGTAGCTCTCCATAATCTAATTTGTGGGAAATGGAGAGTGGAGCACCACAGAGTGCTTTTCAATAATTTATGGTGGAGATTCATCTCCTAAGTTTAGAAACACAATTTGTGACCCAACTGTGCTGTGAACCTATTAGTGTAATTAGGCGGCTGGCTACATCCTCAACCTGGCCCTTTCTTTTTGCACTCTCTTCTGAATCTGCATAGATTCTGTGCTCAGATCCATCCCTTGGAAAATGAAAACATTTACAGTATATTTTTTATTCAGATTATTGCCAAAGCACAGAGCTGGCTGGCAGAGTCTCATTGTCAGGATTTTTCCTTTAGAGTTTAGAAAAGAAGAGAAAAACACCAATCCGAATTTTTTTTCATTTCATTTACATGTTTTAATAGACCAAGACTTCTTGATTGTGTAACGAAATCAATGACCTGGCTAAAATTTCACACTAAAAGGGAAAAAGAACCCAGGATATCACAGTCATAAGTATTTCTAGTTCAAGATTTGGTGGATTCATTGAGCTAGATTTAATATTTTAAAAAATATTTTAAATATTAACTTGAACTTAAAATGAAGAAGCAGGAGTTATGTCTTTATTTTTTTTACCTGACTATACTTGAGCTACAGAATATTGTTTTTTACAACAGAGTATTGGTCTTTATCCTACACTCCTTTCACATCCCTGAATACATATTATTATCCAAATATTGGGCTCTGAAAGAAACAGACACTCAGATTTAGAAGAAGAAAAAGAGGAAAACTTCAGACAACAAAAGGCCGTGAATTATGCATAACCCGTGTGCTCAGGGACAACTAATTAGCACTCAGTTACGAAGCAAAGTAAATTATGATGCCATCCTCCTCCATCTATAGGTTAAAGAAAAATTTTATTTTGAATATTTGTTGTCAGCAACAACCAAGCTCCACAAGGAAAACTAATTTAAAGTGTTCTACCTCATACAGTTAAAGAAAAATAACTGTATTTAACCTGGTAATGAAATCAACAGAATTATTAAATAAAATTTGTATAATCAGTTCTTAAATGGCACTTTTTAGGATAAATTGAAAATAACATCTGCATAATAAGATGGAAGACAATTTTGCTTAATTAGGAATTTAAGCAAGTTTCCTGCTATCCACACGTGTATATATTTAACTGTTTTCAAGAATCTATTATGTTGGACTTCATATAAAGAATTTTAAGCTAAAAGTGCATATATTTGGATCTGACTTCCAACTCTACCAGCATTATGAACTTGACTAAATGATTTAAACTTTCTGAGCCACAGTTGCCTAAAATGCAAAGTGGAGACTGTACTTGACCTATTTACATTATTTACCAAGTAAAAGATCTGAAAACATAACACTACGCAAATATAAAATAATGCTATTATAAAATTTTCAAAAGCATTAATCTCAAAATTACAGTGACCTTCCTAAACTAGGAGGGTAATTACATTGCCCAAGAAAAACTGCATTTCATCAAATTACTAATTCAAAGGTTCTTTCAGCTCAAAATGTTATTTTAATCCCCTATTTTGTAAATCTCTGGCATATTTAAAAAATTAATAAATATATCAGAGAAGTTCTAGATCTTTTTGCTATATCTAAACTGCTTTTAAGTAAGTCTTTAACATTTCATAAAAATTTAGCAATTCTACAATTATTAATTTAAGCAATTATAATTTTTTAATAATACATCTATTTTAATATTAGATTATTATATTCTCAGCATAATCTAATTCTGAGGATACCTTATGTGTGGGTTAAGTCAGTATTTCTGGACCTGAAGTGAAAAGTAACAATTTCCCCATGTATTCCAGGTTTATGCGTCCCTTACCTTTTGTTTACAAGAAAGTCTAAATGGGACTTTGTTTTTCATCTATAGGTTGCTTGGGCAACTGAACAGTTTGAACTAGATCTTATTCATAAATGTTGATAGTTTAGTCCCTGATAGCTGCACATAATAACTGACATTTACTCAACATATCTGTAGAAAAATTACAGAAAATAAAACATATAATAATTATTCTATGGGCTGATAGTGAACCAGTTAAAACAATCAGTTAAGGAAAATTTTTTGACCAGGATGGCAAATATCTAGTCTAAATATTTAGACCTTCACAACCTCACAGCCACTAGTTTAGAATTCCAATATAAGCATTACCAATTTCTTTCTACCCACCTCAGTCTCTTTCAGAACTTAGCACTTCAGGTATGTTTGTGCTTGCTAAGTTGCTTCAGTTGTGTCCAACTCTTCGCAACCCTATGGACTGTAGTTCGCCAGGCTTCTCTGTCCATGGGATTCTCCAGGCAAGAATACTGGAGGGGGTAACCATTTCCTCCTCCAGGGGATCTTCCCTACCCAGGAATCAAACCCGCATCTCTTATGCCTCCTCATTGGAAGTGGATTCTTTAATATTAGTGCCACCTGGGAAGCCTTACTCCAGGCAACTGCTACCAAGTCTGTGCATTTGACAATCAAGGAGAAAAATACTTCCCTATTTTGTGCTTGTATTAATAGATCATTATGTGCTTTTATTAATAACAACCTATTAGATATGCTCTTGATCTGTTTAACCAAATGAATTTTTACCTCCAGAATGAATACACATTCCTATTTATAGCAAGGCAGATGCTGACTTTAGTACATTTATCATGGTTTTGTCTAGAAATGGGTTAACAGTATTAGAAATAATAGTGTGAAAAAGGCATAACAAATAAGACCTAGATGACTATCTTGAATAAGTAAAATGGTAAACTGCAGATTTCAGTCTTTTGAAACAGTAATTAAATAAAAAGCAATTTTTACCCTGACCTGAAGAACAGAGATATTCCTAAAGAAAATTCTGATGAGAAGATATAAATTACTCAGAGTATTAATACTTTATAAATAATTTTGTGAAGAAAAATCATAGTAGCAAGAAAAAACGTAAAATCATGTTAACTTGCACTAAGACACTCAGATAACCTCTTACTGGCTTTCTCTGATGCAGTGTCAAAGTTTACATTATGTATGTTCAAATTTAGATTCTATACTGATGCAGCTTATAAGTCTCATGGCTACTCACATGCTCTCTCTTTACATGTAGTACCCATCTGTGGCTTCAAAAAAAGTTCCTTGACAAATCAGGTCCAGATTCTATATAGATTATTAGCTGCAACTGTATCACATGAGCTCCAGCCTCAGCTTCTGAGATTCAGTTCTGATATTTCTGGTTGTTTTCTAAGAGTATCCTTTTTTCTATACGTCTAACCTGGCCAATGTTTCTACTGGCACTTCTACTTTATACTTAGGCCATCCATACTTTTAGTGTTCATTTCAGCCTGTTCCTTCCTGTTCCTGAAACATTGCTGCATGATGCTCAGTCAATAATCGTGTTCCTACCATGGCTCAGTCAGGACTCAAACCACTGCTCAATGCCCTGGCCACACCACTCCTCACTTTTGCTGCTGGCCTGTCTCCTGTAATTTGATGAGCTTCTCCAAAGCCACCCACACCACCTTAACCATCATCTCAAGTCTGCTGTTTGCTACAGCAGATGATGCCTCCATACTGCAGGTGGATCCCAAGGCAAAACTACCTGAGACATACTACTTTCGTGCAATGTCGCTCTCAGGTTCCACACAGACATTATCTTGGGATATGCATCAATATGCTGGACTGGGACAGAATCAATGAAATCACCACACTGTTTCCAAACATCCTTGCGGTGGCCCAGTTCCCTCCTGATCCAAGGTTACTGATCCAGATTTCTTCTTTTGGATAAAGTCTTTCCTGAGACCACAAAGTCCATCATAAAATTTGCCATATGTTCTCCAAGCCACCCCATATCACACATTTCCCCAAATATGTCACCAAGGCTGAATGGCAGACATGCTTTTATTCCTAAGAAGTATCTCATGTCCAGATAAATCAGTGGTTAAAAATAACGTGGAAAGAGGCAAAGTGTTCTGCCTCGAATTCTATATATGGGATGTGTACAATCTCTATTCCTGGTCAGCTGAGACTCCCTGTTATTTATACATATATGTTACTCCTTGGAAGAAAAGTTATGACCAACCTAGATAGCATATTCAAAAGCAGAGACATTACTTTGCAAACAAAGGTCCATCTAGTCAAGGCTATGGTTTTTCCAGTGGTCATGTATGGATGTGAGAGTTGGACTGTGAAGAAGGCTGAGCGCCAAAGAATCGATGCTTATTGAAGAAGACTCTTGAGAGTCCCTTGGACTGCAAGGAGATCCAACCAGTCCATTCTGAAGGAGATCAGCTCTGGGATTTCTTTGGAAGGGATGATGCTAAAGCTGAAACTCCAATACTTTGGCCACCTCATGCGAAGAGTTGACTCATTGGAAAAGACTCTGATGCTGGGAGGGATTGGGGGCAGGAGGAGAAGGGGATGACAGAGGATGAGATGGCTGGATGGCATCACCAACTTGATGGACGTGAATTTGAGTAAACTCCAGGAGATGGTGATGGACAGGGAGGCCTGGCGTGCTGCGATTCATGGGGTCACAAAGAGTCGGACACGACTGAGCGACTGAACTGAACTGAACTAAACTGATGTATACCTAACCTATATATTAACATAAATGTACAGGGAAAAATTTGCTGGTGTACTTAGTGCAGCACTTTAACAGCATCATCTTTTACGATTTTAAATAGCTTAGCTGAAATCCCATTACCTCCACTAGCTTTGTTTGCAGTAATGCTTCCTAAGGCCCACTCGACATCACACTTCCTATGGCTCTAGATGAGTGACCACACCAACGTGGTTATCCAGGTTGTGCTCATTTCACATGCTAGCAAAATAATGTTCAAAATCCTTCAAGCTAGGTTTAAGCAGTACATGAATTGAGAACTTCCAGATGTACAAGCTAGTCTTAGAAAAAGCAGAGGAAACAAAGACCAAACTGCCAACATTTGTTGGATCATAGAAAAAGCAAGAGCGTTCCAGAAAAATATCTACTTCTGCTTCATTGACTATGCTAAGGCCTTTGACTGTGTGGATCACAAAAAACTGGAAAATTCTCAAAAAGATGGGAATACCAGACCACTTCACCTGCTTCCTGAGAAACCTGTATGCAGGTCAAGAACTAACAATTAGAACAGGACATGGAACAACAGACTGGTTCAAAATTGGGAAAGGAGTACATTGAGACTGCATATTGTCACCCTGCTTATTTAACTTTTACTCAGAGTACATCATGCAAAATGCAAGTATGATGAATCACAAGCTCGAATCAAGATTGTCGGGAGAAATATCAATAACCTCAGATATGCAGGTGATACCACCCTTATGGCAGAAAGCAAGAACTAAAGAGTCTCTTGATGAAGGAGAAAGAGAAGAGTGAAAAACTTGGCTTTAACCTCAACATTCAAGAAACTAAGATCATGGTATCCAGTCCCATTACTTCATGGGGATGTAAATAGATGGGGAAAAAATGGAAACAGTGGCAGATTTTTCACAGACTCCAAAATCACTGCAGAGAGTGACTTTAGTCATGAAATTAACAGATGCCTGCTCCTTGGAAGAAAAGCTATGACAAACCTAGACAGAGTTTAAAAAGCAGAGACATTACTATACCGACAAAGGTCCAAATAGTTACAGCTATGGTTTTCCCAATAGTCATGTATGGATGTGAGAGCTGGACCATAAAGAAGGCTGAGTGCCGAAAAATTGATGCTTTCTAACTGTGGTGCTGTAGAAGACTCTTGAGAGTTCCGTGGACGGCAAGGAGATCAAACCAGTCTATCCTAAAGGAAATCAACCTGGAATATTCATTTGAAAGTCTGAGGCTGAAACTGAAGCGTCAATACGTCAACCACTTGATGTGAAGAATTGACTCATTGGAAAAGACACTGATGGTGGGAAAGATCGAAGACAGAAGGAGAAGGAGGTGACAGAGGATGAGATGGTTGGGTGGCATCACCCACTCATTGGACATGAGGTTTAGCAAACTCCAGGAGATAGTGAAGGACAGAGAAGCCGGGAGTGTTGCAGGCCAGTGTTGCAAAGAGTTGGACATGACTTAGCGACTGAACAACAGGGAATCACACACTAAATTTAACCTCTACTGCTTTCTTTCTCTTTCTTGATACTTTCCCCTTCACTGTGTATGTCTCACTGCACTTCACTAAAAGGGATATGTAATCAAAATTCTCCTTTATTTATGACCAGTTGGAATATAGTCTCTGGGTTATAGAAAAGGAAGAAGCTTTGCCTTCTCTCAAAAACATAGAGATAAGAAGCATAGAATTAAAAGTTCTATATTAAATAATATTAGTTATGTTGCAGATATGAAGAAACAATGAAAGTACAGTTCAATGTTGGACCTCCATGTTCAGTAAAACAGAAGATAAAAGCAGTCTTGAAATAAGCACTTCTTAAAGTCTCAAATTTATTAATGCATGGCTAACTGAAGAATGACAATAATGATAGAGTCATGGGTTACTCTTACAAAATACTTAGGTCATACAAGGAATGTTACTAAAAGTACCTACCTTATAACTAGTACTATGCAGAACTGACAGAGAATAAAAATAAAGTGTGCAAGCTCTGTTAAACACTTAGCTGCTAAGATAAAGCTATTTTTGGGGACAACTTATCTACCATTTGCCAGAAGTAAAGGCTTCCAGCAGTATTAATGGTGCTGATCTTCTATCTCTAAAACAAAGGCAAGGTTGAAGAAAAAATATCAAAGCCCTGGAGTTGAATCAGAAATCAAAGATGTAGATGTCATAATTAGAATCAGGCACCAACATACTCCAATTACTCTCCATTAGTGAATATTTCACAATATTTTTGTTGATTTTGCCTGCTCACATAACCTAGGTGACCAGAGTTTGAAGGACTTCCAAAAACATTCATTCCACAGACATTTTTGTAAAACTTTGTATCTGTTGGGGACTGGAGTGTCAGTCTGATTACCTTTACTTCTCTAATAAATGGCCACTAGCTTCAGCTTGAATGTCTCTAATAAACAGACCACACTCTTCCAAGATACTTGTTTCATTTATTAACATCTTTGTTAAAAAGTATTTCCTCAATTGGAAACAGTTTGTTTCCCAAAATAAAGAAACGGTAAATAGTTTTTGGTACTTCAAACCAATAAAATGTTTCCAACTGAGAATATTTAATATCATGGAAAATGGCAAGAACAGGATGATCGGTAAAACTTACATACAAAGGTATGGTATTTATTATATTGGCAGAATAAACTGAAGATTTTAATTATCTGAGATACCAGAGGTCATTAGTGAAAGGGTGAAGGGGGAAGGACATTTTCTCAAAATTAAACACATATACAAATAAGTTGATTTTATTATATGGTTAGTAAAATTCAGTAATACAACTCTGGACATCATATTATAAGGAACAAAAAGTGATGAAATGTTACAGTTTTGGGGGGCATGCAGTGAAGCTTTTTAAATATAAACTCATTTATTTTAATGCTACAAACATACAGAAAAGTGAGAAAACCATAGCTGTATATTTCAGTGATTTAACACAAAGTAAATACACCCAAGAAACCAGCCAAATCAATAAATAAAACAGTATGAAAATCACAGTAGCCCTCTTCATGGCCCTCTCTGTCGCTAACTCTAAGTAACTACTAGCTGGACTTTTAACACCATAGATTGCATTTGACTGCTTTTTAACATGGTAAACATTAAATCATACACTAGGCACTGTTGTGTTTTACTTCTCTCCTTAACATTATCTTTGTGAGGTTGCCAAATATTATTAAATATAATAACAGCTCATTCATTTTCACTAATGTATGATATTTCACTACTGCATGAATGTCACAATTTATCCATTCTAATTTTGAGGAGCACTGGTGTGTTTCTGTTTCTTGGCTATTAGTAATATAAGTAATTATAAGTAATATAAATATTCTGTACATACAGTTTTCATAAACACATCTTGGTGCACACAATTCTAATGGGAATGCAGCTAAATGTGTAATGCTGCATCAGAAGGTATGCATATATTCAGATTTAGTTTAAACAGTTTTGAGCTCAACGGAATTAAAAAAAAACAAACCTAGTTCTATAAAAAGAGTCGTCGTCAGTTTTGTCAAAATATTCTAGGGCTCTATCAACTTTCCCAATAGTTTTCTTACTCCTCTGACATACAAGTTATTCCCCCCATCCTTCATTTTTCTTTGTAAGCATCTGCTACTGCTAAGTCGCTTCAGTTGTGTCTGACTCTGTGCGACCCCATAGACGGCAGCCCATCAGGTTCCTCTGTCCATGGGATTCTCCAGGCAAGAACACTGGAGTGGGTTGCCATTTCCTCCTCCAATGCATGAAAGTGAAAAGTCAAAGTGAAGTCGCTAAGTTGTGTCCGACTCCTAGCAACCCCATGGACTGCAGCCCACCAGGCTCCTCTGTCCATGGGATTTTCCAGGCAAGAGTACTGGAGTGGGGTGCCATTTAGCACGCCACAAATATTGCAGGTGTCCTCTTACTGGTCAATCAACAGAACAGTCTATCAATTTCAACAAGAATTTCAAAAGCTTTGATGTTCAAACTGTTTTCTAACATTCTCAGCAAGTTAATAAAATTCTTAATCTTTAAAAAAATTGACTTTGCATCTAATTTGCATTATATTTTTTAAAAGAGTCCTTTCTAACTTGTATCCAAAAATCAGCAGGACACTGACTAAGAAGGAAACTGGGTGAGTTTAAAAAAAGTGATGATAAATAGGAATTTTTGAGTAGAAATAAATGTTACAAATACTTAATTCGTCAAGAAATCGTTTTCTCCTGTTCTTCTGTATGCAACCAAATAACTGTTAAAAGTCTAATAATGACCACTTAATTTGAATATTGTACATACATAAAATCTTGAAAGAAAAGATATACCAAACTATTTCTTGATGGTGGGATCAAAAGTGATAACTATTTTAGTACTTCCTTTCGTTTTGTATAATAAATATACATTATTTGTAAAAGTGGAAAATATCCATAATGATTAGACCAGAAGTAAAATTTGCTTCTTTGGCAACATCTACTCATTGGTCTTTTTTTCTGCTTTATGCAGCCACACAGAATAAATTTAGCCTATTTTCCACATGAGAGCTCTTGAAATAGTTTATAACAGTTATGGCTGTTTGTTCTTCATAGGATAAATATCTACACATCATTCTACAGTTATTCCTATGAAAGTTTCAGGATCCTTTGCAATTTAACTACTCTCCTTCGGACACACCCTGGCTGGGTTTTTCCAATTATATATTGTAATTGAAATGTGCATATAACAGAAGCCAATGCAGACTTTTAAACAACCAAACTTATAGATTTAGTAAGGTTTGTAGTAGTCTTTTTAGATGTATATGGTGATTAACAAAAAAATTCTTGCTACAATATTGTCTGGATAATAAAATATAGTTTATAAGCACCACAAATGTAAACATTTCTACTGTTTATGAAAATAATTTGAACTTTATAGTTTAAATTTGCAAGGTTAATAAAGTCATTACTTTGATGTTTGCTTTAATATATTTCAAATTATATGTTATACATGAATAAAAGGACTGATGGACCCTGCTGCATTTGCTTTTCCCTAAAATGGACTAATAACACAAATGGTTCTATAGTTTTTAAGTTCAAAACATATTATTCTCTTCTGTTTTATAAAGATCATAAATTTATCAATATTTATCTTTACTTCCCAAAGCAAAAATCTCATTCAAAAAATAGGGTAATGTTATAGAACATGATTTTGGCAAGAAGTATATAAGTGTTTCTGTGAAATATAAGAATAATATTGAAATAAATCAGCATGATGAAGTATTTCTTCACATAAGGTTATTTTAGGTGTCAATATATTTCACCATAAATCTTTTTAAACTCTTTCCTATTTTTATTTATACCACTGACTCTAGATTTGGATTTTTAAAAGGTCAACAATGCCATAGATACACTGTCAATAAACATTTTTCATTATTTTAAATATATCAATAATCCCATGTTATTTTTAAGGTTGCAAGAAAGAATCTATCAACATGGGAATTCAACACTTTTCAACTGTTTGGAAGTATATTTTAATATAAAACTCACATGGTCACAAGCATTCACTCATTGATATTCATTGAGAAAAATTTTTTTTTGTAATAGAGAAAAATTGGAGACAAACTAAATACCCAAGATCAGGAAAAAGGTTAATCACATGGATAACGTGTATCTAACTGTTTAAATAAATTGAGAGTATTTATAGCTTTTAACATATACAGTTGCCCTTGATATTTAACTGAGTTTTAAAAAGAGCATCTTGCAGGAAAATATACATACATATACACACAGAAAAGCACATTTGTATATTTGTAAATGGATAGCAAAAAGTTTGAAAGAACCATATTAACAGTGCCTTCCTCAAGGAAGTAGTACAGACAGAAACAAAGCTTTAGTTTAAATTTTTACTCTTAATATGATTTTTATAATAAACACCTACTATGTTTGTAATTTAAATAACCAAAATATTAAAATAATGAACATGAAGAGCAGGGTTAAAGGAGAAGATCCGACTTCAAAATGTATCCCTTTTTTTTGCTTTTTCAAGCCTTGTAAAATCTGTGCTAAACACATTTTTTAAATCTCTTTATTAAACCTCCCCGCCTGCCCACACACATACCTTGGCATGTGATTGGAATAGTGACCAATGTTGATGAATGGCTGGCTTTAGAGTAGTGATGTTATATACACCAACCTAGAAAGCCATGAATAAATCTGAATATAACAATAAACTATTTTTGGTCATCTTCTGAATTCCAAATTAGATAGAGTTCTCTAACTTTAGTGGAAGCTCTGTGTATGTGTCGGAGTGCAGAAGCCAACCAAGGGTAGTGTTTGTCCCACTGAATTTCAATGTCTCTGCATATTATCCTCTTGGCTGGCCCGATGACAGGCCCTTGCCGGTCCTACTCTCTTAACAGAGAGCTACGCTTTTTAAATAGAGCTTTCTTGTACCAGGAAAGGTTCTCTTTCCTTGTGCTCATATTTTGTTCTTTAAGGGCAAATGAGCCTTTATGCCATCAGTAGCTCATGCACAAAGTCAAGAAGTGTCTGACTTATAAGCAGGTTTTTGTTCAAAAGGTTAAATAAAAGTCTTCTTTTCATGCTCTCCATTTATTTCCAGCACCTAGTGAAAAGGTCAAATCACTTTCCGGGTATTTCCATATATTGCTGTCAACTAGTTTTTACCCATTTAACTATCGATGCATAAAAGGAGTATTTGACTCAGGAAAGCTGATGTCTCATAACAATGCCTTTATTTCTAACTCTCTGTAAACAGCTGTGCCTCCAGGCATTTGGAAAGAGATAGGCCTGGCTAGAACACACACACACACACACACACACAATTGCTGGCACTGAGGAACAGTACTGAGTTTAAATTTTCATTAGAAAAAGGCTCTGTGAACATCAACTCATTATTACAGGTACTTCTTTTTTTTAATAATGTTAATACTCAATCTCAACACAATTATAGAGACCACCCAGCATTATATATTTTAGCATTAATTATATTCCTAACAGGGCTTGCCTAGTGGCTCAGTGGTAAAGAATTCCCCCATCAATGCAGAAGACACAAATTAGACCCCTGGGTCGGGAAGATCCCCTGGAGAAGGAAACAGCAACCCATTCCGGTCTTCTTACTTGGAGAATCTCATGGACAGAAGAGCCTGATGGGCTACAGTCCATGGTGTCACAAAAGAGTCAGACACATCTTAGGGACTCAAACAATAACAGCAACAAATACCCATAATAACATAGTCAGGGAAATCATTTAGTGAGCAGAAAATGTAAAAAATGTAAAGCTGATTAACCCCATCATATAGAACATAATGCAAATATATAAACAAATTACACAACTCATTCAAAATAACTTGCAATGAAAACAATGTCAGTCAGTCAGTCAGTTCAGTCGCTCAGTCGTGTCCGACTCTTTGTGACCCCATGAACCGCAGCACGCCAGATCTCTCTGTCCATCACCAACTCCCGGAATTCACTCAAACCCATGTCCATCGACTTGGTGATGCCATCCAACCATCTTATCCTCTGTAGTCCCCTTCTCCTCCTGCCCTCAATTTTCCCAGCATCAGGGTCTTTTCAAATGAGTCAGCTCTTCGCATCAGGTGGCCAAAGTATTGGAGTTTCAGCTTCAGCATCATTCCTTCCAATGAATACCCAGGACTGATCTCCTTTAGGATGGACTGGTTGGATCTCCTTGCAGTCCAGTCAACTCTCAAGAGTCTTCTCCAACACCACAGTTCAAAAGCATCAATTCTTTGGCGCTCAGCTTTCTTTATAGTCCAACTCTCACATCCATACATGACCACTGAAAAAACCATAGCCTTGACTAGACGGAACTTGTTGGCAAAGTAATGTCTCTGCTTTTTAATATGCTGTCTAGGTTGGTCATAACAATGGATAATCACCAAAAAAAGTTAAAGCAACTCAGTGTAATTTGATTTATATAACTACTTAAAGAAAGTTGTGACTTGAGCTAATAGAACTAATTTTACCTTCCAAGATTAGTGAAAGCTAATTTATAGTTGATTAAGTATATAATCTGTTGCATGATATGATTATTGTCTTAAGAAAATGCATAATTCATTTTCCTGCAGCTGTCAATTCTTATATGGTTGATATGATGAATGCAACCCCCTGATTTCCTATAATACAAATTCAGCTTTTCCCAACTACCTGAAAGTGGAACACTCCTATGAAATATTTAGTAAGCTGTAATGGTGTAAAGTGAAAAAGCAATCTCCTTTGAACACATCTTGCTAACTAACACACAAAATAGAGACCATGCTTACAGACACAGTTCAAAGCTATAATGGATTAATTCTGAGACACTGGGTGTAGTTCCCAGGGAATTCACTTGGGGGCGCCACTCTCACTGCTCCTGCACTATTTAGGCTCACTACAAAATAAAGGCTAGATACTTTTTGTCTTTTTTCATAAGTGTGAAAATCCTCTTCAAATTTCTTTTGGTTAGTGAAAACAGGAACTGATGTAAGTTTTTTTGTAAAAGCAAAGTGGAATAAAGTGAAATTCTGAAAAGTCAGGCATTGTATTGGCAATGGGGGCATAATCTTCTTAGGTTATATAAGGATTTAGCCTCTTGAATAATTTGAGAAGCTCACTTTTAACTAACATTCCCAGTCCTGAATCTTACATTCATTGTATCTTCTAGGGAAATTTAGTCATTAAATGAAAGAGATGGAAAAAGATAATATGTTCTATTTTTAGTACATACAAATTTAAATGGATGAAAGTGTTATTATGACAAAGATTATAAAAAGTACTTGATGCTAATGAGCAACAGGAGGGGTTAGCAAAACCCCACTTTCTGAACAATGACAGTAGAACTGTGGTGTCATTCACAACTTATATTTTGGAACCAAACATTTATCTTAAAATCACAGTTGGCACTATTTTATTTATTCACTAGTGCTTCCTTTGGGTATGGCATAGAATGAAGAACTATTAACATGCAAGGGAAAAAAGTTCTGGCAAAGTCAAATAACTAGATTCTGTTGTATCTAGGATACCATCATCTCATCCCATATGCTTAAAAAATAAATATATTTGGAAATAGCAGTTTAAATACTAAAATAAGAATGGGATATACAGTGCTTGGAGGATAGAAACATAGTGATCTAGTTTCCCCCTTTTATTTACAAGATGTGCAACTTAGTATGTGGAAAATATATACTGAGATATCTATTCAGGAACCTATTTCTTTATTGATGTTGATAGTAAATCCCTTCATTAGTGACTGCTGTAGCCAGAATGAAGGTTTTCTTCTCCTGCTAGATACATACATATAAACTTACATACAAACATACATTTGCATATATATGTGTGTGTGGGTGTATACATGCTTCAGTCATGTCTCTTTGTTATCCCATGGACTAAAGCCCGCCAGGCTCCTCTTGTCCATGAGATTCTCCAGGCAAGAATGTTGGAGTAGGTTGCCATGCCGTCCTCCAGATAATCTTCCCGACCCAGGGACTGAACCAAGTCTTTTATAAGTCTTCTGCATTGGCCGGTGGGTTTTTAACCACTAGCGCCACCTGGGAAGCCCATGTATGTGTGTGTGTGTGTGTGTGTGTATACATACATACATACATACATACATAAATATATACCTGTACATCTTGACTGTTTTGGTAATATTTAACTCAGGGCTAATATTATTATTAAAGCATAGCACATTTTAGAATGAACCATAATTAACACCTGAAAAACCAAGACTAAAAAAACAAAACCAAACAAAAAAGCATCCTCAGTGGTATTGCTAGTGCTTATTTCCTGTTTATTTAACTCTATTTCCTTCTGTGAGGTATATATTTGTGCTCCCTATAAGTTTCCAACCTGGCTTTATGAAAAAAATGAAACTATTTACCCATTGGTCTTCTTTAGTTTAATTTTCTGTTAAAGAAAATATAGTTACATTAAATTACTAAATAATTTCCCCTGATATCATAGTACACAAAATTAATGCTAAAATATAACATCTTATTCTTGTGGAAATTATAATCAAAAGCAATGAGAGAGTTTCCTTCAAAAAACCTCAAGTCAACAAACCACCTTACGTGAAACAGGGCTTTATCATCTCTGGTTAGTCAGTGATAACTGAGATCCTATCTCAACTCTATGGAAGTGAGTTTGCATCAGGTCAGGGACTATTGTGAATTCTATTATCTGTGGTACTCTAGCAAATCAGGGTCTCCTACTGAGTTATATTGCTTCAGGAGAATAATTCAGATATTAGGAGTCAATCAGCCATCAGCTTGGGAGCCTGGGGCATACACTGGAACTGAAGCCTCAAATACTCCCCCTTGAGAATTTTATCAGCCCTCATCAAAGTTGCTGTCCCTGGTTTGAAGCTGTACATTTGTGTCTGGGCTGGGGCTGAATGAGCCCTCTTGGGATGTGGACAAACCAGCTGCTAATTAACTAGGCTCTATCTGACCACTGAAAACCCCAGAGAGAAGGAAAAATACAGATTTCCCATGGTGTTACAGCATAAAAAATGATAGATATTTCAAAGTAGCAGTATGGTGTAAGCTTCCACTCAAATGGATAAAACCTATTATAGACATAGTTTTTAGTTCTATTACTCTGAGAATTACAATATTTCAGATAATTCAGGCTCTTACAAATCCACTGACAATCCAAGGTATTCAACTGATTGTGGTTCTCCTAATGAAGATAAAGGTGCATATAGGAATATATTAGGAGAGGTTGGGGGGAGGACAGAGAGGAAGATGCATCATGATTCCTTGAGTACAAGTCTCAGCTTTGCAGGAAAGTGTGTCTAGCAATTGGTGAGGGGTGTATATATGTGTATATGTGTGTGTATGGGGGTATATCTTGCCTTTTCTATTGTTTCATATTTCTTATTTCCAAGCATCAATGTGAATCTTAATCTGAATGAAACAATGTATCCTGTAAGAGAAATGAATATGCTCAGTTCAGTTCAGTTCAGTCACTCAGTCGTGTCGGACTCTTTGTGACCCCATGAACCCTCAGCACGCCAGGCCTCCCTGTCCATCACCAACTCCTGGAGTTCACTCAGACTCATGTCCATCGAGTCAGTGATGCCATCCAGCCATCTCATCCTCTGTCACCCCCTTCTCCTCCTGCCCCCAATCCCTCCCAGCATCAGAGTCTTTTCCAATGAGTCAACTCTTCGCATGAGGTGGCCAAAGTACTGGAGTTTTATGCTAGACAAAAAGAAATAGTTCTTTTCACCTGATCACAACCAATACAAAGGTGGAAAATGCTAAATGTTGATATGAAAGAAGTCCTGTACATAATATCAATGTCCATGAGCACAGTCATCAGTCATCTATTATCTTTAATTTGTTCTCACTTTGAAGAGTCCTTGCATTGGGAATTGAAAATTTGTGTGAAATTAACTTTTCCTGAATAACTCTGCAGCCCTTTCAAACTTATAAATGCCTCTTTGGATAGAAGATTGATAAAAGAGGGAGGCTGTTATATAGTTTGTTTGTATTGTTTTAGATTTCTGAAATGTAAGTTTCCTGAGGGCCTCATCTCAAAACAGGTGAATAATGAAAACTGCCTTTGGAATGTAAGATAACCTATACTAGGCATGTGTGAAAGTAAAAGCTGAAATAAATCATGGCATATTATTTCTGAGTGAGTGCCATACATCTGTGTTAAAAAATAGATTGTATATTGCATATGTGTATACACTTGTATATTTTTAAACTCTTCTAAATATAATTATTTAAGAATTTAACATTTTTCATTGCCACACAAGTGCTAAATTATTTTTTAAAAACTCACAAAAGATAAGAGTATATTCAAGATGGAGAGAAAGAAAAATGACCAATGTCCAAGTAAAATACTGAAATAAGAGGTGACAGATGATATGTGTGAAATGATCTGATATAATACTTTATGAAAACTAGCCAAATGTCTATCTAGCACTGATTATGAAAGAGCTTATGATGTTGTCAGAGAATGATGTGGTCTTAGATACACAAATGTTAGACCTAGGAAGGGCTTTTGAGTCATGATCTGGGTTATTCCTTCAGCTTTTATGAACTTTGATATCACTCTATGCATATGAAGGACAAGGTCCAGAAAAGTTCACTGTATTGTCAAAGTCTCCAAGAGCAAAAAGAGGTAAAGTTGGAACTAGAAGTCAGATCTTTCTTCCAAGGCACTACCTTTATCATTAACTCTTATTATGGAACTGGCTTCCAAAACTTTCATAAATAAGCCCAAAGGTTAAGTAGTTTTCAGAAAAGATAATACTTAAATATAAGAGTATCAGGACTCATAAAAGATACATATGAATAAGAAAAAGGATCAAGTAGATTCTAGCTTTACATTTGTTATCACATCTGTTTTTTATGGCAAATGTATCAAGAGTTGTTATGGCTTTTGAGAATCATCAGCATCAGAGAGAAAGAGAGTGAGAGAAAAACTAAAGCTTTATAGATAATACTTCCCTTACTACATGTTGTGTGCACTCAAATATTTTTGATTTGGTGTTTAAAAATCATGGTCTCAGGGAACTTCCCTGGCAGTCCCAGTGGTGAAGACTTTGCCTTCCCACTCAAGACTGGCGCTCTGTGACAACCTGGAGGGATGGGGTGAAGTGGGAGGTGTGGGAGGGTTCAAGATAGGGGGACACATGTATACCTACGACCAATTCATGTTTACGTATGGCAAAAGCCACCACAATATTGTAAAGTAATTATCCTCCAGTTAAAATAAATAAATAATTTTTTTTTTTTTAAAGACTTCGCTTTCCAATGGAGGGGATGCATGTTCAATCCCTGGTCAGGGAGCCAAGATGCCACATGCCTTGTGGCCAAAAAAATAAAGCAGAAAAATAGAAGCAATACTGTGATACCTTTAGTGAAGACTTTAAAAATGGTTCACATCAAAAATATCTTTAAAAAAACAATCGTCTCAACCTGCTAAATTGATTTCTCACACTACTAATAGTCTCCTCATCAGTGAGAAGACAATTGTAACGAAGGCCAGACCACTAAGTTTGTTGGAGCAAGAACTGACCGGGGTTTCTTAGAGTACTGATGAGGTAACAGTGATAGTCAGCATATTCGCTTCTTCAGTGCAGAGGCTACAGGAACCTGATGAAGTAGAAACGAGATGGGCAAAGATTTGAGTCTTTACATAAGTGAGTGACTAGGGTAAGATTGACAGTCAGTCAGGGTTTAATTTGTTGCCTTGCTTTAACCAATTTTAAATACAGGTTTAACATTACTATTAGGAAGTCAGAATTACAATTTTCTTCAAGGATTTATATAAAACTATTCTTAGAATTTATGAGAATGAGAGAAAAGACGAAGAAGCAGAATGGAGAGTTCACAGAGTTATAGAAAAAGTGAGAAAGAGAGAATTAAAAACACAGATAGATTGACTGAAACCTACATGTGGCAATCTTCCAATTTTAATTCTCTGGGATTACTAGAAGAGAAATCTTTAGCAGTATTCAAAACCAATAGATCCAATAAGTAATGAGCTATGCAGTATAAAATGAAAGAGATATGCAGTATAAAAAAAAAAAGAGATATGCAGTATAAAGTGCTTGTTAAGTAGGGGCTATACAAGTTAATTCAGAGTCACATGATGCATATTTAACCCAGACACTAAAGATGAAGTCATATCATGATATGCATACAGTTTTTATCTACTATTTGGTGTCTGCAGTGTTCAAAAATAATTTTTACATTTACTAATTCATTAGAAGTTAACAGCACCACAATATAGGCAGGGATAATTCAGAACTTCTATTGGTTTTTAAAACAGTATTAAAAGTTTAGCCCTATAATGTTGAAACAATTGAGAAGTTTAGAGAATATAAAGAAAAATTACCCCCCTCCTACAATTAACAACTATTAAGTGTGCTGTGTATTCTAGATTCCCTTTTCTACTAAGCATTTCTACTGAGTACTTAAGTGCATACACACACATGCTAGATAGATGACAGGCATATAGATATCTTGCTGCCGCTAAGGCGCTTTAGTCATGTCCGACTCTGTGCGACCACAGAGACAGCAGCCCACCAGGCTCCACCGTCCCTGGGATTCTCCAGGCAAGAACACTGGAGTGGGTAGCCATTTCCTTCTCCAATGCATGAAAAATAAAAAGTGAAAGTGAAGTCGCTCAGTCGTGTCCGACTCCATGTGACCCCATAGACAGCAGCCTACCAGGCTCCTCTGTCCATGGGATTTTCCAGGCAAGAGTACTGGAGTGGGTTGCCATTGCCTTCTCCAAGCATATAATTTCTATTCACTTCTTTAATGTCTTAGACCATTCCATGTTTAGATACATGTCTCTATCCCATCCTAATTTACAGAAATATCATAATTCAACCCTTCTCCAATCATCTTGTGATTGTAAACAAGAAGCCTATGTGCATGATATTGTATGAATGTATAAATATGATATGCAGATATATAAGTAGAATATAAAAGTGAAGTCACTCAGTCGTGTCCGACTCTTTGCTACCCCATGGACTATGGCCTACCAGGCTCCTCCGTCCATGGGATTTTCCAGACAAGAATACTGGAGTGGGTTGCCATTTCCTTCTCCAGGAGATTTTTCCCAACCCGGGATTGAACCTGGGTCTCCCACATAATAGGCAGACGCTTTACCATCTGAGCCACCAGGGAAGTCCTAAGTAGAATATAAAAAGTCAAACTTCTTGCAAAGTATTATATTAAAAAATTTAAATGACAAATTGACCTGCAAAATGTTTCCAATAATATATTATACTGTCCAGTTTCCCCATACCATTACCAACGTTGGGTAACGCTAATATTTTGAAAAGCTTTTGAAAATGTTCAGGGTGAAGAAAGGTAATGTTTTCTTCTTAAGCATATGTCACAAGGCCATTTGTATATCTCTTTTGGTGTATTTTGTTTGCATATCCTTTATGCATGTTTGTATTGAGTTTGTCTAGTGGTCTGTAGGAACACTATATATTACTTATAGATTTATGGTATATAGCTACTCAGCATCTAACATATATATAACATTATATATTAAGGGTTTCCCAGGTGGCACTCGCAATTAAGATCCGTGCTGCCAAAGCAGGAGACACATAAGAGACCCAGGTTCAATCCCTGGAGAAGGGCACTGCAACCCACTCCAGTATTCTTGCCCGGAGAATCACATGAATAGAGGAGCCTGGTGGGTTACAGTCCACAGGGTTGCAAAAAGTCAGACACAACTGAAGCTACTTAGCACAGCATGCCACGACATATTATATATAGATTTATGGTATGTATTCACATATTCACCCCATCCAACATATATGTAACATACATCCTCTCTCAGTCTACAACATGTCAAATCTGTAATTTTTTTCTATATAGCTTCTGAAGTATATATCTTGATGGTAGGAATTAAAAAAAAAAAGCAAAACAGACTACAGGTGAGCACATAGGAACTCAAAGGTTTAAGTGATTTGCCCACAGTCACACAGGTATATACTGGTGAGTCAGAGGGTCTGACTTCAGTTGGCTGGACTTCCTCTGGCTGGAGCTCACACAAATTACAGAAACAAAAAAGCTGTATGATATTTTTGGCAGGCTTTATCTTAGTGTTCTTGAATATATTATACATATATAAACATGCACACATACCACACACACACACACCCACGTACTATTTTAAAATTCTTTCACCCTCATACATAAAAGACTACTTTCCACAGACCATTTTAGCTTCAGATGAAGTGAAATTGAGCTTAAAATCCACTTTAATTAAAATCAGCTCAAAAAACCTGAGACTGAATTGTCAGTGCTAGGAAAGAGATTTAGAGTTTTAACTCGTAAATAAAACTTTTGGTCCTTTTGGAAGAGAACCTTAGAAATCTCTCTTGCTCACGTTAGCCTCATCCTAAAGAGACTCATCAGTTAATAGTTATGTATGTAAGTGATATTAGTATAGCTATATTGATTCATCAGTAAATGATAAGCACAGAGTTTGGATTTCAGGACCTCAATCCTATTATTTCCATCACATCAAATCGATTCCTTATCCATCTACTTCTCTCAATGAATAAACAATGCAAAACCACCATCTACATTTCATTATCTGGCTACTGCCAACACATGGATGAGCTGGAACTATAAATTGTATATAAAAATAAAGCCTCATTTAGCAATGCAAATTTTTATGAAAACATAATGTATCGAATTTACGATTTACAAGGTACAACCATTTGTAACAGATGTTAAATATTTTATACCCTTTTCTTTGCAAAGAAGTTAAATGAAACATTTATTGCATATGTGAAACATCAAACAGTCCCTCATGATAATTCCACAACTTAAAATTAAGACAGATGGATTTCTAAAGATCAGTCTATCTTGAAATTAGTATAAAAACAAAACAGGTACATTTTAATTTTTAATGAAAAATGAATGGAATTGAGGAATATTTTCCAATTTGCTGTACCATTATTTACAAGAGTTTCTGATAGATTTACACCAACTTTCAACAACTGCAGACTTTTATCATTAAAATTACTACCTGAACATTTGAGATAGGTGACCCAAAAATAACCTTTGCACAATTTTATTTGGAGTAGAAGCCTCCTAAAATATTTCAATCATATTGTAAGTGAACAATAATATGGACTTTAGCAGTAACAGATTTTTAAAAATGTACTTTTTCTCACATACTACTTCAATATATTCAAAGAAAATAGGTAACAGCCATCAAAATAAGTATTTATTTATTAGTGGTAGTACTATTAGTAAAGCACAAGTGTTATTTATTTCAATCTTGACATAGTCCATATAACCACAGACTTTGATCTTCCTGTGCTTAACACTTCCTTCTAGATAGTTTAAGCACAAACAATGAACCTTCATATTTCCAACATAATATACAGTTCAGAATATGGAAAGTAGCATTATTCTCAATTCCAGGTGAAGATGCAAACAGGAGTACAGCAGAATTCTTCAACAAAAGCCCCAAATCTGAGAGGTTGGGAATAGTGTGCATCACCAGGATTTTAATAAGAAATTTATGCCAATTTCCACAAATGTTTTTCCATTCATTAATTTAGGACTTATTGGTTGTCGACCATGAGCAAGACCCCTTACTAGGCACAGGAAGTCCCTCCCCCAAAATAAGCTTATGTCCTTATGAGAGTTCATTATCTATCAGAACAAACAGGTAAGTATAATGGTTACAAAACAACGTGCTCAACAGAGAAATGAAAAAGGGAGCTGGCAGTGAGAACACAAAGCAAAGGGAGGCTTCCCAAGGGTAAATAATCTGTTGCAGCCCCTGCTACAACACCACTGCCTAGCTTAGAGTTGGAGTCTAGTGAAAGTCTTGAAAGTGTTGGTCATTCAGTTGTGTCGACTCTTTGAGAATCTATGGACTGTAGCCCCCAGCCTCCTCACTCCACGGGATTCTCCAGGCAAGAGTACTGGAGTGGGTTGCCTTGCCCTTCTCCAGGAGGTCCTCCAGACCCAGAGATTGAACCCAGGTCTCCTGCATTGCAGGCAGATTCTTTACTATTTGAGCTAACTGAGAAGCCCTAGTCTAGACTAGAGTCTAGTAAGTGATCAATTAGCCTTTGTTAAGTGGCTGGATGGATAGATGGATGAAGCTGGACTTTCCCTTGGAGAAGGAATGCAACAATGGATAGATACGGATTTTAAAAGACATAATTAGGTTTGTCAGACAGATAGGGCTAAATATTTGGGCTAAGGCACAAAAGTCTGGATGCATGTTTTATTCAGAACCCTTCAAATAGCACTTGTCCAGGGGAAAAGTGGGGAGAAATTCACAGGAGATAAGATTGAAGAGGTAAAAAGGACACACTGAGGAATTCTGATTTTATGATGCAGGCAATGGAGATGGTACTCAGCACAGGGTTATTTCTATACATACCAATTTCTCAGTAAATCCTGACTGAATAAACTGAATGATTTTCTTGCAATAGATAAAGAAATTAATGTTGAAATATGGAGAAATTTATATGTAATTCACAGTCATACTCACCATCAAATGTATCATACAGTATTGAAATCAGTATATAATTCCCTCATTCACAATACAGCAAGAAGTGATTTAAGGTTTACTTTTTAAGACATCATAGGAATAAGAGAATAATAATAATGCTAGCAGCAATGAGTATACATCAGCAAGCTCCATTACATATATTTAGTCTTTTTTTCAAAGTCCATTCACAACTAGTATCTCATTTGGTTCTTTCTTGTTTCGGAGTTCACAGTGTTATTGGAAGTATAATGAACAGGTATTAAAAATACCCACAAAATGGAATATAACAACTTTTGATTAGGTATCAAAATGACTGTCATGGACTAGGAAGCAATAAATGGCAAAGCTGCACAGCCATGGTATGACCATGTTATGGGAGTCATTGTCCCAACTCTCCTGACTTTATCAGGCTGTAACCTTAAAAATATGAGAGGAGAAATCCAATGAATCTCTCCCACTTTTTATGATCAGAGAAGTAAAAAAGTCAAGGCCTTTGAAATTTAATATATTATTTTATAAGATCACTAATATCTAACCCTTAACTTCCTTCCATCCTCTTAGAGGTTCCTTAAGGTTTCATTATTGCATTTTGAATCCACTGTGTTACAGAAGCAGTTTCTAGTGTGTGCATCATAATGCCAATACAGTTGGATGTGGGACAAGATGAAATGGGGTGGGATATGATGAGAAGGTATGGTAGGAAAGGAAGAGGGAGGAGAGGTAAGGGATGGGAAGAGGAGAACAGAGAGAAAGAGAGGCAAGACATGGCATGGCTTGGGGAGGCAAGGTCAGGCAAGGCTAGAATACAAAATCTCAGAGTCCATCACATATGGTGAAGGTATTATATTAATTGTATTAATGAAACCTACACTTCAATTATATGAAGTGTTAGTCACTCAGTCATGTCCGACTCTTTGCCACCCCATGGACTGTAGCCAACCAGGCTTCTCTGTCCATAGAATTCTCCAGGCAAGAATACTGGAGTGGGTTGCCATTTCCTTCTCCAGAGGATCTTCCTGACCTGGGGATAGAACCCTGGTCTCCTGCATTGCAGGCAGTTCTTTACTGAGCCACCAGGGAAGCTCCCTCATTTAGATGTACGTATGCAAATAAACATATTTTAAAATTCTTTTATTACTGTTTGTTGTAGTCACAAGTTTGAGAAACATGAGTTTAGGAGAATAAGCTTTAAATTCAGACTCAGGCAGCTTCCAGTTTTTGCATTTCTGCCTCTTGGACTTTGACAAACTGACTGCTCAGAAGCCTCAGTTTCCTAATGCGAAACAAAGATGATATTCTTTACATTAGAACTGTTATAACTTTTAAAATTTAAATGAACTAATGTGTGAAATGCCTATAAGAATTCCTAACACCCAGAAGCAGTCATAAATTATCAATATTATTTTATATTATAATCTCTTAGGAAATTTTACATGAATACAACTTAAATGAGTTCTCCAAATATTTTACTTAAATACTGAAAAACATAATTTAAAGAAGAATCTACTGTATTGAAAAGAGTTTATATTTGATGTCAGCTGTCAGACTCAATTGGAAATGTATCTAAACAGCAAGGAGTTCCATGATTTGGTTTAAAAAATTTTTGAATTTTTGCCTCTCCAAGTTTAAACTACATGTCATACATTCATTCTTGAATTACTTGCAACAGCATGGGGAAGTTATATCAAAGGCATATAATCTATATTCATCTTTGTTTTATTATAAACACAAGCATAAAGTCAGGTTTAAAACACACACACACACTCAAACTTCCACTGCTGCTGCTGTTGCTGCTAAGTCACTTCAGTCATGTCCGACTCTGTGCGACCCCATAGATGGCACCCCACCAGGGTCCCCCGTTCCTGGGATTCTCCAGGCAAGAACACTGTAATGGATTGCCATGTCCTTCTCCAATGCATGAAAGTGAAAAGTCAAAGTGAAGTCGCCCAGTTGTGTCCGACTCTTAGCGACCCCAAGGACTGCAGCCTACCAGGCTCCTCCGTCCATGGGATTTTCCAAGCAAGAGTACTGGAGTGGGGTGCCATTGCCTTCCCAGACTGGCCATGTGCAATTGAGAACATGAAAAGAAATACCAGTATCCAATGAAAAATATCTTTCTACAGATGTGGAAGGATGGGTAACACATTTGTAACCAAAGAAAAACCAAAAACCACTTTCTTGAGACATGAGCATTTGGCTGAACTAAGGATGGTGGTGGTGGGAGGTGTAAGATAAGGAAAGATCATGAAACGAAAGTAGGCAAATTAATTCTTATTAATTTATTATTCATTTTTGATGGCAGACGTCTTCCTAAGCATAGGCGATACAGCAGTTCCAAAACAAAGTCTCTGTCTATATGAAGTTTATGTTTTACTCAAGGGTAAACACACATCCTGCTGCTTGGTGATAAGCATAGCACTGTGGAGAAACCAGGGTCTGGGGAAAGGGAGTGTGGGGTGGGATAGCCTGCAGAGGGGTAGCACTGCTATTGTCCACGGGGTGGATGGCACCCCACTCCAGTACTCTTGCCTGGAAAATCCCATGGACGGAGGAGCCTGGTGGGCTGCAGTCCAAGGGGTCGCTGAGAGTCGGACACGACTGAACAACTTCACTTTCACTTTCCACTTTCATGCGTTGGAGAAGGAAATGGCAACCCACTCCAGTGATCTTGCCTGGAAAATCCCAGGGACGGGGGAGCCTGGTGGGCTGCCGTCTATGGGGTCGCACAGAGTCGGATACAACTGAAGCGACTTAGCAGCAGCAGCAGGAAAAGTCTAAGAAGGTGACAATTGAACATAGCTCTAAGATTCATGCAGAGAGCCACACAGATATCTGCAATATGAAGTCTATCTATGTGGCCAGTAGGAACAGCGTATACAAAGACACCAAACTGGGATGTGCTCGGCATGTTGACCATAAGGCAAGGAAACCAGTGTGGTAAGAAAGACTGGTAGGAGATGAAACAAAATGAGGGGAAGGACAGACTCTTGCATGCTCTGGGGTACACTTCTGCTTTTTACTCTGAGAGAGGTGAGAAACTTCTAGAGGGTTCTGAGCAGAGGACAGACATGGTATCACTTGGGCTGCCAGATTTAGAATAAAACAAGGGCAAAGTGGAACGCTGAGGAATTTAGAGTAGAAGCAAAGAGATCACTTAGAGTGGTGCAGTAATGTGAGAGCCAGGGTGGAGACCAGGATCAGGGTCAGGATTATAGCAGAAGTGGAGCTAACAGGATTCCAAGACAGATTGGTTGTGGAATAGGAAGACTGTCCCAGTTAAGGTAGATATAGGAAAGTGAAATTCTAAAATGAAGGAATGAATGAGTAAATTATTAAGTAGATAAGAAGGGCAGGAAGAAAGACGATTTAGCCTGAAAATATTTACATTAGAGAACTCAGAATAAATCCTGCCCCTGCTGACTGAGTACTCACTGGCAGTTGTGGGCAGGTACCTTTTCCAAGGTGTCTAGGAAAAGATGAGACTCTAGGCAAGAACAGGACTTATATTGCTTTAAAGGTTTGACCCACTACAACAGGAATTTACAAATAGAACTGAGCCTTCAACTTGAAATAATCAGTCAGTGACTAAAGGGAAAGCATATTAGGATATTGTGGTGCCTGCAACAATTGGTTGTTACTCTCCAGCCAGCTAATTCCAGCCAGGCAATGAAGGTAATTGTACTAAGGATGAAAGAGTTGGGCTCCTACAGAGAAGCAAGTGCATACGTTGCCAATATTTCATCATTCAGAGCTACTTTTCTTCTTTTTCTAATATGAAAGCTGTAAAAGGGAGGGGGGGGAAGTCCCTGAAAGTGCTATTGTTAAGACCAAAAACTAATTAGTCATTGCTTCTCAAAGTGTTATGTGAAATGTCTCCAGAAATAATGGTCTGCTTTCTCAGATTTTATAGGTTTGCTGAGTCTAGTGTTCTCTGGAATTTCCTGTTTCCCTTGCTAGGGAAGATTGAGTAAACTTTACAAGTCATCTTGAGTAACACAAGCCTTTCAATAAAGGCAATCATTTGTGGATTCATAAAGTATACAACTAGACTTGAAATAAAGATGAGAGTGGTAAATAAAAGTAATTCCAAGATTGTGTATATGAGTGTGACTAAACTGTTTGGCTATTATAGGCCTGAGGTAGGCATTTTATACTCTTTGAAGATACAGAATGAAAAATTCACATTTCCTTTCAGGGTGTTCAGATGTCAAATACATTATGGTCTAAATATGGTAACCAAATGCCCCTAATGTTTATAAATAATTTGGTCCAATTCACTTGTAAATTACATAGGTATCCTTGGATAAAAGCTGTTGCTTGATAGTAAGCACCACTGTCATTGTACTTTAGTAAAATATTCAGATTCTATGCTTCTCACTAAGATATAGAAACTGTATTAGAATTTGTGTAAATGCTGCCCTGATATGGAAACTCACTTGCCAAACTGGCACTTAGAAAAAATGACAAATGCCTTTGGCACACCAGCTGCCTTCAGACGTTCCCATGAACAAAAGAATAAATATAAACCACTGACAATTCTTTTCTAAAACTCATATACATCATAAACTGATGTATATGCCAATCAATTCCCTGGACTCACCCTACCTGATATAGTCACATGAGGTTCTTAATTATGCCTGACTTATTCAGAAGAAATATTACACGTTTTAATACCAGAAATAAAATGCAAAAACTGAGTCTGTATGTCAGCAGTTGTACATCCACATGCATGCGTGTTAAGTTGCTTCAGTTCAGTTCAGTTCAGTTGCTCAGTCATGTTCGACTCTTTGTGATCCCACGGACTGCAGCATGCCAGGCCTCCCTGTCCATCACCAACTCCTGGAATTTATTCAAACTCATGTCCATTGAGTAAGTGATGCCATCCAACCATCTCGTCCTCTGTCGTCCCCTTCTCCTCCCACCTTCTCTGCTTCAATTGCATCCTACTCTTTGCGACCCTATGGACTGTACTCCTCTGTTCATAGGATTCTCCAGGCAAGAATACTGTAGTGGGTTGCCATGCCCTCCTCAAGGGGATCTTCTGAACCCAGGGGTTGAACCCATGTCTCCTGCACTGCAGGCAGATTCTTTACCCACTGAGCCAGCCACCTGGGAAGCCTGTGTATCCACATATCACCGTGCTACAAAACAAAGTCTATTTCCCACTGAGAGGCAGCAACTATGCAATCATGTTCAAAGTGATAAAGTATCTCTTCTGCTATCTCTTCCCAAAATTGAAAAATATCTACTGGCTTGTAGAAGGCAAGTTAACATCAATTCATTTCAATGGATATGATTGCTAACGTATAAAAAGGACCATCACGAGACATATGATGATTCAACCTACATACATAGATCACAAGGATGGTGTTAAGGATACTTGCAGTTGGATTCTCTAAAGAGCCCAAACCTTGGATGGAGCTTGCCAGGGAGAAACTTCCTCTCAATGTTTTCTATAAATATAATGCATAATGAGTATTCAAATGTTAACTCTTCAGAATCACAACCTGCATAGCACTTTATTCTTCCTGCCAAAGCACTGATATTTTAATATTAACTGGAAAAGGAAGAGCCTCTTCTTGAGCCATGTGTAGGACTTACTTAGATGTTAAAATATGCCAAAGAGGTCATCCACTTTGATATTTTCAAAATTTAAAATCCAATTTAGTTGATAAGCTTTAGCAGAGGAAAATCAGAAAGCTCTAACACGTGTCACCTGCCCACTCAGCTGTGAATGGGAAGTGTGTCATGCCACCTTCAACTCAGCATTTTTCTCTTTCATGATGAGATGAGTACTTGCTGGGTAATCTTAGCTCCTATCCAATTTCAAAATAGAGTTCATATGATATGTCTCAGATGCAAACTGTCATTTTACAACCAATTCTATATCTGCTTGAACAAAATTTTCTGCAAAAATAATTTTTAAAATAATAATTTTGATTTTGCCTGTTTCTAAAATTTTTAAATCTATCTGGACACAATCCTGCAGGCTGTCTACAAATTCCTGCTCAATTAATTTATTTAAAGCAAAAAGGTTCAACTTTCTGAAAGCTATATATGACAAGAAAAGAGTGGGTTTGCTATCCTTAGAAACTAAAATTCATAATAATATTTTCATAAGCTTTTCCTAAGTAAACTACAGATAACTTTGTCACAAAACATATGAGCATTCTGAATGAAGAATAAAACATTCTTAATCCGAAAATCACATCATAGTTTACTATCATTGCTATTGTTTCATTCAACTATTAATGGCTAATGGGAGGCAAATTAGAAATTTAATTTTTTTATGATCTTTCTGTAAAAGTCATATAAGCATATAACATCTGTAAAGGCAAAACAGAAATACTGTTAAATGTCTTCCTCTTCTGGGGGATGTTGTCTTTACAAAGGAATAAGAAAAAGAATTCTGAAAAATTAAACCACATAAACCATAATTACCAAAAATTAAACCATATAAACACTATCTGTCAGGAAGCATAAAAAACCAAAACCTCTAGCATTTATAGCAAACTTTACATTTTCCCTACTTATTTTGTTTTCCAACTATTGAGAAAAACATAAAAAGACTCACAGATATAGAAAACAAACAAGTTATCAGTTATCAGTGGGGAGGGAGAAGAGGGAGAAGCAAGATAAGATTAAGAGATATAAACTATTATATATAAAATAGATAAGCATAAGGATATATTGTACAGCACAGGAAATTTTAGCAGTTATTTTTTAATAACTTTTAAGGGAGTAGTCTATAAAAAAACTGAACCACTATGCTGTACACCTTAAACTAATATTGTAAATAAAATAAATAAAATGAAAACTTTAATAAAAATAAATACATTATAAATGAGAAAAAAGAAAATATTTAAAGAAAAAATATTACTTGTGTGCCTTATAAAATATAACTGCTGCTGCTGCTAAGTCATGTCAGTCATGTCCAACTCTGTGCGACCCCATAGATGACAGCCCACCAGGCTTCCCTGTCCCTCGGATTCTCCAGGCAAGAACACTGGAGTGGGTTGCCATTTCCTTCTCCAATGCATGAAAGTGAAAAGTGAAAGTGAAGTCGCTCAGTCGTGTCCGACTCTTAGCTACCCCATGGACTGCACCCTACCAGGCTCCTCCACCATGGGATTTTCCAGGCAAGAGTACTGGAGTGGGGTGCCATTGCCTTCTCCAAAATATAACTATAGAGACCAAATCCAAAATGAAGGAAGGCTCTACTTCTCCAAAATATCAAAAAAAAATTTTCACATGTGAAATTTAATTACGACCTTGAAGGCAAGTAAGGAAAGGGAAATCCTACCATATCCCAGCATAGTGTCCCAGTAATACGAGAATGAAGATAGTGGTCAATGAAGTCTGTTATTTTAAGCAGCTGCTTTAAGCATCTGGTAATATTTCATGAATATGAAATGTCCCTCTCCTAATGGGACATCTAGTACCTAGAAAGTAAACTCTCTCAGTACTGTCAGAAATGAAATAAATTACACACATAGATATTTATATATAAATAATAGAGTATATAAAAATATATAGAATATATAGAGGACTATATAAATATATAGAGAGAAATACATAGAATAAAATATTTCAAATGAAGCACAGAAAATACCCAAAAGGGCTTCCCTGGTGGCTCAGATGGTAAAGAATCTGCCTGCAATGTGGGAGACCTGGGTTTGATCTCTGGGTTGGGAAGACACCCTGGAAGAGGACATGGCAACCCACTCCAGTATTCTTGCCTGGAGAATCCCCATAGACAGAGGAACCTGGCGGGCTACAGTCCATGGGATTGTACAGAGTTGGACATGACTGAGCAACTAAGCACAACACAAATACCCAAAAAAGAAAAAAAAATAAAACTATTTGTTTAAATTTTCACTCAGCAAAACCCTACAAAGATGTTAAATTTTAAACATTCATAAAAATAATCAACACTTTTTTAAAAATAAAAAGTTACCTTTTCTGACTAAACTGTAGTGTTCTGGGTAATTGGATTGTAAAAAACAAGTATTAATAAAATCCACTATTTTAAACCTGTTATAATGTTAGATATAATGTGTCTCAGTTACCCAAGAGCAGTCTGCTATAGAGTAACTTTGTTAGAAAACTGGTGTAATCGTAGCTTTTAGCTCAGTAGAGATCTTTCCAATTACACTTTGGGGCATATACAGCACCATTAGATTGGAAGTTTTAAAACCTAGCCTCTCCCTCCTCAAAATCAGGACTGTAGAGAAGCAGTGAAATTATTAACATAAACTCCAATAGGAAATGAGTCTAGAGAGGGGGAAAAATAACCTTCAATTCAGTCCATTCCAAGGTTAGTGGCAGTTTGGGGTTATTTTTGTGTGTGTGTGCTAATGACAGGTTGGGTTGTGGCCTGCTGCTACTTCTTCCAAACCCCACGGTGATTCCTTCCTTTCCCATGACCTCTTGCCAGACTTCTGCTTTCCTTCCCCACAGGCTTGGTTTCCCTCCGCTTTGAAGATTTTGTTTTACAAAATCAGTGCCTCACTCTTGCCAATTAGAATGCTCTTTGGAGACCACCATTAGTAGTCAATGGATGGAAACTGGGTGAAGTGGAGTAGATTCAGATTTTCCTCATGTGTATGAGAACTGGTTTATAATCTATTTACACTTTGCATGTGCATTCTCCAACCAGGCTCTCTTACCTGCCAATATTAAATCTCCTGTTGTGATTACCTGGTTGCTTGTTAATTGCCAAGGTCTTCTCCTTATGATCCTTTCTCCCCAACAAGTACTGTGCACATTTTCTTTACTAAAATATACAGGATTTAAAAAAGCAACAAGATAGGGGGAAACTAAGGAAAATGGGAAGAGTTTGCAGACTCTTCTCACCACTTATTGTCCATTAGAAGATGGACACTAGGGAAGAAAAAGTCTTTAGTGTACTTGGAGGGAGAATAAACCAGAACTAAAGCATACATTTCCAGATGTGAGAATGTGTCCTCTTTCTATCATCTGGGGAAATAAGTGGAGTAAAAGTAGAATGATAAGATCTACATTTAGACACAGTGAGAAAATGCAAGAATATAGAATCCTAAAATAGATTACAAAGAAGAAAATTACATTATGCCAGCCACAGGAAAACAGGGTTAAGGCATTAAAGATATACCCAAACCAGGAGTCTCCACCACAATGATCCCTTCTGGGGTCGGCCCAGGGCTTATCCTCCACAAACAATAACAACCAGACTTTTAAGATTTAGTGCCGTCCTTACAAGAGACTGTTTTCACTCAGGACCCTCATTAATCTTTTGCATTCACTTTGAGTCTAATCACGTGGTGAGCTAAGGTTAAGAGTCTGTTCTTGGGGAGCTAACTGCTTACTTGTGAGGTAAACTCACTCATCCGTGACACTGAGCTACCAAGAGGGCAGTGAAAGAAATAATTTAGGAAATTATGCCCTGGAAGTTTCATGTTATGAATGTGTGAATCTGTCTCTGAGCTTCCAAGTTACCTCATTTGGGGAAAAGTTCCTATATCTTTCCAGACAGAAAAAGCACTGTATTTTTTTTCTATGTTTCTTTGTGTTTTTAAGAGACATTACATTTACCAATTTTACTGCAAGTTTGAAGATCAAGATTTGAATTGTTTTGAAATTTACTTGTTTCTTATGTAGTCACTTTTAAATTATTTTGTAAAATTATTCTAATGTGGAATACTTTCTTGAAAACACTACAGAATCAATCAGCTAAAGCAGTATTTTTTCTAGTCCTCTAATAGTATAGTTTTTACTAAGAGTACACAAATTTGAAGGGGAGAGGGAAGGGACACAGTACAAAAGGAACATTTGAACCTTAAAATGAAAGCAAATCAAGGCAAGAAGTCAAGGTGACACGGTGTGTGTCTCTCCATGTCCACAATATAACCGTATCTTTACATTCCCTGTTACATCTGCCTAGGATGCTCCTTCATCAGATCTTTGCACATCAGCTTTTTCTTATTCAGATATCAATTTAAATGCCACCTCCTTGGAGAAGCCATCTTTGATTGCCTGATTGAAAGTAGGCTTCCAGGTACACTTGACTTCTTCACTTTAATTTCTCCTGAGCAATATTCCTACCTGGTATTTTCTTTAATCATTTTATTCCCCTCACTCTACCCCTCAATTAAAACATGAGCTCTATAAGAGCAGGACTCTTTCTTTTTCACCTCTGAGTCCCCGTTGAGTCCCCGTGATCCATAAAAATGTCTGAGAGAGATTAGATATATTACACAAATTTGTGGAAGCAAAGAATAAACAAAGAAATGTATGAGTACTCCAGAGTTTACTTATTCTGCAGCATAAATTTTACAAGTTATTAGAATGAAAAATCTATATTGATAAGAAACTGAAGTATCACTGATACAAGGCTGTAGACAAAACCTTAAATAAAGCAGGAACTCTGTTTATTGCGGATTATTATGCCATGACCTAAACTTCAAATCCAGAGTGATTTACTAAGATTCCACTATTACAGATGATGTGAGCACACTAAACTTCGATACTGTTAGCTCTGGCAATCACAAAAAGTAACACGAGAGAAGTCAGTGATTTCTGCAAACAAAATAACTGCAGAAAGTACACCTATTCCTGGGCCTGAATTCAGACTTCATGTCAACAGTCTAGAAAGATAAACAAATCATCCTGCGTAATTAGATACTATGCTTGTCCCAAGTGCGGGGAAACTACATTTAGGAAGAGAATGTTTGTTCCTGCCTGGCCTTCTAAACAACTCCAGCAATTTATCTAATCTCAGTGGTTTATGAGTTTTGTTTATCTCATTGAAGTTCGCTTCTCTGTTCTAAACATTTCTGGAAAACAGCAGAGCTTTTCCTTTCCGGTCACAGTGCCTGGCTGTGCCTGTGGCTGGAATCTGCAGGTGCAGGCCTCAGAGATTCATGGACAGCCACCACTGAGAGCTGCACCCTTCCCTGAGCACAGGAAGCAGGCTGCAGGAACTTTTCACAGTAACGGTGAATGCTTGCAATTTGTAATGAACCTACTCAGTGACATGTCCTTGCAGCTATTTTCACAAAGAAGCCAGAGAGCTTTTATAAAACTGGAAATAATTTTAGGAGATCTTAGCAAAAGAAAAGATTTATTTAAAACTGAAAATAGGTCGTGGTCATCCTTCTTCTGGAATATCTGTTTCCTTTGCTTTTCAAGACTTTTCAAAGTTCTAATAGGCTTATTTCAACAACAATGTTTAATTTATCATTAGCAACATTCTCTTCTTTAAATAAAAAAACTCTGTATAATAATAGGAGCAATAAATAGTGCATAGAATAGAGTTATTTGCTCCCCTTTGGAGATTCTGAATAGTGTCTGGAGAGGAACATACTGCCACAATTTGGAAAACACTGAAGCTCATCTGCTCTTTTGGAGGCAGTGGGGCACCGGGTGTTTCCCTGACACAGAGCTAGAGTCTTATCTAGAGCTTTACCTTAGCTATGGCGCCTTGGGCAGTTATTTTCCTTAAGACTTAATTTCTTTATTTTTAAAGTAAAAATAATGATGAACATGTCAAAAAGTTATTTTATTATATTGTATCATCACTGAACTATTATTATTAAAGTTGTCATTGAAAAGACATTTTTCTCCCTGGCTGTGATGTCAACTCCACTGGGCTAAGGGATGTCCAGATAACTGGTAAAACATTATTTCTGGGTATGTCTATGAGGATATTTCAGGAAGAAATTAGCATTTTAATTAGTAGACTGAATAAAGTACTAGTGGACTTAATCCAATCTGTTGAGAGCTTAACTAGAGCAAAAAGGCAGAGAACAGGTAAATTTGTTCTTTTAAGCTTCATCTGGTGCATCCATTTGCTGCCTTCAGACATCCTGGTTCTCAGACCTTCAAACCCAGGCTCATACTACAAATAGCCTATTTTTCTAATATACTGGCCATATGTTCATGACAGAGAGGGAAGAGACCAAGTCAGTTCCTGGTTTCTTGTCATACAGTAAAGATAAACAAAATTGGGAAACAATAAAAATCAATCATCAGTCTCTAAATACTGCTTATAAGTAGTTGAGGTAAAAATTGAGTTGCATAGTCACTATGGAATAAAGAATAAAAAGGAACTACAAAGATGACCCAGGTTGATCATTCAAATACATCACCTTGTCCATAAAGATTCTATGAGCTGTAATAGCAAAGCATACTATCTTCAAGTAAAATGATGCTCCAAAAGAGAAACTTAACCAGCTTTCCTGAATAATGTTTTATGGTAATCACTATTCATATAAAAATGAGTAGAACTAAAGTATTTGAATATAGCCAAAGAGGTGTTTCTAGACTACTGGAGTACCCAGAGCAGTAAAATGAAAATTTTATAGGGAATGAACATAGGATGACCCACTTGTACTTTTGACAAGTATTTACTTTAAAAATAAAACATAACACCATACCATCCATCTGCTATCTTAATAAAGTCAATAAAGCATGGAGCTTTATCTCTAAAAAGGTAGAAAAGACTAGTCAAAAGTAGGTTTTTTAATGGAATAAATTCAGTTTTATGAAAAACTCTTTTTTTTTTCTTATTCTTCTGCATTCTGGTACAAACATCCTAAAAATCCTAAAAGATAAGGACTCATCTATGGATATAACTTTGTGAACCACCAACATCATTTTTTAGATTGCCCACAATCATTTTATTTAATTAATTTATGAAGAAAAATTTAGATGTCTGTGTGGATATAATTTTTGGTTTATATGTTTTTGTAGTTTTAATGAACAGCTTTTTGTTTTCTGAAAAAAATAAGTACAGAGACAATTCAGTAGCCAAACTACTAGGATTATTCTCCTTAGTTTTACTTTCTAAAGCTGAAACTTTGGTATCCAATCTCAAAGTTTCCCAACTTCACTCTGCAACCAAGTGTCAAGGAACTTTTGCTTTCAACTTGGATGAAGTAACAGAACTCAATTTACCCTTTTTCCTAAAACAACTAAAACCCTGAAGCAAAACCAAAACCTGAAAAAATGGCTTTCAAGATCCTGAGCTCAAGGCAACAAAGAATACTAATCCTAAGAGATGAAAAACAAATGAGGTGAGCCTACAATTTGTCCACATTTGTTGCCTTCAGAGAGTTTCTAGGCAACAGAACAGAGAAGGAAAGCCCCAGAGAAGCCTGATGGACTACCAGACATGAGAAGACAGATCGTAGATTCCACAGAGAATAAGGCAGCTAGATTTTTCATTACAGAGTACTGGAGGGAGGAGGAGAGCTGCACAGAGGTGGAACTCTAAAAATCAACAAAGGGTTTCCATTAATTATTTAGCAGAGTACCAATTATTACACATGCATGGAGAAACCACTTGAGTGGGAAAGAACACCTGAAAAATCTAGAGAAAAGACTGACTAGCACACACAGGCTAGGAATAGTATCTGCTTCCATCATCCAGGCCGAACAACCTCATAATATAAAAAGCATTGGGAAGAGTACCCAAAATGGTGCTCTATCAGTGCATGCGTTCTGTTAAGTCATGTCTGACTCTTTTGTGACCCCATGGACTGTAGCCCACCATGGTCTTCTGTCCATAGAATTTTCTAGGTAAGAATACGAAAGAGAATTGCCATTTCTTTCTTCAGGGATCTTCCCAATCCAGGGATCTTCCCAACCCAGGGATCAAACTCATGTCTCTTGCGTCTCCTGCACTGGCAGGTGGGTTCTCTACCACTGGGCCACCTGGGAAGCCCCAGTACTGGGAAATAATTAGTCCAAAATTAAATACTGATCTATTTCTACCAAAAAGTCCTTCAGTCAGTTAGTCAGTTCAGTCGCTCAGTCGTGTCCAACTCTTTGGGACCCCATGAATCGCAGCATGCCAGGCCTCCCTGTCCATCACCAACTCCAAGAGTTCACTCAAACTCATGTCCATTGAGTCAGTGATGCCATCCAGCCATCTCATCCTCTGTCATCCCCTTCTTCTCCTGCCTCCAATCCCTTCCAGCATCAGAGTCTTTTCCAACGAGTCAACTCTTCGCATGAGGTGGCCAAAGTACTGGAGTTTCAGCTTTAGCATCATTCCTTCCAAAGAACAACACCCAGGGCTGATCTCCATTAGGATGGACTGGTTGGATCTCCTTGCAGTCCAAGGGTCTGTCAAGAGTCTTCTCCAATACCACAGTTCAAAAGCATCAATTCTTCAGCACTCAGCTTTCTTCACAGTCCGACTCTCACATCCATACATGACCACTGGAAAAACCATAGCCTTGACTAGACGGACCTTTGTTTGCAAAGTAATGTCTCTGCTTTTGAATATGCTATCTAGGTTGGTCATAACCCTCCTTCCAAGGAATAAACATCTTTTAATTTCATGGCTGCAATCACCATCTGCAGTGATTTTGGAGCCCCCCCCCAAAAAAGTCTGACACTGTTTCCACTGTTTCCCCATTTATTTCCCATGAAGTGATGGGACCAGATGCCATGATCTTCATTTTCTGAATGTTGAGCTTTAAGCCAACTTTTTCACTCTCCTCTTTCACTTTCATCAAGAGGTTTTGTAATTAATATTTGAAAGTATAAAATATTTATGTGTAACAGTTTCTTGTATCCTAGCACAAAGCAAGACTTATAGGAATACAAAAATATTCAAAATTCAACAAGTTAAAATTCACAATGACTGTCTTCCATTAAAAAAATTTCAGGCATTCAAAAAAAAAAAAGGCAGAAAAATTTGATCCATAATGAGGAGAGAATCTAATATATTAAAACTAACCCAAGCATTGAACCAGATGTTAAAAAAGGCAGACAAGTGATTTAGACAGTCACTAAAATTAAAGTACATGTTAAAAAAATTAAGTGGAAATATGGAAGATATAATAAAGATAAAAACTGAACCTGAAGGTGAAAATTACAATGTGTAAGATGAAAAATACACTGGATGGAATAAATGGCAAACAGTACCAAATAAAAGATTCATAAATGTAAAGGCACAGCGATTGAAATTATCCAAAAGAAGACACAGAGAGAAAAGAAATAAAATAATAATAAAGCATCAATTATCTATGGGACAACTTTAAGCAGTCTAATATATATGTAATTGTAATCCCCAGAGAAATGGGAGAGGAAGAGAAAAATCCGTGAAGGAAATGATCCAAATTGGATAAACTGTGTAAGCCACAGAGCCAAGCTCAGTGAGCTTCAAGTACAAGAAGCACAAAGAAAATTACACTTTAGTACATCATATTCAAATTACTCAAAATTGATTTTAAAGAGAAAATATTTTCTAAGTCCAGAGGAAAAGATATGCAATGTACAGAGTAACTAGGGTAAGAATGAAAGCAGATAGCTCCCTGGAAACAATATGAACAAGAAGATATTGAAACAACTTGTTTAAGTTTGGAAAAAGAGAAGACACAAAGGTGACATCACTATAGATTATGTAACTATTACAAAGACAGTAAGGCAATATTTCGAACAACCTTTTTTCAAATAAATTAGACACCTTAAAAAAAGGACAAATTTCCTGAAACACTAACAAAAGTCACTCAAAAAGAAATGAGTTACTTATGTCTATTACAGAAATTGAATATTTAGTTTAAAACATTACCAGAGAGAAAACTCCAGGCTTAAAGGACTTCACTTGTGAATTCTATCAATCATTTAAAGAAAATGTAATACCAATTCCATACAACTCCTCCAGAAAATTGAAGAGGAGATAATACATTCCAACTCCTTTTATGAAGCCAGCATTCCTTTGATACTAAAGCTTAGTAAGGATGCTACAAGAAAAGTATAGATTAATATCCCTTATGAATTTAAGGGAAAATATTCTAAATAATATTCTACAAATTGAATTAAATGACATGTAAAAAGAATAATATATCATGACTATGCATGCATGCATGCTAAGTTGCTTCAGTCGTGTCCGACTCTGTGCGACCCCAGAGATGGCAGCCCACCAGGCTCCCCCGTCCCTGGGATTCTCCAGGCAAGAACACTGGAGTGGGTTGCCATTTCCTTCTCCAATGCATGAAAGTGAAAAGTGAAAGTAAAGTTGCTCAGTCATGTTCGACTCTCAGCGACCCTATGGACAGTAGCACACCAGGCTCCTCCGTTCACAAGATTCTCCAGGCAAGAGTACTGGCTAAGTCAAGTTTATACTAAAGTGCAAGGATGGTTTAATATTTGTTAACCAATCAATATAATTCCCCATGTTATCAAACTAAATAAAAACAAAGCAAAAAAATCCACATTTAATAACACATTAAAGACACAACAATATCTCAATATTAGATACTGAGAATCATATACATTTACATATATACATACACTTCAGAGTTACTTCAGAATCAAAATATTTAAACGATCTTTGAAGGGAACACAATTGCAAAACTAAGTAGATATAGCTGCTAGAAATATCTAGCATGATAAATCTGTGGACACTGCTTTCACATTTTTCACCACAAAAAAAAGAAGGACGAGGAGGAAGAGGAATCAAAACAAGCAAAACAGTTTCTTAGCAGATTCAATTTTTCCTCGCATCGTTTTAAGAATGAAACAAACCGAAATGACAAATATATTAGTGAGTGTAGCTCTGTGTACCTGAAGTGCCTTACTAATCATTTTATCTAACTTTCAGCAGCTTAATGCCTCACTTTGACTGCTACTGGGCCAAAATATGAGGGTCTCACAGACTGCGAAATGGTTCCTAAAGGATATGCTAAGGCTGCTGAAGCAAAAGGAGGTAAGTCAAAAGTCTACTAGCAGCAGCTACTGATTAGCCAGTGTGAAAATATTTCAATATTTTAACAACTGGTACAACTATGCTCATGTGAACTGGCTGAAATTAGCTCTGTGGAATTCTAGTGTGGACAGGAAAACTCATACACATTAAGCAATCTATCAGCATCATCTTGTGATCTAAGAAATAACTCTATTAGAAAGTCAGGAAGAGCACTACCAGGAGACAAGAGATCAGAGTTCTTGCCCCATCTTGGACCAATTAGCAGCTGTGTAAACTTTGTCAAGCTACTTAATGCCTCTAAGCATCAGTTTTCTCATCTGTTAAATAAGAGGAAAGAGTTGAGAAAACAAAGAGAAGGATGGGAAACTACAAAGTAATGAGAAAAGAAAGGCACAAAGGTCACAGAATGAAGAGACAAGGTAGAAGGACATGAAAAACATTAGAATAAAATATAAAGGGATTCAAATAAGATTATTCTATAAAATGATACACCAAGCAAGAAGTTTAGATAAAAACATTAACATCAATTATCCTCTATGTCTCCATTAAGTATAAATTCAAACAAGATGGTCTCCAGAAATTAAGAAAAAAAGCCTTTCTTCTTCATTTGTTATATTTTTCTTGATTTCTTCTAAGAAAGAAGAAATCTTCTAAGAAAGAAGTTTGTATCCACTGTAATAATATTTTTCTATATATAAAAACAAAAGTTGATATTGTTACTAGACTGTCCATATAACTGGTTTACTCATTACAGACTAAACTATTTAACTCAGTGGGAAAAAGATGTAAAATACTGTGATACCTCCAAGATCATTTCTTTACTTACAATTTATTTCTTACACACATATAAAAGATACTTTATGTAGCTTAAACAATCAAGTCTTAAGTAATTTACACAATCCATTTTTGGCCAATACAAAAATATGGAGGGTGGAGAAGAAGATATATTTCCCATTATGTGATAAAAAAATACAAAAGTTATTTCTCTCTTTCCTTTTTTAAAAAGTTCCTTGAATAGAACAAATCCTCCCATCCTAAATTTTAGAGTTTATCCTGTGAGTATTATAAAAAGGACATCATGTAATGTAATGAAGCTTTGCTTCATCTTTACAAAAATGCAATGAAATTAAATTTCTTTAACAAATTAGGAAATATGACAGCTCTGCTTAATTCCAATATTTTCAAAGTTTTCATTTCAATACATTTGAAAAATAAAGGTGAATAACTGTTTTTAAAATGTGTAAGTATTTTAATAGCAGCATTCTAGTTATGGTACCTCTGTTTTAAAACATCATTAATTTACTTCTAATTTCTTCCCTCTGGGCTTCTAATTTCATTTGAGCTGAAATTTCTCATGTGTGGTCTTAGTCTGAAGTGAGTTTTTTAACACTGTCATTTAAAAATCTCATCACAACTGGCTTATACAATATTCAAGAAAAAGTGTGGAATATTAAAGTATACTGAGCTTCATGCTAAGACACAGCATCTACCACAGAGTTAATCATTATTAACCAATAACCCAAATGCTAAATATCTAGACTTTGAAGCAGCAGAAGCAGCAGCCTCAGTTCTACAGAAATATGAGATGTTGTTTTTCTCATCTAAAGTCTAAGTGTACAGAACAGTGATTTCCCAGCCTTTTCAATATGCCCTTCAGTATCACCTGTTCTTCTGTGTATACATTTATTTTGAAGATTTTGCCTGGCAGACAGATTTTGTAGAGTAAGAATTAATATAGTTTCATATCTTTTATAAATAAAGACACATGTAACAGCCAATCAGATCATCTACCATATATGAGAGCGGCTGTCATGGTCTGTCAACGTAATAAACAGTGAAAAAGCTCAACTGGCTAAGTCCTCTGTAGCCCTTACTGGAGTAACATAATTAATGTTAGAACTTTTAAGTGTTAATAAGAACACACAAATCTTAAGTTGGTGGATCCTTAGGAATCCAGAGATGGACTCCAGGTAGCAATCATTAGTTTCAGAATTCTGACCTTTTTTTCTTATAGTTTTTTAAATTAAATCTAGAAAACTAGTAGTATATTGTACTTATCACATACTTTTTCTTCAAGTTAAGTTTGATATGCTTATACTTTCTCCTGCTCTACTCTCCTATTGTGAAATCACTGCATGAAATATCAATTCATATTGAAAAATCTTTGTAGAAAATAAGGTATTATTATTTTGCATGTCCTTCAAATTATGGAGATACTTTCCTTATTTGATGCAAGGAGGCATGCATGCTCAGTCATGTCCTACTCTTTGAGACACCATGGACTATAGCCCGCCAGGCTCCTCTGTCCATGAGATTTCCCAAGCAAGAATACTAGAGTGGCTTGCCATTTTCTACTCCATGGATCTTTCTGATCCATGGATCAAACCAATGTCCCCTGAGTTTCCTGCATTGGCAAGCACATTCTTTATCACTGCGCCACGTGGGAAACACCTATTTAGTTGACAGTTAAACCTAATAAATGCTTTCAAATAGATACAGTAGTAGATATATATTATTGATTCATAAATTTTACAATTTGCTTCTTAAGCTAAGTCATATTTGGAACTAGGTAAGGACTGTTGCTGAAGGTGAAGTTCCAGTACTTTGGCCGCCTGATGCAAAGGGCTGACTCACTGGAAAAGACCCTGATTCAGGGCAATATTGAAGGCAGGGGAAAAACGGGTCAGCAGAGGATAAGATGCTTAGATAGCATCATGGACTCAATGGACATGAATTTGAGCAAACTCCAGGAGATAGTGAAGGATTGAGGAGCCTTGTGGGCTACAGTCCATGGGGTCACAAAGAGGCGGACACGACGTAGTAATGGAACAACAACAATCTGATGATGGCCATATTCTAAAATCTTCAGGTGACACTTGTTACTGATGTGGTTTAAATTGTTTCATACTATGCTTTAGTTTCTAAAGTTTTCCAAATCAATACTATTTCAAATAAAAAGAAAAATTATCCATATCTCTCTATTGCTTTAATTTTTAAAGTTTTCATTAAATGAAGTCTTTTTTATCTGCCATTTCTTATAATTTATATGTAATTTTAATCTCATAGTTGAGCTGTGAAAACATGGAATATGTGTCCCTATCATATGTGGCATAACATTTTTTATTTTGCTTAATATTATCTTTGATTTCTGCCACATAGTAAAGAGTTCAGGCCCTGGAGTAAGTCAGCCATGAGAATGAGTCTCTTAAGGATATAACGCCCAGCAAGTTACTTCACTCATATGAACTTCAGGGTCCTCATCCAACAGGACAAGCATTTCCCCATCGTAGGTTTCCTATAAGACTGAGTGATGAAAATAAGCCGTTATAAGGCACACAGCATAAACCTGCCAACGAACCATCCTTTACAGCCCCGGGGCAGCCATCTTTCACTGAAGCCCTTGCCTCAGCCTCCTCCTCCTACTAGTGTACACCATCTGTATTTCTTTTATATTTATTGCAGTTTTCCCACTGAGCTATTTTTGTTTGTTAGCTTTCCTAGCTAGGAAATAAAGAATATATAATATAAGAGGAGATATATCCCTATTGGCTATTTTAAAATAAATTTTCCTCCAAGAACCAAGTGAAAAACACATATATTGAAAGGAGGTCTTCAGTAACTTTTGTGGACTGACTCAGATCTTTCCTGAAGGTGAGATAACCCACCAGCACTCTGGATACACCAAATACCCAGAGCTGGAACTCTTGGTTTATTGGCTTATTAGCACTTCCCAAACACTGACAGACAAACCTCTGCTGCAAACTGCTTCTAGTTGAGCAGCTTAGCACCTTTTCACTTGGCAAGAGATGGATTTCTAAAACTAGGCTTTGATTCACAAATACTTCCTTGACTAAATTATAATTCCCTAAACCTAACTTTTTTTTTTTTTAATCTTTGCCACAAAATGGAGTTTGCTTTCTGTACCTCTCACCAAAATAGGGCACTTTTTGTAAAACTTATATTTCACTGTTCTTGTAAGATTATCTGCTTGATAAGAATATCATTTGGAGTACTTTTTCATTAAAAAAATTTTTAGATAGAAGTCCTGAAATACATTCCTATTCTCATTCTCTTGCACTTCAACAGGTCAAAAGAACTTGTAATTCTTCCTTCTTGAAGCAAAATATACTTAAATGAAAATAAAAGTAAGTAAAGTGAGAGAAGCAAGTATTTAAAAGTTATATTCCTTTCAGTATTATTGTATACTCTATTGTCACACATTTAAAAATGAGAGTTTAAAGACTAAAGAAATCCATAAAATTTATTTTCAAGTCCTTATAAAAATATATTATCTTTACAATGTTAGGTGTGTGTGCCTCTGTGTGTGTCTATAACTGCCATAATCAGAAAGCATTCTTTGTCAAAACAAACTTCTAAAGCTTTGGCACAGAGTTTTGTAAAGAAAGTTCTTATGACTGATACCAGAACTAAAAGTCCCAAGAGGAGTGTCCATCCAGCAAAATTTTCTTTCATCATTAATACTGTCCAATGCCCTAAGCAGCCCTGGTCTTTGCATCCCCACGGCATGCCCACCCTGTCTTATAGCATATCCATCCCCTACCCCTGCCCAGGTCTGCCATCCTTGCCATTCCCCTACTCTGACCACAGGTAAACCAAATTAGAAATAATCATTTTCCAAAAAATGAATTTGAAGAAAGGGTCTATTTTTCTTTCTTAGCAGCACATACAAATGGATGCAGTGCCTTCAAACTAAAACATTTACATTCACCAGTAGAAAAAAAAAACTCAATCATTAAAATTCCAAAAGAACTATTTTTCGATGATGATTTAACCCTACAAGAAACAAATATAATCTGCCCTCTGACGCAATGGATAAAGACAAATATGAAATTAAAAATTAAAACAAATACCTTCTATTGTTTATTTTATACCCTTTTCTTAATTAAAATTAATTCATTTCACTATTTCCCCATGCTAAAACAAGCTATAATCCTAATTACAAAGAACTATTGGGGGGAAATGGTTAATTTAGCAAATATTTGAAGGCTTTTCCCCTAAAACCACATGTAAAACATAAGACAGTACAGCTTTCAAAAAACTACAGTCACATTACCTCTTCCAAAATTTAGTTTACTGTGTGGAATCATGCCGCTCACCACAGCTCCTGATGAAAAGGTGGAGTCAAAAAAGGAAGTATGCTAACATTTAAATATAACAGAAGTGTAATTAAGCAAACACCGTCTTCTGAATGGAAAATTCAAAACATGAGATTTACAGCACTTCATGTAGTAGAAGTAACTTCAGAAAAAAGGGCAGTTTCCAAGGGTTGAGAGGTGAATGCAGAGGGTGTCACTAAGCTTTTGGTTAGTCTCAAAGAGGTACCACTGTGGCTAATTATTTTCTATGCTTCTGTTGATAAGCATTATACTTTTCACTCTTGTGTGAAAAAAGACCCAAAGTTAATGAGAACCATAAAGATTCCTTAATCAGCTTATATTGTGAAAGAGTATTAAAGTCTCCACTTTCACAACAGGCACATGAAATACACACTTTTATGATATATTACTAACACAGGAACTTACATCTCTCTCCCCTTGAACCACCTGCAAATTTTAATAGTCATGTATCGCCAGGGTACCAGAAACTCATAAAAGTTTAACCTGCTAATTAACAAGTAGGTAAAGTTCCAGCCCTGTACCATAATTCGTTTGCTTCCAAGCATAGTCGGCATAACCAAGAAAATATTCTTTTGGATTGTTTTCCAAGGCAACTATATTCCAGGCCCGATTCCTTACCCAGGTCATTAAGAAGTAAAAGCATACTATATATATGTGTGTGTGTGTGTGTGTGTGTATATCTATATATAATATTGTCCTTAGGGAGGTGAAAAAGTGAAAATGTGGAGGTCTAAAAACAGATGTGATTATCTCCGAAAAGCTGCTACCAGGAGAATTTTACTTGGATTAGGTCACTCTTGTTTCAGATTCAATCTGTACCTTTCCCAGTGTTGTTGCAATATAGATCTGTGCCTTGTCTCATTCTCTTTACCTAGAGGCTGCAGTATAAATAGATATATATTTATTAGGGCTGTTTGCTCTTATATAAATATCCAAAACATGATCTCAAATGTGGGGCCCACAAAACACAGAAATTTAAAGAAAGGGTTGCAAGAAAGAAAAAGTCTCCCAATTCTTGCCTGTAACAATGGTGATGGCTACTAACGACATTCCGATGAGATGACTTCAGGCTATGTCAGTTTCATAAAGGGACCATTAGTGTCAAGGCCCTTGGTCTCAGTCCCAGCCCAGTTAGTTGTACTAGGAATTACTACCATAGTAAGAGATTGGTTATTTTTCTGAACTTACAATACCAGGCAGAGCCATTTTCTTTTTCTGATATTTTATTTATGTGAACTAGCCTCGCACAGAGTTGAACACAACTGAAGCGACTTAGCAGCAGCAGCAGCAGCAGCCTCCTTAGAGGGTAATTAAAATATTTATGCCAGAAAGCTACAGGAGGTATTAGATGACGTCTGATTTTTCTATGGCTGAGAGAATATCTGCTTATGTGAAAGTCAACAGACAGATCCAATTTAGGTAGCGGCTCATTCATTCACTTTTACTTTATCGAGTGCCTTCTATAACTCAAGAACTAGGTACTGTAGGTACAACAATAAAAAAGACAACAAGACTCTGCCCTCACATAACTGATAGTCTAGTGAGGACAAACCATTAGGCTGGTTCTTCAATATTTACTAATTTTAACAGGATTCATTTCTTTCTAGCATCAAATTCACAAACACACACACGAAATAATAATAATAGTATTTATTGAGTACCAACTTTGTGGCAGTATAATGGCAAGCACATTCTGTATGTGAATATATTCCCTGGTAGCTCAGATGGTAAAGAATCCATCTGCAATGTGGTAGACCCGAGTTTGATCCCTGCGTTGGGAAGATCCCCTGGAGGAGGGCATGGTAACCCACTGCAGTATTCTTTTTTTTTTTTTTCCCACTACAGTATTCTTGACAGGAGAATTCCACGGGTAGAGGAGCCTGGTGGGCTACAGTCCATGGGGTTGCAAAGAGTCAGACATGACTGAGTGACTAAGCACAACACAGCACAGACGCATATATATTCATTTCATCCTCCCATTAATTTCATATTGCAAATACTAGGTAATTATGAAGTTAAGTAACTTGGCCATTGATACACAACTAAATATGGCAGAATTCAGCCCTACATCTGACTCCTGAGCATTTGTTCTTATTACTTCACTATCTCTGTCTGAAAAATATTTTAGGCTCTAATCTTAGAGGATCTCAGTCTACGAAATACAGAAATCTTCTGCAGAATTTATATATGTAGACAAAAGGAAACACAATCAGTTTTCCTTTAATGACTAGGATAGTAGTATCCTCTTCCTTAACTATCTCCAGAGCACAGTCCCAAGTGAAATCTAAAAAAACACTTCACCAGTTTTACTATTGTTCTATGGAACTGATGCATCCCTGATGTTTTTACATTTAACTCAAAACCACTTCATTGAGTCTCAAGAAATTGAACCCCAAGTAATTGCCTAATTACTTAGACACACTGTGCTAGGTGCTGTGTGGGCAGTGGGGCTGGTTTTTGGATCAGAGATCTTACTCCTTGAACTGACCAGTTACAGAAGGCCGGGTACTGACTTTGAATCTCCTGTTCATGTTTGGTTGTTCACATATTTTTGCATTTTTTTTGTTTGCCTCAATGTATGTCACCCTTTGAGATTTGGTACAGTACTGTAACACCTCACAATGGAATCAACAGAAAAACAAAATTTTAACATACAATGTTATTTGTCTCTGTAAACAAGGAAGACCTTCTGCAGGGGACATACAAAACACACTTTCCTTCTGCAGAGAAGAAATTCTTCAGTCACATAGAAGAGATGATCAAGTGAAACTCAGAGGTTATTCTAGACACAGAGCAAAAAAACTCAATATATAGGTCAATAAAATCTGAAGATTAGGAAAGCTAGGTCTTCTCTAACAGATTGAGATGCAAGTGAGATCCATAATAAAATTTAAAAAATCAGATCTTGGAATTTGGTATATTTAAACATAAATATATACAGTGATTAGAGATTTCAATAGGAGATTACCTAAGGTAGGTCCTATACTTATTGATGTACCTTTAATTGGTTACAGACATATAGCTTATATAGTTGCATGACTATTTTCAAGGCATGTAATCAAGCTATTTCTTTTGATTCACCTAAGAAGATTTATGTATTATTTCTGGGAGCTTATCCTGGTGAATAATTTGAAACAATTCATACTTGTGTATATGAATATAGTCATTCTTGCTGTATGATTTCTAATAGCCAGAGAAAGAGACTGAGATAGAATGAGTGAGAGGCAAAGAAAAGTTTAACTACATATTTTGCTCATTCTTGTTATTTTTTATTTTCTGATCGAACAACATTCCCTTTCGGTTTTGTATATCTAATTTTCCATATCCCTAATATGCTTCTTGCCTACAATCCTCAACCTTCAAAAAATTTTCCTGCACCTGCAAGGTCTCTCCCTTCTTCATTAACCAGCATTGACTCATTTTTCAGGTTTTAGCTTGAAGGCTATTCTTAACAGAAGCTTACCTGACCTTCTGAGGGTGGCTCAAATCTCTGTTGAGTACTCTCATAACAAGTTCTTCTTTTCCTTCGCAACACTTATGGAATGCCTTAATTACATATTTTCTTCTATAATTATTTGATTGTCACATGTTTTGCTCATGAAAGCAAGAACTCTAAAGGTAAGAACCACTGGTGTATCAGCTCAGAGACTGAGACATAGTAGATACTCAAAAAATGTTTATGAGGGTGGCCAACTCATCAACAGTTCATTTATTTGTTCAATTCATTCATTTATTTATATGCATTTAATCAATTAATTCTGCCATTCAATTCTAGTAAGTATATACAGAGAAATTACTTGATAAGACACTGCGCTGAACTCTAGGGTTACAAGCAAATACACAGCAGAAATTGCTTTCACAAATACACACAATCCAGATGAAAGATACAGGAAAATAATACACACAATAAGGTGCTTAAGCTTTATTACAGAAAGAAACATGGGAACATATAAAAAGAAGTAGTTAAAAATAGTTGTCTATTCCTCCCACCAATAAACAATTACCAATCAAATCATAAGACCTAATATGCCATTCTACAGTAATAATAATTTAACCATAAGAGTGACCAAATTTTGTTATTGTATTTTGTATCTGCTTCTACCGAAATTAAATGGCAAATTAGCAATATCTTACCATGTAAGGATATACCTCACAGAATTTATATACTTAACCAGGAAACTTAAGTCTGTATGCACACACAGTCAATATAATTCCCTACTCCAAATCTGTAAATAAAGAAATTTTGTATCCAACTCTCAAAACATGCAATCAGATGTACAATAAGAAATGAAATGTAAACATATTTCTCTAAGCCACTAATTTGCTATCAAGCAAGGACTTTAAGGACCAAGCTGACTCTGACTCATAGCTGTGCAATTCTATGATTGCATTTGCTTAAGCCACAGCCAGCCTTTTATATAATCACTCTGTTTAGAACATCAAATTTCCTGTGGATTTTTATACTTGCTATGCCATCCTGAATTTTCTCTCTGAAGGTTAACATAATGTTTATGGTGCTTTATTGAGTTTTTTTCTTGAAAGAGATGGCTAACCAATAAAGAAAGGGAGGAAAACAAGTTTCCATTCAGCTCTATTCGAGGCTGTTATACCTACAAAATGCATTCTGATCGTCAACAATCCCAAATACTAACCAGTCTCTCAATTTCCAGATCCGTTTCTACACTGTTTCAAGAGTTGAGTTCTCTAAACCAATACCCTTATCATGCCTCTCACATGTCTTAAACCTTCTGATGGTCTTCCAACACATTCAGGATAAAATTCAATTTCCTTGGCTTAGCAAACAAAAGCCTCCATAAACTGGCCCCTGTCTTCCATTCAGGTTTATCCCACACCTCACCCAATCTTGCATTTTATACTCTGCTGATCCTGAAAAGTTCATGGTAGCTCTTACACACTATAATGTCTCATGTCTAGGTGTCTCTGCTCATGCTCTTTCCTCAGTGCAGAGCTGGCTTCTGTCCTGACTGGTATCACTACTTAGCTTTTAAGATTTACTTCAAGAGTTCTTCGCCCTAGGAGGCCTTTTCTGAGTTTACCACCTCAGGTTAGGTGACAGTTTCTCATGACGATTTGAGACATCTATGTTGTTATACTTATTATATTATACTGATATGATCTGCTTACCTATCCTATTTCTGGCTAGCCTACAGGATCCTTGAGAACTCAAGAACAGGAAAGCATGTCCTTTTTTTTGTATCTTCCAACTCAAGTTATTTTCCAGCAACCACGGTGTTTTAACACAAGATTGGTGTTTCATAAATATTAGTCATTACCTTTCTCAAAAAGATACTTAAGAATTTACATAATAGATTGACAGAAGAGGAATCAAACAAGTATTATACATAAACATTCATGAACGGGGAAGTAAATATGAGATGTGCCACAAAGGAGTGTATGTGTAAAGATTGATAAGAATTGAAAGAAGAAACTGATTGAGACAATCATCAAGGAATCTTCCTACACAAAAGTTCTATGTGAATTGGGTAAAATCTTGACAGGATGCAAAATGGAAAGAGAGTCAGAGGAAACACCTGTATCAATAAGTCCCAGAAGCAGGTAATGACAGATTGTGAACTCTGAGGAGTAACTCTGGCCAAGAGAAGTACAGGGAGCTGGATAGTGTGAGGATAGGATAGGTTAGAGAAACGAGGTTCTCTGAACGCTCATGTGTTTAATGAGTTTAGTTTCTTAGACACAAGTAAGGCAAAAACCACTGCAGACTGTTGAGCAAGCTTTTGACAAGACAACAGAACATTGTTCACGCCTATGTCATGCTGCTGAGGCATTAGAGCTATTTCCGGTCACCATCACCACCGCTTCAGCTCTGTCACTTTAAATATGGAATTCTCCAGGCAAGATTACTGGAGTGGGTTACCATTCCCTTTTCCAGGGGATCTTCCTGACCCAGGGATCCAACCTGGGTCTCCTGCATAGCAGGCAGATTCTTTACCACTCAGCCACCAGGGAAGCCCAAATGGGAGACACTAAGGAAAAGCCCAAAGATTCCAGGTTAAAGAAGGTCCAGAAGAGCTGGGTTTTTTACAGGAGAAAAAGGCCATCCAAAGCCCCAGCAATCTGCTTCCACTTCTTCTCTCCACCTACATCTTCAGTAGAGGTAAACAGCGGTGTGTGTGTGTGTGTGTGTGTGTGTATGTGTGTGTGTGTGTTAGTAGCTCAGTTGTGTCCGACTCTTTGCAACCCTATGGGCTGCAGCCCATCAGGCTCCTCCATCCATGGGATTTTCTAGGCAAGAATACTGCAGTGGGTTGACATTTCTTTCTCCAGGGTATCTTCCCGACCAGGGATCAAACCCAGGTCTCCCACACTACATGCAGACTCTTTACCATCTGAGCCAAACAGCTATAGAATCCTGCAAAGCAACTATACAAAGGTGAAAAGCCATGCCCAGCAGATCAGGGAGGAGCTGCCCTTTCTTTGAGTACAAATCCCTTTCAGAGATTCATCCCTAAAGAGATCATCAGGTCATTTTGTGTTAGCCCATGAAATCAGAACTGTGTCACACTTTAAATAAGTGTACAGTATGTCATAAAAATTCCAACCCCAAGTAGTTTTCAAACAGCAAATACTCAACATGCCACAACCGAAAGGATAAAAGTAACAAAAGTTGGGCAAAATATAGGAAAACTTACTTCCTCCAGAGCAGCCACAAATAGCCTAAAAATGAAGCTTAGATTTAAGCATTTCCAATCATTTTCATACCACAACTAAGGTTTCTCAGTCTAGCTTGCACAAATTGGACTGCTGTGTTTATTTAACAACTGATTGTTTAAACTAAACACTCATGCCCCACTCCATTAGGGAAAGAAAACCTAAGGGGAAAGTTATTTTTGCAAAATGCAGCCTTGATTTACATGACACAATCTCCAGTCCTTGGAAGAGATGATCTTTGATGATTATTTTCCTTTACCAGGCCTTCACATTTCTAAGTTCTCCTTCCACTGCCTCTCCTATCCAGCAGAGCCCTAATTCATCTCCATCCTCTTCTACCTGACTCACATCATTCCATGTATACACTGACGCACAGCTCCCAATTTTTCTATGTCTCATTGGTCAGCATCCCCCTTCATGGCAGATATTTTCCACTAAACTCATGCACTCGCTTCAGGCTCTCATTCTCACCTCTTGGACACCCTCTCAGTGAACAGACACATGTCCACTTCACAGAGAAATTGAGAAGTCATCTGATGGGAGGGAACACTACTAGCCTTGGGCTCTGACGACAAAACACTTGTCTGACTCCACACCCATCCTTTATACTCATCTCTCATGTCAGTAGGCAAACGTGTCCTTCACCCCACCAATCGCTATCCCAATCAGTTCTACAGCTGTGACACACCAGTGTATCAGAAATGTACATTTCTAACGTGATGATCCAAAAGTCTCTCTCACAATTACACACTAAATGCCTTCTGTTTTGTTGTAAAATTGAATTTTAAAAGGGGAAATCAGTTCTTTGGTCACATTCCACCAAAGGCCTTATAACTCTTTTTGTTTTTTCACTTTCACTGAAGACATGGCTCCAAAGTAGCATGCAACTTCTTCTATCTAGTACTGTCCACCTCCAAATATCCAGAGTAGCCACTGAAATAAAATAATCCAAGACGGGCTCCCCCACAACCACTCCAAATCTCTGCAGTCTGTGAGTCTTCCTTTGGATTCTGAGGGCAACAAGCCAGTGCAAGGATGCCCTGGGTGCTTTTACATGAGGATGGTAAAAAGGGGACCCATTACCCTCTAAGCTACACTGCTGCTGCACGTTTTTATGAGTCTCCAGCCTGAAGAAGCAGAGACAGAGACATGACTTCAAATTTACTGGGGTCAGAGCTGCTTGCTACACAGGTCCCTGGGTGTGTTACACAGCCCTGTTCTGAGGTTCTTTCCTGAAAAGTGGCCTGTGAATATTTTGGAGAGACAGAAGGGGTGTGAGGTACCTCACTGTCATACTCTGCAAAACACACAGCAAACACTCTGGTGAATCTCAAGGGAAGAAGCCCGACTTTTGTTGATTAGAATGGTCTCCTGATGCTCCTCCAAGAAAATGTGATGCTTGGGGAGAAGGAGCCTTGCAGAGGTGTGACTTGAATGGCAATCACTTTCTGGATTACTCACTCACGTTTACTACTATGAAGTTCCCTTGTCAACAAAACAAGTGAAAGCTGAGCTTTACTGTGTCTCAAACAATGAATGCCATGTGTCAGATTTTAAAAATCTATATTTAGCTGAAAATTTCCATGCACTTTAGTTTTTCCTTCTGTACTTGATTTTATATCTCAGAATCTTTTTGTTGTTGTAGTAGAAATCTGGAAGAAAAGAGTATCATTTTTTTCCCATTTTTGTGACACTTGGGAATAACTCTCACCCTTGTAAATTTAGTACAGAGGGGTGGGTTTTTTCAGTTTTCCCATATTGTTTTACTCAGTACCACCTGATAAAAAGCTTATAGAAATTAGCTTTGCCACACACCACTGACCTGCAGAGTCATTTTTCAGCTTCGTGAACAAGTCCAAAGGAGAGGAAATTATTTTTTATTAACCAGGTACTAAAAACTAAAGCCTTTTATAAGGGTTTCTTGCTTCTTTCCACTGAGACCAGTAGGCAAAGGAAAAGAAATCCAACTGCAATAACGTTGCCTATAGGTGGCTTTATTAAAATCTATAAGGTGAAATTTTTTAATAGAATCAAATCATCATAAAATATGTTAGGCATTTATGGTAAATACAAGTATTATTATACACCTTCCTCCTATGACACCACCCTTGGGAGAAAAGGATTTTGTTGTTTCAAAAATGTGCTATTGTAAGGTGCACTTGAGCTCCTCTAGTTAAGGTCAAGTTGCATTTTCCATTATAAACCTGTTTCCAGGGGTTCATTACTTTGTCATAAAAATCTGCTTGAGGCTGAAATATGGCATATAGAGTCTTAACTCGGCAGCACATTATTTTTAAAAAATGTATCAGAATTGGCTAAACTCAGTGTAGTCACACTTAAATGATAAAATTATGACTGAAATATATCCCAAAGAATCCAGTGGGCTCAACTCTTAAGTTGAGCAAAGGATCACAGCCTCAATCTTAATGCCTTTCCACTTGTCAAACCTAAGGATACATAAAGTCCACCACAGTGCTTCAAGCAGGGAATCTGGCAAATATTTTAAGTTGCTAACAGACAAAAGAAAAAAATAAGAAAAATAAACTTAACTCTAAAGCAGTGTTTTACTTTCTTAGGTTGAAAGTAGGCGTTTTCTAAGAACAAAGTCCTGTTTTGTTTCATCAAATTTTGAATTGAAAATACTTTCTTCTATACAGGGAAAATTAGAAGGCATTAATTAAAATATGTGAAAATACTGACTCAATCAAAAAACTGATGAGATCCTTAATAAATAATGCTCATCTGTGATACGCCTTTTTTGAATAGTGTTATGAAGAGTTTTGTTTATTTTAAAATACTGTTAGTTGAAAAGGGGTGGTACTTTGAAGCAGTTGTGGAGAACAGTCATAAATTGAAGTCACAAGATATATCTTCTAGTATTAGGGTTTAGAAACATAAATTCACTTTGTAGTAAACTTGGGATTTAAGATTTTGTATTGTAGCCTTGGACAATCACTTAATCCTCAGTAGGTTTCAAATTCCTCACCTATAAGATGATGGAGCTGGATTCATTATTACCAGAATCTCTTCCAATTCCCTCAGCCCTGATGAAGCATTTTATACTATACCTGGTTAGGAGACTTGTTATATTATGACTCTTAAAATTACAACCCAAGAAGCTCCCTTTCTGGCCCTCCTGATTGATTTAGGACTATAAATTGAATCAATAATAATTGGGCACATGGAGTTTTTTTGTCTCTTCGTTTCCTATGTAAACCTCAAAATAACTAATGTTTTGTCCCCAAGCAATAAAGGGGGAATGTCATAGAGAACTGCATGTCTATACAGCAGAATGTTTAAAATCACCTCTATTTTAATTTTTCCATGTATTACATGAATTTTTAAAACACAAATGCATTTCCTAACGAGGTCTGGATGAGGTTAAACTGAAAGAATCTTGCATTCTCAAAGGTGTCTATTAACATAGTGAAGAGGGGAAACTGAATGTATTTTCAGGAGGGGATGGTATTTAAATTTTCCTAAAACAGTAAATAAAATCAATGATCCAAACAATTCCAAACGATTCCACTGGCCAAAACCCCACCCAGGGAATAATCTCTATGTTGATCATACTTAGTGAGGAGCTTCACTGATTTCAGACTGCCACTTCCAGATTCCGTGACATGTTTCTGTCTGTAATAAACAACCATTTGCTTGCCTCTCAGTGCACTGAGTTGAAAATGCACTGGTATTTTTACCACCAAATTTCTCAATCAGCTTAAGTGCTAATTTGTCAATATCATTTTCCTTTTTTGAGGAATGAAAACTATATGAACACTAACATAAAATGACCACCCTTTCCACACTTATTTTCTTGAAAACACCTTTAACTATATATATCTGGATGCTTCTATTTCAATTTTTATCCATTATCTCCCTTTATTGCCTATTTTCTTGCATTCCAGATCTATTCCCTCTGTTCCCTTCTTGGTTCTGTCCAAAGATAGGAAACAAAAAACGCTTTCGTTCCCAACATAACATAGACTTCTGTCCTTAAAAAGGGAATAGGCCAAAGAGGGAGGGAAGGCATTACATCATAGGTCAAAAAAAGAAAAGAAAATAAACCAAAGGAACTTGTTTTAGGACAAGATGACAATCCATCAGCCCACGTTAATTCTACCATCAAAGTTAAGAACAAATGAATCAGGAGAGCTTGTATTTCCAAAGAGAACATGCTAACTGAAGAATTTTTCCCAAGTAAAATCCAGTATTTAGCTGTCTTTCCTATATTAGTTGAACACAATTAAAACCACAAATCAGACATGTGAAAATTTTAAGCCTGATTTTCAAAAAGGAGGGTGAAAGTTAAAAGAATCATCTCTTAATAGTGCCAGTTGGGGGTGAATATTAACACCTTGACCTCCATCCGTTGAAACTACTTACAGGGATAGTAGAGTTCAGTTCAGTTGCTCAGTCGTGTCCGTCTCTTTGTGACTCCATTGACCGCAGAACGCCAGGTCTCCCTGTCCATCATCAACTCCTGGAGTTTACCCAAATTTATGTCCATTGAGATGGTGATGCCATCCAACCATTACATCCTCTGTCATCCCCTTCTTCCGCCTTCAAACTTTCCCAGCATCAGGATCTTTTCTAATCAGCCAGTTCTTCTTATCAGGTGGCCAAGTATTGGAGTTTCAGCTTCAACATCAGTCCTTCCAATGAATATTTAGGACTGATTTTCTTTAGGATGGACTGGTTGGAATCTCTTTGCAGTTCAAGGGACTCTCAAGAGTCTTCTCTCCAGCACCCAGTTAAAAGCATCAATTCTTTGGGGCTCAGCTTTCTTTATAGTCCACCTCTCACATCCATACATGACTACTGGAAAAACCATAGCCTTGACTAGACAGACCTTTGCTGGCAAAGTAATGTCTCTGCTTTTTAATATGTTGTCTAGGTTGGACATAACTTTCCTGCCAAAGAATAAGTGTCTCTTAATTTCATGGCTGCAGTCACCATCTGCAGTGATTTTGGAGCCCCCAAAAATAAAGTCTGACACTGTTTCCACTGTTTCCCCATCTATTTGCCATGAAGTGATGGGACTGGATGCCATAATCTTAGTTTTCTGAATGTTGAGCTTTAAGCCAACTTTGTCACTCTCCTCTTTCAATTGCATCAAGAGGCTCCTTAAATCTTCACTTTCTGCCATAAGGGTGGTGTCATTTGCATATCTGAGGTTATTCATATTTCTTCCAGCAATCTTGATTTCAGCTTGTGCTTCATCCAGCCCAGCGTTTCTCAAAATGGGAGAAATTTCTCTCTCTCTTATATGCAGCATTTCTGCATATAAGTTAAATAAGCACTGTGTCAATATACGTCAGCCTTGACGTACTCCTTTCCCTATTTGTAACCAGTCTATTGTTCCATGTCCATTTCTAACTATTGCTTACTGACCTGCATACAGATTTCTCAAGGGGCAGGTCAGGTGGTCTGGTATTCCCATCTCTTTCAGAATTTCCCACAGTTTGCTATAATCCACACAGTCAAAGGCTTTGGCATAGTCAATTGAAACAGAAATAGATGTTTTTCTGGAACTCTCTTACTTTTTTGATGATCCAGCGGATGTTGGCAATTTGATCTCTGGTTCTTCTACCTTTTCTAAAACCAGCTTGAACAGCTGGAATTTCACAGTTCACATACTGTTGAAGCCTGGCTTGGAGAATTTTGAGCATTACTTTACTAACGTGTGAGATGAGTGCAATTGTGCGGTAGTCTTGAGTATTCTTTGGCATTGGCTTTCTTAGGGACTGGAATGAAAACTGACCTTTTCCAGTCTTGTGGCCACTGCTGAGTTTTCCAAATTTGCTGGCATATTGAGTGCAGCACTTTCACAGCATCATCTTCCAGGATTTGAAATAGCTCAACTGGAGTTCCATCACCTCTACTAGCTTTGTTCGTGGTGATGCTTCCTAAGGCCCACTTGATTTTGCATTCCAGGATGTCTAGCTCTAAGTGAGTGATTACACCATTGTGATTATCTGGGTCGTGAAGATCTTTTTTGTGCAGTTTTCTGTGTATTCCTGCCACCTCTTCTTAATATCTTCTGCTTCTGCTGGGTCCATACCATTTTGGTTCTTTATTGTGCCCATCTTTGCATGAAATGTTCCCTTGGTATCTCTAATTTTCTGGAAGAGATCTCTAGTCTTTCCCATTCTATTGTTTACCTCTATTTCTTTGCACTGATCAGTGAGGAAGGCTTTTATATCTCTCTTTGCTATTCTTAGGAACTCTGCATTCAACTGGGTATATCTTTCCTTTTCTCCTTGCTGTTCACGTCTCTTTTTTTCACAGTTATTTGTAAGGCCTCTTCAGACAGCCATTTTGCTTTTTTGCATTTCTTTTTCTTGGGGATAGTCTTGATTCCTGTCTCCTGTACAACATCACGAGCCTCCGTCCATAGTTCATAAGGCACTCTGTCTATCATCAGTTCAGTTCAGTCGCTCAGTCATGTCTGACACTTTGCAACCCCATGAATCGCAGCACGCCAGGCCTCCCTGTCCATCACCAACTCCTGGAGTTCATTCAAACTCATGTCCATTGAGCCGGTGATGCCATCCAGCCATCTCATCCTCTGTCGTCCCCTTCTCCTCCTGCCTTCAATCCCTCCCACCACCAGAGTCTTTTCCAATGAGTCAACTCTTCGCATGAGGTGGCCAAAGTACTGGAATTTCAGCTTTAGCATCATTCCTTCCAAATAACACCCAGGACTGATCTCATATCTAACCCTTAAATCTATTTCTCACTTCCACTGTATAATTGTAAGGGATCTGATTTAAGTCATACCTGAATGGTCTAGTTGTCATCCCTACTTTCTTCAATTTAAGTCTGAATTTAGCAATAAGCAGTTCATGATCTGAGCCACAGTCAGCTCCCAGTCTTGTTTTTGCTGACTGTATAGAGCTTCTCCATCTTTGACTGCAAAGAATATAATCAATCTGATTCCGGTATTGACCATCTGATGATGTTCATGTGTAGAGTCTTCTCTTGTGTTGTTGGAAGAGGGTATTTGCTATGAGCAGTGCATTCTCTTGGCAAAACTCTATTAGCCTTTGCCCTACTTCATTCTGTACTCCAAGGCCAAATTTGCCTGGTACTCCAGGTGTTTCTTGACTTCCTATTTTTGTTTTTTTGTTTTTTTTTCCAGTGTTACAGCTCCATTTTATTTAGAAGATAGCAGGAGAATCCAAGACTCGAAGAGAAGGGAGTGGAGGAGTGCGTGGGGAGGGAGAAAGAGAGAGAGAAAAAGAGAGAGAGCGCGCGCGCACGCATGCACGCGGGAGAGAGAGTCCCAGAGAAAGCGCTTTGGCTCCTCCTTTTATGTTTTTTCTTCCAATCAAGTTCAAATGAAAGGCAAGGAAAGTCTAAATGTGTAAATAAAACTACAAAGGAGAATGTAGCAGGAGGGTTTGAGACAGGGGAATATTGAATCCTTTTTTGTTTCTAAGCTGTCGGGGATATTGATAACCTATGTGCATATCCTGTGATTCATGCAATGACATGAGCTCACCTACAATATTTCTGTTCCTTCTACAACAGCACCTGTTAGTTCCTGCCTAGTTCTTACCGTTTCTGCAATCAGCTTAAACATATTTTTTAACCTATCTATTGTTTTTCTCCCTCCTGAGAATTGTAAGTTCTATATGAGCAGGAACTTTGTTTTTGTTTGCATGTACTCTTAGTACAGTGCCTGAAATATAATGTTCCTCAAAAAACATTTTTGGAAGAAAAGGAGGGAGGAGAATGAGAGAGAGTTTGGGGGAAATGACAAACAATTTGACAGTCATCGTCAGAATAATCTACTTAACTAGCAATAGTATTAAAAGATTACCTTTTCCCTACATCCTTTCTAAATAGAAATTATTCTCTATGTGTAGTTTTGGCAGATGGATTGTTCACTTTATTTACTGTTTTAGGAAAAGGCATAATTTCAAATATTGTAAATCATCATGTGAGAAAACATAATCTAAAGGTAGAATCAACTACTAAACCAAAATACAAATTTTCAAAAGAACGTTTCTCCCAAGGTTTTCTCACTAAAATTTTTTTTAAATTAAATATTATGAAAAAAAAAAGAAAAAAAAATATTATGGTGTCAACACAAAATTCTACAACTCTAGAATTCTGAAGCAAAATTAAAAGCTTCAGGATTTTCTGAAATACTTTCATGGCCTTGGGAGAGCAGTGGTTGAAAATTTCATGTTTGAAAGTCTGATATGTGTTTGTAATGTCAAGTTTCCCAAAACATAAAATCATAAGTAATGATTTTATCTCTTACGTAATCATAAGTAATTTCAAAGAAATCCAATCTCTGAGAGAATAACCACTCCTGAGAACACTCTAAGAAAGAATGCTCTCCTTCCCAAAGGAGTACGGAGATATTTACATCAATCTCTTTTTGGAAGGCTTAGGTTGCTAAAAATGTAAATGTGAAAATATCTAATGTAATTCATTTATTTTGCAATTCCACAATCTACATACATGGGAGGCGTGGCATGCTGCAGTTCATGGGGTCGCAAAAAGTCAGACACGACTGAGCGATTGAACTGAACATACATGATATACCCATTACATAGGTACATCGTTTTCCAACACAGAAAACATGCAAACGAGTGTCAATCCAAATAATTAACGCTGCTTTATTTTTATCTAGCATTTCATACATTATCTTATTTAATCTTTAAAATAACTTTGTAAAGTTGATAAAATTAGCCCTATTTTAAGGCTAAATTACTTGAAGCTCACAAGAGATACTGGTAGAGCCATGATTCAAAGCCTGAACTTACTTCATCTATCATATCTATCCAGTTTAACTGCCTCTATACACCACAGTATTTTAACAAAAATAATCCTCTTTTGATAGGACATCATACATAGTGCAATCATCCATTGAAATCCACATTGTAATATTAATATCATTTTTATGGAAATTGTCTTGTAAATTACATATCAACTTCTTATGTTAATAAAAACATTATTAAATGTTCTGATATTTGTATATTTAACTCAGTAAAGATTTTTTTTTAATTTTGTTAAATTATGGTAAATAAAACTTTAAAAACTAAAACATGTATTTAAAAATATATAAATGTCATTTATTGATTTTTAAAGTGTCCTTTAATATAAGAAACAACACACTTATACATTCAACAGTTCTGCTAAATCCCTACTTTTCAATCTCATAAGTAGTGGTCCTACTACAACTTGGCAGAGATGAAATCTACAGAGTATAGCTCTGAAACAGTGAATTTTCACAGAGAATGATTTTAGTATATTGGCAAGCTTTTGATCCTTGGATCTATTTCAGAATAAGTTGTGTAACTTTCCACACACAGAGACAGATAGACACACACACACACACACACACACACACACACCCAGGCTCCATTCCCTTGAATCAGCAAATTGGAATTTCCAAAACACTCCCAATATACATATTTTTAAGAACTTCACAGAGGATTCTGATTATGAATCAAGGATGAGAAACAATTATTATGACAATAATTTCCTCTGACAACTTATCAAAATAATATTTTATGGCATTACTGAAAATTGATGCTTGCAGTATCTTTAAGGATTTCAGCCTTTGCCACCTCTCAGCATTTCACAATCACACCACAGCCAATATGCACCGCTTTAATTTTAATTTGTTAAAATCAACAAGACATCTGCATAATTTTAGTGATAAAATTAAGACATGCCCCACCTTTCGGCATCTCTTTCACAAACAAGGTATGATTGTAAAGGATAGCCTCTTCCTAAATATTTAAGGCCCCGTGCAAGCTAAGTGGAGATTATTTAAAGACTTAAGTACACAGAAACCTGACACACTCATTTTTAATGGGGAGGTAGACTGTTGTTTATTTAGCTTTTGAAATCTATCTTAAATTTGGCTTTATGGAACCAAAAAAGTCTAGCTTTAAATTAACAGACTGCTTTCTACTGTCCAAGGGATAATTTGAACTTCACTGAGACATGTCTATGAATGGAAATAAAAATAACTCACATTAAATTCTAAGTACTTCCCCACATGCATTTCACTTGCCACAAGGCCCATTGTTCCATGCAATGCTTTTAACCAGCCTGTAGGAAATTTTCACTGAAACAATTTCCCATAACCAAGGAAAGGAAGGCCAAAATGATTTCACTTTAAAAAAAAAAAAAAAGCTTTGCAAGCTTTCAGATCTAGGGTATTGAAAGTAGCTCTGTCAGAGTAGCAGGAATGGGAAATGGAAGGCTCACACAATACTCAAAGATTCAGTTGGTGGCTTTAATTTTAGCTTACTCTCCTCCTTCCTCTCTAAAAAATTTACTCCAGATGAAATGTTCTGCTTCTGATTCTCACCTCACTTCATCCATTCGTTTAAAAGCTTAAACTTAGAAATATTTCAAATATCTAGAAAAGTAACAAAAATGATATGAGCAAAATTCCTGATTTAAAACAGGTTAATTTTTGCCCTATTTGACTCAAATCTCTTTATCCTCCCTTCTTCTTTACCATCCAGGAAATCTAACCCATCTTATGGAAACATCTCTAATAATTTCCTATCAAAATGATCTCTTTTCCAAAACTCTTTTTTCTCCTAATTCTAATATTCACCAATTCTACATTTTATCTCTCATCCAGGATAGGTATGAGAAAATCATTTAATGTAAGGGAAAATATGTACGTAAAGCTAAAAGTATGGGAAAGGAAAAGTTACATGGAGAAGACAGTGACCAATAATAAATAATAGGCAACATTTACAAACATTTTACTTCATTCTGGGCTTGGCTCTGAAAACTAACTTGGATAAACTCATATAACTCTGAAAACAAGTCCATGAGGTAAAAACTACTGGTCCCCTCATTTTACAAAATGGAGAAGTTTTTAAGGTCCTTAACACCATCAAGTCTAGCTCACCACAATGTCTGCTGGGGAATGCATCTGATGGTCAAACGGTGAGGAGTGTGCAGCGTTAAATACAGGTGAACAGGTTGCTTTGTGGCAGAACTTAGAACCCTTAAAAAAAGAGTATCATACAATCTCATATTGCTAAGAAAAAGATGGTACACAATATTTTTCTAACTTCTTTGACTAAAAGACAGTCATTGCTTCACAGAGCCGCTGGTGACACTTAGTCTCCCAAGTGACTTCTCCATGGTCATGCAGCTGATTGCCATGAACTTGAAGTCACAACTGAGCTCTGGTTGCCAGGCCAGGCCTTGTCTAGGCACACATAGTCCAAAATCTTGAAATGTAACCTATGGAAAATGTATAGTAATTTTTAGCTTTTATGAGTGGGAAAAAATAGGGTACAGAATATACTGAAGCGGAGACACATTAACTGCTAGTACAAACTACAGGAATTCAGAAGTGACATACCAAGTTGCCTACTCTAGGAGGTGACAGAAAAAAGAGCAGAAAGCAAGAATAAAATCAAACATT